>NC_083095.1:73610503-74210503 GCF_949774975.1 Lagenorhynchus albirostris | reverse complement strand
AGGGGAGCTCTAGGATCTCCCCAGCTGAGAAGAACCTCAGAAGGATGGGGAGAGGAAGAGTTTTAGGGCAATGTGATGGGAGCACTGGGGGATGAGAGCCGAGAGGAAGGGAACCAGAAGTCTCTTTATCTGGCCCTCTTCCTCTGGTTCTTCCATCAACGGGAGGGAACTGTGTTTGTTGATGCCAGCACTTTACATATTTACAACCTAGTGAGATGGGTGGCTTTATTTCCCATCTAGAGATGAGGACATTGAGACTCAAAGATAATGCATGGTTTGCCCAAGGTTGCAAAATTATTAAGCTGTGGATCCAGGTTGAACCCTGGTGGAAAGCCCATGTTTTTAAGTTAGTTCTTTCTCCCTTTCCCTTTCTTTCCCTCAAGAGACCTCTTTGGAGGTCTTTGGAAGTATTGATTCCAGAATCCTCTGCCTATGAGGGCACAAGATGGTGAGCCCCTGGGTGGGGAAGTGCAGGGTGTGTGGGGGATGTGGGCAGGTGTAGGGCAGAAGAGCCAGCAGAGGCCCGGGAGCCTCACCGTCTGCACTTGGAGCTGCAGGTCGTTCTTCTCCTGCAGCAGGGACACCATCTTCTCCTCCAGCTCCTTGCGTCGAGCCTCCGACTTCTCCAGAGCCTCTTTGAGGCGCCCAAACTCCTCCTTCATGAGGGCTATTTCCTTCTCTGTCTCTGCGCTCTTCAGCAGCGGTTTGATCTTGAAGTAGAGCTTCATCCAGGGCCAGTTCTTGACCCCCATGAAGGCCCGAATGTTCCACTGGATTACCAGCAGGGAGTCTCTGCAGGGGCACAGCAAGAAGGTTGGTGAGAGAGCTTCCTCCCTCCTCCCCGTCCTGAGGCCTTGGCTCCTGGGTCATGGCCCTGTCCTCCATCCATCCCACACTCCGACAGCAAGGCCCACCCTGTGTCTGTATGTGTGTCGTGCCCCCTTTGTCATTTGAAGACCTGGTGTGCTCTTTCTCCTTATACTGCCCTGAACCAACCTGGGCCTTAGAGACCTGAGAACCTCCTTTTGAGATCTCTCACCTGCGTTCCAACAGCTTCTTGAACTCCATTCTGGAGAGCACACCCCGGGACTGAGCCTGGATGCGGGTGATGATGCGGCTCAGCCTCTCGTCCCGCATCTCCTCCAGCAGCCCCAGCAGCCCCGCCTTGAAGAACACCTGTGGAGAAGGTGTGTGTGGACATGACTAGGACAGGCAGGATGGAAAAGAGGGGGTGCTTATCTTAGAGAGGCTAACAATGCAGGAAAGAACTGGAGGAAGGAGGTCAATGGCAGCTGGAGCTGGCATGGGGGAGCAGTGCTGTCTGGTCCATGGGGAGGGCTAGCACGTGGTTCAGTAATGTTCCTGAGATGGTTGGTAAAAGGAAAGGAGCCATGAGGTGAGGAGTCAAAGGACAAGACAGGTCTTCCTGTAGTCAGTTTGTTTCTTCCCTTTCCTCACCTTGGTGTGGCCGAACTTGTACTGGTTGTGGTCAATGTCCAGGGAGCCCAGCAGCTTCTCTGACCCTTTCCTGCTGTCAATGAACTGGCCCTCGGGGATGGCTGCCGGGTTCAGGATGCGGTACCTGGGAGGGAGGTGCCCGTAGTTACCCACGTTCTGCACTGATCTGCTCTGCCCACAGAATCTGAGGCCACCTGAAGACTCCCCTCCCACCTGAGGCTGCCTATGCTCCCCCTGTTCCCTGAGCCCTGGGGGGCCCTGGTACCCACCTCTGCCGGAAGTCCCCGTAGAGGATGCGGTTGGGGAAGCCCTTCCTGCAGATGCGGATGCCCTCCAGCACGCCATTGCAGCGCAGCTGGTGCATGACCAGGGGGTTGTCCATCACCCCTGTGGCAGGAGGGGAAGAGAGAGGAGTGTGTTGAGAGAGCACGGGACTAACAGCCAAGGGTTCTGGGTTCTGATCCTGGCTCTGCCACGTACTGGCCTATAACCTTAGCAAGTCAGTATTTTTTCCTAGCCGTGTTTTGAGAATAACCGAAAGGCTTTCACGGTCCTTATTTTAGATGGTTTATGCCTATTATCATAGGTGATAGCCAGGGCAAATATAGCCCATTTTTTAGAGAATAAAATAAGCCCGGACAGGTTAAGGGACTTGACCGAGGTCACTGAACTGATCAGAAGAGAGCCAGGCCTTGAACCTAGGCACCTGAACTCCTCCATCTCCTTATGATTCATTCAGAAAGGGATAAACAATCCTTACACGTGTCACCAGCGGTTGTAAGGCACTAGTGAGGTAATGTCCATCAGAGTGCCTTGCACATTACTCTGAGCTACACATTCCAAATGTAAGGCAGCACTGTGGCCGAGTTGGGAGGTAGTGTGTGAGACTCCATGGGCAGTGGGAGGAGAAGAGTGTGATTTGGAAAGCTCCATGGTGGGAGCTCAGGAGGTGACCTAGAAGGCCCTGACCCCAGGGCAACGCGTCTCAACCTTGGGCTGGGCCCGACTTCTTGGGCTTACCTGGAGACTTTGTCTCATTGGGGATGATGCACCGCACGAAGTGGGGGTGTGTGGAGCGCAAGTTGGCCATCAGCTTGTTCAGATTCTCCTGTGGCCCAAAACCCAAGAGGGAAAAGTAAAGAAAGGGAAAGAAAGAGAAGTGAGCGGAGAGGAAGGAAGGGAAAGAGAGACAGAGAGAACTCGAGGAACTAGAGGATAAAGGAGGGCTAGGGGAGACGTGGAGAGGGAGAGGATGGGAGGCAAGAGCGACAGTGAAGTGAGGTGAGATGAGAAAGGAGTGGGAGACGAGGCCAGCAGATGAAGGAGAGAGAAGACAGGGTGGACAGGATCAGGAAGGGCCTGAAGAGACTGAGGGGCAGGAGCTGGGGATGAACCAGGCAGGGGGCAAGCGGGACTGGGGTGGCGCTGGGCCACATGCTCACCCTGTGCAGAGCTGACACGGTCTGAAAAGATGAGCCTTTCTTGGCCTTGCCTTTGCCCTTTTCGATAGCTGTGGGAAGGAGAGTCGAGAAAATGGGACGAGTGTGCACGTGGGGAGTCTGGACAGGGGGTGAGGAATCACAACCTCAGGCTCTTCACATTTAGCCTGCAGGCCAGGGTCTTCATTGTGGGTGCCTCAGCTTCTCCACCCAATTCTATCTCACTGAACCTGTAAAGCTTGGGGCCCAGCCTGACATGGAAGTGGTGGGGTGTAGCACATGACCTGCCTCAGAACCACGGCAGAAGTCCTTCTCCCAGTCCCCTGGGTCCCAGTCTCCACTCACGTGTGTCAAACCCAGCATAGTTGGCAAACAGGGTGCTGAGCAACTTGAGCGAGGACTTCTTGTACAACTCCACCACCGTCTCGTTGAGGGGGTCTTTGTTTTTCTGTAGCCAGCCTATGATGTTGTAGTCCACCGTGCCGGCATAGTGGATCAGGGAGAAGTGGGCTTCCGGCTTCCCCTTGATGTTGCGTGGCTTCTGGAAGTTGCTGGACTTGCCCAGGTGGTTGTCAAACAGCTTAGCCTTGAAGGTCATGTCAGTGGCCTTGGGGAACATGCACTCCTCCTCCAGGATGGACATGATGCCCATGGGCTGAGGGTGGAGGGGAGAGCATCACTGAGCCTGCTTTAAGCAGATGGAGATGGACCCTGCTCTAGGGTCAGTATTTGCAAATGGAGATGCTCCTTTGGGTATTAGGTATCAGTGTCAGCTCTGAGTACAGTTATCTATTGACTGACACCTGTTCAAGCCTTCCCAAGGTGGGACTTTGTTTGATTTCGGAGGGACCTTTGTGAAAGTCTGGGAATGTGGATGCTACAGGTGCTTTACACACCATTCCATCGCCCAGATCCCTGAGATGATGGGGTTGAAAATAGGTGTTCTCTTATGCGCCCCTGTGCCACCCTCAAACTTCCTGCTCCTTGATAGGTAAACCAGGGCCGCAAGCACACTGGTATGGGAGGCCATCCTTGAGGTGCCCGTCCTCCGTGTGTCCACTCTCAAGCCTCTGGAAACTCAGCTCTCCCAGGCACCACCCTCTCCTGCAAGGTTCTGGGAACTAGGGCTCGGGCTTCTTCTGCTGTCTGGATCTCCCAGAAGGGAGAGGGGTCTGCCACTTTTCTGGGCCGTTCATGCATGTGGGGTGTGAGTGGAGAGTTCAGGCGGAGGGGCCGAAGCGGCACCTTCTCGATGAGGTCGATGCAGGCCTGCAGGTCCATGCCGAAGTCGATGAACTCCCACTCGATGCCCTCCTTCTTGTATTCCTCCTGCTCCAGCACGAACATGTGGTGGTTGAAGAACTGCTGCAGCTTCTCGTTGGTGAAGTTGATGCAGAGCTGCTCAAAGCTGTTGAACTACAGAGCGGGGGGTGGGGGAGGGGAGCGGGTCAGGAGGGCAGCTGTCCGTGGCCCATGCGGTGCGCCCAGGGCCGCGTCCAGCCTGGCAAGGGGTGCAGCTGGCCCCTCCCCTCCCCTGTCAGGGCGGGGAGGGAGGGCGCCCTGAAGACACATGACCGTCTCCACCAGAGCACACCACCGTCCCCGCGCCTGGCCTGCAGCCGGCTCAGCCAGCGGTGGCTGCCTGTGCGAACCAGTGAGTTACTGTTCTCCCGGCCCCGGGGCTCCCCACTCACGTCGAAGATCTCGAAGCCGGCAATGTCCAGGACGCCTATGAAGTACTGGCGCGGCTGCTTGGTCTCCAGGGTGGCGTTGATCCGCGTCACCATCCAGTTGAACATCTTCTCGTACACGGCCTTGGCCAGCGCCCCCCTGGCGTACACCACCTGGAAGGTGGAGGAGAGGCCCCGATGAGAGAGTGGTAGGAAAGAGTGAGTTGCAAATCTCCCACTGCACCATGCTAACCCCCCATTTAACTTCTGAAGGTGACCCACCTGCTGGACATTCTGCCCCTTGGTGACGTACTCGTTGCCCACCTTCACCCGAGGGTGGCACAGCCCCTTGAGCAGGTCAGCTGAGTTCAGCCCCATGAGGTAGGCGGACTTGTCGGCCTCTGGAAGGAAAGGGCAGGTAGCAAAGCTGGTAAAGGATGCGATGACTCCTCTGCAGAGGTAGGCTTCAGGGGCTCCACAGCTGCTCCCCGCATCCCTGACTCCCACCTTCGGTGCCATCTGGCTCAGCCTGCTCCTCTCGCTGCTTGAGTTTGAACTTCATGTTTCCAAAGTGCATGATAGCTCCCGTCAGCTTGTACATGGAGTTCTTCTCCTCTGATGTGAAGCCCAGCACATCAAAGGCACTCTGTAGGCAGGCCCGTATTGGTGGAAGCCAGAAATGGGAGTATGGCAGGTAAGTGAGACCCCTCTTGAACTGGAGAGAGATCTTGTCTCCCGAATCCCTGTGAGCTCTGAGACTCCCGTCCCCAGTGGGGAACTCCAAAACTGAGACGGGAGGTACAAGAGCTGGGTGGGGTGTGGACTGCCTCAGCCCCAGCGTCAGTGGTCAGGCTGTGCGCTGGAGGTGCTGAGGGTTGCCCACTCATGTTTCCTACTGTTACCCCTCTTCTAGGCCCTCCCCTTGCTTCCCCGCCTGGACCTTTCATATGTGTCTATACCCGTTCTTTACCTGACAGCCTGCCCCAGGCCCACGGCATCTGCGTGACCACCACTACCCCGTTTCCCTTGGTAATGCCTTGCTTTTTCGCTTGTCTGCTTCTCTGTCCCATGGCTTTCAACCCTCTCTGCTTTGATTGAAAACACCAAGTACTGGCCTGCCCTGTCTTAACCACACCCGTACCCCAGCACATCCTGGTCATAGGGCACATTCTGGTCCTCAGGGAGGGCTGTACCACGTTGAACAACAGACAGCCAGTGCCTTAGCTCTATTCGTGGGCCAGTGAACTGGCCCCATTTACCCCTGACTGCCAACCCCCTCGCCTCTCAGCTGGGTCCTCACGCACTTACATCAGTGGCCATAAGTTCCTCTGCATCATCAATTGAGTCCACAGTAGTCTCTCCTTGGGAGATAAATGCGTAGTCATAGGGGTTGTTGGTGATCAGCAGCATGTCTGGCGGGGGAGAAAGACGTGGTTAGAATGTGAGTGCAAACCCCTGGCCCTCCCTGGGGCTATCTGCCACATGACAGAAAAGCACATGAACAGGGCTTATTAACAGGGTCCTACATCCCACAGAACTGAATCCAGCAGTGCCATAAACCCAGGGCCTGTCAACAAGCAGCCACAGGTGACCAGGTTGCCATGGAGATAGTTGGTCTCGGTTGGTAGCTGTGACTCACCCAGCAGCTCAGGCTTTTTGTTAGACAGGATTTGGTAGAAAATGTGATAATCTCTCTCTGCTTTCAGCTGGAAAATAACTCTGGACTTTTCCAGAAGGTCTGTGAATAGTAGGGGAGAAGAAAGAGAGGAAGAAAAGGTTGGGATTTAAGTATAAGGAAATAGAGAAAAAGGAATGATAAATGTAGTGAGAAAAGGACAGAGGGAGAGGGAGACAAGAGAGGGAGAGAGACGCATACACAGACACACAGAGATGGAGATGGAGTCCCAGAAGGAGAGAAATGATCTCCAAGAAAAGTCCCAGAGAAAGACACGCAGATGTGCAGAGACAGTGATGGAGAAAGACCAGAGGAAGTCTCAGAAGGAGACGAATATATAGACCTAGAGACACAGAGGTGGAGAGAGGGAGAGAGCCTGAGGGGCAGGGCCCTAGAGAAAGACAAAGAGGGAGGTTGAAACGGAGATGGTTAGAATGAGGATGAGCTCAGGCTGAGCCCTAGCAGATCCCTGGCACTCACAGGTCTCTATGTCTGCAGACGCCAACTTTCCGGTGGCCCCAAAATGGATTCGAATGAATTTCCCCTGGAGAGGTGGAGAAGAGTGGTGATGAGTTGAGGGAAGGCTCATACTTGACACCATCCCTTGACCAGCCCAAATCCCAAGTCCAAAGTCAGGGACCACTCACAAAGCGGGAGGAGTTGTCATTCCTGACGGTCTTGGCGTTGCCAAAGGCCTCCAGGGCGGGGTTGGCCTGGATGATCTGGTCCTCCAGGGTGCCCTGCAGAGGTCAAGAAGGGTGGCGGGTGAGAGGCCTCCTCCTCCCTTTTGCAGTGCAGGCCCCTGGAGGACAGTAGGCCTACCTTGCCTGAGGCCTGCTCCTTCTTGCTGCGATCGCCAATGGCGGCAATGACAGCAAAGTACTGGATGACCCTCTTGGTGTTGACCGTCTTCCCTGCCCCGGATTCTCCACTGTTGGGACAGTTGGGCTTATTAGGCAGTGAACAAACATTGTTTGAGACCAACAAGCCTAAAGTCAGGAGAGATTGCCTAGTTTTACTTGGCAGGGGGAGCCCTGAAGCAGGAAGCCACCAGGTAATATGCATCTCAAACACACAGCTGTACTCTGACGTACATATGGTCAAGGGTAGCAACCAGGAAGGATGCTGAAAGAAGGTGTGGATTTGGGCAGGTGGAACCTGGTCTTAGCTGGGCAAGGTCAATCAGAGGAGATGGGCCTGGGCTGTTTTGGAAAAGAATGGGTGGGGCTGGAAGAATGGGGAAGGTTTGCGAAGGGAACGATGAAAGAAAATGAAGAGGTGAAGAAGATGTGGTGTTACTGGGATTATGGATAAAGGAGTGATGAGCTGGAGGGGCGTGAGTGAAGGAGATGGGAGAGGAAAAAATAAGAGAGGGATGGGAAGCAGAAAGGAAGGGGGAGAGCAAGGAGAGGTCAGGGTGAAGGCCAGAGAAGAAATCAGAGCTGGCATGAAGGTGGAGGGAAAGAGAACTGTGGGTCTATGCACAGGGGCTGTGGTCCTCATAGGGGCTGGGCTCAGGGAGATTCTGGAAGGGAACGGGTAGGAGCCACACTCACGTGATCAGGATGGACTGGTTTTCTCTGTCTGGTGGGGGGAAAATGGGGAGGAAAAGTCAGGAGCCACATAAGATGCTCCATCTGGCTTCCCCCACCCCCCAACCCGCCCCAGCTCCCTGCCTCTCTTCGGCAACTCCCAGCGGCCTGAACCCCTCCAGAGGAGGAAGGGCCCTCTGGAAACCCTTTGCTTGGGGCCTGTCACCTGTCAGCATGTACTGGTAGGCGTTGTCAGAGATGGAGAAGATATGGGGCGGCGCCTCGCTCCTCTTCTTGCCCCGGTAGGCAGCCACCACCTCGGCGTTGTACACCGGCAGCCACTTGTAGGGGTTGATGGTGACGCAGAAGAGGCCCGAGTAGGTCTAGGGGAGGAAAACGAGGAGTGAGTTGCCAGTGATGAAGGGGGAGGGTTGGCGGTTTTCGGAGTTACAGAAAGGTCTTAGGAGAGGAAGAGAAAGGAAAACATATGAACGTGCTCAATCTGAGCAATCCCAGCCCTCAGGGTATTAGAACTGCACCAAGGATGCAAGGATTGGGACAGAGTGCAATACTGCCTGGGCACAAAAGACAGAAACTCTCGGGACTCCAGGAGGTGGAATTACGTGGAGCAGGAAGCCACTAGATTCAGAGGGATGTCCCGGGGTGCACTCACGTAGATCATCCAGGCTGAGTAGCGTTCCTTGAGGTTGTAGAGCACCGCGGGCTCGTGCAGGAAGGTCAGCATGGCCATGTCCTCGATCTTGTCGAACTTGGGTGGGTTCTGCTGCAACACCTGGTCCTCCTTCACGGTCACCGTCTGCAACAGCCCATGTGCAGGCCCTGCTGTCAGCCCCCTCAGCAGGGATAGGATTTGGGCAAGTTACAGGACGACGATGCTCATGAGATAAGGACCCAGGGTCCCAGAGAAGAAAGACCGGATGCTGGGGACGAGAAGGGCTATTTGGAGGGAGTAGGTCCCTACCCAGAGGAAGGGCAATCCTGGTGGCACCCCTCTCTGGCCACCCAGGTGTGGGGGGCATCTATGGTGGCCTCTCACACCGGCCCTGCCACCTACCTTGCCACGCTCTGTCTCGGCGGTGACTTTGCCACCCTCTCGAGACGAAATCTTGGCCTTGACGAACTCCTCTTTGTCATCAGGCACGAAGACATCCTTCTTGAGGTCGAAAGGCCTGGTCTGGTCTTCCAGCCGCTCCTTCTCCGACTTGCGCAGGTAGGGGGCGGCCTCCCCAAACGCAGCCATCTCTGCATCCACCATGGCTGGGCCTGCAGCGGGAGGGAAAAGGAGCTGACTGCCCTCCCCCCCACTCCCCTCTCGGGGCTCTCCCCTTCAGCAGGAGCCCCGAAGCCTAGCACTGTGCTCAGGGCTCAGGAGGGGTCACCAAGAGTCCCTCGTTCCTTGAGCTCATCCTCTAGCCTGAGAACTCCCTAGCAAACCCGTCGGGGCAGAGCGGGGAGGCTAACCTCTGTCCTGGCTGGGGGTCTCCTAGAGGAGCGAGGAGTGTCCCCGGCTTCTGCGAGCAGGAAGCTAACTATACCCACCGTACCCGTCTCTGAGCCTCATCCCTCCCTGGCTCCCTCACTAGTCACAGGTAAGAACTCCTGGCCACCAAGCCATGCTCCCAAGGCAAGGCAGAAACTAGAGTTGTGTGTCTTCCCAGATCCCCCACACCCCATCTTCAGCTCTCCTTACCTTGGCTTCTCGGATGTGCCTTCGAGAGGAAAGGGGGTCAAGCTGGCTGGGGCCTGGAGAGAAGGAAGGCTGGCTGGTGAGGACTACTTCCCTGCCTCGCCCTGGCCCCGCCCTTCATCTTCCCTCCGTCTCAGGCATGAACGTGGGTGGGCGGTGGTGGTGGCTTCTCTGGTCCTGTCCTCTCTCTTGCTTTCCCCGCCCAGGTTCCTGATGTCAACTCAATGAGTCCCTCACTCCTCACTCCTGGCAGATGACCCCACCCTTGCCTACCCCCATCTAGTGAAGCTTGCCTTTTTGAGCCACCTGATGTACAACCAGTGGTCACATTTTGGGGCTTTACAGCCTACAGAGCACCTTTATGCACGTGCTCCTACTCAGTCCTCACCCCATTCTGCAGAGGAGGAAATCTAGGTTAACCGGCTTGCTTGTCCAAGAACACGTAACAGTAAGTGGTGGAGCCAGGACTTGAACCCCAGTCTCAGGACTCCAAAGCCAGTTCTCATCCTTCCTGTCCCCGTTTTATCGTCAGTTGTGGTGAACACTGTCAGAGAGGAGCCGCTGTGGGTCTCTTCTCGTAGACAGACCCATGGTACAGCCGAACGCTCTCCACAACAGACGTGCACATTCAGTATGTATACAGCACAAGTACAGTGTCAAGGGTACGAAGACAGGAATAGCCACACCACGTGCCTGTGCCTGGGGACAACTTCTGCAGGGGGCACACACACGGCAGTGGGCTCGACTCCTAGTTGCACACGAGCCCCTCCACGTGCATGGACGTGGGTAGTTACACATCGCAAGCCTAGCATTTATGCGCACACTTCCTAAACAATCGTCCTCCGCCATCCTCTTGCCCCTCCCCACAGATGGACCTACCTGTCCTCGGGCCTGATCATAAACATGTCTCCCAGTTGATATTTTTGTGTCTTAGGCAGTGAGGTACATAGCCTCCCTCACCATGCATTCAGACACCACACACGTGTGCACACACACACACACACACACCCCTCTTGTGCATTCCGGTCCCACATGCTCAGATACACGCACCTCCCCCTGTAACACATGAGCCCCCCACTCCCCTGGCACATACATGCATGTTTAGACCTTCCCATGTGTGCTCAGTGACCGGACCTGGCACTCTGCATGAAGCCCTGCATACAGCTTGCTGTTCCTAGGGAGCTCCTTTCGAAACCTGGGGCCCCTTTTCCCAGAGAAAGGCCCCCAGCTCTACGCTCTTACCTGAGAGCAGCAAGGAAAGAAGACAGAGTGCAGGAGAGAGCTGTGGAAGTGACCTGGTCAGGGGCTGTATATATGGGGCAGCAGGGCGCCCCCCACCCCCACCTGCACCCAGTCCCCAGCCAGATTTAGAAAGGACTGTTGTCACTAGAAGCATTTCCCCCAGGCTCCCCCCCCCCTTCCCAAACCGTGCTCCCCTCCCCGCCACCTCCAGCTAGGAAACAATTGGAAGTGGTTGTCATTGTTATGGCATGGAGTGAGCAGGGTCTGATTCCAGGGGGCGGGGATGGCTCCAAGTACAGCCAAAATATCTCCCAGGCCAGGCCTCACATTCCACAGCTGGCAGGAGAGGGAACTGACCACGACCACCATGACCTCAGGCAGGCAGGGCCCTGGCCCTCTGCTCCCCGTCTCCCCCGACTCCGTGCTCTCCTGGCCCCTGACACTGCTGCCCTCAGGGCCCCTGCCCCCAGGACCAGCCTGGTTCCTCTTGCACAGTGTCCTTCCTACTCCTTGGCCTGGGTCCTGCATCCAACTGTGAGATAGGACGGGGCTGAGTGTCAGCAGCAGAGGGGTAGGGCAGAGTTGGGCCCAGGGTAGGGGCTAGATGGGGGCAGCTAGAAGGAGGTTTCCCAGCCAAATGGCAAGAACGACGACCAGGGAGCTTAGAGATGGGGACTCTGGCTCGGGCACTGATTTCTTTGGATGGCTGGGCAATGTGTTGAGGTCACCAAGCCTCAGAGCCAGACAGGTCTTAGTGATGGGTCCAAGTCCTTCACTTTATGGAGAGAGGAAATGCCTTCTTTAAGGTCACGCAGCCAGTCAGGGCAGCAAGATTCAAGGGCGGTGGAGAGGAGCTCAGCAGATGGAGATGGAGCCCAGCCTGTGGAGGGAGGCCTGGGAAGGAGGGCTGGGAGTCCAAGAATTCGAGGACCCACTGTGTGCGGAGGGCAGGACCCGGCTGCCTGATGGTCCTAGTTTGGAGCCTGTTGCCCGTTTTCCTAGCTCTGCCCACAGGTACATAATGCCCTAGCCCAGGGCCATAGATAATACAGCTGCCCTGATCTAGAAGGAGATGCCTAACCAAGACAGCGGTGCCTGCCCACACCCCTCTTGTGTTCTGTGGGGTGATATCTCTCCGGCTCTGGTGAGATTGGTATTCTGGCAAGTTGGGCAGAGGGACAGGAAAGATCTCCCACCTCCCTGGGGGCCTGAGGAGAAGCCACAGAGGAGGGGAGGAAAGGGAGCTGGGGCTCAGCCTGTGAGCACAGAACGTAGCCGATGCCACTCCTCCGGCAACTGGGTGTGCAAGCTTCGCTGGCTCCGTGTCCAGGCAACCACTGCGTGGTCTGGTTTGAAATTCCCCCTCCTTCCCAATCACAGCTCTTCAGAGCACGTGGGTCACTCCATCTGATTAGTCTGCTTGGAAGGAGAGCTGCAGGCTGGGGGGTGGGGTGCAGCACAGGTACACTTGGAAAGTGGGGGGGGGCGGTGCAGCAGGGTAGGGCCAATCCAAGTGGGGGCCTCGGTGAGGGCTGCTTGATAACCAAGACACAGTGCGAGGGCGCTGAGCAGCATTAGGGGCAGGGAGCAGGCAAGTGGGGGGCGGACCGTGAACCGCAGGGGCTGCGCGTCCAATGCAGCCGCAGCTCCGCAGTGTCAAGGTACGCAGCTGCTGGGTAGTCCCCACAGGCCCTGCTCAGCAGATCAAATTCTGGGGGTTCCCGACCAGGCCCTGCCAGGTGCTGAGCGATTAGGTCCACTGGTAGGGACCTCAGGACTGGTGATGAAGGGCAAAATCTCTTTTCACCCACCCCTCCATCTTTCCAAGCTAAAGCTGCGGCCCCTCCCTGGTCTCCCAGGGCTCAGACATAGATGCAGGCAGTTGAGATGCACAAAGAGTGTTTGGGAGGTAGCTGAGCCATTTCAAAGGCAGTATCTTCATCACGGGCCAGCCTCTGTGGCGTGGAACTGGAAAGCCTTTTCTACAGTTAGTAATAGTAAATCAATCGTACTTTGTTTCCCTCCCGTTGTGTTTGAGGTATCATGGTGTTACTGTTCTCCACACCCCACTTCAGAATAGTACTCGCCTGTCTGCCTCTAGGCTCTCTGCTCCAGTGCCCCAATTTGGAGACAGACTGGAGGGTCTGAGGTCCTAAAGATGCCCACTGTTTCTCCAGCCCTCCGGCACCTACTCCTGACTCCATCCTGATTCTCTTCCTTCAGCTCGCTACTGTCTGAAGACTGAGCAGCTTTGCTGATTCCTTCATTCAACGAGTATTTGTGGAACAGCGATGCGCCAGACATTGTTCTAGTCAATAAGCATCTAACAGTGACCAATACAAAGATCCTTCCTCCAGACAGCTCTCTTCAACTGTTTGTAGAAGTGAAATCCAGGCCTGAGCTTAGAGCCAGTGCCTTTGCTCACATGCCCGTTCGTGGTGGGAGGAGCGAGGGGTCAGGGGCCCCTTGTGTGGCGGGTGTGTGGGGAGAGTGCAGAGTGTACTGGAGTGATAGCAGACAAGACAAAGGAGAGCAGAGCGAAATGCTATAAATAAAGAGGGGCCCGAGGGAGGGCCGCTTCACCAAGGTAGACCAAATAAGGCCTGGAGTGGAAGGAAGGTAATCTGTCTCCCCTGCTCTCCCCTCCCCAGCATTGTGACTGCTTTGTCTGAGCGCTGTCACCACCCTGATCAAGTGTCAGGCCCAAACAGGGGCCATTTGCTGTGAACATGCCAGCGGGAGTTCAGAGGAAAAGTTGCTAAAATTACTACCAGGAATGGGAGGAGGAGGGGTGCACTAGGACAAGTCAGAGGAGACCTCAGCATGAAAAGAGGGAAATCAGAAAGGAGTCCCCAAACCCAAAGGGATGGGAGCAGGAGAGGGGTAGAAAGAGGCAGGGGTCTTGGCCCAGGAAGAGGAAGGAGGCACGGGTTGTTTGTGCACATGGGAGAGGAGACCTACCCTGGAGTGGGCCCAGCACTCCTATCTGCCTGCCCCCAGAGTCCCTGACCTTGGGGGGATCCCTACCCTGGCTCCACACGAGCCTGGGCTTAGGGCCTGAGCTTTGTGCCTGTCTCAGGTTTCCCTTTAGAAACAGCTGTTCCTTCTTGTCATTCTTTTGTCTTCCTGCTGGCTTCCAAATCTTTGACCCCCTGCGCTCTGCCCCCACTCCCTTGTCCAGTCTCTGCTTTCCGATAGACAATGGACAGCTGGACAGAGGGGCCTGGGGGGATGGGGCTGGCCCAGTTTAGTTTGGGGTGCTGGGGAAGGTAGATCTTGCCTTCAGGGAGTGTTTAGAGGGGCACAACTCACTAAAAGAGAGGCTTGGGGGGGGTGTGACTTGTCTGGATCTAGGCTGGAGGCCTCAGAGAACATTCGAGGGGCAACCTGGCAAGCTTTGGGGTCGGTCACAGAGGTCCACTTTGAAACCCAGCCCCTCCATTTCCCAGCTGTGTGGTCGATGTCAGTCATGGCACCTCTCTGAATCAGTGTCATCATCTGTAACACGGGGATAGTCACGGGGAATTAAGGCCATTAGAGTTTGCACAGATAAAGGTTACAACACAGTTCCAACACACTGTATGTCCCTAGACATATTAAATGGCAGCTTTGGGCATTAGGAACACAGACCTGACTGCAGGCAGGTAAGGTGGTTTCCCTGCCATAGGTTCTGTGCCCCACATCTCCCTCAGTCCCACTAAGTCCACTTGGTTCAGGGGATGGTCTGGGCCAAGGTAGGTCAGAGATCCAGCAGGCCCATGGTCTCTTTCGCCCAGATTGTGGCCGCCCTTGGGAGCAGCAAGATCAAGAGGCAGTCCTCAGGCTGTCCTAGGCCCAGTCCAGGCCCACAGCCCAGCCCTGAGGCCCGGAGAGACACCACTGCATGACTGACAGGCCACTGTGCTGAGTCCCACCAGGAGTCACCCAGACGAAGTGGTGACAGTGGCCAAGGACACCTGACGGGACCAGATGCCCTGAGGTGGAAGCTGCTTGACCATTAGAACCAACCATCGGTTAGATTTTGTGTGTGTGTCCAGGCCTGAAGCTCTTAGTGATCCTGGGTGGAGCTGCCTAATGGAGCTGGGCTGGCCCTAGGGAACGGGAGCTGGGGTGTGGAGGGGTGCAGATAAAACTGAGGTCCTCAGCGAGGGGACTGACCGAGGTTCCTTCGGCAGTTCTAACCATCCCTGGGCTTGAGCCAGACTTAGCATGTAGAGGGCCTAGGAACCTCCGGAAGGAGAATGGCCAGGGTATTGTGCTATGAAATAATCGGGAAAACTGAAAACCAGCAACCTGGAGTCACCTGGGCACTTCGGTGTTAGACCTGGAGCCCTGCACGCTGCTCTCTCTGTGTTGGGCTCTAGCTGGGGACCCAGCCCAGGTCCCCGGCTCCGCCACCCGAGGACCTCTGCTCTGTTCACAGGCATCTCTGGGGCAGTATCCTGGCTGCCAAGCCTGGATCAGCCCAGGATATAGAGAGACCATGGGATTTCATAGGAGTGGCTGGTAATTGCTCAGTGAGGAACCAAGAGGTTGAGTAATCGGCTGCCCCTCCCCAAGGGGAGAAGGGGTTCTCTATTTTTGTTTAGTCAGAGACCTCCTTTTCTTAAGCAAGCCTCCCTGGTACCATCGCCTGTCTCCCCACCTCTACTCCTACCATAAATTCAGGTGAGTGGCCATGAGCACATGTGCCTACACACTTTACACATACATGGGTATGTATACATCTCTGCAAAACACCTATGGTACAGAGACAGAGCCGTATCTGTAGCCAGTCTCAAGACAGAGCATTAGCGTTTGATGAACTCGCCAGGAATGCCTCTCTTCCAGCTGCCAGCCTGTCTCATTCTTCCTTCCACCCTCCATCTGGGTCCCAGTCAGTCACTTAATCAGGCACCTTGCTGAGCCTGCTGCACGCCCAGGTCTGTGGGGGCCACAGGAAGATCACATGGCCTCTGACTCACAGGCATTCCCATCAGGAAGCCACAGGTAGCACACTGGAAACCAAGTGAAGATGGCTCAGGGCTACACAGTGTGGTCCACATCCAGGACGGCCCCAAGGCAGAGAAGCTCTTGTTCAGTGTGGGCTGGAACAAAGGTTTCTAGGTGGGGCTTGAAGGGAAGGTAGGACTTTGAGAAGCACTGGGAGCAGGGATGTGGTCCAGGTGGTGGGAATCCCAGCATGACCAGAGGGAGGCATGGCAGGGGAATGGCGTGGTGAGGTAGTAAGGACTCAGAGGACATACGCCTGGCCAGACTCTGGGCTCTGGAGATTTCAGGTGGGCTCACGTTGTAGAAGAGGGGAAAGGGCTGTTCGTACGTGGAGTGCCTATCTGTGCCAAGCATCACGCCTGGTGTTTGATGCATATCATCTCCCTAACGCTCACATTTGCCAATCAATTAAATTGCATTTTATGGTTCAGCAACGGGGTCCAGAGAGCTAAGAGGTTTGTTCAAGATAAAGCAGAGGGACTTCTCTGGTGGTGCAGTGGTTAATAGTCTGCCTGCTAATGCAGGGGACATGGGTTCGAGCCCTGGTTTGGGAAGATACCACATGCTGCGGACCAACTAAGCCCGTTTGCCACAACTACTGAGCCTGTACTCTAGATCCTGCAAGCCACAACTACTGAGCCCGCGTGCCATGACTACTGAAGCCCGTGTGCCTAGAGCCCATGCTCTGCAACAAGAGAAGGCACCGCAGTGAGAAGTCCGCACAATGCAAAGAAGAGTAGCCCCCGCTCGCCACAACTAGAGAAAGCCTGCGCGCAGCAACAAAGACCCAACACAGCCAAAAATAAATAAATGAATAAATTTATTTTTTAAAAAATCAAGCAGGAAGTGTAGTGCTGGGATTCAAGCCCCATTCTGTCTTACTCCAGGGTGCTTTCTGCTGACTCTGCCATGTGTCCCAGACCAGCAAAACGGACAGTGTCCTAGAGGCAGCGAAGAATGACTAAAGCTCTGTAGACCTGGGAACAGTCACTGTGATGTCATGACAGCAGAGTTCGAGGGCCCAGCACAGGTATTACTGGGCACTTTGAGGGAGAAGAGGCTGGAGGCGGGGAGATTGGAGAGGAGGGTAGGGTAACGATCAAGGTCAGGAGAACAGCGGGGCCAGCAGATGCAAAGGGGAAAGGGCGAGGCTGGAAGGATTTCTCAGGTAGAAATAAAATGCCTTGCTAACAGACTGGACGCAGGAGATAAGGAAGACAGACTCATGACTGTGTGATGTTGGCAAGGATGGGGTTAGCAGCAAAAGGGAACAAGCTCTTAGGTGGGCAGGAAGAGGACAACGTGTTTGGTTCAGGGGAGTTGGAGATCACAGTGGGGCATCTGACGAAGATGGTCTGCATCCCTGTAGGAAGTTGGAATTAATGGGACTGGCGGGCAGGGTTGGTACATGAGACCAACTGCCTTGGGGGATGGCCATGAGATCGGAGAGCCTGGAGAAGGCGACTCAAAGAGCACCGAGGAGCACGAGAAAGGGCAGTTTCCTAAAAGCCAGAAGAAGTTCTTCAGGAGGAGCAGGTGGCCATAGCGTCAGATGCCAAAGACAGACTGAATGTCAGGGTGGCAGAGAGGAGGAACTCGGGTGATCTTGGAGCAAGCACCTTCCGCAGTCACAGGGCAGAGCCAGGCTGCAGCAAGGTATTAAGAAAAGGATGAGTGGCCAGGAAGTGGAGGGTGTGACCCCTGCATTTGAGGAGCTTGGCAGTGAGTTGAGAGATTAGACAGCAACTAGAAGGGGAAGAGGGCCGAGTAACACGATTTGCTTTGTTTTAAAAATCGGGCAGTCCTGGGCTTCCCCAGTGGTGCAGTGGTTGAGAGTCCGCCTGCCGATGCAGGGGACACGGGTTCGTGCCCCGGTCCGGGAAGATCCCACGTGCCACGGAGCAGCTGGGCCCGTGAGCCGTGGCTGCTGAGCCTGTGCATCCGGAGCCTGTGCTCTGCAGTGGGAGAGGCCACAACAGTGAGAGGCCCGTGTACCGCAAAAAAAAAAAAAAAAAAAAAAAAAAAATCGGGCAGTGCTGCACTTGTGAAGAGGGGGTGATAAAAGCTGCCCTTGTTTTGTTCTCCAGTCCCTTTTACATTTTCTGGTTCTAGTTTCTTATTCCTTCTCTCTTTCGGGAAGCTGGAGGGGTGGTTTGGGAATACTTGGAGGGCTGAGGTGACTGCCTCCATAAAGTGGGCTTGCAAACGGGAGGAGACTCAGCTGGCTTGCTCCTCATTCCCAGAGATGCACGCGGGGAGCTCACAGCAGAGCACGGGGGCAACCGTGCTGTCATCCTGTGGCCCTCACCGACTGAGGCCTCCTGTGTTCCACGGTATGAGTACTAGCCTAGGGCTGGAGGGCAGAGAGTAGCCCTACAGAGTGATCTGGAAACATGAGTAGCACCCGTGGTTCAGCTTCTTCTGCTTCCTTATGCCTGAGTATGTTTATTGCACCTGGAAAGATGATGTTCCTGGTTTGACGACCCAGGTACCTCTGCCTGTCCCAACCCATAACCCGCCGTGGGAGAATGGCTGATCTCCTGGAGCAGGGCTCTCGCTGGTGTTCCAAGAGGATGGAAGGTGGAGGCCGGTTCTTCTCTGATCTGCCTGCGCTGCAGTGCTGGGCAGCCTTCCTATTGCTGGGTTTGCAAGCCTGAGTTTTAGTGCAGGACTTTGATACCCGTCCTCTGCCACATATGCCCCAAAGTTCTACGCAAATATTAGAAACTGATTAAGAACACAAAGAGACACATACATCCATCACGCAGGTCCTTCCTGTCATGGGGCAGGGGCGCTAAGCAACCTCCCTGGGTCTGATTTGGAACAAAGGAGTCGGGGGGCTGGCTGCTGTTTTCTCCCAGGGGAGCTTTTCAGGGGCAGCAGGCAACCTGACTGCCAGCTCACCTCGGATCCATGGACCAGACTAGGGATTGAGAGCTGGTCACAGTCCTCAAGGTCTCAAGAGACCGGAGCCGGGGTCTTAGCTTCCCCACCTGCAGCAAGGAAAGAAGAGCCTTTATCAAAGGGCTATGGACTGACTAGATAAAAAAAGCCTGACGCATATTGAGCAGGAAGAATGGGGAGGCAGTAAGATGGGGAGTTGGTTTGCTGGGAGTGGGGAAGAACCCAGGAAAGGGTGCGTGGGGACCAGGAGATACAGCGGAGGAGTAAGGGGTGAGGCGGCAGAGCTGAGGTTCAGCTGTGAACAGACCAAGACTGCAGAAAGAGCAGCAGAGCTGTGTAGCTGGGTGTCTGTGCATTGTGGTGGGAGATGACCTTGCCCCAAGGACAGAGTCTTTATGCTCTGAGAAGTCAAGGCAGGGGGCAGTTTCCAGCCCAGCCTCCGATGTCTGGGCCCCTTGTCTCTGAGATTACAGCCTCGGCTGCCAAGAGCAGCTCCATGGGGGTGGTGTGACACAAAGCAAAAGGCCCTTTTGTGGTACTGGGTTCCTAAGAATAGCTCTGGCTGGGCTGCGGGAGGTGTCCCCTATGGCCTGCATGGCCTGGGTCTCATCCTCAGAGGTATCCCTTTGCCTGGTGTGTAGTGCTGATGGTTTCTAGTAGTTAGGGGGAGTAGAGGCTGTCAGCCCACCTCAATCTCTGCTACTTGTGCTTGTCCAGCTCAGCTTTGAGGGAGGGGACACAGCAGCAGGACAGAGGGAGGAGTGGACAAGACACTGGTCCAAAAGTGTTAGGAAAGGGGGGTCAGAGGCCACCAGCTTGGAAAACAAATCTGGCATGTGAAGCTGAAGAGTGAGGAGTGAGGAGAGGTGGTGGGCAAAGGGGCCAGGAGGGAGACAGAAGCAGGGGGAAAGGTAAGTGGGAAGGACTTGTGGAAACTGGTGGAAGCAAACAGATCTAGGCAGAGAAGTAGGGAAAATAGGTGAAGGGGTAGGAACTTAGGAAGAAAGGGGATGAGGAATTAGGATGGGGCTGGAGAGCAACGGGGGACAGGAGGAGGGGACGGGAATGGATGGGCGTTTGCAGAGAAGAGCAGATGGAAAGAGAAGAGAAAGAATTGGTGAGAGAACAGTGGTGGGCACCCCTACAGAGACACAGGGCAGGGGAGGAGGTGGGGCGGCTCTTGGAAGAGCTTGGAAAACAGACACTCCCAAATGAACGCCATTCCTGTGAGATAACAATGCAGTTCAAATCCCTCCCTAATCTCCCGTCCTATTCTTAGCCCTGCGTCCTCTCAGAGAAGAGGCCACAGGGCCCTGGACTCTGTCCCTTGCCCCATGCCCTTGGCTAGAACTAGACAGACGTGCCTGCATGGTCATCTGCTAACCAGGGTCCTCCTGGCTTCTGGCACTGTCACTGGAGAAGAGCGTGGAGAGGTGGAGGGAAGGGGACAGGAAGGTCACTGCACACCCTCTGTGGACCAGGCAGCACCTAGACTCCGAGGGGGTAAAGAGGCAGGTCAGAGGCCCCTTTGTCCTCAGAGTTTTCAGATCCATGAACACACGGCCAACATGATCACAGGTCTGGAGTGGCAACACTTAACATGGGTATAATAACTGAAAATTTGAGTCCATAAATGCAGGAATGCAGAGGCAGGGCAGTGAGGGGAGAGGGCGATGAGGGAAGGTTTCTGCGGAAGGTAAGCTGGAGGTGGGTCCTGAAAGGGCTGGATCTTGAGCAACGCCATCCATGGCCACTGTCCAAAGCTGTGTCCATCCGGGGGAAATAAGGGCGACAAAGGCTTCTATGTCGACCTTTTTGGCCCAGCCTCCAGGGAACAAGGCTGTCATGGCTTAACAGGGAGCAGCAGCCTCCAGGATTTTTAGGCACACTGGTATTTGTTGCTATTTACTTGAAACTGCTGTTTCTTTCTTGTTCTTTTTCTGTTTGCCCCTTGCCCTCCCTCTTGCCTCTAGTCTCTTTAAATATTTTTCATTGTTTTGATATTTTAAATGGCCAGAAGTTATTATGTATATTTTTATCTTGAGCTCTTTCAACTCTGATGAATCTAAATAAAATAAATGCATGATGAATAATGTACCAAAGAAGGTGAACAGCTGCTCTTCTCTTTCCTATGCAGGCTCCAATTGCTCCTGCAGGATAGGGACATAGATGAGATTCCCTGGATCTTATTCAGGGAGAGAGTGGAGGAGGCTTCTCTTTCTGTTCCTTTTTCTTTCTCTTTCTCGCCCTTCCTCCCTCCGTTCCTTCCCCCCTTCCTTCCTTCCTCCCTCACTCCCTCCCTCTTTTTTTGTCTTTCTACTTTTCTTCTCTCTCTCAAATCGTTCTTTCTTCCTCCTTCCCTTCCTCTTTCTTTCCTTCCTCCCATATTATAAAAGTAATGCTTGTTACTTTAAAAATTCAAACAATATATCTTCTATAAGGCAAGTGAGGTAAAGCTTCTTCCACTATTCACAGTCCCATTCTGCAAAGGCAGCCATGGTTAATAGTTGGAGAGTGTCCATCCAGATACACTTTTATATGTATGTATAAAATACATGCTTGGGATTTTTTTTTTTTTTTTTTTACTGGGATACACAAAAATGAAATGTTTGTAGTTTTGGAGGTTTACCAGGGGTCCCTCCTCAAGTAACTTGCATTTGGACGATTACTAGAGTCTCCAGAGGCTAAACAGTAATTAGCTCTTAAAAAAGAACCCAAATGGGGCTTCCCTGGTGGCGCAGTGGCTGAGAGTCCGCCTGCCGATGCAGGGGACACGGGTTCGTGCCCCGGTCCGGGAAGATCCCACATGCCGCGGAGCAGCTGGGCCCGTGAGCCATGGCTGCTGAGCCTGCGCGTCCGGAGCCTGTGCTCCGCAATGGTAGAGGCCACAGCAGCGAGAGGCCCACGTACTGCAAAAAAAAAAAAAAAAAAAAGAACCCAAACGAAAATGAATCCAAGAGGCTCAGGAGGATATGTAAGGGATGTCAACAAACATCCCCCTTTTGTCTCAGCTTGTCTTTGTCCCTGGCACATCCTCCTCCTGGAAGAGGGGTCACTTGGACAGCGGGACTCTGCCTGGGGGCAGAAGTGCAGGAGGTATGTGGTGGGCTTTGGGGCCATGGGAAATTATCCTAATACAGCAGAGGTTATATCTGTCTCTGCACAACCCTAACACTGACATAAAGATGTCTGCTAATTTATTTTGCAAAGCCAATTCTGAATTGTCACATTTTTCATGCTCAGAAATTTATCTGGTCATTTTTCTGTTTGGGGCTCTGTAACTTATCCTTTAAGTCACATTTGTACCTGTCCTTTGCTGACCTTTAGCCAGAAGTCAATCAAAAGTTCTGACCAAGATCCTAATATAGTTGATGACTCTGATGCAGCTCCTGAGATGACAGCTGGTGTAACATGGATGGCCGGCTTCCTGCTGTGGAAGCATAAGTCCAGAAGCATCTGAAATACCCCGCACCTGATTCTCACCCTGCTCTGTGCTACTCCTGTGGGCCCCCCACTCCCCACTGAAGACCCCAGACTTAGCCAGTACTAAGCGTCCCTGGTTTCTGCCACTTCCCAGATACCTATACCCTGGGCATTCAAAGGGAACAAGGCAAAATTTAAGGTGATGGAAAAAAGAAAGAAAAATTTAAGGTAATTGCTATGGATCCTGATAGAACAAAGTCTATAGGAGAGGGGCCTGAAATATGGAACCATCCTGTCATTCAAACAGGGAGCTGGTATGTAGAGGATTGAGGTGGGAGGAGGGCTTGAAATCAAGAGAAGAGAAGGTAGAAAGGGAGAGTGCAGGGGATGGGGTCAGCAGCCCCAAAGGATGCTGGTGAGCCCTAGGAAGGCCTAGCCTCTCTGGGCAGTGCCAGGGATCCCAGGGAGGAGGGTGTGAAGGTGGTGTGGCTCCCACCCCTATGATCTTTCTCTCCTCTCCCATGTGACCTTGTCACACTGGCAGGATCAGTCCTGCCCCAGGCTCTGGCCCCATTTCAGGCTCCAGGCAGGAGGGATAGAACAAGCTATTGCCCACCTTTGGAGTGTCATCATCAAGTCACCCTTGCTTCTGTGCTGTAGCTCTGGAAATGCAGCTTCTGTCTTGTTCCTAAGACTTGGGCCCCACCCTGTGCCACAGTCTGGTAACTGAGCCCTGGTTTCGTTCCCTCTGCCAGAAGCCCTGTCTTGGTAACCCTCTTAGTTTCTCTGGTGCCTGTCTACTTCTCAGGGATTAGATTTTTTCCCTTAAGCCCCAGACTGGAAGCGGGGGGCCCTGTTTCCTTCGAATAGAGAGAGACAGTATATCTTAATGACTAAGAGCATAGGTTTTGACATCAAATAGGCCTGTGATCAAAAACCCTGGCTTATGGACTAGCTGTGTGACCTAGGTGAGTTACTTAACCTCTCTGAGAAAAAAGTGAAGTATCATGCAGAGTCTTGTGACTCAAAGTATGATCCGTGGACTGATATATCCTCATCAGTGGGAGTTTATGAGGATTGCAGAATCTCAGGCCCCAACCCAGGCCTGAGTTACCTTTCTGCATTTTAACAGAATCTGCATTTTAACAAGACCCCTGCCAGGTGATTTAATGCATATTAAAATTGGAGAAGCACTCATGTAGAGAAAAGAGGACAGGTCCAGGAAGAACTGTTTTTGAATCCCAGCACTAAACCACAGTCTTAACCGTAAAATGTGGATGGTAATACCCACCCCATATACTTGACTTAAGGATTATGTATATGAAGTTATAAAAAAAAATTGGTACAGCCATTATGAAATACAGTAGAGAGGTTCCTCAGAAAATTAAAAACAGGAGTACCATATTATCCAGCAATTCCTTTTCTGGGTATATATAGCCAAAGGAAACGAAATCACTGTCTTGAAGAGATACCTGCATGTTCACTGCAGCATTCTTCACAATAGTCAAGACATGGAAACAACCTAAATGTCCAGTGATGGATGACTGGATGAAGAATATTATCTAGCCCTAAAAGAAGGAAATCTTATCATTTGTGACAATATGGATGAAGTCGGAGAGTGTGATGCTAAGTGAAATAAACCAGATACAGAAACACAAATACTGCATGATTTCACTTATATGTGAAATCTAAAAAAAGACAAACTCTTAGAAGCAGAGAGTAGAACGGTGGTTTCCAGTGGCTGGAGAGGTGGGGGAAATGTTGCTCAAAGTGTACAAAGTTTCGTATATGAAGGATGTAAGTTCTCGCGATCTAACATACAGCAGGGCGACTATAGTAAAAAGTACTGTATTGTGTACTTGAAATTTGCTATGAGAGTAGTTCTTAATTGTTCTGACCCCTCCACACACAAAAAAAGGGTGGAGGTAGCTATATTAGGTGACAGATACGTTAATTAGCTTGTTAGCTTGATTGTGGAAAACATTTCACAATGTATACATATATCAAAACATCACATTGTACGTTTTAAATATATACACTTTTTGTCAAATATACCTCAATAAAGATGGGGAAAAAAAAGTTATAGGCACAGCTCCCAACAAACAGTGGATGCTCAATAAGTGGTATCTATTAATATTACTTCCACTTGCCTGCTTGGCTTTCCAAACCTGTTCCAGTGCCCTCTTATTAGAATACCTTCCTGATTCTGACTGCTTTAATAGACTAACTCCCTTCATCTGCTGCCAGGCTGGTCTGTATTTTCTTCCAGCATCTGCAATGACAATGTTCCCCAGGATCTGCCCCATCTCAGTGGGCCCTGTCTAATAATTCCAGATCCCAGCTTCTTCCAGTTTGATTGTTCAGCTCATGTTAATGAGAATGATAATGTTAATGGAAGCGTGCCCTACCATAGCCCAGGAATGAACGTTCATTCTACCAACACTGATCAAGCACCAACTTTGTGGCAGGCACAGTCCTGACTTCAGGAGCTCACAGATTACTACGGAGAGGCAGACAAGTGGACAGGCAGTGACAGTATAGTGTGGCAGGTACTGTGATGGAGGAAGTGCCAGGTGCTCTGATGGAAGAAATCCGGGAGCACAAAGCAAGGCCACCTAATCTGGACTGGAGATCGGGAAAGGCTCCCTGGAGGAAATGACTTTTAAGGTCAGACTTGAAGATGAGCTGGAGTAGATCAAGAAAAGAAGGAGCTGGCCAGAGAGACCAGCTTGTCCAAAGGCCTGAGTGGAACTGAGGTGAACTCAGTGTGGCTAAAGAGTGGAAGTAATCAGGGGATCCGACCGCAGAAGAGCCTGGGAGGCAGGTGAAGGCTGGTCACAAAGGACCTCATGAACCAAATTAAGGGAGTGTGAATTTTAACCTACAGGCACCGAGCAGCCATTAATGTGTTTTAAGGTGCTGGTGTGTGTGTGTGTGGCAGGGTTGGGGTGGGGGGGTGGTTATATTACCTGATTTTATAGAATTGGTGGTATAACCAGTCATTCTTGGGAAAAGTGACATTGAGTTTTCGGATTCATCATTCATTCGGATTCATTCATTTTCGGATTCATTTCTGTTTCATTTGCAAGAGGAGATTCTAGATTTGTGGTCACAGGTAGGGAACGAAGGGAACTACCCAGAGAAGCTGAGAATTAGACATGAGAAAGGGGAGGGGGCTCAGGAGACAGGCAGCCAACCACATTTCTATTCATCTGTAGATTCCACCTTCAAAAGGTCCCGCCTCCTCCCTTCTTCCCCATTCTCTCTTTAACGTCATGAGGCAAGGCCCCTTCTCATGCCTGGATAATTGCAATAGCACCTTAACTAGTCTTCCATCTGCTCATCTCACCAAATGACTGGCAGACTCAATTTTCTAAAGTACCACTTCTAACATATCTGTCATTCATAGAAACTTCCGGGGCTCCATGTTGTCTCAGAGACAAAGCCTGAATTCCTGACTGGCACTTAAAGACACTTCATAAACTGGCCCCAGATTGTCCCAACTTAGCCCTTCACAACCTCCCATCTCCAGATATGACTGGTCTCCTAACAGTACCCTCACCTCAGGCTGGGCTTTCCCACCTCTTTAAAGTTATTGGGACTTTTGCTGCCTGCCCCTCCAGGCACTGCTCAGTGACTCTTCTTTTTTTTTTTTTTAACTATTCCACTATTAATAGAGAAATTGTCAGCAATATATCCAGGAATCACTTAAAAATAGCATTAGGGACTTCCCTGGTGGTGCAGTGTTTAAGAATCCACCTGCCAATGAAAGGGATACGGGTTTGATCCCTGGTCCAGGAAGATCCCATGTGCCACGGAGCAACTAAGCCCATGCGCCACAACTACTGAGCCTGCACTCTGCAACTACTGAGCCCACGTGCCGCAACTACTGACGCCCGCGGGCTCTAGGGCCCACGTGCCACAACTACTGAGCCTGCGTGCTGCAACTACTGAAGCTCACGTGCCTAGAGCCCATGCTCCACAAAAAGGGAAGCCGACACAATGAGAAGACTACACACTGCAACAAAGAGTAGCCCCCGATCACCACAACTAGAGAAAGCCCACGCGCAGCAACAAAGACCCAACACGGCCAAAAATAAAGTAAAATATATTTTTAAAAAATTAAAATAAAAAAAAATCATTAACTTGTGAAGTCCACAATGATTTATAATGTACTTACACATACTTTGCTTCAGTAGATTCTCAAAACTGAGTAGCAAAATTATATTTTTCCCATTTTCAAATGTGGAAATTCAAGTTTTTAAAGGCCTAGCTGGCTCTGATTAAACATTCAGCAATACCACAATATATATAACTAACAAAAATGTTGACGGAATGGATGAGATCCTCTGATGATTCTTTCTAACGTGCATTTAGAAAAAAAAATTTGTTTTCTTTTTTTCATTCTTTATTTTTTGGCTGTGTTGGGTCTTCATTGCTGTGCGTGGGCTTTCTCTAGTTGCGGCAAGCAGGGGCTACTCTTTGTTGCAGTGCACGGGCTTCTCATTGCGGTGGCTTATCCTGTTGCAGAGCATGGGCTCTAGGTGTGCAGGATTCAGTAGTTGCGGCACGTGGGCTCAGTAGTTGTGGCTCGCAGGCTCTAGAGTGCAGGCTCAGTAGTTGTGGCACATGGGCTCAGTTGCTCCGCGGCATGTGGGATCTTCCTGAGCCAGAGTTCGAACCTGTGTCCCCTGCATTAGCAGGCAGATTCTTAACCACTGTGCCACCAGGGAATTTCCTCTAATGTGCATTTCTTAATTGAAGTATAATTGATTTACAATGTCATGTTAGTTTCAGGCATACAGCACAGTGATTCAGATATCTATCTATCTATCTATCTATCTATACTCTTTTTCAAATTCTTTTCCCTTATAGGTTAATACAAAATATTGATTATAATTCCTTGTGCTATCAGTAAGTCCTTGTTGTTATCTATTTTATATGTAGTAATATCAGTGGCTCTTCTACGAAAGTACCTTTTGATTCAGCAGGGCTGCTCCTGAAACACAAACAAAACTTTGTTGAAACTATGCAAGTACAGAAATAACACCCAAGATCTCCTACCAAATCACATTAACTATTTTCAATTCTCAGCTTCTTTCCAAGGTGTGTGTGTGTTTCTATTATATACATACATACAAAAGTACATATATGGTATATATATAGGGCTGCTGTGGGTACATACAATATGTACATAATCTTATGTTCTAGCCATTAGAATTCCATATTTCTGCAATCTTAGATTTTATCATTTTTACGATGGCAGATGTTCCACTACTATCTATAAAATGGAGAAAACAATATTGCCCATCTTATGGGTTTACTATGAGAATTAAACAAGTTAAAACAGAGACACTCAAACTTGACCATGTTGCAGAATACACGGAAGGCTTATTAAAATAAAGCATCTTAGGCCTTGGCCTCAGAAATTCTGATTCAGTAGGACAGGGTGGGGTGCCTGAATCTGCATTCCAGATGCTACTAGATCAAGTACCATACCACACTTTGAAAAACCACTGAATTTATACATGTAAAGTGTTCAGAATAATGCCTCGCATATAGTAAGCACTCAATAAATGGAGCTATTTGCTATTTCTGTGATAATATATGAAAATTTACTTGTTTGATATTTAGATTGCTTATAGTTTTATAACACTTTTATTGAGACAATTCATATATCATAAAATTCACCTTTTTACAGTGTACAATTCAGTCGTTTTTAGTATATTCAGAGTTGTGTAACCATCACCACTACCTACATTTTCATCACCTCAGAAAGAAACCCCCTTCCATTAACAATCACTCTCTAACCCCTTGTTTGCAGTTTTTTGAACTTATAAATAATGTCTCTGTAAACATATATATATATATATATATATATGGCTTCTTTTCTTTTTTTGAAAGATTTTGTCAGAATAAATTCCAAGAAATAGATTTCTGAGTCAATGATTATGAGTATTTTTACGTATAGCATGATGGTTATTTTATGTGTAAACCTGACTGAGTCATGAAGTGCCCAGATAGTTGGTTAAATGTTATTTCTGTCCATGATTTCAAACTATATTACAAAACTATAGTAAGCAAAACAATATCATATTGGCATAAAAACAAACACATAGATCAATGGGACAAAATAGAGAGCCTAGAAATAAACCCACACATGTATGGTCAATTAATTTACTACAGAGGAGCTAAGAATATGCAATTGGGAAAGAACAGTCTCTTCAATAAATGGTGTTGCAAAAACTGAACAGCTACATGCAAAAGAATGAAACTAGACCCCATCTTACACTATACACAAAATTAACTCAAAATGGATTAAAGACTTGAATGGAAGACCTGAAACCTTAAAACTCCTAGAAGAAAACATAGGCTGTAAGCTCCTTAACAGCAGTCTTGACAATGATTGTTTTTGGATCTGACAGCAAAAGCAAAGGCAACAAAACAAAAATAAACAAGTGGGACTACATCATGCTAAAAAGCTTCTGCGCAGCAAAGGAAACCATCAACAAAATGAAAAGGCAACCTACGGAATGGGAGAAAATATATGCAAATCATATATCTGATAAGCAGTTGACATCCAAAATATATAAAGAACTCATACAACTTAAATAGCAAAAGAATTACCTGATTAAAAAATGGGCAGAGGATCTGAATAGGTCACAAATTTATGTTGAAATGGAAACTTTTCATAATACAAATCCTGATAAACGGTATAAAACTATCGGTTAATGGACTGAGTAGGCTGTCAAGGCACACTGAGCTTCCATGCTGGGCCTGAAACAGCAAATAAATGCTTGAGGCAGAGGCATGAGGACTGGATACCTAGGCCCTGCCTTTTTCTTCCTGAATCCCTCAAAAGATTTAGAAACCAGGATTTTCCCACCCTGGTTGCCGAGATATGGGAGTTATTCCTTGTTTAATTCCAGAAGACCACTCCAAGTCAGGAAATCTGATTGCTAGTCCTAGCTCTGCTCGACAGTTGCAGGTAAAATTCAAGACCATCATTTCCCCTTGCAGTGCTTACTTCCCAAGGCAGACGATAGGAACAATTAATACCCACCCAACTGACTTCATCAGCCTGTGAGAGCAGGAGTGAGCTGACATACTTTCAAGTATTGGGGAAAGATGAGACAGAGCATAACGAAATACTATATATGCACAGGCTGGGTTTAAACCAAGTTCTGCCGGGGCCTGTGTGACCAGGGGCAAGTCACGTAAATCTGAACTGGCTTCATTTGTTAAACGTCCCTCCCTTCACGTCGCCGAACTAGTAGGAAGTGTTGGGGCTGCAGCTGGGGGAGTCTCTCCGCAGCGCCCCCAGGTGCGTATGAGGCGCGTGAGTGTCCTTACTGTCCGTGTCTAAACTGGTTCTGGGCTTCTCTGGCCCAACTCTCCTATTTATAGATGAAAAAAGCTCAGAGATCGAATGACTTCTCCACGATCACACAAGGGCCTTGGGGTCTGTGAGGAATCTAGCGCAGCCCGCCTTGGAAGAGCAGCCAGCAATGGCGGCTTCATAACGTGGCCGCCTTTTCAGAGAGATGCCCAGGCCCGTCACCTAGCGGCGGGTTCAGGCAATGCAAGAGAAGCCTCTTGAAAAAGACTCCGGGTACTGCGGCGTCCAGGAGCCAATATGTTCTCAGTTCGCTCAGTTAACTCCTTTTTTCCATTGGGTCTTTCTACCTGTCAATCAATCAGTTGCCGAGTTTTTACTGGCTTAGCTCCACTCATTCTACTCAATTTACTAATAACATGCTTCTTTCCAATAGCATCTTTACGTCGTTAAAGCTCCTCCTAAGTCTGACGAATTTAGCCAGTTCTTCTATTCCATTGGCTGGACCCGGCCCCTCCTCTCGTACATCCTGTTCGGGACGGAAGTGAGAGAGCCCTTATTCCTATTGGCTTAGGTTTGCAAGCGGCGGCGGCCTCTCGTCTATAAAGACAACGTCAGCTCGCAGGAAGTACAGTTCCGGAAGGGGCGGGCTTTGTGAAGATGGCGGCGCCGGTGAGTGTAGTGTGTTTGCTTCTTCGGCTTGGTATTGTGGACGTTTGTTTTCTCCTCAGTGCCTCGAGGCAAATTATTGGGGCGACGGAAGGGTGGTGATGGAAATAACTCCAGGGAGGCGCCCTCCCTTCCGCAGCGGGGCAAAAGCAGTAGTAGGGAGACGTGGCTGGAGTTACCGCTCCTTTCGAGTGACCTGAGAGGCTGGCGGGCTCTGAGGCGAGGCTGCATGTGCACCGGAGTGGGAAGGCAGGAAGTCCGGGGTGTTTGAAGGAGAGAGGGGGCTTTTCCACCTCACATGTTCCGTCTTATAATCCTGAGGAAAGAATGTTTTTTTCTTTTCTCTCCCTTCCATAGGAGGTGCTGGAGTCAGACCTGCCAAATGCCGTAGCACTTTTGAAAAACCTCCAGGAGCAGGTGAGTAATGGCACCCCTTCGGAATAGATTAGTCACGAATCGGCTTTGACTTTGACGCACCTCTAAACTTTGGTGATTTGGGGGCACATATTTGAATGACCAGATAACAGTAAGAGCAAAATGATATAATGAAAACCTTTTCAGGCTACAATTCAGAGTAATTGATTTCTGCGTCCAAAGGAATACAGAAAACTCCAGAAAGAAAGCATCTGAATCCATTTTCTTTATTCTTAGAGCTAAGGAAACCGATGCCGAAAACGGTGACACGATTTGCCCTTTGGGTGCCTAGCTCATATACGTTTATATAGTTCTATGCATTGCAAGTTCAACCGGTACAAAGCTACAATGCCCCCATCACCACTGTCCCAGCCCCCATCCCCTCCCCCTGGTTTGGTAAGATGGTCTCTTTAGCTTTAAGAAGAGGTGGAAAGGTTTTTCTACCTTTTGAAGAAGTATCAGAAACCATCTCTCCTATACTTTCTCAGAACTGAAAAGATAGTGGTGTACTTTAGGCAGTGTTTCAGATAATTTTTAGGTGGCATTGTTTAGCTTTTGCACTTCACAGCTCACAGAGATAACTTGATGTATTCTAATCAGTGGTTTTATTTGGATTAATTTCAGGTGATGGCTGTCACTGCACAGGTGCAAGCTCTGACCAAAAAAGTTCAAGCTAAAGCCTATCCTACAGAGAAGGTAGGACATAACTGAAGAATAAGCACCCCTTGACTTGATGTTCTCAACAATTCTTTCCATCGTAGACTTATTGAGTGTCTTGTATGTGCTTAGTGCTGGAGCTTTGAAGATGAATAAGATCCAGTTTCTGTGCTGAAGTCTAGTAGAGAAGGCAGGTGAAAGCAATAGGTATAAGCAGTAGCAGTCATGATGAGCGGCTGTGCGAGCTGAGGAGCAAGATTAAATATCACGGAGCAGAGGGAATTAGCGGGGGCATCTCAGAGGGGTAACAGGATTGTGAGGAATAAATAGGAGTCAGAGGGATAGAAAGAAACAGCATGTGCAAAGGCACAAAGACCTAAAAGCATGGTGATATTCTGGGAAAGGAGGTAAGTCGTGTAGTGGGCTTGGGTGTACATTTTGTGTGTGTGTTGGGGACAGAAAAGTAGTCACTCTGTGTGAAGAGCCTTGTAGGCCAACTGTATTTCATTTAATATAAAATGCTGTTAATTGGCGACATATCACTGACTTACATTGAGTATACAATGTTGCTTGTTAATCTATGACATAATGCTAAGATACCATTGATTTAAAGATGTATCCTGACTTCAGAGATGTTAAAATATAAAAATGATGTCTATCTTAAAATTAAATATGGTAGTTTTCAAATTAAGGTCTTATAGAACCTTCTCAGGGACCATTGAGTGTGGGGCAGTATAGAAGGAGGTCTCTGGGGACTTCCCTGGCGGTCCAGTGGTTAAGACTTCGCCTTCCGATGCACGGGGTATGTGTTCAATCCCTGGTCAGGGAGCTAAGGTCCCACGTGCCTCGCGGCCAAAAAACCAAAACATAAAACAGAAGTTTATTGTAACAAATTCAATAAAGACTTTAAAAATGGATCACCTCCAAAAAATCATTTAAAAAAAACAATGGTCTCTGGATCCCTCATACCTGCTTGAGCTGGAAAACTTGGGTGTTACCTGTTTTATGTATTGAGCTTTCGTCCTAAGATATCATTTAAGCAAAACATTCCATAGGTCAACAGAAATATGCAAATCATAGTAGGTTAATAAAAATCATTGAAGGATTTTTAAGCATGAGATTTACAGCGGATTGTGTTTTAAAAAGACACGAGTTTTTTTTAAATTTTTTAATTTATTTTTGGCTGCGTTGGGTCTTCATTGTTGCGTGCGGGCTTTCTCTAATTGGGGCAAGCGGGGGCTACTCTTCATTGCAGTGCGCGGGCTTCTCACTGCGGTGGCTTCTCTTGTTGCCGAGCACGGGCTCTAGAGCGTGTGGGCTTCGGTATTTGTGGCATGCAGGCTTAGTAGTTGTGGTGCACAGGCTTAGTTGCTCCCCGGCATGTGGGATCTTCCTGGATGAGGGGTCGAACCCATGTGCCCCCTGCATTGGCAGGCAGATTCTTAACCACTGAGCCACCAGGGAAGTCCCCGAATTTTTAATGTATCTTCTTTTTGCCTTTTCTTTTGCATCATTCATTTTCGTTCTTTTCTTATTTCCCATTTTTTAATCTTCGCTTTTTATTTTGTCTTTCTCTCATACGCTTGTAACCCATTAGAACTTGACAATGCCCAAGCATGTCAGAAGAGCCTATTTCTCAAATTCTTGGCTATCTTTATTCTGGTATCATGCTTTGATCCATTTTAATGTCTTTTTGAGATGGGCTGTGCACGTGTATCTTAGATCACTATATATTTATTCACTGAACAGATATTTATTAACCTTCAGGATCAAAGACTTCTAGTAGGTGCTTTTTAGGCTACAAAGTACTTTCATATCTTATTTGAGCCTCATAATTACTTTTGGGGGTGGGAAGGAATTACTGTACATATTATAGATGAGGAGACAGAGGTCATGATTTACCCAATATTTGACTGCTAAATGCCTAATTCAAAACTTGAACTCAATTTGTCTGTCTTTAAATCCTTTGCTCATCCTCCTGTAGCATGCTAGTGTTGATCTCAAGAGCTTAGCGTGTTGGTTTACAGATACCTAGGGCTTGGGTGTTGGAGTCAGGCTGAGTCTGAATCCCAGATGTACTCCTATTACTATGTAATCCTAGGCAGAGTATTTAATCTGTCTGAAATAGGTCTTCCGAGGGCTGTGGACTTTTTCATTTTCGTTTTATGCAGTCACGGTGACTTTTTTTTTTTTTTTTTCACGGTGACTTTTTTTAATAACTATAGCTTAGGTCTGCTTACACACGTTACTTTTTTTATTTAAAAGAATACACTTATAATTTATGATTTTCTGCCTGTAAGTATAATACTTTTTTGAAAAAAAAAATTTTATTTTTTGGCTGCATTGGGTCTTTGTTGCTTCGTGCGGGCTTTCTCTAGTTGCGGCGAGTGGGGGCTACTCTTCATTGCGGTGCAAGGGCTTTTCATCGCAGTGGCTTCTCTTGTTGCAGAGCACAGGCTCTAGGCGCGCAGGCTTCAGTAGTTGTGGCACATGGGCTTCAGTAGTTGTGGCTCACGGGCTCTAGAGTTCAGGCTCAGTAGTTGTGGCGCACGGGCTTAGTTGCTCCGCGGCATGTGGGATCTTCCCAGACTAGGGCTCGAACCTGTGTCCCCTGCATTAGCAGGCGGATTCTTAACCACTGCGCCACCAGGGAAGCCCCTAATACTTTTAATTTTAGAAAGTTTAGGAGATACATAAAATCACAAAGAAGAGAATTAAAAATCAGTGTAATCACCATTCTGAGATAATCACTGGGGTACATTTTTTATTTCGTTGATTGTAAAAGTAATATATGCTTGATGGGAAACCACTTTTTCAGTACAAGCACTCCATTTCTTGCTTTTCCTCATCTCGATCCTCAGGGGTAGCAGTTGCTAATTATGTTACTTTCAGATATTTTTCTATACATATAAAATGTGTGTATTATACTTCTCACCTCCCCCCCTTAATTGGAACCACATTATTCACACTTTCTATACAGTGTAGAAAGTGTGTCGACATAGATAAGTCCATGTCAGTATGTACAGGTCATTGTTTTTACCTATATCATATAATTCCATTGTATGTAAAAATCCATTGTATAAAATCAGTGATTGTTTTGGTTAAATTAATTTAAAATTCATTACTGTGTGGAGACATTTCTGATTGTCACAGCTTGGGGGATGGCATCAATGGGTGGAGGCCAGGGATGCTGTGGAACATCCTTCAGTGCCCAGACAGCGCTCCACAGCAAAGAATTACCTGTCCCCCAAATGTCAGTAGCTCTGAGTTTGAGAAACCTTGCTATAGTCATTTTGGGGGATACTTTATTGATTTTCCTGCTCTTATTGTCATACAGTAATTCTCTAAGCTGTGCTTCTGTTGTGTTAGCATAATTTTCTCTGTGGCCATTTTAGGTACAGCCACTTCTTGAGACTACTCCAGATACCTTATATGAACTGCATGGGAAAAAGTTTGAACTTGGAAAAAATTATCCTGTTCTCCCTAGACTCTCCTCCTTATTCTGTGGTTAAAACTGAATTTGCATGTCTTACTGTTTGATTCAACTCAGGGTCTCAGCCTTTTGGAAGTGAAAGATCAGCTGTTGTTAATGTACCTTATGGATCTGAGCCATCTCATTCTGGACAAAGCCTCAGGAGGGTCTCTTCAGGGACATCCTGCAGTTTTGAGACTGGTGGAGATTCGCACGGTATGAGGCATTTGTCATCTTAGAGTTCTGCGTTTCTATGTCCTGAACTCCAGGACTGACACAATAGCTCTCATTTAAGTGGGTGTTCTCATGTTTAAGGGAGGAAACCAAATGAAAAAAAGCATTTTTGTCTTCATTTGCTCTACTTTGTGCATATTTTAGGTGCTTTATCTGGCAACTTAACATAGGGGCTTTTGGTGTATGCTTAATTTTGCGGAGGACATGTAATCCTATTTAACCACATTATAGGTTTTGGAAAAGCTTCGTCCTTTGGACCAAAAACTGAAGTATCAAATTGACAAACTGGTGAAGACGGCAGTGACAGGCAGCCTCAGTAAGTGGGAGAAGCTGTAAGGTTATGTGTGGGCCGTTCACAAAGTTCCAGATCTTGTAAAATCTCTTGGGTCTTTTATTTTAGGTGAGAGTGACCCACTCCGTTTTAAGCCTCATCCCAGCAATATGATGAGCAAGGTAAGAGGTAGCATTATCCCGATTTTCCTCAGGAATCTAAGCCTGAATGAGCCTTGTAATGCTCCTGGATCTCCTGGGATTCTCTTACTACCGTTGATTCCCAGCTTGTGCCTTAGAATGTTGAATGTGAGATTCCCCTTTCTCCCTCTTGTTTGTATTCCCACCTTCCCAGAGTACTTCAGCTTTGGATTTTCTTATCACTTGTTTGACTAACGCTTCCTAAGTTTGTGGACATTATGTTCCTTTTGTAGTTGAGCTCTGAGGATGAGGAGGAAGATGAAGCAGAGGAAGGCCAGTCTGGGGCTTCAGGGAAGAAATCTGGAAAAGGGACAGCTAAGAAATATGTTCCACCACGCTTGGTTCCAGTGCATTACGGTATGAACTGTGGAGGCTGCTTCCTCAGCATGAATTGTGTTTCTCTTCCCTGTTCTGGGATAACCCTTGCTGATTTTTATCACATAGATGAAACAGAAGCTGAGCGGGAGAAGAAGCGCCTAGAACGAGCCAAGAGACGGGCATTGAGCAGTTCTGTCATTCGTGAACTAAAGGAGCAGTACTCAGATGCTCCAGAGGAAATCCGTGATGCTCGGCATCCTCATGTTACTCGACAGAGCCAGGAGGATCAGCACAGGTCCGAGTCCTTGCAGTTAGAAATTGTTTTCTATGCTGTAGAGACCTGGCCTTTGAATGACGATGATTAAGTCTAATTCCAAGAGAACCCACATTATCTAGAAAGTGGAGTGCAAAATTTGGTGTGACGGTTTCTAAGAGTTAGCAGTTTGAAGTACAGAATAGGAACTAGCGGGGGAAATGTCTTTTTTTTTCCCCCAGGGGTTCAGGCTGAGCAAGTGCTACATGGAGGAGAATATATGCAGTTCCACCTAGTAGGATTTTAAAGTTCTGTGTTTCACTATCACTGCTGTTTATTTTCTGCAGAAAGCAAGAAAGTCACGTTTTTATAATGGCATGGAGAGTGCTAGATAAGTTCAGGGAAGAAAAGTAGAAAAGCAGTTATAAGTTGAACACAGACTCATCAACTTTGCCCAGGTGTCCATCTCTGCAGTTGGTAGGTTTGAGTGAGAAGGTTCATGTAGAGGATCCTGTTTATGGAACTGGAATATAAAGAATTTCCTGTTATAGTTTAAGTATTCCTGTGGATGGGCTGTGAGTTCATCTCTGGGGAGGAGGGAAGTTCTAGTGCAAAGAACATTTCATTGAGTATTGAGCATTGAGTGTTGAGCACACAGTATCACCTCACTAAATACTATAGTGACTTGCTATGAAATTTCTTGAGAACTGTCTGAACGTGGGGTGAGTAAACACCTGGGCCCAGGTTCTTGGCTGCAACTTTCTGCCTCTATGGTCTGAGCATGCTGCAAGTGGTGTCTGTGTTTCTCTGGCAGGATTAACTATGAGGAGAGCATGATGGTGCGTTTAAGTGTCAGTAAGCGGGAGAAAGGACGGCGAAAACGAGCAAATGTCATGAGCTCACAAATTCATTCCCTCACGCACTTCAGTGACATCAGTGCTTTGACAGGAGGAACCCCTCATCTTGATGAGGTGAGGAAGTGATACAGTGATGGGAGGTGACCTTCATGCTTTCAGCTAAATGTATGTGGGCTTATTACCGTGAGGAACTTGGGAAGGGACACTAAACTTGGAAGCTCACCGCCATTCCTTCCCTTCTCCATGTGTCTCCAGGATCAGAATTCTACTAAGAAGCGGAAGAAGATACCTAAGAAAGGTCAGAAGAAAAAAGGTTAGTGAATGACTAGGACTTGGGTGATCAAGTGCAGGATGGGGTTTACGAATTGGGATGCCAGCTCCGGATCTGCCATCCTAGGTTTTACCAACCTTTATAGTATCTCTTCCATACTGGGTGTTAATCTCATAGAGGTGGGCATTTATTTTTTTCTTTCCCAAGATGAAAATCAGCATCATTCACAAAAGAGATTTCTGGATTCTATTTCTGAAGGCCCCACAGTTCCTGTTCAGGTTTCCTTAAGTAAACTATGAAAGTGTGACTTGAAGGAACCATTATCCCATTTCAGTTTCTATCCTGCTTCTAGTCTTTTGTCCTGGGAGGATATAGAGAGTATTGCTGAGGGAACCCACTCCTATCGAGCCCTTCTCTCTAGATGTCCTTTTTTTCTGTCCCTTTGGCTTTTCCCAACTGTCCTTTGCCTCATTCTTGGTTTCCCTTCCTTTCAGGTTTTCGGAGGCGGCGGTGATTATGGGTGTACATATTTAATTTATTTTTTGTCATCCTGGGATACTTCTAATTTCACTGTATGTAGGTTTTTTCCTCGGAATTCATTAATTATTTGCTCTGGACATGTGGAAAGATCTTTATTAATAAAATTGATTTTACTTACGAATTGAAGCCCCTTTTGCACATGTATTATATGACTGGAATCACTGGGTATGGGGTATTTTTGGTGAGAGGTTGATGGAAAAGGGAAGGATGAGGTTTTGGGGGGAATAAGAAAGTTTGGCTTTATATGGTTTTCTTTGATAATACATTTTCACCAGAAACTAAAAATTGGTTATTTAATCAAAAAATATTGAGAGATTAGAATAGTATAATCCACTCTTTCAACCCCACGTTGCCCCAAGTTCCTGTATGATTTGTTATAATTATAATACAGATCATCTGAAATATATGGATTTTAAGATTTATTAATGTATCTTGCTGGCCACCAGGTGGCATTAGTGGCTTAGGAAACCTCCTTTGGTGCTTGACTATAATCAAAAGCTAGATAGAACCTTTTCTCATTACCAAGAGTTATTCTTGTCTCCACTGCTCTGAAAGTTTTTCCTTTCTTTCTAAAATAGCATGGACGTAGGGCTGATCTTAGGTCAGTTATTGAAAGTTGAGAGTTTATCTGGAGAGAACAGTAGAGGGAATGAGAGGAGTGTGAAGAATCAGTATAGTCTTGTGTTTTTCAGCCTCTTTGACCCTCTTTCAACAAAGTCTTCAGTTTACCAGTGAGCAAACGCCAGCCCTTTTACAAAGAGCTTGTGAAAGAATGCCAACAAGCAGGCAGACAGAAAATTCCTGAAGACCAAGAGAATGAAAACCCCTCAGTCATATCAGCCCAAGTCAGGAGACTGGTGGGAGTTACATATCTGAGATCTTGTATTCTGTTCAGAGAATGACTTCTGTTAGTGAGAGATCCCTCTGGCCTTGGATAATGTAGAAGGTGGAAAGGGACGGGAAGAGAGTTGAGTCTAGAAGTAATTCATTGGAGTTAATGATGTGTCATGGAGAGGGATATAATTTAGATCATTACATCAGTAAAACCTAGTTGATTATAAGTCCTATGAATTTGGACTTATACTGGTCTGCCCAGTTGGGGTGGGGGGTCTGTTTTCAGTCAGCTGTAGCTTGGTAGAAAGTAGTTAAGAGAGACAACCCAGTACTGTCTTCTGTTAACTCTGTGATCCTGGGCAAATCATGTGACATCTCTGGCCTTTAATTTTCCTCAGCTGAAAAATAAATGTATTAGACTGAGTCTCTGAGATTTCCTCCAAACCAGAGAGCCTAGAGCTGTTTCTCATGGATGGTAACCAAGATGCGCTTACTCCTGGGGCCTCTGACTTAGTCCCTGGCAGATCTGAGTGACCCTGATGTGCCCAGAGCCCTCATACTTCCATCTCCTTGAGTGAATCTAAGCAAAGAGCCTCAAGAACATATTTAGAGATTCTTTTTCCTTTCTGGCTGAACTAACTGGACAAGAGGTTAGGACTACTACATTCTCTTTTTAGGACTAGCTATTGCATTTGCATCTAATTTATTAAGGATTTTTGGATTGTGGGAACTGCCAAGGAAAAGGAGATGCTCTTTTTTTAAAAAAGATCTTAACTTTGTGTTACATCCTGAGCTAAGTGCTTTATACTTAATCCTTGCAAAATATATGTTATCTCTATTTTACTAATGAGGAAACTGAGAAACTTAGGTTATTTATTTGCCCAAGGTTATACGACTAATGAGTTAGAGAACCAGTGCTTGGGGGAACACAGAGGATGGAGGACTGCCAAGTGTCCTGGGGTTCATGAACGTCTTCAGGATTTTGTTTTTCCTTTTTTTTTCCTTTGAAAATATATTGGTAGGTAGTTTATGACCTGTAGCTCTCCCCTCTTTACTGCACCATTTCTGTTCAAGCCCTTGCCTTCAAAGAAACCACAAGTTCCAGACACTATTCTGGCCTTTTTGTATTATAGGAGTGAACTGAACAGACAAAAATCCCTGTCTTTGTGGACCTTATATTAATTGAATCCAGTCTTTAATCTTAGGAAATCTTGTTATCCCTGGCCTTCTAGATGACAGGCGATATTTGAAAGAGGTTTCCAATAAAAAATGAGTAATCTTGAGAATATTTGCACCAGAGTCATCAAACAATGTTTAGAGTCCATTGTTGACAAAGTTTTGCGTGGATTCTCAACCTGTAAAACAGGCAAAGGCTAGGCTACTGTGGTTGAAGCGAGGATGAGGGGTCCTGGAGCTTCGCGTTCTCATGGCCCACTTTCCCCAGGATTTCTGAGGAGCTCCTAGGAACCTTTAGAACTCCATAGAATGTAGTTTAAAACTCACTTTTACAGTAGTAGGGCAGGGCAACTGAGAAGATTTCAGGGTTTCTTTATGGCTGTCGTTTGCTATTCTTTCCCTTATTCTTACTCAGATTTAGTTCTCTGGTTGTTCAGACCACATGAATGTCAGATTTCATCAGTGCAGTGCTAACGGCAGATCACTTCCAACGTTCACTAAGTAACGTATATCGTTAGTGCTCATGGGCACTTGTTCAGTTTTATCATGTGATGGTAAGGAGAGTCTTAGGATTTATTATTACCTGTTTTAATTAATTAATTTTATTTATTTATTTATGGCTGTGTTGGGTCTTCGTTGCTGTGCGCGGGCTTTCTCTAGTTGTGGTGAGCCGGGGCTACTCTTGCTTGTGGTGGGTGGGCTTCTCATTGCGGTAGCTTCTCTTCTCGTGGAGCACTGGCTCTAGGTGCCTGGGCTTCAGTAGTTGTGGCTCATGGGCTCTAGAGGGCAGGCTCAGTAGTTGTGGCGCACAGGCTTAGTTGCTCTGTGGCATGTGGGATCTTCCCGGACCAGGGCTCGAACCCGTGTCCCCTGCATTGGCAGGTGGATTCTTAACCACTGCGCCACCAGGGAAGCCCTGTTTTAATTTATTTAATCTGTCATTATTAAAAATGTGAAGGATCCTTCCTCCCTGGAAGTACAACAAATACCACGGATCACATTTCTCTCTCCCCTCCATCTGCAGAGCTTTTCCATTCTCTCTGTCATTCTTTCTACCCCATCCCCCCACCCCCCAGGTCTGTTTGACTGGTGGGGGAACCCTTCCCTTTCCTTCTCAGAGCTTGGTGGCTCCCTGGGGGTTTCTAATGATGGTTGGGAGTTGTGAGGAAGCAGCTGAGTAAGGGGCATCCATTGCCCCAGGGAGGGAGCTGTACTCTAGCATCCAGTGGGGAAAGGAAATCACTTGGAAATAAAGAGAAAATCTTTTCTCCAGTACTGATAAGCCTTAGTATTGTCATCTGAGGGGGTGGGAAGAGGGTTTGATCAAGGCCTTTTTTGTCTCTGAAGCTTTGTTTTGTTATGATTTTATGAAGGCTTGGGCAACTGTCTGTCAGGAGTTCACAGCAGTTTTCATGGCTACTGTATTAGAAAAACATGTTTATGAGGGAAGGGTGACTCAGTTATGTCCATTTTCAGCACCATGGAGAGTTCAAGCTCTCTCATCTTGTTCCTTGCCTTGGGTTGGTGGAAGGTACAGAGCTAAACCAATCCATAGAGCTGCCTGGTGTAGACCTGCCCTTACGCATAGCGCATAGCGCAGTTTATCTGTTCCATCTCCATTTCTGATTGGTATGGATTGAGTGTGAGTCAGCAGCAGTCCTGAGTATCCCCATCCTCCCTGGGATCTATTAGGTGTGTAAACCTCTGATTCATGTTGAGACTTATCCAAGGATTTGGCTAATTTGACAGAGTCATATGAATGAAATACTGCCTTCTGCTCTATTGGTAACATCATTCATATTGTGATGCACGAGGTTTTTAACAGCCCATGAGAAAAACTCTGTCCGTCCCTAGCTCTTCTTTGCCTTCAGACCCTTGAGGAGACTGAAAGTTGCTTTTTCATTCCTTGGGCTTGGCCTCCTTTTCTGCCTCTGCATGGAGAAAGGCATCATTGATCTGGCTCTCTGCCCAGTCTTGCTTTTGTATTTCTTTGATCTCATTGTTCAGAGGGTCTCAGAGAAGCCCCAAGAGCCATGCCTTTGCATGTTTAAGCTATTGATGCTTTTGAAATAACAGCGTCGCTGTGTAAGAAGTGTATTAAAGGTCTGTCTCAAACAAATTTGGGTCAATAGGTGGCAGTAGTCACCTAGTCCCGAGGCCCTGACACCCCCTGAGTACAAGCACATTTAATGGCCGTTATATTTAAGGTTGTGAGAAAGGAGGTCACATTGAAATAAAAATGGGGGAAAAGCAGTCCCTTTTGGTGGGATCTGGGAAATGCTGAGCTGTGCTGGGTTACTTCTGTGGAGGTGTTGTATGTCAGCTGTGAAGGGCACTGGCAGGAAAGAGCGGGGCCTCAGATTGGGCGAGACCTAGGTGGGTACTAGGGCTTCTGAGAGCTGGAGTGAGACTGTGTTAAATGAGGACTTGTGCTGAAAGGATAGAGTCTAGGGTTGGGGGAGTAGAGAGGGGGAGAGAGGTGGAGGAGGGAGGGGCAGGGCTGTATGAAGGGACCACGGAAAGGGTGGGCTCTGATGGGGAGGACTGCAGTTAGAGGGGGAGGGGTAGGCTGCTGCAATACTTAGCCTATCTAATGGGGGAAGGGGCCAGGGAGATATTGGTCTGTGCTGAGCTGCATTGGCTCCCCTCCCCCACACTTCCCAAGGAGCCAGAGCAATGCTGGCAAATCTGTCTTCATGTATTTATTATTATTAAAAATGTGAAGGATCCTTCCTCCCAGGAAGCACAACAAATACCACTGATCACATTTCTCTCTCCCCTCCATCTGCAGAGCTTTTGCATTCTCTCTCTCTCCTTCCCACCCTACCCCCCACGCCCACCCCCCCAGGTCTGTTTGTTGGGGGGGACCCTTCCCTTTCCTTCTCAGAGCTTGGTGGCTCCCTGGGGGTTTCTAATGATGGTTGGGAATTTCAAGGCAATGCTGGGAGGAAGCAGCTGAGTGAGGGGCATCCATTGCCCCAGGGAGGGAGCTATACTCCAGCATCCCGTGGGGAAAGGAAATCACTTGGAAATAAAGAGAAAATCCTTCCTCCAGCTAATGAAAGAAGAAGCAGGCGCACACATGCCTTTCAGTACCTGGCATTCCTCCCCTTCCTTACCCTTCTCTTTTCTACTACCTGAATTCTGAGAGGGAAACCCCCCTTGGAATGGAAAAAGCCAGGAGTTCTCTGTCCCCCTCCCTTACCTTGTTAAATCACTGTCTTCCCAGGAGAGCCATATAGAATTTAGTCTTCTAGCCCGCATGTTGTGTTACTGAGAGACTTGAAGGGCAGAAGCCATGACTTCTCCCTCCCCACCTGCACCCCAGGCTCCCGTGCCCAGGCGGGGGCCTCTTTTGTTGCTGTCTGTAACCCTCCGCCATGCCCATAGGTGGTGCTGCTGTTGCTCTGCATGTAGGGTCCTCCCCAGCACCGGTCCTCCCCTCCCCTGGCGCCCTCCCCCTTTCTCCAGCCCTCTACTGCCTGATTGTTATTCCACCAACGTCTCCTCTACTGTTCCCTTTCTCAAATTAATTTTGTGGCGCTCTTTTTTCCGCAGTGCCATCTTCTTCCCCTCCCCCTTGCTCCAGCTCCCTTGCTTTCTCTGTCTCTATTTCTCTCTCTCTGTCTGTAGGATTTCCATCTCACTCCCCTATCTAAAATCTACAGTCTTCCTTACTTCCCTTTTTTTTCTTTATCTCTTCTGCCGTTGGCATCTTATGACTTGTAATTAAAAGGGGCCATGGGTGAGAGTGAGTTAGAAGAGGACAGGGTTGGGGAACTCAGGGGTCAGTGTTAAGGGCTAGGTGAAGAGAAGGCCGAGGCTCTGGGGAGAATGAGTGGAGAAGGGAAAGTACACATATCCTTTGCTGTCCAAGTCTATTCAGTGTCTGGATTTTAGATAGAGTTCAGCTGACAAGGGACCTGGTGTTAACCTGAATCTGTAGAATTTAGTTCCACTTGCTGGGAAAATGGAAGATGGAGAGTCACAAGAATTCAGATAATAAGGGCTTCATCCCAAAACTTTTGGTTTAGATTGCTAAGGATAGCTGTGCTTTTGTTATCCTGTATTTTGTAGAATCTGGAGGAAAACCATGCCCTAAAACCTGTCCTGTGGTCCCTTAGGAAATGTCCTGTTTTTGATCTTTTGAGTCCTCAAATGGTCCTTGCCAGGGCAGCTGTGACGCCTACTTGGTGGGTACCCTGGCCCCCTGGTCACTACTGAGCACAATTCTGGCTGTAGAACCTCCTTTTTCTCTTGGGACTACTTCCTCCTCCTATCATTCCATGTCTCCTTTATCTCAGCCAAGTTCATGGGGTTCCCCACTCAGCCATAGCTCCCTTTATTTGTTTAGTCCTTCCAGAATATAACCCAGTTCACCAGAGAGTACCCTTGCTCTTGCCCCACCTTGCTTCTTAACTTTATCTGGAAACTGCTCATTCATTGTGTTGACTGCTACAACCCCTCAGCTAACTCAGCAGTGTTGTTGGTTGTAAGGTTACCCAGTTTCTAGGATGGCTAATTTTCCTCTTATTGAATTACTTTTGTGGATTAATAGCATCCTGGTAACTCCCTGGATAATAGTGCTGAGTCTTCGCCTTGTGTATGGCCTAGGAATTGCCCACAAGATGGATGGTGTGGCCTCTTTCTTTCATTCCCTGGTGGGAGGAGATCTTCCTTAGCATAAATGGCAGCCTCAGAATGACTGGCTTCCATTTTCCTTGCTTGTGTGAGTCAAGGCTGACTCCTAGACTATGGAGAGAGGCAGAGCCCTGGAAAGAGCCACAGTGCAAAACACCACATCCTTCACTTTATTACCTGAGCCTTGGAGGTACCTATGGAAACCTCTCTTTTGCCCGCCTCTCCTGCCGTCTTAAGGTGTGTATATTGGTGGAGACAAATGGGCCAGTGGCTGCTTCGTTTCCTCAGCTTATTTTCCTGCTGTCCTTTTCAGAGACCTCTCATCCTATTCAGGGGACTCTAGTTAGGGTCGTGGACTCATGTAACTTAGAAACCTGTTAAGGTCTCTCTCTCTCTTTTTTTTTTTTTTTGTCCACGCTGCACAGCTTGTGGGATGGGATCTTTGTTCCCTGACCAGGGATTGAACCTGGGCTCCCAGCAGTGAAAGCGCTGAGTCCTAACCACTGGACTGTCAGGGAATTCCCAAGCAAGGCTCAGTAAATATTTGTTGCCTGAATGGTAGGGACTTTTCAGCTTTAGTACCTTCTACAAGAGTTATAAAATTTTAACTATTTCTTCTCTAGATGCTTACGGTACTGTAGCTAAAATTGTATTGGTTAAAATTTTTGTTTTCTTCCACTAGGTGCTATAGGGGAAAGTGGTTTGCCCAAAACTGTACAGATAAGTCATTAGCAGAGCTAGCGTTAGAACCCACATTCTCTCGGACACCTAGGTCTGACTTTTTGTTTACTACCTCGATGGAAGCCAGTGTTCCCATTTCATCCCCACAGTCACTGACAGCTTTGAAGCCAGCAGCACAGTCGGGTTTTGTAGCTAAGCCACCCTCGGCTGGCCTGCTGAGGGCGAGCATCAACAGTGCGAGAGCTGGGGTGTGCAGGCAGAGAAGGTAGCCGACTCCCTGGGAAGGGCTAGCACTCCCCTCAGGTGTTACACAGTCCAGCCTCTTGGAGGGGACCTTGACAGTAGCAAGGTAGAGAATTTCTGAAGTCTTGGCTGCTCTTGCCCATTCCAGGTTTAATTTGACCTTACTGCTAACTAATATACCCCTTGCCCTAAGCCTTCCCCCGCCCCCCTTAAAAATATTTCAGGGCCGGATAGCACATGGTTGGTGGTGGATGCCAGAAACTCTGGAGTCTCCGTTTCTTGCCTTGCAGCTCATTTGCAACTAACTGTTGGGTCCGGGGACCAACAAAATAATAAAAGGCTCTGTGGACCACCCACCTCCTCCTATTAGTGCTAATAATCCTAAATTTCTTTTTTTTTTTTTAATAATCTTAAAGAATTTATCTCTACTGTAAAGGCATCATTGTGACTTAATAAATGTTCTTACAATTTTTGTTGTTAATTAAAGCCTAGACTAGAAAATAAGCTCAGAAAGCATTCGTGCATTTCCACTAGGACTGAGCCTGTAGCAACTTACTCTGAGAACTGCTTTGTCTCATCTGCCAGCCTTGGGTTTAGCCCCACGGGTGAGATCTGGAGAATAAAAAGCCCTTGAGTGTCTACTTCCTCTTCCCCAATTTCGATTCACTCAGTGCTAGCTCTTGCAGAAAGCACTAGGTGGTAAAGAGATCAAATCAGAATTCCTAGCCAGGAAAACCCTGTCTCTTAGCTACAATGACCCTTGTCTGCCATTGCGTTCAGTTCTGTGGCAGTTAACACCAGAGAAGATTCATCTGGCTTCATACCCTCCTTCTCAGTTTCTTTCAGTCAAGTCTTAAGTAATCTATTGCTGATGGCAGGCTTCTCTTGCCCTTTTATTCCCTCCCAAGGCTTTAAGCTCCAAAGCTTCCTAGATGCCTCCCACCAAAAGGGTGCTTTCTGAAACCCAGCCTTTCCTCTCTTTCTCATCCCTCAAGTCCTCAAATTGATCCCCTAATGGCTGTATTTCCCTCAGAGTGTCAGGTGACACCCTTAAAGAGCCTGCTGGGTGCTGCTAAAAATCCCATTCCTCACCCATCTCCCCGCTGGAGCTCCTGGAATCAGATTCTGCAGCCTCCTGTCATCCTAGCCTCCTTTTGTGTTCATTTGGAAGCTTTTCTCCATTGCTTTTGATAAATTCCTGGTGTGGCAGAAGTATCCAGAATTTAGGAGGATCCTATGGGATGAGTCCCCTGTCTCCGGCACCTTTGTTGACCCTCAGAGGGATCTGCTCGTGCCCCCTCCCTGCAGTGCCTCCGTACCCCCCTGCCTGGCCTAGGCTGGGCGGGATCAAATGTGGAAGTCCTCTGCACAGACACTCCAGCCCTCTTTATCCTTCTTGGCAAACAAAGCATGGCTCTGTCCCTGACTTCCTCCTCTTTCTTCTCCATTATTTCTTCTTCTTCACCTTGTCCCACTTCTCCCTTCCCTTCATGAATACCCTTCATTCCTCTTCCTTTAAATCTCCTTCTCGTCCACTTGCTCACCGTCGCCCATCTGCGCCCGCTCTCTCTCCACACACGCACACACACCCCCACCCCGTCTTTCATTTTCAGTAGCCGTCTTCCTCATCGCCTGCCCATACTGAAGAAGCAGCATGCTATGGGAAGAATGGCTGCAGACTGGGTCCCTGGTTGTCAGAGTAGGCGGTCCCTTTTTCTCCAGAGGATCAGTGGCTGTCTTTCCCCATCTTGTCCTCAGGAGCCAGGGAACCCCAAGACGCTGGCTGTCTTTGGGGATAAACAGCTCTCCCCTTCGCTTCTCCCGGTCGTTCGGCTCCGGCGCCCCCTTGTTTGGCTCTTCCTGAGTGTGGTCTGTCCTTGTTTCTCCCACCCTTTCTCTCGTCTCTCGTCTTCTCCCTCTTTCTGTCTCTCCCTAGCACAAAGCGGCGGCAGGACTGAATGTGTCTGTCTGGAGGCTCTGCCAGGCTGTGCCCCTCACTTTTGCCCCTCCCCCGTCGCCGTGCGTGCTGTTGGGGGGAGGGTTGGAGGGCGGTGGCATGGTGCCAACCAACCCAGAACCATCTGCGGTGCCTTCTGCACTGAGGCGGGCTCTGTCTCTCCCACCCGCCTCCTCTCCCACTCTTCCTCTCCCATTTTTAATTAGCTGCTGAATTAATTAAATCCCACACGCTAATTAACATTCCTACAGGGAAGAATGCTAGGTCAGAAAAGTAGGAGGTGGTAAAGCTTCTGTCCATTTAGGATAGGAGACTTAGGGATGGAAAGGGGGCCGAAGGGTTGAAGAGGAAAGAACAATCTAAGAGCAGAAAGAAATCTGAGGGAGGTGTGAAGAGACAGAGAAGGGAAATCATGGAGAGTGGAGCCTATTGAAGAGGAGAATAATTAGAATTAGGAACATTGGAGAAATGAGAGTGTCTTGAAGCTTCTAAAGGTTAGAGGTAGAGCTGTGGGTCTCAAACATTAGCATGCATGAATAACCTGAGAAATAATGATATAGAGGATGCTAATTTGCTGCCTTGAACGTCTTCTAAAGAAATAAATCTCAATTTTAATAAGAGTGCTTTAGGTTAGAAATGAAGGAGAACTTCCTCCTAGCAAGTCAGTGACATGCTCTAGTGAAGGAACTCTTTGGGAGGTAAATTCTTATCTGTCTAGAATGGTTAAAGTTTGCCCAAAGCCGGATGAACTTTGAAGGTTTTTTCTAGATAGACACATTAATCCTTAAATGTGTACTGTGTCCTGGAGAACCAAGAACATCCAGGATAGGAAAATTCAGGATTCATTCTCAGTTCCCTTTCCTCCTTGCATTCAGGGTGAACTTTGAGTTTGATCTCTGTGGTCCGGTCAACATTTTCGGGATGAGCGGTCTCTTCAAATCAGATAATTACTTCCCTGGGGTGTTTAGTGCACTGATTCCTAGCTAGGATTTCAAAGAGATGACTGTCTGATGGCTAGCATGGCTTCTGTCCTTGACCGAGGGCTGGAGAGACAAGAGAAGAGCTGCAGATGTATATGGAGCAGAAGAAGGGAGGCTGGGGTGTGCATTGACAAGGGTGTGGTTGGCACTGAAGATTCTGTTAAGGTCACTACTGTGATCCGACCTGAAAAAAAAGAGGAACATCTTGCTTGTCATTGTTTTTCTCCTCTGAAAAGTAAAGGGACTATATTCAATGCAGATTGAGACTCCTCCCTGTCTAGCCCTTCACCAAAGAACTGAAGTCTGGGAGGAGTCCCTTGGGTTAGCAGAGCCTCCTGATGGCAGCTATCCCAGTGTTTCCCAACTGTTTTCAGTCTGAAATACACCAGGAGCAAGTTCTATCATGTCTACTCTCCTAACCACCGTTCACTTAGATGGCATTCCCCACTGTTATTCATACTGCAGTAATTAATTCACTCAAAAGTTTGCATGTTAAACGTGCAGAGTAAAGAGTGTCATTAAGAAACATTTATTAAGCACCTACTATCTGCCAGACAAACTAGGCATTAGGTTTAGATATAAAAATAAGGGATGAGATAGAACTGCTACATCTAAGGGGTTTATATTTTGGTTCAAAGGGGAAATAAAGAATATACAATAAAGGGCAGTAACTCACTTTGTGTGTCTATGTGCAAATGGGTGTGAACTCCTTGTAGCACCTATTCCCTGTGCTGCTTTTGTGTCCTCTTATATTGTTACTTACTCTTTCTTATATATGTGTCTTAGCTGTCCACAGAGATGGGATGCTAGCTCCTTGAGGGCAGAAATCCAGGTCTTTAAAGTGAGGTACACGTAGCACTAGCCTAAAGCCTTACACATTCCCAGCTGTTCGGCAAATGTGTTGAATTGGCATAGAGCCATATATCAAGGTATAATAGTTGCTTTAGAGTCTGTGACATTCCTAGTTGTGGTAAATATTTGTCCTCTGGAGGGAGGACACAAAAAGTTACAATAAGTATGATGATGAGTAAGATAATTATGTAATGCCCAAGGGAGGTCACTACACAGTATAATAGTGCTTAGGCTCCTCAATAGGATTCTAAGCCAGTTCCTAAAGAGGGGCCGGGGCTGAGGAGTGGCAGTGGAGTGCAGAGGAAAGGACATAGGCTTATTTTTATATGTACTGTATTTCCTTTTACTGTTTTATAGACATTTCTCACCATCTTCCCACTCCAAGATTATGGTTAGGCCATTTGTACACATTTGTACCCTGTTTTGTTCACTTAGCGTAGTGGTGTATTTTCTTATGCTATTAAAAAGTCGGATTAAAAAATACTTAATCAACACGTAATATCTCATCATGTATATACCATAATTTATAAGATCATTTCTTTTTGTTAGACATTTATGATGTTTGCAGGTTTGTCGTTGTATTTTCCTTCTGTGACAGCTACCCACATCTTCATACAGAGTCTTTGCAATTTTCTGAAATGGAATTTCTGGGCCAAAGGATAAAGACCACCATTCTGGTCTGTGGAGTGACTGCATTAGATTCACCTGAAGGAGGTTATGATTATTTTTATTTTTTCTTTTTTAATTTTTTAAAAAAAGTATTTATTTTTGGCTGTGTTGGGTCTTTGTTGCTGCCTGTGGGCTTTCTCTAGGTGCGGCGAGTGGGGGCCACTCTTGTAGCTACTCTTGTAGCCGCGTTGCGGTGCGCGGCTTCTCATTGCGGTGACTTCTCTTGTTGCGGAGCAGGGCTCTAGGGCGCACAGGCTTCCATAGTTGTGGCTCGCGGGCTCAGTAGTTGTGGCACACAGGCTCTAGAGCGCAGGCTCAGTAGTAGCGCACGGGCTTAGTTGCTCCGTGGCATGTGGGATCTTTCCAGACCAGGGCTCGAACCCATGTCCCCTGCATTGGCAGGCGGATTCTTAACCACTGCGCCACCAGGGAAGTCCCTATATTCCTTAAAAGAGTTTATTTTTTGAGTAGGTAAAAAATGTAAACACTACAAAAGGGAATACAATGTAATTTCCTTTGTACCTTTGTCCCTCATTTCCCTCCCCAGAGGTGTTCTATGCATGTATAAGCACATGTATAGATAAAGAACGTTTGTAAATAAAGAGATCATTTGATCCCACCTCCCGGAAATTCTAATCTAGTCTGAAGTGGAACCTTGGAATGTCTCTTTTCCTCCCCTAATGCGTTCTAGCTAACTCTACTATGGAGCCAGATTTGGGACCATCACGTTAGATGAATTCTTGGGATTCTTTTCAGGTCTAAAATTTAATGACTAAAACTCACAGAATTAGTAATTTAAAAAAAATAATGATTAATGTTACAACTAAATCATCAAGTATCATAGATTCTCTTTGGAATGATCTCAGAGATCCAATTTTTGATACTGAATTTATTATTATTAATACAAATAATGGTCACCATTTATTGAGTGCTTACCTGTGCCAGGCTCTGTGGAAAGTACTTTTTATACATTCTCACTTAAACCCCATAGCACTCCATGTACTAGGTAATTCTTAAACCAAGGCTTTGGAAAGATTAAGCAGCTTACCCACAATCAAGGGACCATTAAGTGGCAGAGTGAAGATTTGAACTCAGGCCTCTTACTCCAGGCTGATGTTCATTACCCTCTACCTTCCACCCTCATCATTAGATTATACTATGCCTGGTGTTTGGTAACTTGCTTTTTACACTAAAAACATACCTTGAACATCTTTCATTTCATATATAAAGGTGTATATATCTATATATACATAATTTAGTTCATTTTTAGAGGGTGTTTTTGTTGGTCATTATTTACTACACATGAATACATTTCTAAAGCAGGTTTCAAACAATACAGATAAGGGAAACCCCTTTGATTTTCACTGCAGTTCTTACAACCACTATTATCAAATTCATGTATATCTTATGGATTCTTTTCCATGTATTTATGTATGTACAGAAATACATGGTTTTGTGAGTGTTTTATAGTTACTTTATTTTTACATAAATGGGAGCACACTATACATAGGGTTTTATAACTTGCTTTTTTATCTTAATAATATATCTTAAATCTTTCCATATCTCTACCTAAAGGTCTTTCTCAATTTTTTCACTGCTACATAATGTCTATAGTTTATGTAACTATTTCTCTAATGATGGGAATTATTCTAAACACTGTTGTTGTAAAGAGTATTAAATTATTTTTCTCATAAATGTCTAGAAGTAGAATTGCTGGATAGAAGTTTGAAATGTTAATAGAGACTGAAGTTGCCCTCCGAAAAGGCTAATAAGCCAGTTTATACTTCCACCGGCAGCCTGTGAGAGTGCCATTTCCCTTGCCAGCACAGGACACGCTGCAGCTCTTCCCCTGAATTTGCTTTATGTTAATTGCTTCTTCTGGATAGTCTCTTGCAGAACAGGCCAAATATTGACAGATCTCTTTTGATTAAACTCTAGGGTAACTTTTCCCCTATTATTTTTGACCTCTGTCCTGGGCCTGTTCTCTGACATACATAGACTTTTTTTTTTTTTTTTTTAAGAGGCTAAATCTTGTGTCTCTTCTGGAACATCCTCATGCCTGTCTGCATCTCCCTCCTGCAATCAGTGATAGGTCTGCAGTGGTTCAGGCATAACCCTGCTTACAGCCAGAGTGACTTATCTCAATTACCTATTGGCACAGGGAGAGGCAAGTTGAAGAATTACATAACACTTTGTTTCAACGAACTGCTTATTTTCTGCTTTAACACTTTCTTTGTTTACTAGCTGTTGTTATTCCACATTTTTGTGACCTGTTCAGAATGTGTGGGTCAGGCTACCTTGAGTGGAAGCCACTAAAGGGCGGGATCATCATCAGTTCATCAAGAGGCCTCTTGATCATAGGGCAGCTTTGGCTGGCACCCAGACTGAAAATGGGCCTGCCCTGCCGTCTTTTGGATCACATACACAGGAATAAGTAAACAACAATGAGAAACAAACAATTCTAAAATTAAATGAGAAGAAATAAACATTGTTTGATACATTAAAAAGTTCAGTTGCCTTGGGCTTCCCTGGTGGCGCAGTGGTTAAGAATCCGCCTGCCAATGCAGGGGACACGGGTTTGAGCCCTGGTCCGGGAAGATCCCACATGCCACGGAGCAGCTAAGCCCGCGAGCCACAACTGCTGAAGCCCGCGCGCCTAGAGCCTGTGCTCCACAACAAGAGAAGCCACCGCAATGAGAAGCCCGCGCACCGCAACGAAGAGTAGACCCCGCTCAGTGCAACTAGAGAAAGCCCGCGTGCAGCAACGAAGACCCAACGCAGCCAAAAATAAAAATTAAAAAAAGTTCAGTTGCTTTAATAATTATCAGAGGAAAAAGAAAGATGAATTCAGGAAGCCTTCTATTCCTAAGGCTTGATTTTTCTCCTATGTGAGTAATGGAAGAATAAATATGTGGAGGGGTAAGAGCCTCTTGAAGCCCTGGGGATCTGGAGTCCTTGAATAATTTGGAGTGTTTGCCTCTGTGGCCATAGAAAGTACAATTGGGTAATTTAGCTTCCAGATCTTCTTTTTTTTTTAAATAAATTTATTTATTTATTTTTGGCTGCGTTGGGTCTTTGTTGCTGTGCCTGAGCTTTCTCTAGTTGCAGTGAGCAGGGGCTACTCTTCGTTGTAGTGCGCGTGCTTCTTGATGCAGTGGCTTCTCTTGTTGCGGAACATGGGCTCTGGGCTTCAGTAATTGTGGCATGCGGGCTCAGTAGTTGTGGCTCATGGGCTGTAGAGTATAGGCTCAGTAGTTGCGGCGCACGGGCTTAGTTGCTCCATGGCATGTGGGATCTTCCCAGACCAGGGCTCGAATCCGTGTCCCCTGCATTGGCAGGTGGATTCTTAACCATTGCGCCACCAGGGAAGTCCCTAGCTTCCAGATCTTGATGGCATGAACTGATGAATGAAGAAAAAAGTGACAGTGAGGGATCATTCAAGAAATTCCAGAGCATTAGATCTGGAAGGAAGTTTGGAGGTCATTTAGCAATAGCATATGGCTTAATGCGTTTTGGGATCTGAAAAAACCTGACCTTAAAACTCAACTCCCTAGCTGCATAGCTTTTAGCAAGTCATCTATCTTCTCTGAACCTCAGTTGCTTCGTTTGCAAAATGAAGATAATAACTACTTCATAGAATTTTACGAGGAATGGAAATAAGTATAAAGCATTTCTCATAGTACCTGGCATATAGAAGGTACTTTGTACATGTGGTTATCACATGGGCCAGCACCCTCATTTGCATGAAGAGACTGGTTCAGGGAGTGACATGGACAGCACAGGTTCATGAGTTGTGAGTAGCAGAGCCAGACGCCGATTTAGAGTTCTTGACTTTTAGCCCAGTTTCCTTTCTACCACCCCACAATGCAGGCTTTTTTTCATTCATTCTTTATCTTAAAAAGGAAAAGAAAAAACATGCCACCACCTCCTACTTCCCTCCCCTCCATACACATTCTTCTTTGTGTATAGAGTGTTGTTCTTCTTTGTGTATAGAGTGATAATTGGGACAGAAACCCTACAGAGGTACAGGATAGGAGGCAGTATTCAGTTGGAGAGGCTTAATTGACCAGCTTATCAAAACTGGCAGCAAACTGGTGATCGTGGATCTAGCTCTGGCTGTGAGCAGGGAGGAATGTACTTTGAGTTCCTCCCTTATTTCCAACTGTGCTTGCCGGCTCTGGCTGGCCAGGACTCCCAAATGGATGAGGCTGATTTGAGCCAGCATCCTATTGGCCAACTCTGTTTCCTCCTAACCAGGAGCTGCTGGGAGGAAAATGTCTGGTTGGGCTCTGGGATTTTTCTGCAATCTGCAGAGGGAAAAAGGGAGGAGGGGGTAAAACTGGAAGGTACAAGGCTGAGGCTCTGGCCTCAGCAAAGAGATGCAAATGCCTGGGAATCCTTGGCTCCCTTATGGCTAAATTCTGTGCAGAGATTGCCCTGGATGGAGGAAATTGGCCACACTCACCCCCTCTCCTTCCCGACCTTCTGTCGGGAACTGTTGTATCTTGTGCTGACTAGCATGGCTGCCAGATCCCTCTTCACTGACGCACCCTGTGCTCTAGACCTTTATCTGCCTTTCTGGATCATATTTTATTTTTTCATACCACCCCTTCCCAAAAGACCATTTTAAAACAATTTATTTATTTTTGGCAGTGTTGGGTCTTCGTTGCTGCGCGTGGGCTTTCTCTAGTTGCGGTGAGCGGGGGCTACCCTTCATTGCGGTGCACGGGCTTCTCATTGCTGTGGTTTCTCTTGTTGCGGAGCACGGGCTCTAGAAGACATGCTCATTTTTATCTGCTTACTTTCCAAGATGAGATATTTAAACTTCACACCTAACTGCTAAAGAGGCTGTCAAAATGTAAGGTACAGGGCTTCCCTAGTGGTGCAGTGGTTAAGAATCCGCCTGCCAATGCAGGGGACACAGGTTCGAGCCCTGGTCCAGGAAGATCCCACATGCCGCGGAGCAACTAAGCCCGTGCGCCACAACTCCTGAGCCTGCACTCTAAAGCCCACGAGCCACAACTACTGAGCCTGTGAGCCACAACTACTGAAGCCCGTGAGCCACAACTACTGAGCCCACGAGCCACAACTACTGAGCCCATGCGCAACAACTACTGAGCCCGCGCGCCACAACTACTGAGCCCACACGCCACAATTACCAAAGCCCGCGCGCCTAGAGCCTGTGCTCCGCAACAAGAAGAGCCACCACGAGAAGCCCACACACTGCAATGAGGAGTAGCCCCTGCTCGCCGCAACTAGAGAAAGCCTGCATGCAGCAATGAAGACCCAATGCAGCCAAAAATAAATAAATTTATATATAAAAAAAAGTAAGGTACAGAGTCAAGACACTCTGGTGTGTGCCCTTACCTGTGGGCGTGCTTCACCTTAGCTCCACACTGCTGCCTTCCTCCACTAACTCAGTTTCTCTTCTTGTTTCTCCAAGTGCAGTTTTAATTTGTTGGATTTCTGGTGGGAAAGAAAGTGGCACGCCCACCTCACAGGTCCATTTCTTCTGGTCCTAATCCTAGGCAGAGCCACATACTAGAGTTAGGTAGATTTAGAGAAGAGACAGAAAAATGGTGACTTAGTAAGTCACCTAGCTCTGGTCTGCACCAGAGTTCCTCAAGGTGTGGCCCAAACAATACCTGTTATTACAATCACCTTGGGGAATGGGGAGAGTTGTTAAATGCATATTTCTGGGTCCTTCCCCTGTCCTATTGAATCAGAGTCTCTGGAAAGGTGACCTGGGAATAAGCATTGTAAAGAAGCGTATCAGGTGACTCTTGTGCTTACTCCAGTTGGAGAATCAGGGCTGTAGAGGTTGGTGTTTTAGTATGGGGTGGCCTGGAGTAGGGGACTAAAGTCTGTGGAGGAGGGCTCAGCAGCCTCATTGAGCACTGGTCAGGAAAGTGCTCAAGGTTCAGCAGGAAACATCCCACTTAAACATCCAGGTTTTCCTGAGTGGCATGTTCTGCAGGCAGTGATGGAGACAGAGGAGGATGTGGGGTATTCATCAGCCCTCTTGCCAGAAGGTAGAAACCCAGCCCCAGGTGATGGAATTAGTCAGATGGGGCCGGCCGAAACATGTACCCTTTTAACCTTAGCTTCATTCATTCCAATACTTATTGAGCTCCTCCTATGTGTCAGGCACTATTATAGGTGGGATACATTCTTGAACAAAGCCAAGATCCCTACCTGCCAGAGGCGAGAAGTAGAAAATAAACAATAAAACAAGTAAGTCAGATAGAAGGTAATAAATGCAATGGAAAAAAGCAAAAGCAGAGCAGGGTAAAGGGGCTGGGTGGGGTCAGGAGTCAGTATTAAATGTGAGGTCAAGTAGACCTCCTGAGCAAAGGGCAGGAGGGAGGGCGGGGTGGCTGGGTGTGCAGTTGTCTAGGGAAATGCACCCGCCTTAGAGAACAGACAGTGCAAAGGTCCTGCAGTGGGGAGCAGATCTGGTGTGCCCTTCAGTCTGGGGCTCAAGGTCTTAAGCCATTTCCCTAGAAAAGTTACTACCATGACCCTAATTTTTTTAGTGCTCAGGACCAAAAAGAAATCTGACAGTAGCCTTAGAAGACATGAGCTGAGCTGCAGAATTGGAAAAGGTCAGTGCCAGAAGGAATACAGGAAGTCCAGTGCCACACTGAAGGAGTGGCAGAGATGGGATCACACTGTGGTTCCCCTTCATGCTCACTAGTGTTAGATTTTTCTGGGGAGTTTTGTTTGAGATTAACCCTCCTGAAGGGTAGGGGGGTTCACGTTGGGCTGTGGAAGTGGTGGGCTTGGAGGACTTTTCATCTTCCCTGAGGGTCCCACCCCCCAGAGGCCATCGCTAACCAGTCTCTCCCCCTTCTTTGCTGCTAATGGTGGGAGCCTTAGAGAGTGGCTGTCAGGCAGAGGGGTGGTTCTAGAAGACCATATACGGTTTATCAATGTTGAATTTTGTAGCTCGCCTCTGCCGCCACCGTTGGAGGGAGCGGCCAGGCTTGGCAACATTATTTGATAATAGAATAATCATCATTTATATTGCAGCTCGGAGTGCCTCTGCTACTGATAACGGCTCAGTGCCTGGGTGTTGGGGAGATAAAACAGACTCTAGAAGGGAAAGTGAACTGGCTTGGAATCCATGACCCTGGAAGGCTGGACTTTGGCCTCTCTCACTGACCTCTGAGAGGGGACAATTTAGCAAAGATGTTCCCCAGGGATAAAAGCAGCCCTAAAATGCTTTTTTTAAAAAATGTGACCTGTGAGCACATCTAGGTCATACCTCTTGCCCTCCCTAGTTGGGTAGTTGACTCCACTTTGTCCCCCCTTTTATCAGATCATTCTTCAGCCGTGGGAGTAGTCAGCAGGTGGACAGTGGGGGCACACTATGAAGCGGCTCTGTGAGCCCAGTGACAAAAGGCCATCCTGTCAGGTACACGGGAGGGAAGGAGGAGAGGGGTCAGCCAGTTCTCTTACAGACTCTTAGGTTGGAGCTCCAAGGGACCTTGTGATTCCTGCAAATTTGGACGTAGACCTCTTCCGCAAATCAGAATTGTATTTCAGAGCTCTTCTGTCTTTCCGATGGTGTGGCGAGCTGTCTTGTGAAGAGAGTCATCACTTATGAAGTTGTGGGTGTGTTTCTGTACCGGGAGGGTGGCCGTGAACTGGGCAGCGTTCACACAGCAGGACCCAGAGAGCAAAACCAATTTAACAGGGGGACTTCCCTGGCGGTCCAGTGGTCAGGACTCCACACTTCCACTGCGGAGGGCCCGGGTTCGATCCCTGGTCTGGGAACTAGGATCCCACAAGCTGCATGGCATGGCCAAAAAAACCCAATTTAATAGCGTTCTCAACCTTTGAAATGAGCTAGACTCCATCCATCTCCATTGTCCATCAGCTCCCCAAAGGGCTGTGCTGGAAAAGATGGGCCCACGCTGTGGCGGGATGGTGGACGTTCAGAAGCTCGGGGAAGCCGTGGTTCCTGAGGTCTCCGAGGGTCTCCTCACTCTCATGAGATGTGTGTCCCTGCAGGTTGAAGACAGCCTCTCCTCTTGAGGACTCTGATGGCCAGGCTAAGCAACCTCAGGGACTCCAGATGCCAAAGTGAGAAGGACAAGAAAAGGGAAAGTTGCTAGGAATACAGCAGGAGGTGTCCCAGGAGACATTTGGGGTTTCCTGACCAGATTGGGATTGAGGCTGGGATGGGAGTAGAAGCCTTGTGTTGATACCAGTGATACATAGTGGGGTCGGGGGTATCCTGGAAGGGAGGGCAGAGATGGCTTAGTGCTGATGTTCTGAACCCAGGATATCAGGAACACTTAGGGAGAGTCTGTAAAGCACGAACTCCTGCCCCCATCCCCACTCCTTTGGGAATAGACTCTCCAGAGGCAGGTAGATGCTGCAGGGTTCCAAAGGGGGGGGGGGTGAGGGCCAAGGCAGTGTGGAAAAGACAGGCCCAGGCCTTAGTCCCAGAGGAAAAAGGGAGTCTGGGTGAAGCTTTTAAATAGTATATGTTTGTGATAAACCTCGTGCTGGCCTTGTCCTGAAGATTTTTTGTTTTTTTTTTTAATATTATCTTGACTTTTTAAAAAAAATTTATTTATTTTTGGCTGTGTTGGGTTTTCGTTGCTGTGTGCAGGCTTTCTCTAGTTGCGGCGAGCGGGGGCTACTCTTCGTTGCGGTGCACGGGCTTCTCATTACGGTGGCTTCTCTTGTTGTGGAGCACGGGCTCTAGGCGCGTGGGCTTTAGTAGTTGTGGCTCCCGGGCTCTAGAGCGCAGGCTAAGTAGTTGTGGCTCGCGGGCTTAGTTGCTCCGTGGCATTTGGGATCTTCCCGGCCCAGGGATTGAACCCATGTCCCCTGCATTGGCAGGCAGATTCCTAACCGCTGCGCCACCAGGGAAATCCGTGTCCTGAAGTTTTAACAACAGAAAATAGAGGAACAGAGCTAGGCTAAAGGTCAAGAAATCTCCGTCCTAACATCAACGCTACTGTTTAGTGGCTTTGTGACCTTGGACAAATCACTTCACCTCTCTGAGTCTCAGTTCCTTTTACTCTAAAATTAAGGGATTAGGCTTAATGGTTGCTAAGGTGTCTTTCCAGCTCTGAAAATACAGGTCTGTGATTCTAAGAGTGATTTAGTTTCTCTGCCACAAGGTGGTTTGGTGCCTTGTTGTATTACATTTGGAAGGCGAGAGCTTGGGTGCTGCTCTTTGTTTATGGAATGTGATACCTGGGGCCAGCTCATCCATCTGCCAGCTTCTAGGCCAGGACCACCCCTGATCACTTGACAGAGCTTTCCCTATAAGTGGGACACTGCTTCTGTGGGAATAAAATTCATTAAATTAGAAAATTTTAAAATGAGGGTTCCAGGGTCCAGTGAGTTTGACAATCAGGGTTAAATGCAATTCAATAGTTTCTAATTTTAAAATGAGAGTTCCAGCGTCCAGTGAGTTTGACAATCAGGGTTAAATGCATTCAACAGTTTCTTTTTTTTTTTTTTTTACAAGATTTCTCAGAGCCTTTAACACACCAGTATGCATCTTGAATCTCTTAAGAGGGAGAATATGTAGTATATACCAAATAATTTGATTGTGAGATCCATTTTTCTTTATTTATTTACTTATTTATTTATGGCTGCTTTGGGTCTTCATTGCTGCGTGCAGGCTTTCTCTAGTTGTGTCGAGCAGGGGCTACTCTTCGTTGCGGCGCGTGGGCTTCTCACTGCGGTGGCTTCTCTTGTTGCAGAGTATGGACTCCAGGTGCACGGTCTTCAGCAGTTGCGGCGTGTGGGCTCGGTAGTTGCAGTGCGCAGGCTCTGGGATGTGCAGGCTTCAGTAGTTGGGGCCCGCAGGCTCGATAGTTGTGGCTCGTGGACTCTAGATCGCAGGCTCGGTAGTTGTGGTGCGTGGGCTTAGTTGCTCCGCGGCATGTGGGATCTTCCCGGACCAGGGATCGAACCCGTGTCCCCTGTACTGGCAGGAGGATTCTTAATCACTGCGCCACCAGGGAAGTCCCGAGATCCATTTTTCTAAGGAGCATCTCATCGGATTCACGTGTCATAGAGCACCCCGAGAATGAAGTTTCACTATACTGACATCTCTTTTTCTTTAAAAACAACAACTCAAAGTTAGATGCTGTTACTCGCTTTTTCCCAAATCCTTGATCTTCAAGGTGGTAGGGGTGTCCACTTTTCCTACGCTGGAATCCTAAAGACAGACTGTCTTGTGTCACGGTCTTCCTAGGGCAGCCTTGCAGGCAGTGCCGGTGATCCTCAGTGAACTGCTGTTGAATCGACATCCCTCACGGTTCCCCATACGCTGCCCCATTCTCCCAGCAGCAGACACTCACAGGGTGCCCCCGACCTTGACAAGGGGTAGCGAAGGCCAAGTCAAGAGGGCTCCTCTGAGCCCAGAGTCTGGTCTTGGTGACCTGGTCTGAGGGTCACTGGGGCTGGATGGACCAGGTAGTAGCTGTTGACTCAGGTTTGGGGTTGGTTTTCTGTAAGACAGGGAAGAAAGCTGCCAGAGTCCGCCCCCTAGGAATATATACTTGTCCAGGCTGGGCGGGGACGAGGAGTCGGCTGTGTCTCATTTGGGCAGGAAAGGCTGGGTCACTCTCACTTGGACTCAGTTTTTACACGCCCTTTTCCATGCCTCTGTCTTGTCACTCTGCCCTCCTTCTCCTTCATCCTTCTTTTGGATTCTTTCTGTCTCCCAGCTGCTCTGCTAAGCAGACAAACTCTCCTTCCTCCTCCCCCATCCCAGTCTCCTCTTCACACTCCCTCTGCCCCCCCAGCCTGGCAGCCTGCCCTTTAGGAATGTTAATTAGCATTCCCGATTTAATTAATTCAGTAGCTAATTAATGATTGGGGACTGGGGGTGGGGAGCTGGGGTGCAGGGGAGTTGGGGGCTGGAGGTGGCAGGGAGAAACAGCAGAGGCTGCAGAAGGCATCGCAGATGGCTGTGCGGTGGCTGGCACGGTGCCCACTGCCATGGATGCAACACTCACACGCACGCACACGTAGACACACACACACACGCACACACACACACAAAAGGAAAGGGTGATCGAGAAATAAAAGCAGGGAGAGAAGGGCACAGGGGCCCTGGGAACTGGGGGTGGGGAAGGCTCTAGATCTATTTGAAGCTGCTCCGGAAGTGGAAGAGGGAAAAAAAAAAAAAGAAAGCACCACAGGCGCAGCGAGAAGAGAGCTCTCCCGATACCCCACCCCGCCCCCACCCCACCCCAGCCACCCCTCCTCCCTGGCATGGGATTCATGGGCACCAGCTGAGGACAGGGTCCCCTCCCTCTGCCTGCCATAAACATTGGCACCGAGGACCCAGACTCAGAAGGACACGACATTCCCAAAGAAAATGGTTTTCCTTTTAAGTTGCTTTGTAAAATACATATGTATCTATTTTTTAAAAACATTGCACCCGTTTTGGTGTGAGGGCGAGGCGAAGGAAAGAAGGTGACTGAGCCAGGAGGAGAGAGCACAGATGGCTTGGTGGTGGTGTGGTGTGGTGAGTTGTGGGAGCAGCAGAGGGGTCCGGCAGAGGTTGGGCGTGGGCGGATGAGGACCCTGTTTTCCTCTTTTCCTTTTGCTGCGGATGAAGGAGAGAGAGAGAGAGAGAAAGAGAGAGAGAGAAAGGGGGTGGGGAGAGAAGCGAGACAGATGGCAGAGTGGAGAGGCGGCAGCCAGTGCCGGCACTGCCCAGCCTGGGCGGACCCAGCTCCCCCCGCCTGCCAGCTTCCAAATGCCACCCTTCCCCCATCCTCCCTCTCCCCATCCCCCCAGCTTGGCACTGATCTCAGAGAGAGAGGGAGGGATGCTGGGCAAAGAGCATCTGTTCCCTCCATTCTCCCAGCTCCATCGGCTGCCAACCTAGGGCCATCGCCTGCCTCCATCACCCTTCCTTCCGCCCGCCTGCCCGCCCGCCTCCCCACCCAATCCCAAATGGGTGCTGGATCAGGTGCCGAATCTGGCTGCCTCTCGGGTATACCAGTCACTATGCATTGCTGTGTGTCTGCCACCGCTGCCTGGCACTCAAGGGGCCGTGTGTGTGTATGTGTGTGTGTGTGCGCGTGTACATGTACGCCTAAGTGCGTGCTGTATGTGAGCCTCCTGGGCATGGGTGGGGGTTGGCACTGCGGTTGCCAACCTAGTGTCCAACCAGAATGACAGAGGGATGGAGTGGAAGAAGGAGGGGAGAGGTTTGGGGCCTGGGAGGACAGAAGGAGGGTGCCTGAGTTGCTTCATGCTGCCTGCTTGCAGGCATGGGCACTGCGGCTGCCACCCTCATGCCCGCAGAGATGGAAGGAGGCGAATGGGGAGGGGGCAGCGGCAGGAGTCCTGGTGCTCTGGGAGGAAGGCTCGGGACCCGGGAGCCATTGGCATCACATCCGTCAGGCTGGCGCCCCAAGCGGGGTCCGTGGGAACGGGCCCCAGGGGGCAGAGAGGAGGGGCAGGGATGAGTTCCTGGTGTCGCTGTCCTTCTAGAGCTCAGCTCTGGGAAATGGTCGGGCTCTGAGGTGATTGGTCCTCTTCCAGTCTGGGAAAGTGAAGTGGTGGAGAGAGTAGCCAGGGAAGTGCCAAGAGGAGAGGTGTGCCCACCGCTCCCCAGGGAGAGCTCGTTCGGCTGGCAGACCTGGCAGACCGGCCCTTTGTCAGAGCACTGAAGAAGCAAGGGGACCCGGCAGGAGGTGGGCGGGTGCTGGCACTGCCCAGGCAGCCTGGCACAGGCTCTGGTGTTGTGTGAAGTGGGGAGGGTGGCGGTGTCTCTTGCCAATCTGCTTGAGAGGCTTGTTGTGCCAGGAGTGAGAAGGGAGGAGGAGAGATGGTGTGTGTGTGTGTGTGTGTGAGAGAGAGAGAGAGAGAGAGAGAGTTGTTTGGGAGAACAGACTTTTTTCTGCCGGGACCTCCTTCCCATTCCCTCTTAGGTGTGGGGAGTGGAGCGACAGACGGAGAGAGGCGTGAGGACACAAAGGAGGAAACACGCCATTGCCAAGACCCCAAGGAAGGAGGATGGAGAGGCTGGCAGTCCTGCCTGGCCCCCAGCCAGTTTCCTGCTAAAGATGGCCAGATCCCCTTGCCTGGTCTGTATATGTTACTCTGCGGGCGTCTGCGGGGGAGGGAAGGGCTTGCTTGTGAGCTGGGATCTAGAATGGGAAGGGCACCTTTCTGCGGATCCCATTTGGACTCTCCACTCTAACAAGTGAAGTGTCTGGTTTTCTCCCTGGTGCCCTTCTCCCCTCCCCCTCCCTCTGCCCCAGCCCTCTTTCATCTCTATCACCACCTGGCTCCTGCCGCTTGGCACCCAACCAACTAGATGCCGCCCCGCTTGGCAGCACTGCACTGGCACGTGAACGCCGTCTCAGATCCTGGCACTGCGGCAAACCCAAAGCCACCAAACATGCTCATGACCGCCACTTGGTGGCAGTGAGAGTGGCGCACACAGGCGTGCCACGCGCCGGGTGGAGCCCTGCTGGGGAGGAGCCGAGGACACCCTCAATAGAGGGGCTGAATCCTTGCTCTCCAGCCAACCCCAAGTCCGCCTTCCTTCCAACCAGACACCACCTCCCTCCTCCTACCCCCCGCCACGCCCAAGAAAGGGATTAAGATGGTGCCACTCTGTGTTTGAGCAGAATTCCAAGGGAAGCTGGAGCACAGAGGGACAAGGGCACGTTTAAGAGTCACGCCCAAGGCTCCAGGCTGGTGCACTCTATTCCTCTCTGGGGAGCAAGGACAGAAAAAAAAAAAAAAATCCTAAGAGGGCAAAATGAGATCCTACAGAGAGGCCAGCCAGCTATGCTGCCACTAAGATGGTGCCAGAAGAGATTGGAAGGGAAAGAGTAGGAAGAAGGAGAGCCCCTCAGGCCTTGCTGCTGGGTAGTGGGGTAGTTGGTGCCTGTGTGTATTTCGTTCTTCCCTGTGCCTTGTGATTGGCTGAGCTGTGGTTGAGTTGAACTGGTTCTTTCTCCCTTGTGAAAAGGCCCATATTCAATAACAGTCCTAGAAAGGTGGAGATGTGCTCTAGGCCTAGAGAGGTGGGCAGGTGCTAGGAAGACAAAGGCAACTTGGACTTGTCCTTCCAGAAAGACCACTCAAGGAGGTTTTGTGTTTAGGAATTTCTCTATGGCTTCCCAATCGAGGTGGACAGATTTCCCTGTCTTTGAAATCCACCTCTGGAAGAGAGACCACGGATCAGCAATGAGCCCTCCCTGGTAAGAGAGGAAGGCCCCTAGGAGCGGAACCCCAGCATCTGTGGTGACACAGACCAGCCCTACACCTCCAGACGCAGTGCCATCAGCAGTCCTGCTAAACTGGACCTTGGGCCTCCATGTGGAAGAACTCCTAGCAGGTTGGGCTTTCCTTGCTTCCTGGGTGGCCAGAGGCTGTGAGTCAGTGACTAGGAAGATACTCGGGTAGAAGAATTGGTGGCTCTGGGTGATGTCAGGGGAGGCTGGACAGCTCAGATGGGGGTAGGACCTGCTCAGAGGGGAGTAATGCCGTTGCCCGGCCTGGGGTCTCTCTTACTTCAGCACCTCTGGAAGTGGATGCAGCTTCAGAAGAAGCAAGGTGGTTTCCACAGCAGAGGAGAAAACAGGGAGGCACTCAGTCAAGGGTGATGCTTGTAACACTTCTCCTGTTGAAGAATAGGCACCATAAGCAGAAGACATAGTCAGATTTCCAAATGTCAGGGTAATGAGGAGGATAATCTGGGGGTGAAGCTAGTCCCCTGTGGCAGCCCCAGCCGTAGCAGGGTTAGGCCTTGGGTGCTGGAGAGTTGGGGGCAGGTCGCAGATGTAGACAGGGCTGAGCGATCTAAATAAGTGCTTCTCAGACTCCAGAAAGCACTGAATCACTTCAAGAGTTTCTGATTCAGTCGGTCTGAGGTGTGGTCCAGGAATGTGCATTTTGAACAAGTTCTCAGGTGACCATTGATGCAGGTGGGCAAAACTTTGAGAAACACTGTTCTAAGAGATGGCAGTCACCTTGTAGGACAGTTAATCAGGTCTGGATTTCCCACGCCTTTTACATCTTTCTTCATCCCCACCAACCATATTCACGTCTTTATGCGGTCATGCATGGGATATATGTGTTGGGGGGTGTGGGGATGTGTGTTTTTAGGTGGGGGCAGCAGGAGGAAAAGGAGAGATTGTGAGGTCAAAGCAGGCAGATTTAACTTGTTAGAACTATGCTTCTCACTGGCAGGAGTTATCACAGAAGAACCCCTTACGGGACACTTTCGGCCTCCAGGTTCTGATGGATGGCTGCCCTGTTTCTGAAACCAGACCATTGAGAACCCCTAGGTTAGGAGCATCGTCGGGAGATTGCTCTCTGCGGTACGGTCAGATGGGTGTGGATTCTGTGGCTCGGTACGGGATAGGTCCTGGTTACACTTCTCTCTGGAGGCAGGTCAGGGTCCCGGGGAGTGGAAGCAGGGGTCGGCAGAGTCCAGGGCCTGGCCTGCTGCTGATGCTTAGCGAGTTGCTGCCGGTGCTGCTGTTTGAGCACTGGGCGGGGCTCTCCAGGAGCGAGCCCAGCGGAGGCTAGGCCAGTTGAGACCATGCTGCAGGTTGGGATATCAGGGAGGGACTGTGGATGTGGGGCAGTGCTGAGCTCCTGCTGATGACTTGTTCCAGTCTTTTAGCCACTGTTTGTTTAAGAGTGTGTGTATGGCTGGGGAGGAGTATGAGTCCATCCTCGTCACCTTTCCCCCCTCACTGTCTTTCTGGTCCACCTGTAATCAACCTGCTTCCCCACTAGCCTCTACCCAGACACCTCTTCATGACTGGAAGCTGCAAGAAACATGAGGCTCAGACTACTGGCAGGGAATAATGCCATTGACCCCTTGTCTCTCCTTTGTCTGAAGGCTGTGGGATTCTCTATATGAAGGAGAATGATGGGGTGGGTCCTCACTCAATTTTATGTTCTTCTGGGAGTTTGTCTTTCCCCGGGAGGCTTTCCCTGGGGATCGATCACTTCCCATCTTTCCCCAGATTTAACGAGTCCTGGCCTAGGTCTTCTACGAACATCCTCTCTGGCTTTTTTTTCTTCTCATCTTTTCACAATTGTATCCACGCTGTAATGCTGTAAACCCCTGAGGATGGGCCTATAGCCTTTCTTATTGTAGCCAGAACTTCGTTGGAATTGGGACATTTCTTCCTTACTCAATTCACTGAGAATGACATCCTCAGGGCTTACAGGTTTCTCATTAGTTGCTCCCCAATACCTGGCCCTTCATGTAACACAGGGTCCCAGCACAGTTTATCTCTGTGTTTCATATAAGTTTTCCTCAGAGTTTCTTCCTGGTTTCTCTTCTACCTCCCTCCCCTCCCTAGCCAGGCTCTTCTGTCCCCCAGATTACAGGGTTCCTGGTAAGGACAGCTACTCAGTCAGCTCCAGTCCACGACTGTGAATGTACATGGTGTCTCCACACCCGAGGAATTTAAGGTCCTTTCCCATGGATTAATGGTCAACATTTGGTCACCCTTCTTGACACTGGTTACATTTCTCTGTTTATAAGCTTTTCCTACTTCCTGTTGTGTGAAGAAAATTACTACGTATTAGAGGGTGTTTTTACTTAACGGGAGTGTAGTTGATGACTCTGGGGCACGGCCCTTGTGCCTGTATGCCCGTGGGGCCCGTTCTTTCTGGCATTTGTGTGTATCCGTGTAGCTCTCTCTATACATGGTTCTGCTGCTGTTTCTGACGGTGTGCTTGCTTGCTTCGTTGGTGCAGTCGTATACACAGAGCTCTGTATTTCAGATGTGAGTATCTATACAGGGATGAATGATTAGAGGAGCGAATGTGTCTACTCCAGGGGCTAGAGGGTCGGGGGGAAGAACAGGTCTCTTTCTGTGGTCCTATTGCAGACTCTGCCCCATTTGGCCACTACGGCTTCAGATTTTCTCATTTTCTTCCACAGACTTTGATTTTTGTTCCTAGTTGAGAACTGGGTACCTTAAGCCATCCCCATACAGGCTCTGGTTTAGAGCAAAGACAGCCAAGATCATTTCCACCTCCTCCTCCTGGTACTGACCCTGACAGTAAGTAGGGTGGACCAGAATTTGGATGCTTTAGGACCTGGGTATGTCAGAAACCCTAAGCCTTTGCCCCGAGCCATGGAAGACCAGTCTTATGAGCCCTTGATTCAGGCTCACTTTAGAGCTGGCGGGGAGGGGCGGGTACCACAAGATAGGTATGGATGTGCCATGCGCTCGAGTTGGTTTACTGCTCCACAGAAGCAACACAGTTTAACCTGGGCGACTTGGCATTCACCTCTAGCATTCTGCGCGGGGCTGTGCCGACTCAGCCTCTGTCCACAGGAGCCACCCACTCACTGAATCTCCAGTGCAGAAGTGCTGCTGCTGAGGATTGTGGTCTCAGGAAGGGATCAGGGAGGAATGCTCCAGCCACTGGGAACGTGGAATGGCACACCCTCCAGAAGCACGTTGACTGACCTAGGTCAGCAGTTGGCCAGGCTCTTCTGTCCCCCAGGTTATAGGGTTCCTGGTAAGGACAGCTACTCAGCTCTAGTCCACGACTGTGAATGTACATGGGATTCTCCACGCCAGGGAATCTGGGTGTAAGAGATTATTAACTCCTGGTGAAGATATTCATAGTTCAAACTAAAGCCAACCTACCCTGGCTGTAAATCCCTAAAATGCATGAAACCACACCTCTAATCATCCCATGCAAGGTGTTTGCCAAGGTTTTCTTTAAAACGTTCCCTCTTTTTCTCCTGTTTTTTTTTCTCTAATTTTTCTTTGTTTGTTTTCAACTTTTATACACATATCACATTCCCAGAAAGCACAGAGTGAAAAAGCTTCTTTCCTCATACACATGCTGCTAAGAAAATAGTTTTATACACAGAATTTCAACAGGAGAGAGAAAAGGATAGAGAGGGAGGGAGGGAGGGGTGCACAAGAGATGCTGAGGTGGGGGAAAGGTGGGAGCAGCAACAGCAAGCCCATGGTTGGGCAATTTCACTCTTCTTGCTTGCATTTGTAACTGGCATTTTTGGCATCATCAGAATAAGTAATCCACCCCACCCCTGATGTGCTAGGTTAGGAGCTTTTCATTTTAGAAATGAATGGGACCAGAAGTGAGATTCACAGAGCATATGGAGACTAGGAACTGAGCTAAGTTTTCCCTCCCCTTTTCTCTCCTCCTATCTTTTCTGCACATAAGCCACTGCTTCAGTATTAACATGTTCAAGGAACAGAGTGACAGGCCAGGAAACCTAAATCCCAGGGCTGGCTGAATTTGTGTGTTTGCGTGTATGAAATGGATACTGGTAGTAGAAGCAGCCTGCAGGGAGAGTTTGGAAGGAGACTACCTAGAAGGGGGAGGTCTTAGGGGCAAGGGTCGTAGGAGAGACTACCTGGAGGACTGGGAAATTTTTGCAGGCTTTTCTTTGCTAAAACACCTGCGTCTCCACCCAGTGCCACTGTGGCTGGGCTTTGGAGTTGCCACAGTTACTTGATGCTTACAGAGACAACGAGGTTAGAGGTGGGGAACCCTCTTCTAGCGCATTCCTCATCTGTTGGTTCCCTTGGTGATCTCACTCTATCAAAGGTTCACCTTGTGCTTTGGTCATCTCCTTGCCCACCCATCCCCTTAGCTGTCATCAGCTCGAGACCCCATGAGCTTCATAGGGAGGCCCTGACTCCTTTGTGTGTGTGTGTTGCGGGGATACCTCCAGCAGCACCTGCTGCTTCCTGGAGGAGATGGGCCAGGCCGGAGGAAGCAGGGGGAGAGGATGGGGTGGTGTGGGAAGAACACAGACAGGGAATAAGGGTCCCCACAAAGGCAAAAAGGTTCAAGAAGTGCCAGAAATCTGAAGGGGGCGCCAGGAAGGGAATGGGAGGAGAGGTTTGTGAAAGAAGTGAATGAGAGGAGACGGTGGCAGCTACATGAAAGGGAAGCATACCCAAGATTCAGAAACCAGACTGCCCGGCCTAGTCCACCCCTTTCCTCCTGAGACGGCCAAGCTACTTTCAGTGACACTGACTTTTGTAACTCACAGCTGAGAATGAGGGAATGTTTGTTACCTGTCCTGATAAATACTCAATTCAGGGGGCAAGGATGGGGTTCTTTCCCCAGCCTCCAGGCTCTTCTCCCCATTACCAGCTCCTGCTTCTGAGGCCGGGCACAGCCAGGGCAGGGCTGCACTCCCGTTAGTCTTGTGGACCACTGAACCCAAGCAAGGACTTAAAGCCATTTGATCTTCCAGAGACAAGGTGGTTCAAAGACGCTTGAACCCTTAAAATGGGGTGGGGTGGGGAATGACACAAACAGGAAAAAAACCACTTGTTTGATGAGAGAGTTTTCAGGCTTTTTTCTTTTTTTTTTTCCTGTGTTTTCCAAGTTTGTTTTTCATTAGTTCATTCCTCTGGTCTCTCCATCTCTCTCTCCCGCACATGTGTGCGTGCTCTCTCTCGCACTCGTGGTTTTTTTTTTTTTTTTGGTTGTGTGTTTCAGTTTTTCATTAAAGAACTTTGGATTTGCCGTTGGTGGGCAGCGCCGGTCCTGGAGGCTGGACCGCCACGTGGCAGGGCTGGGACAAGGGGCAGGCCGACGGCTGCTGAGAGGATCTCTGTGTTTAAAGCCTTTGAGAATAAGTTACTGCAGTTTCCAGGGTGCAGGGTCGGGGCTGGCAGAGGGGTTCCTGGCCGCGGCTTCCCCTAGAGTTCAGGCCACAGGGGCTCCCCTGTCAGATGAGGAGGGAGGGGTGTGAGGAGAGTGAGCTGGGAGCACTTCTCCCCGCTGACCTCCAGTTTGGTTAGAGTTTCGTGGGCTCCCTGCCCATCCCAGGCTCCAACCTTGGGAGCCAACTGAGTATTTGGAAGGAGTTTGTGAGCGGTATGGCGCTCTAGACGAGGGGGGTAGGAAGGAGAAGGGGGAGTGGCAAAGTTTATTTTCCTTCCCCCTTCCTTGTCTTGGGTTTTCTTTTTCCTTTCTTCTTCTTCTTCTTCTTTTTTTTTTTTTTGGTGTTTTCTCAGTCAGTGGAACAGCATGGGATAACATATTTGTGTGTTTATAGGAGTTGGAAGGGTGACTGGGAATTCAGTAGGAAAGAGGCTGTAAGAAGATGAAACCAAGGATAGATTTTGTGTCTGGTGGGCAGGGTGGATGTGAATGAATAATCGAGATGGCAAGATGGATGTGTTGGCCGTGAAGACCAAGGGGCAAGGATTTGTGAAGGATCGGTGTGTCTGGGGGTGGAGGAGGAGGCAGGACTCTGCTGGAGGTGGGGTGTGTGAAGCCCACTGAGGGTGGGAACTGAGAGATTCCCAGGGGGGGTGGGCAGGGCCAAGGGTAGGGTTAGGGATTTGAGCTCCCACCAGACACCCCTTGGGGTAAGAGGAGCCCCGAGGCCCTCCCTGCCCCCGTGTCTTGGTTTATCTGTTTATAAAGCTAGAAGTGTAGAGGTAGTAGTAGTTTTTGGGTTGGAGTCCGTGTGAGGTAATCTTGCTTCCTCTTTGGCAAAAGCCACAGCAGCCGTGGCGGCAGTGGCGGCGTTGGTGGCGGCGCCAGGTGGGCCCCCTGGGGGCGGGGCCGCCTTGCGCCTGTGGGCCGAGGAGCGCAGGTGCGAGGCCAGGGCTTCTCGCCCACTCAGCAGCACCTCACATGCCAGGCAGTGGTAGGTGCAGATGGGCACCCGCAGTGGGAGGGGCATGGAACCCCCAGAGCCCCGCCCAAAGAAGCAGAAGGATCTCTGGTGAGCAGTGGCCAGGGCCTCCCCGTCAAATGCCATCTTGCACTGGCGGCAAAGGTAGCGGTGGGTCACGTCCACGGTGGAGATGCCCGTGCTGCCTGTCAGCAGCTCATCGGCCTCCCCGGCCTCCCCCTCCCCCGGAGCGGGCAGTTCAGGTGGCTTCGGAGGCGCTGTGGCTATGGGCTCGGGGGCCTGGGGCGGTGGCTGGAGGAGGGCGTTGGGGAGCAGTCCGATGAGGGTCTGAGGTATCACGGGGTTCATGGGAAACAGTCCCTTCTTCATGCCATAGAGCTGTTGGAAGTAGGCCCCCTGTAACTGGGGGCCAAAGACAGCTGGGGGCGTGGCCCCCCCTGCAGAGGGCAACGGGAAGGGCAGGAACTGGCCCCCCAACAGGGCTGGGACAGTGGCCTTCAATGCTTTGAGGTTCTTGAGGGCATCGGTAGAGGAGTTGGCGGGGGCTGCAGCTGGCTTTCGCTCACCGGAGACCTTGTCCCCAGAGGGTTCAGTAGGCGGGCCTGGGGCAGGGTCAGTGGTGCCTACTGTGGAGGTGTTGGTGTGGTCGGGCATAGGTCTCTGAGGTAAGGGGCAGCCTGGGCCAGCAGTCTGGACCACTGTGGTAGCAGGCAGGACCGAAGTGGCGAGGCCAAGGAGGCCTGAGGAGGCTGCAGGGCCTAGGAAGATGAAGAGTGCGGATTAGCCACCTCCTGGCGCTGCCATCCTTCCTGCTGGAGGCCACCTCCAGCCACGTACTCATGCGTCCCCACCGCCTGGCCTCCATGCTCCCTCTCCTCCCTTCTCTACCCCACCAGCTGGAAACACAGGGAGGCCAGGGAGGAGACTGGAGATGGGAGGAGTCAAGAAGGAAAAGGAAGGGCACCTCATCAGAGGGAGATGCCCTCTGAGGTCCAGCTTCTCCCAACCTCTCACTCACCTGCGCTGAAAGGAGCTAAGCTGCCCAGCGGGGGCTGGGCCAGAGCTGGGCCGGACAAGAGGACCGGGGCCAGGCGAGGCAGAGCCGGGGCAGCCCCGAGGGGCACAGAGGCGGGTGTGGTGGCAGGTGGAGCCTTGGGAGCGGGGGGTGCCTCGGGTGCTGGGGCCAAGTCGTAGCACTTGCTTTCACTCTTCAGCTGGGCTCGGACTGCCTCCTTGAGCTTGGCCAGGTGCTGGCGGGAAAAGAGGTGGCCTCGGCAGGAGACATAGAAGTCATACTTGACGTCACAGTAGGGGCAGTCGGTGCGCTGGGCTCCCAAGGGGCCCTCACTGCTGCCCCCAGCCCCACCGACTGCTGCCCCCTGCAGCTTGGCCTTCTTCTCCTTGGCACGAGCATTCTGGAACCAGACCTGGATGACTCTCTTGGGCAGCCCAATCTCCTCCCCCAGCACCTCACACTCCTGCATGGTAGGGGTGCGGTAGGCTTCATAGCAGGCTTTCATGATCTTTAGCTGCAGACTGCTCATCTGGGTCCTGTAGCGCCGCTGCCCCATTCCGTCTGGGACCCCAGCCCCACCTCCTGGGCCCCCATTGGTCCCTCCAGTCCCAGGGGACTCTGGTTCAGCCAGGCTGGAAGCTGACGAATCACTTAAATCCCCTGCAGATGGACTGCAAGCCTCACTCTCTGGAGAAGCTTTAGACGGTTCCTCTGGGCCCTCATCCTCATTGGTTGGAGGGGGCGGTGGGAGAGGTAGAGGTGGCTCTGGTGTCAGAGTGGGGGCCTCTTTCCCAGGTGGCAGGAAAGGCAGAGGCCCAGCAGCAGGGGTGACCGTGGGGTAGGGAAAAGCGGGTGTTTCCCTCTTTGGGGCCTCCCTCCCAGCCCCATCATCCACCTTGCCCAGCAAGTGGTTGAACTTGGGGAAGGGTGCAGGGCTGGGTGTGATGGGGACCTTGACTGCCGGACTGGGCACTGCCCCGGGGGTGCTTCGGAACTGGCCCTTCCTCTCCCGGGCCCTGGTGTTCTGGAACCAGACCTGCACCACTCGCTTCTTGAGCCCCACCTCCTCGGAGATGCAGTCGAGCATCTTGCGCGTCGGGTTGGAGTCCTGCATGTACCAGCGGTACAGGATCTCCAGCTGCTCGGGCAGGATGGTGGTGCGCAGGCGCTTATCCCTGGGGGGCTCACCCTCCCCACCCACCCCTGCTTCGCTGCCCGTGGGTGACAGGCTACCGTCCTCGTGCTTCCGTTTGAGGGGTGGCCCTGGCACTGGTGGAGTGCCTGGCACCGGAGGGTTTCGCTCCCCGAACACCAGCAAGGGCAGCTCTAGGAGGTGGGGGGCAGTGCTGGGCTGCACAGGTGGCAGGAAGTGGAGCCGGCGGTGACTGGTCAGGAGGTCCTGGCTGGGGAAAGACATGGCGCACTGGTCACAGGCGTGGACGGGGGAGGGCGAGGGAGGGGCCCTCCCTTCAGGCTCTTTGCCTCCTGGCTTTGTGGCCTCTGCTTGGCCCAGCTCTTCCCTGTCTGGAGGTTCTGGTGATGGGCCCTCAGGCCCCGCTGGGGGTTCTGGGCCCTGTTCCTCCTCTGCGTCTTCCTCTTCTGCGTCTTCCTCCTCTTCCCCTCTCTCTGCCTCTTCCTCCTCTTCCGGATGCTGGTCGTCATAGCATTTCTTGAGGTGCCGCACCAAGTCAAACACACAGGAGAAGGTGGCGCGGCAGCGCCGGCAGCCGGAGGCTCCCCCAGTGCCTCCCCCGCTGGGCACAGGCCCACCGTCGCCGGCACTTCTGCGAGCCTTCTGGCGGGCGTTCTGGAACCACACCACCACCACGCGGCTAGCCAGGCCCAAGAGACTCGCGAGCCGCTCCACCTCTCCGTCCTTGGGGTAGGCGCTGGTCTCAAAGAAGGACTGCAGGGCTTGGGTCTGGAACTCTGTGAACTTGGTTCTGGAGAAGCGGCGGCCTGCAGGCACCAGGGGAGGAAGATTCCCTCTGGAGCTTTCCTCCTCCTCTGGGGGCCAGCGTCCTGCTGCCCGGCCTCGCTCCTCAGGGGGGCGGGCCCCCCCTGCCTCGGGCTCTGGGCCCAGGTGGGGAGCAGGTGAATCCAGAGGCCCATCGGGAGGTTTGGGGGACCCTGCCGGGGGTGGGTAGAGGCTATCATAGCTCTTTCGAAACTGAGCGGCATATCGGCTCAGGGCCTCAAAGGGCAGAAAGCGGCGGTGCACGTGCTCCTCGTGTGTCTTGAGGATGAGCATGTTGGAGAAGAGTTTCCCACAGGCCCCGCAGGCCAGCTTGTCCCCGCCCCCCAGGGCCTCGGGTGGGGGTGGGGTTGGGGGAGGGGGCACAGCCTGCTTCCCCTCATTGTACTGGATCACCAGCTCAAAGCCAAAGTTTTCTAGAAGGGCTTTGGCTGCAGTGCGGGCTGCCTCGTTGGGTGTTGGCTGGGGGGGTGAGCTGGGCGCCGTCTCGTTCCCCTCTTCTGCCGCGGGTGGCCGCTCCCACTCTCGCTCAGCCAGCTCGGCCTTAGGGGGCGGGGGAGGAGGGGTGGCGGCCGGCAGGGACAGCAGGGGCGCGGGCCCAGCCAGTGCCAGTTTGGGCCCTACCTTGAGGTCATGGAGGTAGAAGGGCAGGAGCAGCTGCTGCTGCTGGAGCTTAAGCAGGGACTCGGGCACCAGAGGGAAGGAGGGCAGGACTGGTGGGGCGAAGAGTGGGGCTGGGAATCGGTGCAGGTCCAGGGGAGGTGGGGGAGGGGACAGGAAGGGCAGTCCACCAGACACGAAGCCACCAGGGTCAGGGCCCTTCTTCTCAGTGCCCACCTCCCCCTCAGTCTCGCCTTCCTTGGGCTCTTCTGGGCCGCGCTCTGGCCCCTCGGCCTTGGCATCCGTCTTGGCTCCCCTCGAGCGAGTCTGGTGCAGGACGGAGCGCATGTGGATCTCCAGGGTGGAGCTCTGGTTGTACGAGACGCGGCAGACCGTGCACTTAAAGGGCTTGTCTGTGGCAGCAGCAGGGGCGGGCGCGGCCCCGGCTTCCCCGCGGGCAGGCCCGGAGGGATCAATGGCAGCCTTCTTCATCTTGTGCAGGTGGGAGACCGAGTTATAATGGACCAGGAGGATGTTCTTCTGCGTGAAGGACTCCTTACACACAGTGCACTTGTAGGGCCGGGCAGGGTCGAGAAACTTGTCCAGGGCAAAGTTGGTGGTCTTCCGATAAGTCAGAGGGTGGCGAGAGTCAGCCGGAGCTGGCTCTGCCAGGCGGGGCTCCCCGCCAGCCCCCTCTTCCTCCTCAGCCGTGGTGGGTGGAGGAGCTACCTCGTCAGCTTGGGCATCGGGCCGAGGGGCTGGAGACGGGGCTGGAGAAGGGGGCTGGTCAGGGCTTCCCATGGGCTTGTCTGGGGCCTCGGCTGAGGGCAGGGGAGGCTCAGGAAGAGGATCGGGACTGGCTTCCGGGGTCACGTGAGGGCCTTCTAGGGGAGAGAGAAGGGGGCGCAGTGAGAAGGGAACCTTGTCTAAGTCAGACCCCACCCACTCAATATCTAGGGCAACTCATCCTTGCCTCAGTTGTCTTTAGACCTTCTTGGTCCGAGGAATCCAGGTCCCCTTTCCTGCCACCTTGGGAGGTCTGCCCTCCCTTCCTTACCTGCTGCTTGGTCTCTGCTGGGCACAGACTCTGGCCCGGGAGCGGGGGGCTCTGGGCCGTCCCCCAGAGGGCTTAGAGTGGGCCCAGGCAGCACTTTGGTCGTCAAGGTCATCTCTACAGTTGTGGCCTGCGATGGAAGAGATCCCAGTGACTTCCCCCACCGTCCCGCTACCCCAGACCCCCCAGCTCGGCACCTGTGTCTGTGTGCAGCCCAGCTCCAGTCTCCTCTGTGGACAAACCTCCCACCTCACTTCTGCCTTCCCCACGGAGGGGAGGGCCTGGGCTGCTGCCTGTCCTGTCCGGCAGCCGTGCCTGCTGTGGAACAGCTCCTCTCAGGACCCAAGGGCGCTTCCTCCCCAGCGAGTAGAGGCTCTGGACAGGTTTCGGCTCTGAGGTTCCCTCCAGCTCTAAACTCCACCTTCAGATCCACGCAGAGCCGCTCCCCTCAGCACACACAGCTGCCCGGACACCGCGGCCTCTGCCTCCCCTCCTGCCTTGCCCCCCAGCCCATACTCACCGCGAGCAGCAGCCTCTCAACGCACTCGGGCACCACGTTGTGCAGGTGGCTGAGGTGGAAGTGCAGGGCAGGCCGGCCCACCAGCTGCTCCTGGCACAGAGGGCACCGGTACTTGGGCTGCACTGCGTGCTGGGAGAGCGCGTGCGCCCTCACCTGCTCGGACTCTGGGCTCAGGAAACTGCAGTATGGACAGCAGAACACCTGGGGCACACAGGCGGTGGGGGGAGGTGTCAGGGAGGGGTGGGACTCACCATCACTTACCCGGACACAGCCTGGTCCTACCCCTGCTGGAGGAGGAGTCCCAGTCCTGAAAGCTGGCTCCTCCCTCGCTTCACTTGGACGGGGACAAAGGCCTAGGCTGGGCTGCCCCGGCTGGCCCGCCTTCTCTGTCCTGCCCTCTCCCTCCATCCTGGCCTCTCTCTTCCCCTGTCGCTGCTGCCCTACTCCGTTCTCCAGCCGACAGGACGGCCCTGTACCTACCTCCTCTGATTTAGTTTTCTTACCTGCCCCCACCCTGCCTGTGCTCCTCCGTGAAATAGCTCCCCTTGCTTCTGGCACTTCCTGGACCCAGAGGCTCCTGAATCCCTGCCACTCTGCCTCTCCAAGGTCCCTGGACTAAGCGGGGCGCTCCCTACCTGTCTGCTCAGAAGCCGGCTCTTTCTCCCTCCTTCCCACTTTCTTTGCCTGCCTTTTTCTCCCCTTCCCTTTTTAACGTAAACAAACACCACAGCTCCCCCAGTGGCCCTGGAAAATTCTGGCCTGGCGCTGTTGGCGCATTCCCGCCCGTACCTCCAGAGGGTGGGGCTGGAGAGCCTGGGGTGGGGCGTGAAGGCCCCCCTACTTCCGCCTCAGTCACCTGACTGCCTGACCTGCAGCCTGCATTTCTGTCAGCCTGCACTTCCTCTCCTGTCGCCTGTGCCACTGGTCCAGGCCCGCGTGTCAGGGAGGATATGGCCGTAAAGGAAAGGTATTCGGACGCTCATCTTAACGCACCTATAGCCCTGGGAGCAGATAGCTGGAACAGGAGTTAGGAGGCAGGGGAGCTGAGGACATAAGCCGTCACTGCAGCAGTTTGCAGTCGTAATACACACGGCATATTGCAGTCCGGTTTGGAGAGCTGGGAGGCACAGGGTGGCACCTCAAGACCAAAGGCTGGGAATCCCCTCAGAATGAACCCTTTCAGGCCACAGAGCTAAGCTACTCTTGGGCCCTGCCTGGGTCAGCCACTCGGAGACTTGCAGAGCTTCCTGTCTGCGTGGATCATCTGGGTCAGTTCCTCTAGCCTGAGGAAGGAGGTGCCAGGGCAGTTCCACCCAGGCTCGGGGTTCTCTGTAGAAGATGAACTTCACATCTTTCTGCTCCCAACAGGAACAAAGAGCTGGGCAGCAGCTAGTGTTTTATTTTTGCCTTTCTCTTTTCATTCTGTCTCCCTCTGTGCTCCACCCCTCAGGGCTGGCTCAGCTGGTGCTCACATCCGGTAACTGGACCTAGGTGCAATTTCTGAAATGTATTTGGAGTGACGTAAGTCACAAGCATGATAAAATTAGATCTGCCTTTGGTCTGAAATCTCTTGTCTGTAAAGACCTACTAATTAGAAGTTCAGCCTTTAGGATATGAGCAGATCTCAGTAAAATTAGACACCCTCCCCCAAGATCTTCCCAGTTACCCCGGTTCTGACCGTGGTCTGGCCGGCACTGTCTCCAGGAGGGCCAGTCTTGTTCTCTGCCTCTTCAGAAGCTGAAGATGAAAGGAGAGATTAAGAGACTCTGACAGCCCCTCCCTCTTCCTTTCACAGACCCCCGGCCCTTAAGATGACCTGATTTGTAGCAGAGGGCTTCCAAGGTAGGGGTGGGCTCTGGGGAAAGGGAGAAAGGGCAGGGAAGCACAGAACTGCGCTCAGTACAGGGAGTGGAGCTTGGCAGGGCTGAGCCCGGTTAGCGGGATGGCCAGAGGGCAAAAGCACCCAGCTTTCTGTGGCTCCGCCTCCCTTCCCTCTGATGAGCCCTTTTGATCACTTTAGCTCCTTCTGCACAGGAGGCCTTGCTGGGTGTCTGGATTACCGCAAGGTCCCATGAGCACCTCAGAATGTATAATATTAGGACTGGGGGGTGAGGAGGGCAAGGGATGGAGAAAGAAATGGATCAGATGAGCAACTCACCCAATTGTTCTGTCTTATTCTGGGCCTCTTTCTCAGGGGTGGGTGGCTCAGCTAAGGGGGTGACAGGAGCCTTCCCTGTGTAGGATGAAGAGAGAGTCAATTTAAAAGGATGAAGCATCAGAGGAGGGAGGACATAGGGCAGAGGAGGGAGGACATAGGGCAGAAGAAGCAGGACAAGCAGCCAGGCAGTAAAGGGAGAAGATGGATAGATGAGTCAATAGGCAGGAGAGGACAAAAAGCCGCCAAAAAGAAATACAGAGGATGAGGGGGGAAATTACAGTGTTGGAACTGGTAGAGCCTAAGAAATCATCTCTGCGAGTCTAGCCCCGTCATTAAAGATGAGGGAACAGGTCCAGCAGCAGGCGATAGAAACAGGACCAAACTCAGCTCCCTGTCGTGACTGATCCTGGAAGAAGGGAGCCCAGAAATGTAGAGTGAGGGGCGCCGAAGAGGGCAGGTGAGGTTGAAAGGAAGCAGCTGCAGCGAGCAGGAGGCGGCAGGTCTAGCTGGGAGAGGAGATTACCACTCAAGCAAGAATTGACAGATGTGTAGGAATTTATTTTCGGTGGCGGCTAATTAAAGTGTTAAAGTTCCTTAACTCCATTCAGTCCTGCTCCAGGATCGTTAGCTATTGATCTGGGCCCTTCCGGCACTTAACTCCAGCCAGTGTATTGGCAATTCAATTAGCACCAGTCAATGCTGCCTGTTCCTGGTTCCTGCTGCCCCTGCCCTCACCCTTGCCCACCGCCGGCCTCTGCAAAGCCCGGACACCTGTGTCCAGCTCTCACAGCCCCTTCCAGGCTCTTCTGCACCCTCTGGGTCAATGGTGCCTGGCGGGCTCTGCCCAGTCTCTCTCGTACAACCTCAGCTGCCTAAGGGGGACCCTAAGCCCAGCCTTCGGACTGAAGACCTCCTAGGAGACAGGAAGAGGCTGGGGAGCTCATCAAGGGCTTCCCACCCTGCTGCCTTCGGGCCATGCCCCCAGCTCCCACCTCCTTCTGACAAGTCCTGGCCCAGCCCAAAGCTGATTCTATCTGTTTTTCTCCCTTCCTCTCCTTCTGACCAGCTGCTGCCACACCCCACACACGCCCAGCCCACCCGCCCACCCCAAGCTTTGCCAGCACACAGTCACCACTCGGAATCACTGGGTGGTTCCTTCTCACCTCCCTTCCTGCTCTACCTCTCCACCCAGCAAAATCCCTGCTCTTCTCTGCCTCCTCCTCCAACAGCCTCTTGTCCCCCACTTCCCTTGGCTGCCCCAGTGTTCCTAAAAGCCAGTTTCAGCAGCCTTCCCAGCGCCTTTCCGCTTGCTCTGGACTGTGCACGGACCCATTTCTCGTCCCCGTGCCACTTTCTCCTGGGCCCCCAGCTCCCGCCCTGGCTGCCCTCCCCGCCCACCTCTTCTTCTCCAGTCCCCTCTTCCTCACCGGGAGGCCGGAGCTGCCCGTGGCTGAAGCTCAGGATGCTCTGAAGAGCTGAGAGCCCCTCGTCGGCTGCGGGGCCGCTCTGTAGCAGCTGCAGGCGCCACTGGGCCTGGGCATCGCGGTGGGCAGGGGCGCGCAGGTGCTGCAGCACAGTCAGGCGGGAGGGCGTCTCCCAGGCGCACAGCAGGCAGCGGAACAGCCCCAGCTCCGTCCCCGCCGCTGCCCCCTCCATCTCCAGCAGAAACTGGAAACGGGAGGGAGGCTGCTCAGGTGCAGAAGGACAGATGGATGCCCCCAGGTCCTGGGGGCCCCTTTGCCTCCCCGGGGGGCCTGACCAGCAGCACCCCGACACCCCTTCCTCCCTCTTGGACTCTCCTCTTCCTTCCTTTGGCCACCTGAGTGTGACTGCCTTTTCTCCAGCGTCTCCTCCTCTTCCTACTACCAATCCTGGACTCCCTCCTAGTATATGAATGGAATCTGGTTCCATCCTCTTGAACTTCGGGGACAAGATGGACTGAGCAGACACAGAACCCTCCCGCTAGTCCCAAACGCCAGAAAAGTTGAATAAAGTACCGGAGTCACTTGGTCAGAGTCCACCATCCTTTGGTCTTTCTCCACGTCTGTCTCCAAATAGTTTTTCCCCTGGTGCCCCGGCCTTTTTTCTCCAATCCCGCCCCCCTGGGTTTTCGCATCACCTTCCCACTCTGCATCTCCTTGCTCCAGCCCCGTCCCCTTCTCCTCTCCCCCTCAGGCTCTGTGCTGTGCCCTTCAAATCCCAGACCCTTCCTGCCCTGCCCTCACCTTATAGATCTGGATGTTCTCTTCGTGGGCCGCACCCCGGGCGTGCAGCTGCATCTTCTCCTTGCTGTTGGACTCAAAGTCACAGATGTTGCAGCGCAGGTGCAGGGTGGGGACAGACCCATAAGGAGCCCCGTCTCCCAGGGGCACTGGGGAGGGGGTGCCCATGGCCCCGCCCCCCTCCCTCAGGTGGGCCGCCAGCTGGTACTTCTGAGCATGTTTGTCGGTCTTGAGGTGGAGTTGGAAGTTGGCCTTGAGCTGGGTGCCATAGCAGCAGAGCTTGCAGCGGTGGGTGTCACCAGCTACCTCCTTCCACTCGGCCTCCGGGAGGCTCCGGCCCATGCTGCAGTGGTAGAGCAGCAGCTCCAGGCTGTCTGTGCTGAAGGCCTGGCACACGAGGCATCGGAACACCTTCAGGGATGGGCTGTCGTCTGGGGGCGGCGAGGCAGGCAGCCCGTCGGACAAGGGGCCCAGAAGCTGACTTTGAGGCAGGTGGGCATCCGGGGAGGGGCTGCCGGGGGCTACAGGACAGAGACAGGTTAGTAGCCCCCGGAAGGAACAGGGAAGGGTCAGCTTGCTGTGTGGGAATGGGAGGGGTGGATGCTGAGGGAGCTGGGGTTATTTAAGCGGCGGGGCTGGCCCTGGGGAGAAAGCAGGGAACCGAGTTTGGCCCCGAGGAAGGGAAAAGAGAACACCCAGGGAGCTTACCAGCTGTGGGGAACTTGCGGGCAGGTGCTCCGAGGTGGTGGAAGCCATTGAGAAGCAGCTGGGCTTCCAGGGGCTTGTCTGGCCTCAGCCCAGGGCCAGGCAAGGGAGCCTGAGGCTGCCCTAGGGCCTGCGGTCCGAAGTACTGGAAGAGGTCAGGGGAGGTGGCAGGGGCAGCCCCTGCTGGGGGAGGGGGGCCTGGCCCCACCATCCCCGGCGGCAGCCCCAGCGGCAGCCCCTGGTGCAGCATGAGGACGTTCTGCATGTGCTTCTCGGAGGTCATGTGGATGCGCAGATTGCGGGAGATGTTGGTCTCGTAGCTGCACACCTTGCACTGCCAGGACGCTTTGGTCTTGGGCTCCTTGTCCCCCGCGGGGGGCGGGAGCGCTGCCTCTTGGGGGCTCCCCTGCCCCACCGGCCCTGCCTGGAAACCCTGCAGGTTGGCCAGGTGCTTGTCGGACTGCATGTGGATGCTGAGGTTGCCCTTGGTGGTGGTGGAGTAGTTGCAGACGTCGCAGCGGTAGGGCTTGTAGCCACAGTTGTAGCTCTCCCCCCGGGCGAGGCGGGGGTGGGCGCCCCCAGCGCTGCAGTAGCTGCAGTGACTGTTGCTCTCAGGGTGCTTCTCCCGCATGTGCACATCCAGGGTCTGCTGGTACTTGTAGTGCCAATTGCACTTGGGACACTTGAGCGTCTTGCAGGAGTTGCGCGAGTGTAGCAGAGCCATGTGGCTGGATAGGCTGAGGCCCTGGAAGGCCGCAGGGGCCGGGGTGTAGTCGTCGGCTGGGCGATAGGGCTGGGGCGGGTCACCGGGATCTTCGGGGGAGCCCACTGGGGCAGGGAGAACGCCCCCGTCCTTGGAGGTGGGTGAGCTTTGGTTGAGCGAGGGGCAGAGCCCTCCATCCTCCTCTTGCCCCTCGGGGAACCAACCTGGCCCTGCCTCGCCTGCCAGCGTCGGCGATTCTTTGGCTTGGCTTGGGCTGGGGTTCCAGGCGGCTGGGGTTGTCAGCGGGGAGGGCGGGCTGAGGGCCACGTCTTCTTCCACAGGCAGGACAGGGGCCTGGGCTTCGGCCGCGGCGGGGCCATCCTCGGTCTGAGCCGCGTGGGCCTCCATGTTCACGGCGCTGCTGTTGTCGAGGGGTATTTCTAAAGGGGCGTGAGCAGGCAGCTGTGGTTCCAGGAAGCTCAGGAGGGCCACGCAGCCCTCGTCCCCCTCCCGGAGCACGGCTGGGTTGCCTGGCAGGCCCTGGTGTTGAGCAGCGGTTAGCTTCACCCCGTGAGACTGTGTGTGACCCACAAAGGCCTGGGGCCTGCCGAAACCCAGGCGGCACGGGAGGCAGAGCCAGAAGAGTGCCCTGGGGTCTCCTCCCCTGCTCCCCATGGGGCCATCTTTGGGATCTCCAGGTGGGTTTGGAGCCAGCTGGTAGCTCCAGAAGGCTCCATCCCTTCCCTCACAGGTGGCCGGAGATGGCGCTGAGGTATCATGGGACAGAATTTGGTCAGAAGAGCTAAAGCCTTGGATTGGGTCAAAGCCATGTTGGATGTGAAGGGCAGTGAGGTGTACAGGGGGCGGGTGGGCAAGGAGGGGCAGGCTGGGCTCTTCCTTGATGCCTGCCTCACCCCAGGGGAAGCCCTTTGGTAACGGGAGTTCGCTGCCACCTGGCAGGGACAGCTTGGCCACTAGGCAGGCCTCACCGCCAGCCGTGAAGACTAAGTGGTCGCTCAGGTCCACAGGAGGGAGCCCTCCTCCTCCCTCCCCCTCTTCCGCCCCCAGGCCCTTTGGCGGGGAGCCACCACGGCCAGGCTCCTCTTGGGGCTCCCCTATCTCCTTTGGTGGGACGAGGCCACAGCCTGGCTCCAGGGGCTGCCCCCCGGGCTCTGAGGACCTCATGCTCTCAGAGGCGGAGGGGGCCGCAGGGGGATCTTTGGTGACAGGATCAGAGGGGGTGCGGGGAGAGGAGGTGTCCGGAGGCGGGGACGGGGCATTGTGCCCAGGGGAGGGGGTGGTGTCAGCGGTAGAGGACGAGTTAAGGGTGGCCATGGCAGACGGAGGAGAGCTGGGGGTTCATTTCAGCGTGACAGCCAGGACCCTGTGGGGGAGACACGGAGAGAGCGGAGCTGTGAGGTGGCAGCGGAGACACCCAGTCAGGCAGCAGATTCTCCGGATCCTCCGGCCCCACCCTCCTCCCTGAGCGCCGGATTCAAGCACCCATTTGCCAGCTTGAAGCTTCATTACCTTAGCGTCTAACAGACTTCAAAGTGAACATGTCCAGAATCAGAACTCTTTATTTCTGCCCTGAACTTGTTTCTTCCCATCTTCCCGATCTCAAAACTTGGTACCACCATTTATCTGGTTGCTTAGGCTAGAAACCCAAAGTGTCCTCCCTCTCACCCACAGGCAGGCAATTCGACAGCACCCTCTCAAGCGAGCGTCTCTGCCTTCCATTCATCCACGTCTCCGTCAGCACCAGCCTGGCCCAAGCCATTACTGTCGCTTGCCTGAACGAGTGCAACAGACTCCACGTTGGCCTCCACTTCCACTACTGCCCCTCCTTCCGCTCAGAATGATCTTTTAATTCTCAGTTATGAGAAATGCCAAACATACATAAAGATAGACCAAACAATATGAGGAACCCGTTTGTACTCATCACCCAGCTTCAACAGTCTCCAAACTCAGGGCCAATCTTTTTTTTTCTTTAATTGAAGTGCAGTTTGTGGCAATCTCTGCTTACAGCAAAGTGACTCAGTTACACACACAGAGACATTCTTCTTTATATTCCATTCCATTATGGTGTATCACGGGATATTGAATATAGTTCCCTGTACTATACAGTAGGACCTTGCTGTTAACTCATGGCCAATCTTGTTTCATCTGTATCCTCCCCCACTTCCCGTTTTCCTGTATTGTTTTAAAGCAAATTTCAGGCATCATAATCACCTTTCAAAATGTAAACCATACTATATTCTGCTGAGAACCCATCAGTGAGTTCACTGCACTGTAAATAAAATCCAAACTCTGCTCCCTGATCTACAAAAAAGGCCTATTTGGTCTGGTACCTGCCTACTTCTGACACATCTTTAATACTCTCCACCCCACCTGGCTGGCTAACTCCAGCCCACTGGCCTTCTTGGTTCCTCAAACACACCAAGTTCATTCCCACCTTAGCAGCTTGCCCGAGCTGTTTACTCTGCCTGCAGTGCTCTTCCCCCAGACTTCTGCCCAGTGGCTCCTTGTCATTTGGTGTCTGCTTAAATAGCACCTCTTCCAACAGGCCTCGCCTCTCTACAGAAGCTAAGACAACCGGCGGGGTGGGGGGGGGGATGGGGGGTGGGGAGGGGTATTTTCTTCAGAGATTCATCACTACCTGATATTTCCTGGTTTCCTTATTTCTCCCTTCTAGAAACTAAGTTCCATGGGCGCAGGAACTCTCCTTTATTGGTTGCCCTGTCATTGGTACCGAGAAAGATGCTTGCCACATACCCATACATGTCTGTTGAATAAATCAGCTCTGGGAAAGACCCTCAGATTTTCCATGCCCTGAAGAGTTAGTTTCCCAAAGTCAAGGTCCTCTTGCCAGAGAGGCCACAGTGACTTTCCTCTGGCCTGCAGACACCATGCTGCTCTCAGATGCATTCCATAGCCATCTCTCATCACAGGTGGAAGAGCTTCTGGCCAATTGAAAGACAATGGCTTGTGTGAGATGAGCACCCCTCCTCCTCCCCAGGGATTTAAAAAAGTAACAGTAATAATATTAAGGTACGTATAGCATGGTCCTGGCACTGTGTTAACTGCTTTAATCAATTATCTCATTTAATCTCACGACAACCTTATTTTATGGGTGAGGCACCCAAGAAAGAGAGGCTGAATTAGCTGCTGATTGTCACACAGCTCCAAGGCGGTGAGACTAGAAAAGGACTGGCGGGCACAGAGCTAGACCCCAAAGCTGTGGCCTGGGCTCCTCCATCTACCCGGACTGCCCCGCAGACACAGTACTGGCGAAATGAGCCTCCCGAAGTCTAGAAGTCAGGATTCCCGAGCTGCCTCCAGCTGACCAGGATTACCGAGCCCCACCCGCTTTTTTACCTCGGTCTCCCCTCAAACTCACCAATTCCCCCATGCCTCACCATCCCATGCTTCTCCCAGTGTCCCAGGTGGCCTGACTCCTCTTCAGTTCTCAATTATCAGCAGATATCGAACGATTAAACCTTTAGCGCTCAGGCCAGAGTGCTGCCAGGAAGTGGTGTGGCCTCTCCCGCCTTGGGCAGCCTCTAACCCTCACCTTCAGATTCCCTGATTTGGCATGGGTCCTTGGTCTGGCCGCACTCAGCCTGGAGGCCCCCATTCCCACTTCCCTCCTCCTCCTGGGGGGCCAGCCAGGCGTGAAGTCGAAGGAGGAGCCATTAAGGCACTCCGCGAGGGGCTGGCTCTGAATGCTAATGAAAATGCAAATCAGCACCTGGGCCGAGGTGGGTGGAGAACTAACAGGGAAGTAAAGGAATTGGACGGGGGGCGGGGCGGGGGGGGCAGTTATCTTACATAACCAGAAAGCAGAAGCCCTGAAGTTGTGGGATAAAGGTATTCTTCCTATGGAATCCTTGGGGTGCTGGGGGAAGTGGGGAGATACATGTGCTGGAGTGTGAGGGCCTGACATTCCACTGTCACCCCCATAATGGGGGCTCACCTGGTAGGAAGAACTGAGACCGGGCAAGAGCGGCCCCTCCTGGGCCCTGACACTGAGGGCTGAACCTGGTGGGTGCTCTCCCCGTGCTGGCCCACCTCACATCCGTCAGCAACTTCTCTCTGGCTCCCGAATCACAACTGTAGATCAAACTGCAGAGGAGGGCTAGGAAGACCTAAGCCCCAAATCCTCTCTCCAAAGCTTTTACTTCCCAGGACTGGAAAAAAGACAGCTGATTCCTAGCTAGAAACCAAAGGAGCTTAGCTTTGGGCTAGCTAGTGGGTGAGACCTGGATCAGCGGAGGGAGGGTAGGTCTGAAGCTGTTTAAAATTGCAAATCTCTTTCCCCCCCTCCCCCTCCCCTCCCCCTCTACAGGAAAGAATTTCAATTGCAAATTTATCTCTGCCTCAGTGCCTCTCTTCCCACTCCCCCCACTGCCACCAACTCCCCTCCCCTCTTCTTCTCTGTACGTCTCCCATCACCCACTATTTATTACAAACCTTGAACTGCAGCAATTATTTTTTCACTTTCCCCCCCTCCTTCCGTTTTCCTCCGCCTCAGTCTTTTCTTCTGTCCCTCTCTGAATCTGTGTCCCTTTCTCTGCCCTTCCTACCTTGACCTCAGTTTTCATCTCTTTCTGGAGACAGGTTCCCACGCACCACGACCAGGCCCAGAGTCTTATTCTCCCTCAGACCACTGTCATTCTTCCTGTGGTTCCAGGCTTTCCTTAAGGGCATCTCCTCTCCCTCAGGGTACACCTTAGACGTGGGGAAAGGGAGAAGGCAAGCCCTTAAAGTCCCTGGCATTCCTGCGTGTGGAGGAGGGAAGGAGGAAGAGGGCGGGTCGGGTGTAGGGTGGAGGTGGGGGGATAGTCAAAAGGAAGGACCTGGGTAGAGGCGAGGGCCGGGGGCCCGCGAGGAGAGGGGTTAGGGGAGACAGAGCAGGCAGTGGTGGCGGTGTGATTAGAGCGGAGATTGATGTGAAGGGGCGCCACAGACGGCAGAGAGAGTCAATAAAACGAGAGGATCACATTAGAGGCGACAGAAAGAGCTTTAAATTACAAGGCTGCTGCCACCGAGGGGGATGGGAGGAGGCAGGCCTGGAGCCAGGGGAGGGTGGAGAGTTCTGAGGGTGTAGTCATCCCCTAAGATGAATCATCTAGCTCCAAAATGGCCCTCAGCCTCCAGAGCTCCCTTGCTGCCCCTTCATTCCATCACCCTCCCTAATGCTTCCTTCCCTCACAGCGTGAGGCGAAAGGGAAAATGGAGAGAAAGCTATGGGGAAACAGAAGAGATTTTTTGGGGGTATTGCCCTCTTCCTCTGTCCAGACCCAGGTCCCTTGCTATTCCTCAAGGAGAGAAGGAAAGGATGGCAGTGCTACTTCTTTCAAAGCTCAGCTAGGGACTTGTTGCCCCATCAACATAATCCCTGCACTGAGATATTCTTCCATGGGAGGTGGGCAGAAAAGCACCCTGTAAGTAGCTGGACAAGAATTCCTACTTCTTGAAATGTACCGTACTTAGAACAGGAAGACGCCAGGGAACCAGGAGGCTTCAGGACAGACAGTAGGACCCAGAGAGCTACAAAGAAAGACGTTATGAGAGGGACAGAAAGGCTTGGATGTGAAGTGGAAAGCTGCAAAGGCGGGCTCTGAGACCACAAAAGACAACACTCTGAGACTTCAGAACCCGAGAATTACAGGAGCCAAAGGAGCAAGGGCAAAGGAAGGACCAAAGAAGTGAGGCCTGAGAAAAGGAAGAATGTGCCCCTCACCGAGGAGGCGCCAGGCCGTGGGGCCTGTAGAACTGGAGGCAAAGCTGGCCAGGGGCACTTCCTCTGGAGCTGGAGCCCCAGCAAGACCAGGACTCCCCTGGGCTGGAGCCCCCTCCCACCTCTGGCAGAGCTGGAGTGGAAAAGTGACACGACTGCCCCCTAGTGGTTATGGAGGGAACATCACCGAGGAGAGGACAGGCCCGCAGGGACAGACTGGCTTTCTCCTCCCAGCTCCCCTCCTTAAAATAAAAAACAAAAACCCCTCTCCTTTCTTTTCTTCAAACCCCAGCAAAGTCGGCCAGAGGGCACTGGCACATTTGCTTACAATTTGCATACAGTGATTTCCAAGTCCCAGCCCTCCAGACATTTTTGCCTTTCACTTTTCCAATTGTTCCATCTATCCTCTTTCCTTGGAGCCCATTTTAGGGACCTTTTCTTTCTTCTCTCTGAAATCCCTGCTTCCAGCCTGCCCTCTTCCACACTAACTTTGCCCTGCCCTTCTCCCCTTTCGGTTTCAACCTGTTGCTTTTAAGAGGCAGCCACAGAGGGGAGGGGAAGAGAAGCAGGAAAGATGGAGTGTGTGTGCCCACATTAGGGGGATCAGTCGGTACCAACAGCAAATAAACTCTAACCAGGTGAGATTTCTTTTCTAAGGCAGTGGAAGAACATGGGGTATGGATTCACTTAGACCCAGGTTCAGTCCTGGCTCCCCGCCACTCACCAGCTGTGCAGCCTTGGTAAGTTACTTATCCACTCTGTTTTCTCACCTGGAAACTCCCTGGCCCTCACTCCCAAGTGCTCTTACAGGACAAGGGTTTACAGCTGGCTTTGTGCTGTTATCTGAGCCTGGGTCTCTCCAGTACACCTACAAGATCACATAGCTGCCACCACTGTCCTTACCCAGCTGTTGTGAAGACTAGTACAGGTAACATGTGAAAAGTGCCCATACTGGTGTCTGTCAGGTCAGTTTCTTTCCTTCTCTCTGGCTCTCCGCCCTCGCCACCCCAAGAGGGGAGCAAGGTGTGTGCAGCTAGGCTGACGCTTTCCTTCTGTCTTGCCCCTTCTTGACCTGGACTCATCCTCTCATCTCTGCCCTTTTCGACTGAGGGCAGATTCTTTGGCGGGCAGGATTTAAATCTAGTCTGCCCAGCAGCAGACCTCATTTCTCACCAGGCCCTCTTGATTGCTGTGTCTAGAGACATCCCATTATCCCAAACCAGAGACTGGAAGCTTTGCCCAGGCTCACACTTGCATCAGAACTATTATGGCCTCTCCTTGCATTAAAACTATCACTTTCTCTGTCTCTAAAGCTTACCTTCTGTATTTAAAAAGAAAACAAAAAAAGGTACTCCTATTCCTCCATTTTAATTCTACCTATCTCTCCTAGACATCCCCCTGGCACCCCAATACTTGGGGAGTGTTTACTTTGTGCAAGAGAATTTTTGTCCTAAAGAGAGAAAATAAGAATGGCAGGAAATGAGACAGGCAGGAAAAGGAGTATCATAGAGGGTAAAGAAAGACAGCCAAGGCAGAGAAGAGGATGGAGGAAGAAGGGAGGGAGAGGGAGGGAAGGAGCGGGGAGCTGGATCTCGATCTGTACATGTAAATACCGAATCTTGGAGAATCTTGAATCTCATTGAAGGCTCCCAGTTTTGGCAGCAGATTGGGCAGGTGGCCTGTCCCCAGTGAGAGGGATGGAGCAAGCGAGATGCTTAAGGTGGGTGGGGGGGAACTGGGTGGGGTGTGAGGAGAAAGGAGAGGCTGAGAGGAAGAATACGGGGGTGGGAGGGAGTAGACGGGGCTAAAAGGGAAGCTGTGCATTAAAACCACAACCAGAGAACATCCATCCACATTTGTGTGGCTTTGTTGAGATGTGCTGCAGTATGTCTGCTGCTGGAGGAGAGGATGTTGTGGAGAGGAGTGGAGCCTCTTGCCAGTGCATCTCCCTCAATGATGCCACAAGTGTTAGGACAGCAGTGTGGAGCTGTGTGATCTTGTAGGTGCACTGGAGAGACCCAGGCTTAGATAACCACGCAAAGCCAGCTCTGAACCCTTCTTCTGTATGAGCACTCCAGAGCCAGGGGACAGGGAGCTGTGCCCTTGAACTTAGATTCAGGATCCTATCTGATCCTGGCATGGGGGACCTCTGCGGAAGACCTTTGATCTCCCTGAGCTTGAAAAGAATTACGTGCGATTCTTCTAGAATTACTTGGAAGGATACCATTGTAAGTGGCTGTGTATATAAATAAATCCTTCTGGTTCTCTGATTCTGCATGAACCCTTGTGATAGTAATGACTCTGTTTAAATACTATTAAAACAACAACAACAACAACTACTAATAATAGTATCTTTAAATGTTTACCTTGTGTCAGGCACTGTACTGAGCCCTCTGGAAGCATCACATCACCTAATCCTCCACTACAATCTGATAAAATACATACAGCTACTCATTCCCATTTTACAAACATAGAAACAGAGTTAGATGGGTTATGTAATTTTTAAGGTCTAACACTTGGAAAATAGAGTTGAGATTGGCCTCAGGTAGCCTGACCCCAGTGCTCTGCTCTCAAGTTAATTTGTAAGCTTCTGAGCTCTGGCTGGTAAGCATTCTGAATGAGATCCTTGAGTCTGAGTGTGTTACTCTGCTCTTATGTGTGTTGCTTTGAGCATATGTGCTGTCATGCTCTCCTTTGAGCTTGAAAGCGTTAGATGGCCTTCTCCCAGTTGTTAGTGTTAAGATGGGCCAGAACAGGCCACTGCTTTGTGCGACTCCAGGGGGCGCTATTCGCATTGCAGTCTATGCACGGGCCCTGGCCATTCTGTGTGTGTGCGCGCGCGCGCGCGCGCGCGTGTGTGTGTCTCTCTCTCTCTCTCTCTCTCTCTCTCTCTCTCTCTCTCTCTCTGCTGGGGGCGGGGTTGTGGTGGGTATCAGATTTCTGATAACCTCTCTGAAAGTTGGAAGTCTACACATGTGTATTCTTAATAGCATATGAACTTCAGAAAAAACGGTATGGTATTATTTTAAAACATAGCCTTTAAGGTCAGACACCTGGAATCAAATTCTAGTTCTATTCCCTATGATGTAAATGTCCTCGGGTGGGTTGCTTAAAGCTTGTTGCTTCATAAATAGAATGGGGAATAGTTCCTCCTGGAGTTGTGCCCGTTGAGACGATCATTACTGAGACTGGCACTTTGCATGTGATCAATAAATGGAAACGATAATTGCGCGTCCACGTGTCTTATTCCCCGAGTTCGGGTGTACGTGTATGTTTATTGCTTTTTATTGTGTGTGTGGCTGAGGGCCTGGGTGTAGCCCTGTCCCGGCACCTCTTCGGGGTTAGTGAAGGGTCTCCCCGAGGCTCTCGGTTACACCCGCGTGGGCCCTGGGCTTCCCGTTCAGCGGGAAGTGGTGTCCTGTGCGGGTGTGCTGCCACGTGCCTGGCGTGCCCGCTGGCGCGGGCGGGTTTGGGGTGGTGGTAATTACTGGGATGGCCCAGCCCTAATGAGTGTGATCTCGTTACACTCTCACCGCCTCTAATGGAGCTAACCTCATTTCACAGCCGTTAGAGATGGAGATGAGGCCCCGCCCCCGGCCCCGCCAGCTGCAGCTCCCGCACCCCGGCCACGTCCTTTCCCTCCGGCTCGCCATTTCCCCGTGCCACCGCTCCTCTCCCTCCCGGTCCTCTGCTCCTCCTTCCAGGCTTCCCTCTCCCGTTCCCCATTGTTCTCTTCCCTTCCCGTCTTTCCGCGCCTCTCTCCCCTGCCCTCCTCTCCCCTCGTCCCCCGTCCCTCCTCTCCTCCATTCCTGGCTTCCTCTCTCCTTTCCTCATCCCCCTCCCTCTTTTTTCCCCGGGTCCGTCTGTCCTCCGCGCCCTCTTCTCCGCGCCCCTCCCCCGCCCTTCCCTGCTGCTGGCCCTCCCCTCCCCCACGGTGCCCCGTCTGGCCAAAGGACAAATCTCAAGGGGAAACCAGCAAGGACAAACAAGGTGCAGTGACTTCATTATCGTCGTTAATTTGCCACTTCAGTTCCTCCCACAAGGGTCAAAGCCGGCACGGCTTGAACTCAGGACTGACGCGGAGGCTGAGCCGGCCGCCTGCCTTTTCCGCCTTAAGCCTCTTCCACAACCGCTCGGCCTCCCTCCTCCTCGCGGCCGTCATTTCTCTGCAGGGGGTCAGGCTCCGGGTTTTTTCTCTTCCGTTTCTTAGTCCTCGCAGCCTCAGCCTACCGCCTTCCTTCCTTTTTCATTTAAACCGTGGCCTTCTCTCCACCTCTCTCCCGTCTCCAAGTCACATGGTTTTTACCTTTGACTCCCTCTTTCTCGTCCTATTCAGCCTGCTTCCGCTTTTCCCACTCCTCCCTGCCCCGTCCATCCTGAACCAGTATCTTGGTCTTCCCTCTTCCTAACCTCAAGCACACTCCTTTCCCTAAATCACCGGGATTTATCTCTAGGTTTTGAAAACCACATAGCCTGATGAAGCTGGGGATGGGAGGAAGGAGCAGTTTGTGGTCCAAGCAGGAAAAGTGGTACAGAACGTGGAAATGGCTGGATAGAAAGGAAGACAACTGTGATGGGGGGGGGGGCGTGACAGGCACACGAGTCAGAGCAAGCAGCAGAATCTAGACTCAGACACCCGAGACTCAAGACACACTGGGCCCCAGAGAAACAACCTTGCCAAGACCAGTGAAAAAGGAGGGTGGGCCAGAGGGCCTTGGGCTTGAGACTGGGGGCTGGGGTGGGGTAGGGGTGCATCACCAACAAAACAAGGAGTGAAGAATCTGAGAATGGAAATGGCGTTTACCCCATCAGTTCCTCAGGGAAACACAACCTAACACTCCTGTCCCACCCTCTGCCCTCCTTCACTGAGAAGCCAAATGATTGGCAACTGACTCTTGACCTTTAGCCCAATGCCAGCCCCAAAGGGAGAGGCTGAGGGTAGTTGGCTGTAACTGGAGGAGGCACCAGGGAAATGTCCACACGTGAAGTAAACGTTTCTTCACCCACCCCTGTGCCACCTACTCTGCACATCAAAATGCCACAGAGGACCAGACACAGCATATGAATGCCCTCTTCTCTCCACAGAGAGTGCTTGCTACTTATAGCCCTCTAATTTCACAGGCCCCTGTGCCAACACTGTACCACTGGGTGGCCCTGCTGTGATTCCAAGGCTGGAACCCTGGCTTCAGTGTAATACCATATTCCTGCCCCAATACAGAGGCAGCTCCTGTTCTCTCATTTGACTTTGAAAGAGAGATTTTGAGGGGTGCCGAGCTGTCTTGGGAGGGATTAGGAAAAGGTGTCTTCTTCCAGGTGCACGGCAGTGGTACAGCTTGGTGACAGGAGAGCAGGTGGATCTCAGCCCTGTTACCCCTTAACTGGGCACCCTAGACAACTGGACACAGAGGCCCTGGTCTGCACAAGTGCTTATAAGAGGGGGATACTGAGAGCCAATGGGATTACCTCAGGGTGCTGAAAGGCACCTCTAAATCCTTCACCCTGTCTCACCAGCCTGGCGGGGGGGAGGATGGGTGGGCAGGCAGTCCCCTGGGGCTTTCCACAGTGAGGCAAGGGGCTCTAGAAAAGTGAGGGGTGGGATGACTGAGAAGCCAGAGAAGAAAGATGGAAAAATCAATGAAATGAGTTTCTAACAGTGAGGTAAAGGACCGCCGTGTCGACAGCCTGTCGCCTGCTGCAAAATATGTGCTGCCCAAGTCCATGGCGGTGGCTGACAGTGCATCCAGCCGCCGCTGTCCTCCCTGCAGGCCCCCGCCCACTGGCCCCTTCTCCAGCTGCCCTGGCCTTTCTTATTATAGCTAGACTCTCCCCCAGGGCTCCCAGCTCGCTTCCTCTCATCCCGAGCTTCTTTCCTAGATTCCTTTGATCCATTTGCCACAGGAACAGGTTAAGTTATAATTCCTGATTGGGTGCATCTTTCTCCTCTATGGCTTCCGTGTTTAGACTCCCCGCCCTTCAGACCTCAGAGCTGTGATGAGCTCCGCATCTCCTGCCTCTCCCTCTTTTACTTTATGTCTCTCGACTCCAACAACGCATTGCGTGGTCAGATGTCAAGGCCATCCCTCACAGGGTTTCTTACATCCAAGTCTGTGCCTCTTTCTGCCTTTTGGCCCACTTGGCCAATGCTGACTTCCTTGTAATTGTCTGGATTTGGACAGGGTGTTTAGGATGGGCCTGGAATTGATTTATGAACTCTTTGTGATCAGCACGTGCGTGCGCACGTGTGTGTGTGTGTGTGTGTGTGTACTTAATTTATATATGGCAGATTCAATTGTGGTTTCACGATTGGGAATGGTGTGGGGTAAGGATGCTACTTCCAATTCAAAATCTCCGACTCTATCTTTAGAAACAACTCTCAACCTTTTCTGGAAACCACCTCCTTTCTCTAGCCTCCTCCATATCTTCCTTCTGGGCGCCTAAGACTGTTCATTCATGTTTTCCTCCCATTATCTCTGCAAAGACTCCCCAGATCAGCCCCTAGAGTCAGCCCTGGATGCTTCCAAGTGGGCCCCTAACCCAGTCTCTCCTCTCTCTGCCTCAGATCTCACAGTTGCTCCCCTCCAGCCTTTTCCTTCAGTGTCTGCTTTCCCAGCTTGCCCATTTATGCAGACTTAGGCCTGAGGGGCAGGGTGAAAGGAAGGTGGGCAAGTCTTTTCTTTAGCCTCTCCCTATTAATTTGAGCTCTTGATCAATAGATATTAAGCATCCTCTGTGTGACAGACATTGTGCTAGGTCCTGGAAAACGATGGGAAACTAGACAGATGCAGCCCCTGCTCATATGGCCATCAGGACTCACCCTGGATCTCTCACCCAACAGCTTCTCTCAGAGTCCCCCTTTTTTTTCCCCTCCCTCCACAGCCAAGTTCCACCATGCCCTCTGGCATTTCAGAATCCTTCCCTATTCTGTATCCCTGCTTCACACAGCTCTCACACAGCTCCTATCCCCTCTAATCTGCATTTCCAGCTTCCGGCTCCATTCCTAAACCCAAAGCAAGGTTCATCTTACATTTTCAGGGACTCCCCTCCCTGCTCACAGAGCCCTTCTCCTTTCACATTCTGTAAATGCCATTTCCAGCTCTCTTCCTTCTTTCCTGCTTTTCAGTCCCACCATCCCGTCCTCAATGCCCCTGTCTCCTGAGGTCCCTTTCCCTTGCTCCTGCAGGCTCTAGTGAACCTCAGGTGCTCACAAACAAGACTTCATTTGGAGCTAAGAACAGCTCCAGGGAGGCAAGGTCAAGCTACCAGATGCAGGAATCCTACAGATTTGACTCTGGCCCCAGCCCCATATGTGTGCAGCTCCCCAGCAAAGCAGCAAGTTGCTCCTCTATGGGTCTTAAGGTAACACCGGCTGCTCTGACATCATGGAGGGAGGACCCCTGTCAGGTTGCCAAGGCAACACCAGCAGTTTATGACATCAGAGGCTGGAGGTCTTTGGTGCTCAGGGGGCTAGAAAGATTCCAGTTCCTATCAGCTAAAGTAAATGGGAATTCTACTTTTTCATGTCTTTGCTCACGTTGCCCTGGCTTGGGGTTGAAAAGCAAAGGCCTCCGGGGGGGGGGTAGTGAGGGATTTGGCCAATGGAATGAGCCAAATCTCTCCTTCTCTTCACCAGATATCTCTGCGCTCTCTCGCCTCTCCTTTGGCATCTCCCTCTTTTGGGGCTTTGCCCAGTGGTATTTCTGCTCTGCTTTTTTTCCAAATCGCCCCTCCTGCTGTGCTCTCTTTGCATCCATCATGCTGTGTCCTTCTCACACCAGAGGCATTTGTTTCCTTTGATATCTCATCTCTCCTCTCTCCCCCTACCAAGCTCTGTGCAGCTCTGATCTGCTTCAGCACTCCTCCCTTTGCCTTCCATTTCCCTTCTTTGTACCATACTCTTTTCCCACCTCATCTTATTCTTCCATTCCTCCTTTCCCCCATTTTACCACTGTATTTATTCAGTTCATATTGCTTTTTCTGATGACCTTCCTCTTGAGAAATAATCTATCCTTTCTCTTCCTCTCTCCTTCTGTATCACTATTAATTCATGTTTTATTTCATTCTCCCAATTTTCATTAATCACCCCTTGGTTCCTCCCCTGCCCCCCCCATTCCACATGTATTTTCATCCCTTCCTTTGCGCGTTCCTCACGTCATGCATTTCTCTACCCCATGCATTTATTGCACCCGGCCTCCCTTTCCTTTCTGTCACTCTATTCACCTCTGAAATTTTCCATTTTCTGCCCATATCTACCTCCCCCTTTTACCCTTCAAGCTCCTGAAGTCTGGAAAAACAATAATGGGCGTAAAACAAGGTAAACTCTCCAGACTCTTTATCCACCTTTCCCATTCTTCAGGCTGAATGAACCTGGCCCCTTGCATAAGATATCAATAGCTTCTGTCACACTAATGAAAACTGCCTCGTAAAGAATCATGCTGAATCCAAATATGATAAAGAGTGAGGACCCAGGAAAAAGATGAATTAGAAAGTAGAGAAAAAGCCACAGATGTCTAGAATGAACTGAAAGATAAGGGGCAACCAAGCAGGGTGGAGCTTAGAATCCCAGAGAATGTCCCTTTACAAAATCAAAGTTGACAGTGAATGAACATAATGGCCCTGACTGATGAAGGGGTTCTATGCCCCTGGAAGTCCAGTAAGTTGATTTCTTGGCCTGTTTACGTGCTTTCACAAACCATACTTCCCAACTCTCCCAGCCCCTTTGCTCTCTGGTACATTCGCTGCTGCAGTTAAAATGCTGGGTGAGAAGGTAAGGAATACAAGAAACTTAGGGTGACCAAGGATAAACGGTAGGAGGAGTGCAGATTGTTGGAACAAGGGTGAAGAAAAGGCAAAGGAGATCATGGGAGACAGGGATGGGGAAAAAAGGGGGTGAAACAAAATGGGGAAATGAAATGATATATAATGGTAAAGTGAGGGAAGGGAGGAAAACCAAGTCAGAGAGGAAGAGGTTTGTGGTGGGAAGCTCCTGGAGAGGCAGATGACACACAGGAGACCAGAGGTGAGGTCCTGATGGGGGACACAGGCACATGGCAAAGGGGACAGTCAACAATGCTAGGAAGTTCCAAAGCTCCCTGGGTGAAGATGGAAGAGGAGGCCATCCTGGCCATGCTGAAAGGGCACTCGAATCCTTGGGGGAGACACATCTGCTCCATCCCTCCACTCTTCCAGGCCTCTGACCAGTGACTACCACAAACATCAGTCATGACTGATAAGCAAACTCCAAAGCGGCCTGAAAAGGCCAGAGATATCCATTCAGACCCTGAAGGAAAGGGCATGGAGTCCTAGGTGGGTAGAACAGTCAGGCAGCCAAGGTGTAACACATAGTGACAGGGACACACAGGGAAAGGATCACCCGGGTAGGAGGTCACATCCGGAGATAGTGACACACAGACAGACTCGGAGATGGATGGGTGGGGAGAATGAATGAGGTGCAGAATGGCAAAATCCAGAGGTAGGGACACATGGACAGAGACCAGCGGGGCAACAGGAGCAGCAAAACGCGTGGTCGAGTTCTCGTTGATAGGGCTATTCAGAGAGAGGGACAGACAAGAGCAGATGGAGAGCTGGGGGCCAGGAGACACACTTCACCTTGAATAGGAGTAGAGGCCTCCCCTCACCTACTACTCACACCTTTCCAAAACAAAACAAACAAAACCCAACCCCCCAAACCAACAAACAACTCAACTTCTGGCAAAACCTAAGATCGAAGATTAAGGGTATCCACGTCCTCTCCCACCCTCCCACCCCCCCAACGCGCTTGCCCATCCATCTGCCTGACTGCTAGCCGCCGTTCCTCCCCCATCCTGCGGCCGGCGGGGGGCCACCGAGACCCAGGCGCCTCCAGACTGACAGCTCCCAGCCCCCGCACTCCCCGGCCTCCCCTTCTCTCCGGGACCCCCGCTCCCTGCACAGCTCGGCGCGGCCCGTCTAGGCTCTCGTTACCCTCCATCTGTCCGGCTGGCTCCTGGTCCAGCCTCGAAACCTTTCCCTTCCCCGTCTTTACCTCCACCCCGGCATCTCTCTCTTCGCCCCATTCCCGCTCGCAGGCCCTCTCCTTCCCTCCCATACCCCTGTCCCTCCTCCTCAGGCTCTCGGTGTGTCCGTCTGTTCGTCCGGGTCCCCTCCCCCAGTCCCTTCCCGTCCCTCTCCGTGCCCTCCAGAGGCAGTCTCGGAGCGCCTCCTCTCCCCTCCGTCTCAAGCTTCCAAAGAGCAAGGAAGGGAAGAAGAGAGAGGGAGAGGAGAAAAAAAACCAACCCAGCAGCATCGGAAATCGATGCACTTACACCTCAGCTGGAAGCAGGGACGGGAGTCGAACCGCGGCCGCCCAGCAGCGCGAGGCGGGGAGGGGAGGGGGTGGCTCTTGGAAGGGACTTCTCCGATGTGTTGATTCCTTTTTTTCCCCTCCTCCTCCCTCCCTCCAGCGCTCACTCCGGGGCGTCGGGGACGGAGATGGAAAAAATAAATAAATAAATTCACGGCGGTGAGGGAAGTGAAGGAAAATAATCAATGCTATTTGGCTGCGGCTGAAGTGTTTTCCCGGCTTCGTGAGGGGGTTTCCATTGATTCACCCTGGGCACTCGCTCGCTCCCTGCCTCCTCCTCCTCCTCGCCCTCCTCCTCCTCCTCCTCGCCCTCCTCCTCCTCCTCCTCCTCCTCCTCGCCCTCACTCCTCCGCCTCATTCACTGGCTGGAGCCGAGGCGTCCCACACAATGGAATAATCAATACCCAGGCGCCCGGGGCGGCCCCACTGAGCAGGTGCAGCGGCCCGCCCGCCGCGGAGTATGCCGGGAGTTGTAGTCCGCCCGCCCCCGCCCCGGCCCCCCGTTTCTAGAGCTTGTGTCCGCCTGCTTGGGGGGACTGTGGGCGGGACCCGAGGCCCGAGGACAGGCGGACAGCGGTCCCGGCCACCTGCTTGACTGTGGGGCCAGGTCCAAGCCGGTGCCTGCAAAGAGGGCAGGCTCCTTTAAACACTTTTCCTGTCTTCTCCTCCTCTTCCTTCTGCCTGCAGAAATCGCACACGTGTTTTGTAATTTTGTTTTAAATCAGCTCTAGAGCAAGTCCTGGCTTCTGCCAGCTTCCCGGAGCCACTCGAGGCCTATCTCTCTTTCTTCACTCCCTTCTTCTTGCTTTATTAGTTCCTGTCCCTTCCAATTGGGCACTAGAACCTTATCTTCCACAGCAATTAGTCTTGGTCCCTGGGAGCTTCTGTCTCCTCCACGTGGTCAGAGTCCCCAGAGTTGGGTGGGGGGAGGGGAGGTTCTGGCTCCCCATCCTCATCTTCAGTTTATCAGCTCCTATAAGCTCTCCTATATTCTAATAACAATAGCTGCTAAAATTAATTGACTGCATAGGGACAGTTCCAAGCACTTCTACATATATTAACTTATTTAATCCTCACAACTTGTCTCATTTTACAGGTGAGGAAACCAGGGCACAAACAAGTTAATTAACTGGCCCAAGGTCACACGGCCAATAAGTGACCCCTCCAGGATTCAAATCCTGATAGTCTGACTCCAGACCTCACACTAGCTGCTATAGCCTACTTCTCTTAAAAGAAAAAAATCCTGGAGTTCACAGGAAAAAAGGAAGGAGAAAGAAACTAACATTTTGAATCTCTGTGATGTGACAGTTTGTCACTGAATTCCTCACACTTAACTGTGACACAGTCCACATTTTACCAAAGAGAAAACAGAGGTTTAGGGAGGTGGAGTTGCTAGCCCAATGCCAAACACCAGTAAAGTGAAGATGGGACTCAACTCCAGGTCTGTCTAGCTTTGGAGTCTGGTCTTTCCTTTTCCTTAAACTGCTGCCTTGGCCCTACTGGACTGGACTTTATAACTCACAGAAGAGATTAAGTCTTCTTCCTCTGGGCAACAAAACTGATAAGCAAAGGACAGATGAAAAGCAGGCCAGTGAAAGGAATTAGGGGCTGGGGTCCCTCCCCTCTCTGCACATTGGTACCTGTCATAAGATGTGGCGGGGTACACCTTAAAGAGATCCCAAGTTCAGGATGCCATGTCTGTAAACCAGTGTCCTCTCCACAGTACCTCCCATGGGTCACGTGTTTCCAGAAACATACTGGGGAGAGGACAGGTATTGAGAACCTAGCACTTCGCACCCATCCTAGGAGCAGGCCCAGGAGTTGACAAGAGCCACTGTTCTTCAGCAAGCTACCTTACTCAAAGAATCAGACATGCAGTTGATGCCTCCAGCTAATCATAGCCCTGGGAGGGAGTAAGGAGAAGAAGCCTTCTCTATTTTGTCTCCCAAAGCAAAGGGCCATTCTCATGTCTTCCTATATTTTAAATGAACACAAGTATTTCTCCTATTCCTGACAAAGCCTGCTCAGGGGCCACTGGACAAACTCCTCAGTCTGACATTCAAAACCTTTTCCAACCTGCCCTCAAGTGTATTTCTAGATTCATTTCTTTCCTCTTACACATGGGCCAGGTGCTCTCCAGCTTCTGAGCCTTTGCTCATGCTGTTCCTGTCACCATCTTGGTCTCCAACCGTTGAAATCCCATCATGTCTTTAGTTTTCATCCAAAATATCACTTCCTCCTCTTACAGAAAGTCTCCCATTCACCCTTCTCCTGAACATTCATGGGGATGTATTAATTCCCCTTTAAAACTCCAGAGTCTAGAGTAGCTGTACTGGTCTTAGTTATCCTTTTTTTTTTTTTTACCCTAGCTCATTCCCACTGGCCTGCATTCAGTGGGACACCATACTAGTTAATAAAATATTTGCTGGACAGCGTCTGAGTGAGTGGCTTGTATTCCAGGCCCATCTGCCAACGGGGTGAGGGGGTTGGAGACAGGACTGGGGCCTCAGCTCCTTTTCCATCCGACTCTCTCAACTTTAGGTCGAGTCCCGCTGGCGTTAATCGCAGCTTTCCTGTCACCATAGCGACGGGTGGGGCAAGAAAGCAAAGTCTCCCTTTGGAACTACATCTCCCATCATGCACCCGGACCCCAGGGTGCCGACTCAGCCGGCGGCCTGAGAGCCGGGCCGCCCCCACCCCCGAGAGCGGCAGGGGTCTGGGAAGAGAAGCAGAGTGCAGGGAGATGGCCTCTCTCTCGGCCCACCGCGGAGGTTGCGGCCTCCCATAAGCTAGCAGGCTTCTCGGGCCCCGGCCTGCCGTCGGCTTCGCCACAGCGGGCCTAATATGGCCGCTCGTGCCGGGATCTCCCGGGTGTGCAGAGAACCGGGCCGAGGTCCGGGGCCAGGAACTGCTCCCGGCATTCCTCGCGGGCGTGGCGTGGGCTCCCTTCCCCCTTCTCCAGGTCCCGCGAGAGGGAGATCCTGGGGCTTTGAGGTGAGACCCGAGGCTCCGCTGGCCGTTGCTGTGGGGGGATTGGGCGGGGTCGCCACCGGCAGTGAGCCGCCGTCCTCCCGGGGTAGCATGGTGTCTAGCGGGCGCGTTGAAAGGACACCCGCTACCCGCTACACCTGCTTTCTAGAGAGCCCTTTGGATTGAGGGCATTTTCAGCAGTGGAAGGGGTCTAACTGGAGACTTATCCCTATTGCTGAACCTTAGAACATCAGAGACAAGAAGGGGCCATCCATCACAGAGGCAGGGAGGAAGGGCCCCCAACAGAGAGCCCTGTGACAGTGTGTGCGCTTCCTAACTTCTTCCGGGGGTAGGGGTCTTTGGGAGCTCAGCCAATGTTTGTTGATTGACTGATTGCAGGTAGCATGGCCCAGGGCCTGATTGAAGTGGAGCGAAAGTTCGTTCCCAGCCCTGGCACAGAGGAGCGGCTGCAGGAATTGGGGGGTACCCTGGAGCGCCGAGTCACTTTCCGAGACAGCTACTATGACACCCCTGAGCTGAGCCTCATGCGGGCAGACTACTGGCTCCGACAGCGACAGGGCAGTGGATGGGAGCTCAAATGTCCCGGAGCAGCAAGTGTCTCAGGACCCCACACTAAGTACATGGAACTCACAGCTGAGCCTGCAGTTGTGGCCCAGCTCTGTGAGGTGCTGAGGGCTGAAGTCCCGGGGGCTGGAGGCGTGGCTGCTGTGCTGGGCCCGCTGGGGCTGCAGGAAGTAGCTAGTTTTGTGACTAAGCGTAGTGCCTGGAAACTGGTGCCGCGCGGAGCTGATGAAGAGGAGCGGCCGCTCAGGGTGGACCTGGATACAGCTGACTTTGGCTATGCTGTGGGTGAGGTAGAGGCCCTGGTGCAAGAGGAGGCCGAAGTCCCAGCTGCCCTGGAGAAGATCCACAGCCTCAGCAGCATGCTTGGTGAGGGAGACAGGCCCTTCTGTGCTTCCCTTGCTCCTCTTCTGGGTGTATCCGCTGGGCCAGTTAGTGGGGAGGGTCTCGAGGCTATTTCTGGGGAATTACTTTAGCAATTTTCTAGAGGACCCGGTTTGCTTAGGGCGCTATCAAATCCGGTTTCCTCTTTTGCAGTAGTTGTCGAACCTGGATTGAATCCTTCCATGTGTCTCTAATCCATCCCAGTCGTTGTCTCATGTAGTTCTCATACCTCTAGTCACTGCAAGTATCCTTCAGTTCTCTTTGTCAGTTCTCCTCTTCCATCTTTCCATCCATCCTTCCTTCCCCCAACTCCTGTCCTCTCACTTTTACAACGAAATCCTCATTTTATTTGTCCTATTGGCTTGAGTAAAAGGCGAGAACGTTGTGTCTATGTGACAGCGGGGCAAACGTTAGCAGATTAGTTTTTCCATTCCCAGGCTTAGCTCCCTTGTACACAGTTCATCCACAGGAGTATAGTGTCGTGCATGCCGTCGGGCCTTACAGCCCTGGAATGCTGCTCTTGCCTCCCCAGCAAACCCACAGCGAGTTCCCTGCTATCTGCCCGGCATGCTGCCCGGCACTGACATTCAGACACTGGCTTATTGTGACTCCACGGCACACAGGCTAGAATTCCCTGTGAATCCCAGCCCATGGCTGTAGCTGCATCTCTTCTTCCTACATCCCTTGGTTTCTGTCTCTGTGTGCATCTCTGCATGTGCTTCATTACCAAGCTAATGAGCTTTGGCCTGGCTGGATAGGCTTTAATCTTGATTGGGGGGCAGACGCAGTAATTGAAATGAGTCGCTATTGAGGCACCCTCTGTCTTCATGGTGCCTGAGTGCCTTTCACCACTTCTTGCTGGAGGAGAGGCTCATGCTTGGCTTCCCAGGCCCACTCCTGCCTCAAGTGGCCCTCTTAGGCCCCGCTTCCCTAGGCTAATCAGGGAGTGGGCTGGCGAGTTAGAGAAGCTGGTTGGACGGTGTTCGGAATCCCAGTGCTGCCTTGGAAACAACTTTGGGGTCCAGCTGCGTGGGCAGGGAGAGTCAAAGCATTTTCGGCTCTGTCTGGTTCTCTGCTCATTCTCCTTTTGCCTGTAGGTGTGCTGGCGCAGGAGACGGCACCTGCCAAGCTGATTGTGTACCTACAGCGCTTCCGGCCTCAGGACTATCAGCGCCTGCTAGAAGTGTACAGCTCCGAAGAGAAGCCTTAGGGGACTGGAAGATCCAGACGTGACACTGGGCTAGGGTGTCACTTGCCCGATGGGGAAGAAAGCTCCGGGTCGAATGAGGTTCATTCCTGGGCTCACTGTGCCTCTTCCTCTCTGGCTCCCCTTCCCACGGTGACTCCTCTCTCTCCAGCTCCGCCTGTTCCTTCCCCCTACCCTCAGCTATCCTTCCTGGAGCCCTCCCTGGCTGCCCCCTCTCCCTCATCCGTCAGATGCAATCTGTGGGCCGCCCCTCTCCCCTGGCCGCTAAGCAGCCTCCATTGATTTCCGCTCGTGTTTATAGGATTTCCACTTAGCCGTGATCAGTAGTTAAGCACAGGAAAATCCCTTGCCACCCTCCCTCCCTTGGTCGATGCCATTGATTCTGCCAGCGGCTCCTAAACCGCCTTACAGCTGAGTTAGAGATGAGGGGAGGCAGCAGGGATTTCCCTGCCCTGGGGTATGGGGAATAGCAGAAGGCTGGGGAAATGGGTGGGAGTCCCTGTTAGAAATCTAGAAATTCTGGTTTGATGTTGCCCCTGTGCCCTGCCCTGGCCCAGAGGGTAGAGTGCCTCCTGTGGAAGTTTAGGGGCACATTTGCCCCCCAACCTGGAAAGGGGTAAAAAGAAAACCTTTCTTTGTTGAAACCAGTTCCAAAGGCTTAGGGCAAGATACCTACTTCCTGTGTAAGAAGGCTCTTCCCTGGCTGTGCTTCACATACGTTGTTTTCTACCTCAAATATGGCTTCCCCCCTCAGGCTTTATTGGGCTTTCACTATTTGTAGGGTTGGGGGCAGCCCCCCCACCCCAGTGGCAAGTACAGACCAGAGTGCCACCTGCTGGCTGTCCTCAGATAGCGGCTCCCCTGGGCTTGGGGACACAGGAGGGTTTCAGGCTGTGAGTGGAGGCCGAGTTACTGCCATGTCTCCACAGGCAAGTTGTTCACCTCAAAGATTTCCTGCACCGACTGGCCAAAGTGGTTGTAGGTGAGGCGCAGCTTCAGCCGCAAGGGGGCCTAGGAATAGGAGAGCAGAGACCAGGGTAAGCGCCAGAGACTCCCCCTTCACTGGGTCTTAGCCTCGAGGGGCTCCTGGAGCTCACCTTCTTAGGATTGAGGATTCTGAGGAGCTGGGTCATCGGAAGGCCACCCTGAGCTGGAACTGTGTCCCCACTGGGAGCCTGTAGCTGCAGCTGGAAACTCTGAGCACAGGAGGTTGGATGGAGCACACCGCAGGGAGCTGGCTGGGCTCAGGTAACCCCTCCACACCCAACAGTTTTCAACCCTCTTCCCATAACTCCCCAAGTGCCTGTCTCTGCAAGTCACTCCCTTCTCATCTCATCCTCTCCCCCACCCACCTCCTCTACTTAGTGGCCTTTTCTCCTAGAGTACCGAGGCCACCTCTGAATCCCAGTCTTCTACAAACCTTGGGCACAGCGGCCTGGCAGGTGAAGTGGGTGACATCACCCCCTGAGGTGTTGGTGGCAGTGACAGTGATTAACAGCAAAGTAGGGGTTCCAGGGGGTCGAACGAAAGAAAGATCCAGCTGTAGTCCTTCGCGCTCAAACACTTTGAGATGTGGGATGGGAGCTACAGCAGGGAGAAAGAAGTGGCTCAGCGTATGGGCTGAAGATAACGGTTCACTCATTCAATAAAAATTAAACGAGCACGCATTGGGTGCAGGGCCCTGCTCGAGATGCTAGTGACAGAGTGGAGAAGATGCAGGCTCTGATGGAGCTCACAGCCTAGTCGGGGGGAGAGAAACAATAAACATGAAAGATAATCACAGACTGTAATTGGTGCTCTGAAGGAAACAAACTATGCCAGGATAACTGGGGGGAACTAACTGAAATAGGAGAGGTAGGGGAAGGCATCTGACAGTTTAGCTGAGGCCTGAAGGTTGAGAATGAGCCAGTCATTTTGATGTGCTGGGGAAAGGACATTCCATGTGAAAAGAATAGGAACGCCAAGGGCTTGAGGTGAGAGGGCCTGAGGAGCTGAGAGGGGGCCAGTGGAGCGGGTAGTGGGAAAGCATGTGAGGTGGGCAGGGAGGAAGCAGGGCCCGCAGGCCAGGGTAAGAAGTCTGGAACAAAGGGAAGATACTGGAGGGTGTCCAGGAGGAGACTGGCATGATGTAATGAAGCCTTTTACTAAGATGGGGATGTGATGGGGGTACACAGCAGGGAAGAGGGTATCAACCTGTCCTTGGCTTAGAAGGGGAAGCAGCCTGTTTCCACCGCCCCTTCTTTAAGACATCTCCCCTTTGCTGAGGCTTACCAGGGGGTGGGGGAGCACAGGGAAGGTTGAGGAGGTGTATCAAAGCGCCTCCTGGGGTGGGATCCAGAGGGGGAGGGTGCTGGGCGTCCCCAGAAGGGCCATCCAGGAGATCTAACAGATCCAAGAGCTTTGAGGCCTGGGGGAGAGGGCAGAAGTGTCAGGGCTGGGTATGGAAGCTGGACCATGCTCTTCCCCCTGGGACTCCCGGCCTCCTCACCTCGGGTTCTGTGGGGACAGGGGCTGCTTCCGAAAGCTGGGCTGTTTCTTTGCTTTCCTTTGCTTCCTCATCAACCTGAGAGCTACCTCGCTCCACAAGAGGTATCTTTTCCAGGATGGCAGCCCTGGGAGGATGGAATGCAGGTGTATCCCTCTGGGTAGACCCTGGGCTTTGTGCAAGAGGCACGTGGGAGTAGGGGTAAGAACACGGGGAGTCCTGGGCACATGGTGGGTCAGAAGTGTCCCTCTGATTTCCTAAGGCGGCACAGTCTTGCTGGCCTTCAGATGAACAAGGATGGTGGGAAGCCCACTTAGCTTCAGTGAACTGTGAGTAGGAGGCTCTGACTGGATGAGGAAGGACACAGGTGAGGATGAGACCCCTCCACCCAGAAAGGGACAGTGGGGAGCGGGCCAGGGGTTGGGTCCCACACTGCGGCAGAGTGGCGCGCACACCTCATGTGGTCATACTTCCGGAAGAGGGTGTTATACTCCACCGCCCGCTGCTGCAACTCCACGTCCAGGCAGCTGCTGTAGATGGACACAACCTGGCGGATGCGGCTGGGCCGCAGGGTGGTGCGTGAGTGGGAAGACTCGTCTGCCATGCCCTTCACCTTCAGGATGCGGCAAGAAAGGAAGAGGCCCCACAGACCACAGAGATACCCATGATTCTTGGCTCAAAAGGAAAAAGCTGGGCTTCCCTGGTGGCGCAGTGGTTGAGAGTACGCCTGCCGATGCAGGGGACGCGGGTTCGTGCCCCGGTCCGGGAGGATCCCGCATGCTGCGGAGCAGCTGGGCCCGTGGGCCATGGCCGCTGGGCCTGCGTGTCCAGAGCCTGTGCTCCGCAGCGGGAAAGGCCACAACAGTGAAAGGCCCGCGTATCGCAAAAAGAAAAAAAAAAAGGAAGAAGCTAAGGACGGAGGAGTGGGGATTGGGGTGTGGGCCTGGACAGAAACTCAGAAACTGGGGGGCACAGTGAAGGGACATCTCTCAATGGAGGCACCAAGAAGAGGCTCTGTGGGAGGGGTTGGGACCCACTCTTACTTGTTGTCCCCACGGAGCCGGGTGCTGAGCTTCACGAGGGCTGTGAGGGCATATCCTCGGGTGGCTGGCAGGGACATATGGGACTGCAGCACCCTTTCCAGCAGTGCCAACACCTCCTCTTCCTCCACCTTCCAGGGGACACAGGGAGTGACCCTGGGGCCAGCCCTGCCTCCCCTGATATGTCCCTCCTCAGTGTATCCTCAATGCAGGACCTACCTGCAGGGGCTCAGTTTCCTCACAGCTCCCTTCCAGCAGGAGGTCCCCATATTCCCCGATGCACCAGGTTGCCACCTGCACCAGCGGTTGCTGCGTGGGAGAAACATGATGGGCCTGTGTCTATGTCCCCTCCTCACTTCCAGACCCTGTGACATCCTTTAGGTAGTGCAGAGATGGTGGAGTTTGGAGGGGTGGGGAAAGGGAGGGGCCTCAGCACAGGGAGCAGTTATGAGCAGTTTTGTTAATGCGCTCCCAGCTCTGTCCTGGCTCCTGGGCTTCCTCTGCCCTCTGGTGGCCAAGTTTCAGAACTACATGGCCTAGGATGGACCTACAGATCATCGTACTAAATTAAGCCAGACATAGAAAGACAAACATTGTATGATATCACTTGTATGTGGAATCTAAAAAGTAATAAAAATGAATCTATATACAAAACAGAAACAGACTCACAGACATAGAAAACAAACTTATGGTTACCAAAGGGGAAGGGGGAGTGGGAAAGATAAATAAGGAGTATGGGATTAAGATACAAACTACTATATGTAAAATAAATAAGCAAGGATTTACTGTATAGCACAGGGAACTATATTCAATATCTTGTAATAACCTATAATGGAAAGTAATCTTAAAATATGTATGTATAACTCAATCACTTTGTTGTGCACCTAAAACTAACACAATATTGTAAATCAACTATATTTCAATTAAAAAAAATATCCTAGAATAAAATTCAGAAAGTAATGCCAAAACAAAAACAAAAATAAACCTACATGGCCTAACCACAAGGGGTGCAGCAAGGATGGGGAGAAGTGACGGGGGGTCCTCCCTTGAGAAAGGGGTGGGTGGTTTCTGCCTAGCCTACTAAAGTAATATGGAAAGGGGGCTATACTGGTTGGCATCTGTGATTTCAGTCAGCATTCAAGGTAATAATAAAACCGGGGACTTCCCTGGTGGTGCACCGGTTAAGAAACTGCATGCCAATGCAGGGGACATGGGTTCGAGCCCTGGCCCGGGAAGATCCCACATGCCGCGGAGCAACTGAGCCCATGCGCCACAACTACTGAGCCTGCGCTCTAGAGCCCATGAGCCACAACTACTGAGCCCGCGTGCCACAACTATGGAAGCCTGTGCGCTCCACAACAAGAGAAGCCACCGCAATGAGAAGCCACACACCGCAACGAAGAGTAGCCCCTGCTCGCTGCAACTAGAGAGAAAGCCCATGTGCAGCAACAAAGACCCAATGCAGCCAAAAAAAAAAAAAAAACCTATGGGGGACTTCCCTGGCAGTCCAGTGGTTAAGATGCCATGCTTCCAATGCAGGGGGCACGGGCTCGATCCCTGGTTGGGAACTAAGATCCCACATTAAAAAAAAAAAAAAAAAAAGCAAAACCTAATACATGCAGAAAGAGCTTTTATCTATCTCATTTGATCAAGGCAGCTCCGGGAGATAGGCAGGGTAGAATGCGGAGTGGACCTAGCATGAAGGTAAATGAGTCATCTGTGGTTGCACAGACAGTAGGTGTCAGAGCCAGGACGGAAGTCCAGGTGTTCTAACTACAAACAGGGCTCTGTCTTTGAGTGTCTCCTCTGCTAAGTAGAGAGCTGTGACCCTGAGGGAAAAACAGTTGGGAATCAGATATATGGAGCAGGTGGCCCAGGAAGCGCTGGGCAGCCCCAGGCCTGGTGGTGGGAGCAGTACCTGGGAGATGTCCTCAGCCAGGGCGCTGTAGAGACGGCGCACAGAGTAGGCATGGAGCTCCTGGGCGCCCCCAATCAGCTGGGTCAGGTTGGCCACTGCGTCATCGCGCACATGGGTGCCTGCCTGGAGGGGTGAACGTGGCTGAGTCAGTGTGGTGAACCCTGCATGCTCCCGCCCAGCTCTCAGTCCAGCCCCTGCCTCACCGTCATCAGCACACGTAGGGTGGTGTCTATGTGCCACCGCTTGGTTGGGGCAAACCTAGGGGACATATGGCTCTTCAGTCCTGGTGCTGACGGTCCCTGGATTCCACCCTCTCTGCCTCCTGGGCACCCATCCCCTCACCTCTCTGCTGCCAGCAGGATGCCTGAGGCACAGTCGGCCTGTAGATCAGGGGGGCAGGACTCCAGAAAACCCTGCAGCTCCTGTGTCATGGCTTGCACGTTGGAGCTATTCACCAGAGCCAGGCTCAGTTCCAAGGCCCGCCTGGCAGGAGAGATGTGTGTTTATACAAGGTAACCCAGGTCACCCTATGACATGCCTCAGGCCCCCGCTTCCCCAGGCACCTGTCTCCTTAGTCCCCTTTCTCCAGCTGCTCTGAGCTGGCCTGGGTCTTGGCCACCAGGTGCTGGGCCCTCTGCCCTGCCCTCTCGTTCCTCTGTCCTGCTCACCGGCTGAGGGACACATCAGGTTCCCGTAGACATTCCACCACGGTGGGGCGGTGCCGTTGCACAGCACTGTGATCAGACTGCACCAGCCTCAGCAAGGACGTCAGGGCTACGTACCTGGCCAGAGCAGGAGAGGCCCTATCATGCCATGGCCGTCAGCCCTCCCCCACCCCGTCCTGCCCTGGGTATAGGAATAAGAGGCTGGTGAATCCGGAGACTCTGGAAGAAGGAGGGCAGAGGACCCAGGGCTCAGTGACACAGCCCAGCCAGACACTCGGGCCTATTACCTAATGTTCCTGTCACTGTTGAGCAGGAAGCGGCCAAGAATGTTGACAGCTAGAACCTACGGAGGCAGAGGTTGGGGACAGTCACGGAAGGAGCAACCTGCTCATTCAGGAGTGGGGACTGCGTGGCACAGGATGACCAGGGTGGGGAGGAGAAACCAGTGAACAGGACCTTTCTGCCTGGCTGGGGCGGGTGGGAGGGGCCCCAGGGGGGAGGGGCATACGGAAGGGTACCCGCAGGCCTGCTGCAGAGCGAATGTCCATGATGGTGAGCACCGTCTCAAACAGGACCGCGTTGCCCGCATTTCGGCTGGTGTCTGTGTTCGTGGCTACCTGTGTGGATGCGAGAGAAGATGCATTCTAAGGGGCTCTGTCCTCTCCTCAGGTCTCTGAAAGGTCTCCATCATATCACCCCTCAAACAGCTAACAAGGTTCCCTGAGCTCCCGCTATGTGCCAGGGGCTACTGCACCGAGACAGACTGTGTCCCTGTCCTCAGGGAGATCCCGGTCCAGAGGGAAATGGAGATGTTATCATATGGCCACCGCATGGTGAGTGGTCATGTGAGGGATGCGCAGGGCCAGTGGGATCACAGAGCAACACACTTAACTGGCAACCCCACCCCCACCTGGGCCAGCAAGTCATTCATGGTCTCACTGCTCTCCTCGTGGTTCCGGCCCAGAATCCGAAGCAGACGAAGTATCTGGACCTGAAATTGGGTTAAAGGTTGTGGGGGTGGTTCTTAGGGGAAGGAGTCGTGGGGCTGAGGAGAAAAGTCCAGCACTGAGGAGAGCGTTGTGAGGGGTTTGGCTGGTTCCCGAGAACCTCCCTGGCCCTCCCCCCACCTCCACTGGTCCCTTGGGCCCTGGGAGGGGTTCAGAGGTGTGTGAGGCCAGGGGATTTGAGGACAGGCTTTTTAAACATATTGTTACCAAACTGGATTTTCTGGCCTTCAGGCATCCCCCTCCCCACAATGGTCCTGGGAGAACCTGGTGCCTGCCACCCTCCCGCCCAAGACACTGACTGAGCCCAAGTGTTCTCTGGGAAGCGACCACTAGCCATGGGCTTACTAAGCTCTTTGTTCTAGGGATATAGCAGGGAAGGGTCAGCCCACCTGCAGGAAGGGGTCGCTGACTCCAGATATGCTGTGTTCTGTGGAGTATCCCGTCGTCACCAGAGTCCGGAGGATGTGCACCAGCTGGGGCACCATCTGGAGAGAGGGCAGTGCCTGGTCTGAGCATCCTTCCTAATCCTCTCGATCTTCAGCCCCATTCCAACCCTACGGCCCTTTTCTTCCCGGCCCGGGGTCCGCCCCTTCACCAGCCCACCTTTCGAAAGTGCTTGAGGGCCGCAGGGCTTCGTTCGCAGAGTTCCGTGATCAGCGTGATGGTGCCCAGCAGGATGCCTGGGTCAGGGTGGGGGAAGTGAGTGGTGGGCCGGAGTACAGGGGAGTCTACTGCGTGCGTGTGTTTGTGTGCACGTGCTACCCTTCTCCCAGGAGCTGCTGTTCCCATCCCACGTCTCCCTTCTGTCCACAGCCAGAGCTGAGGCAGGGGACGAGGAGCCCCACGGCCTTACCGTGGTGGTGCTCATGAAGCAGTTGGGCACAGGGTGGGAGGAAGATGTTGGAGAGCTCAGGGACCTTCCGGATCATGTGCACTGCAGTCAGAACAGCCTGCAGAGGTCAGGGGTCTCAGAAGGGGCAGGGGTCTGCTGGGATGGACTGCCCTCCACACCTCTGCCACGTGGCAGACAGGGGACAGTTTCTGGAGGCGCAAGTGCCTAGAACCTGCCATCTCACCTTCTTGCGCACATAGGCGCTAGGCTGCAGGAGCAGTTTCTCCACCTCAGTGGCCAAGTCCCGGCACATCTCAGCAGAGCCCGTGGCACTCAGAGTGCACAGGGCCAGGCCTTGTACAGCCTGAATCCCTTGGCTCAGGTCACTGCACAGTTTTGGGAGGATGGTCAGTCAAGCCTCTGAAAAACCCAGCCCTTCCCAGTACCTACAGCAGGCAACCCCCTGGGATTTCCCAGTTCCCCACTCTCCCATCTCCCTGATTCCAAGCGCTTCCCAGAACTCTCTCACTTCTTGATGCTGTTGGTAATGAGCAGGTGGGCATCCTGCCTCTCATCCAGTAGAAGCATGGCCCCCAGGTAGCCCACCCTCTTGTCTGTGAACCTGGGGGAGGCGATCAGTTTCAGGCACTCCATCTACAGGGAAGGGGGCAGACCAGGAAGGGGCAGGGGTGAAACCAGAGGCACTAACGTCCCTTTTCCATCTTCCTCCTTTACACCAGATTAATCTGTGAGGGCAGCATATCCCATGACCCTCCCGTCAACAAGAAGAGAGGTCTAGGAGATTCAGCTAGTGGGTAGTTTCAAGGAAACAGGAGGATGGGAAGAGAGGAGGAAGTGCCCTGAATGGCGCTGGCCAGAGAATGAAGGGTTCAGCCCAGCTGATGACCAGTTGGGGTTATACTGCGGAAGGAGGTCTGCGGTGCATACTGTGAGGGCTCAGAAGCTTTGTAGAATAAAGAAATCGGGACACAAATAGGTGAGGGGGTCCGAGACGGTGCTCCACTAGCTTCTCTCATCAAACTTAGAAGGGAGGCATCCCTGCCCGGTACCTGTCCAAAGTGGGCGGGGTAGCCTAACAGGTGGACGTAGAGCAGTTTGGCCAGCTGGCGGTGCCTGTGCAGAGGGTCCCCATCGCGGAAGGAGGCCCGGATGTGGGCGCACTCCTTTTGGATCACCTCCCGCTCCTGGGCCTGGGTCTTGGCCTCACGAATCTCCTGGATTAGATCCTGAAGCTTCAGCAAGGACGAGGACGCCACCATCCTGGGGGGCAAAGCCCGGGAGCGGAGAGGGCTTTAACCCTCTGGCTGGAAGCGTCTGGCCTTTCTGCACAGGCTTGCCCTGTGCCAAGTTCCTGAGAGCTTGGGTCCCACCGCTACCCTAAAACTGAGTCCTTTCCCCACGCGGGTCCCCAAATTCCTCCCCCTCCTCACCGCGGGAGGAGACCTCCACTACGCATGCGTCCCCGCCCCACTCCACGCCCGTTGCTACCGAGCATGCGTCGGAACCCCGCCTATTTCCGCCCCCCCCCCCGCCCCACCTCTTTTCCCTCAGTGTACACCTGGTTTCCCATCTCTAGGTTAGCCATTCCCTTCCTTCTAGAGCCCAGCGCTATTTCTTCCTCCGGAACCGCCGTTCACTTCTCAGGCGGCCTCAGCTTCCCCACACCAGGACGCCAGCCCTAACGCCAGCCTCACCTGCCTTCAGTCTCAACTCCGCTCCTCTCCCCACAGCGCTTCCTGGTACTAGCCCCGTCGAGCGTTGGGGCTTGGTCTGGTCCTTCCCTCTCCCCGCCCCCATCACGGGACCCCGCCCCTCCTGAGCCGACCGGCAGAGCAGTCTTGAATCCTCTAGCTCAGGCCTTCCTGGTTTGGAGTTGAGGGGAAAGAACTCTTAACTATTTAGGGCCGGCGAGAGTGTAATAACAGGCCTGGGGGTCCCCAAGAGGGCTCCTTTACCCGGAGAGCCTCTGAGAGCTTGGTTTGAAGCCATCACACCCAAAGGAGAGGACAATTTCCCCCCCCTTTTTTTGAAATTTTTTATTAATATATTTTTTTTTGTTAAATTTCTTTGTATATTTTTTTTCCTGCAAGACTTGGTGTTGGTGGCACTGTTGTAGTTTAACTTCAATCCCAAATTCCATGAAATACAAATTAGAAGTAAAGGTTGAGAGGGGAGGAAGAGGGAGGCAGGCCAAGGAGTAAACAGAGTTTGACTAGAAAAAAAGAAGAGTTTGTGTGTGGTGGGCATTCCCAGGCAAGGCCATTCCTTGAGGGAGGGGGTTGGCAGGCAGCTTGCCTCTGCCTCATGCAGGGGAGGGAGGAAAGATCCTCTGGGGACCCTACAGTACCCTCTTCCTAGGGCTTCCTGCCCCCAGGGGAAAAGCTAGTACCAGGGATCAGCCACAACCTCAAACAGGGCTCTCCACCCACCTCTCGCCCGGGTTTGACTCTCACCTCTGCTGTGCCTGGAAAGTGTGTGAGAGACTGGCTTCCTTTGATCCCCTCCTTCTGTTGGTTTCCCATTTCACAAGATTCTGATATGATGGGGGAAGGGATATAACCCACTTAGGGACTACTAAACAGCTTCTGCTGCCCTGTGAATTCTTATTAGCTTGTCTGGTTTGTTCTCCAGAAATGCCTTCCCAGCCACTACTGCCAGAGTTGGGGAGTGGGGTCCTTGCTCAGGTGCCTCTAACCCTCTGCAGTAGAAATGCCTCCTTCAGGTCCCTTAGAAATTTAATCAAAGGCCACACGTGAGTCCAGACCAACCAAACAAACTTTTAGGGGGAGAGAGAAAGGTGGGAGAGGGTGGGCTTGGCCGCATTGGACATTTTCTTTCCTTTACACGTTGCTCTTGACGTGGCATGCCACCCTAGGGGGTTGGATGAGGGGCTGGCTGTTGAGGAAAGAAAGAGGGAGAAGATGCTGGGGAGCCATTCTACTTTTCATTCCCCTCATCTCCTTCAGGGAAGGATGGAGCTCGGCAAGAACCTAGCTCAGTGCTTGGAGGTGAGGTAGGATCCTCCAACGTCAGAGATGGAGGCTGCACCCCCTCCAGCTTTATCACTAGGCCTCAGAGGGACGCCAGGCCCCTTGGGTCAGGGAATCCCAGCAGCACGGCCAGTGCCTCGCCCAGGATACAGTCTTCTCCCGTATAGAGTATACCCTTTCTCCATTTTCTCCTTCCTTTCTGCTCAGCTTCTGGGAGACTCCTCAGGACACCAAACCCCAACCCTCATCCAAGTTCAGGTCTAAAGAAAAGGCAGGGAGGGTGTGGGGCAATGGTCTGACTTAGAATTGTGTGTCTCAGAGAAGAGAGCGACTCTGAGCGAGAAAAGCCCTTCATATGTAAACAATCTAGAGAGAGGAGAGACGGGAGAGAGAAGGGGTGGGTGGGGAAGGGAGTGAGGAGGACGGAGACAGAGCCAGAAGGGATGAGAGAATCTGAAAGGAGAGAGGGAAAGAAAAAACAAGAGAGAAAACCAGAGGGGGACAGAAAAGAAAGGGAAGCGAGAAGAGAAAGAAAAGAGAAAGAACAACCAGGAGGAAGAAAAGAGAAAAAGGCAGGTCAGAGGAGTGAAGAGGCAGCAAACCAAAGCCAGAACTAGGCCAGGCAGGAGCCTCAGGTGAGGAGCTGGGAGAACAGGAATGCCAGGCTGAGGTCCAGGAGGGCCACGGCTCCCACCACCAATGGGTTGGCAGCTCCCTAGAGAGATGGGGGAAAATGCAGTCTCAGTGCCTGAGGACCGGGTCCAGCGACGGGTCCCACCTTCCTGCCCTGGCTGAGGTGGCAGAGCAGAAGGGTCCCAGGCACCTCTCCTCAGAGGCCAGAGCAGGGAAATCTCCAACCTTTGCTTTGGATGGCAAAACATTCCTCTGCTCCCAGGCAGGGCCCCACCTTCCCTCTGGCTCCCTCAAGTCAGCCCATCCTCCCTTCTCCTTCCACTCCCCTCCCTGCAGCACGTGGCCCAGGCAGAAGGTGCCTGGCCTTAGTATCAGACGTTGGCAGCAGCAGCCTTTACTGCAGTGAAGCAGAGAGGGGATGAAGGGGTGAGGATGTGGTTGCTAGGAGACAGGAGAAGGCCTGGAGTCCAATCAGAGTGGAGGGTACTGGGGAAACTCCACCCTCCCTGTTTTCTGCCTTCTTCCCTATTTCTCTTCTTCCCAGGAGAGGGAGGGAGAGTCAGGGTAGGGAGGGAACAAGCTTTTCCTTTTTTATTTCTGGGCACCAAAGAGAGAAAGTGTGGAGGTGGGGGTGGAGGTGGAGTAGGAAACCAGGAGCCGGAAATGATATGAAAGGAGAGCAGGCAAAGATGTTCTGGCTGTACTGTTAATTATTCGTAACCTTGGTGAGTTACTGTAAGTGCCTCAGTCCTCCCGTGTGTCAAATGAGGGAGTTGGACGTGAAGGTCTCTAAGGTTCCTTCCAGCTTGCAAATTCTCTACTTTTTTGAGGTGGGATATAGTCCAAGACTGGACAGGCAAAAAGGAAGCTAAGTGCAAATCAAAGCCCCTCAGGGGATCAGAGAGAAGTCTGGAAAGGATGAGAGGCCAGGCTTTGAGGAGAAGAGGGACCAGGAAGGATGGGAGACTCAGAGGGCACAGGGCAGAGTCGGGGAGGGGAGGGTCTCTCACCGGCTGGGCGGGCCTCTCGGACGCAGCAGCCTCCTCAGCCTCTTCCATCAGGCACCCGGCTTCAGGACCCCTCGAGGACAGGCCCCTCAGGACTGGCAAGGCTGTGGGCTCCGGCTCCGAGCGCCCTGGGGTCCTCATCTGGAGCAAGGGCTCTTCATCCTCCCCTTCCTCCTCTCGAAGACTTCCAGAACTGTCGCTGCAGCCTCCGAGGAGTGGGGAGCCATCTCTGGGCTCTGGTCCCTGCAGCCCAGCCTCATCCTCTGCCTCATAGCCAGCTAGTTCTTCTGCCTGCTCACCGGGGCCCCCCCACTCCTCAGGCCAAGCTTTGGGGCTGGAGAAGGGACCTCGGTCCCCTCCAGAAGGCAGTGGGCTCCGGCAGGCAGGGGGTCGCCAGGGTTGGCGGGAGGAGGCAGGGCTGCTGGGCAGTTCAGGGGAGCCCTCTGAGGGGGTCAGTCCATTCTCGTACACCCCAGGGCTGTCCTCATCCAAGGGCTCTGTGTCAGAACCTTCTGAGTCCTGCCTGGGTCTGCGGCCTGGGGCAGGGATAGCTAAGAATCAGAGGGGACGAACTGGCCTTGGGCTGCAGAAGCTACAGCTTTATCCCCCTGCCTGGGCACCTCCCAGGACTCTGGTACCCCCAGGTTTACAGCCTCTCATTGCCAGACCCCAACCCCCTAGTCCTATGACCCTATTTCATAAATTCCTACTTCGCTCCTCAAACAACTGGGCCTGGTCCCCACCCCCTGTCCCCGTAGATCCTCATACCCTGGCCTTTCCCGCCCCCGTCCCCTGCAGGGATTCCCTTCCCCTTTCTCCATGCCCAGGCCTCCCAGCCCCCCAGGAAGCCACCCCCTCCCCCGGCCCCGCCCCAGGCTGCCCACGCCTCACCTGGGGCCTCCAACATGGGCTGCAGGTCCTGGGCTATCAGTTTGGCCATTCGAGCTGCCTCCACAGCCTTCTCGGCGACACTGCTGGCTGCCACTGCCTTTAGAAGGGCATCTGCTGCCCTGTTGGGTTCCAGGGACACTGTCTTAACAGACCTACTCCAGTGCCTTGGCCCAGGTCCCCACTGCATCACACCCCCCAGATCTGAGCTCACCTCTGGACTCCTCACCCTTGCTCACACTCTGCCAGCTGCTCCCCTTCCCCGGCAGGGCAGCCGGCCTTCGGTTTCCTCCCCTAGATCTGGGCCACGCTTGCTGTCATCACACCTTCCTGCTCCTCTCTCACTCCCTCCACCATTCCATCCAGTAGTAACACTTCCCTTCCTCCAGCTGCAGGGCCAGGCCCTCCCCACTGCCCTCAACTCTGTTATTCCATCCCTGTCCTGCTCCCTCCCAGTGACAAATGAGGCCTCACTCTCTTAGCACATCTCTCTGCGGCTGCACCTGCTTGGTGCTCACAAGCTATGCCTCTTTGCTGTGTTGCTACCTCTTGTTATGAGAATTTTACATCTTGTTTTCTTCAGCCACTTCTGTTATCACATCGTTCTCCCTGCCCCCCATCACTGCCACTGCCCCCCGCCCCATTTCCTCATTTCTGAGCTCTGGAACTGGAGTAAGGGTGGGTCTGCCCTTTCTGCTACTATCTATTCCCTCTCCCTGCTAACATGCATGCTTTCTCACCATTGTGATTACACCTTCTAAGAGGTGAGCTCTTAATCTCCCTTCCACAACCCCCCTTCAACCCTGCTCTGCTCCTTAGTTACAGGTAACCTTGAAGCATTATCAATCCTTTCCCCTCTGGTTTTTCTCAATTCTCCATCTGATGTCAGATGTTTCCTCAATTTTCCCTTCCCTTTTACCTTCTGCTGTTAATCATAGATGCCTTGTAATTACTATTATTATTTAACATCTTTATTGGAGTATAATTGCTTTACAATGGTGCGTTAGTTTCTGCTGTATCACAAAGTGAATCAGCTATACATATACATATCCCCATATCTCCTCCCTCTTGCGTCTCCCTCCAACCCTCCCTATCCCACCCCGATGCCTTGTAATTACTAAATTAGTTCTGTAATCTTGACTGAAGGTGGGGCGTAAAGGATCAGAGGTAGAGGTAATCAGATATACTTGCCAGGGGCTTGAATGCACCAAGACCCATGACTCCCTCTGGCCCTGGGCCTGTTGTATCTGGTCTAAGAAAGCAATCTGGGTATGGGGGTAGGGAGAAGGGTCATGGTGTCCCCTGTCATCTTAGGTCTACTTCCTCTCTATATACCTTGGGAGATATGGTCAGCCCCCTCCCCTCAAACCTGGTGGGTCAAGACCTTTAGAACCTGCGTGGAGGGATCTCAGATAACCCTGCTCTTCTGTCTTAGGGCTTTCAGGATCTATACGCCTAGCCCTGTCCTGAAACTGAGCTGGTCTCAGAGTTTAAGGCAGGGGATGAGGATCACAGTTTTGGGTTGCATTGAGTTCTGTCGGCAGCCAAGAAACTGCAACATTGACAAGGTCCTGTATTTTTGACTTTGGAGGGTATGGTTGATCAAATCCTAGCCGGTAGACCCAGTCAGTGCTCAGGCATCAGGCCAGGCTCAGGCTACCTGGCAGAGGCACCTACTGCTGGGGCCCTGCTGTTTCCATGGCAACCAGCAGCCAATCAGGTTTGCCAGGCCTGTTGCTGGGGAGACCAACCAGCCTCCTCCCACTGACTGATCTTTCTGGCTACTGAGATCAGTTTTTCCTGCACATGCCCACTCCCCATCCAGCCTGAAGTGCTCCCTGGTGCTCTGCCCTCCCCCTTCCCTGGCTTAAGGCCCTGGACTCTAACCATCCAGACACTCGGATATATCTACAGATAGACATTCTCTGGTTCAGGCATCTACTCTGGATATGACCTGTTTACTCACTCACATACACACACACACACACACACACACCCCTTGTCACCCATTTTACAAACTCACTGAAGCATATTTGGACATATCTTGACTTTTCATCCTCTGAAACACTCTCAAATTCAAACAAGATTCTTCAACTGTGCCCTCCCTTTTAAAGAAAAACCAATATCTAAAAATTCCTATGTGTAAATTGTATAAATCAGGGGCTTATGAACTCCTTACAAATAGATTTTTGGTTTTCTTTAGTCACAAGCCATATGCAGCTATTAAGCACTTAAAATGTGGCGAGTCTAAATTGAATGATGTACTCTAAGTGCAAAATACATATTAGATTTCAAAGACTTAAGAAAAATGGGGGGGGGGATGTAAAATCTCTCCTTAATTATTTCATATTGATTTTAGGTTGAAATGATAATATTTTGGATATATTGGGTTAAATAAAAATATATTATTTAAATTAATTTCATTTGTTTCTTTGTAATTTTTTCATACAGCTACTAGAAGATTCAAAATTATGTACTAGGCTTACATTATATTCCTACTGGACTGCACTGCTTTAGATAATGAGGTTCCTGATGCATGAAATGTAATCTGATTTGCAGAAAGAAAATTTCATTTATAGGCAAGTCTCCTCCCCTTCAACCTTTATCCGTTGGGTTAAGGGAGGCAGAAGAGACAAAGCTGAGAGGGACTATCTTTTCAGGTGGATAGATCAGCTGTACAAACTAGACCTTCCCAAGGCCTAAGGCTGAAATGATAGCAGACTGTGGGCTGGCTTGGATGTGGTTACTAATGTACGCTCCCTGTCTCTCTGCTGGGGGCTGCTGCTCCCAGCAGCAGAGTCCTGGAGGCCGGATCAGCTACAAGAAGAGGAAGACTAGCGACATGTCTGAGTTCCAAGAGGTTTCCTGGACCGGCACAAGGCAGCGCTCATTGCTACTCCCACACACAACGACACACATCCCCACAAAAGACACTGAGACACGCTTACAGTCTAACAGGGCTTTCCTCAAATACCCAGCCACCCACAGTTACACCCACGTCCACCTGTAGCCTCAGATATAAACACCTCAAATACCCAGGGCTACAAATGCCTGGCCCTAGGCCTGCTCTTCCCCACCGGGCCCTAGGCCTTGTGTCTTGGTCCTCCTTTAGGCATCGCCCCCTTCCTTATCCCCAGGGTACCTTCTCCCCTTAACCCCGCTACGGCCTCTGCACCGGGTGCCCACCTGGCAGCGGCGATCTCCTGGCGCTGGCGGGCAGCACTCACGGCTCGACGGGCGCCCTCGACGGCCCTGTCCACCTTCTCCTTGACTTTGCCCCGCCGAAGGGCCAGAGGAAGAAGGCTGCGCACGCGCCCCCCGTGCACCAGCCGGTTGCGCTTGTACTTGCCCTCCTCGCGGGAGCCGTCGGGGCGGGTGGTGCGCCCGTAGCCGTGCCGCCGGTTGCCCAGCCACTCGCCCTCGTAGCGCAGCCCGTTGGAGCGCTGGCTCACGCCGTAGCCGCTGCGCCGGTCGGCGCGCCATTCGCCCGCATACACCTCAGTGGCCGAGCCCTCGATGAGGGCGGGCGGCGCCGGGGCCGGGGGCCCGCTGGCCTCGGAGCCTGGGGGTCCCGTGCTGCCCACCTCGCTGCTCACCTCGCTGCGCAGGGAGCCCCTCTTGCTGCCCAAGGAGCTTCGGCGCCCGCCCGCCCGAAGCCCGCTGAGCAGCAGCGAGCGGCGGAAGAACCCGCCGGCCGCGGGGGTGCGCTTTCGGCAGGCCGCGCTGTCAGCATCCCCAGGCCCGGCCAGCACGAAGCCTCCCCGGGAGCCGGAGGCCGGGCTGCCTCCTTCGTCGCCGGTCAGGGGCAGGGGCGGGGGCGGCGTCGGGGGATCGCTGTGGCCCGAGTCCAGGGAGGTGCGGCGGGGCGAGCGCAGCAGCGCCGCCTGATGGTAGGGCACACTCTGGCGCACCCCGTAGCCGTGGCGCTTCCCAGCCTGCCACTGGCCCTGGTAGGTGCCTGCGCGGGGCGGGGTAGGAGGGAGAGAAAGAGTCAGGACCCGCCGCTCCTTGCCACCCCCAGCCCTATGCGCCCCTGGAAGCCTAAGAGTCGGGTGGGAGCAACTGGCGTGGAGGTCGGGGAAGGAGCCAGGGACAGGCCAGGTGGGGTCGGAAGGTGTGGAAGAGCAGAGGGAAGACAGGCAGGGAGTGGGAGATCCGTGGATTAGGGCCGTGCAGGTAGACAGGGGAAAGGGGGAGGGACAGACAGGCTGGGGTGTGTGAAGGACAGACAGTCCAGAGGGTGTGAGGGACAGGTTGACGGGGGTGTATAGATGGCATATGACAAGCAAAGAGAACTGTCAGGGGCTGACTGAGGAAATGTGAGGGGACAGGCAGAGCAGAGGTGTTAGGGACAGGCAGGTGGAGAGGGGAGGTGTGTGGGACAGGCAGACAGGGTGTGTGTGAGGGTTAGGTAGATGCGGGGTGTGAGGCTCAGGCAGACAGGGAAGGGGTGAGGGCAGGCAGATTGGGGAGAGGAAAATCAGGCAGGGGACAGACAAATAAGGAAGGCGTGTGTGATGATGGGAGGAGAGGGCAGAAAGATGGGCGCAGGGGCGCATATTGATAGGGAAGGCGTGTAGGATAACAGCGGGGCACCGGGGGTTGTATGGCTGGGGAAGGCATACGCAGGGCAGGCCACCGGGGAGGCGCACGCGGACGAGCAGACAGACAGTAGTGGGCAGGGCCCCGCACCTCCGTCGGAGTAGGTCTCGGTGCCGTAGCCGTCCTGGAAGCCGTCCTTCCAGAGCCCGGCGTAGCGCAGGCCGGACACGCTCTCCCACACACCGCTGCGCCCCTTCAGCCCGCCCAGCCACTCGCCGCGGTACGTCCAGCGGCTCTTGCGCTCCACGCCCAGCCCTTCGCGCTTGCCCTGCTGCCAGTGGCCCTGGTAGCTGTGTCCGCCGGGCCCCGTGAAGACGCCCAGTGACTCGAAGCCCTGCGCCCAGCAGCCGCTGTACTCGCCCTGGGCGCCGGGCCCCGTGCACACGCCGTAGCCATGTGCCCGCCCCGCCTCCCAGCCCCCCACGTAGCAGCCCCCGTCGTCAAAGTCGAACTTGCCCCCGGGGGACATGCATGTAGTTGGCGCGGCCTCAGCCCCCCGGTGGCTCAGCGCATCCTGGGGCTGGAGAAGCCGGCTGGGGGCCTGGGAGCCGGGCGAGGCCTGGGGGCGGGGGCAGTTAGACCGGGGCCAGGCAGGGGGCGCCCAGCGCGGGCAGGCAGGGCCGGACCCTCATCCTGAGTGGCTGCGGAGAAAGAGGGGGGAAGTGGCGAGCGAGGCCCCTCCTCTTTGCCCGTCGCTCCCTGGCCCAGTGGCTCCGGAGCCTCAGCACCGCCCCCCAACCCCCCACCCTTCAGCAGCATCTTCCAGCAGCTCCCAAGCTTTGGAGGCACGGGGCTCCCCCATCCTCCGTTCTTGTAGAGAGCCCCTCCCAGGGCTTGGGGTCCTAACCCCAAGCAGGAGTGCCACTTCTCCAACCTGGAACCCCAAAGCATCGAGTGAGGATGACAGTTGCGTGGGGGGGGGTCCTGAGAGGGGGCTGGGCAGCATCATAAGCCACCCGCTTCCCTGGCTGCTGTCAGGACCCCTCTACCCCGGTTCTTTGGCTTCCCTGGCAAAGGTCGGGGGTGTGGGTGGGTTGAAAACATAGGGGGGAGATCGGAGCAAGGTGGGCAGAGGATTTGGTGGGGGAAAGGATGGGGAAGGCTCTGCAGGGGAAAGGCGAGGGTGCGGATGGGCAGACGGGCAGAAGGGAGGGGGCAGGTTACTCACCATGTGGACTGGGGCTCAGGCTGCCTCCCAGGCACAGCATCCATGGCAGGATACCTCCACTCCCACCTCGCCCAGGCAAGACAAGCCCCCTCCCCTTCCGGAGAGACTGCTCCAACCCGGAGAGCCCAGGTGGGGGAGCCGCAGGAGAGAGTCCCCTCTCTCCCCAGCCGGAGGAGCAGGCAGTGGGGGGCGCGCGAGGTGGTGGCAGGGGTAGGGGGAGATGAGAATAGTGTAGGGGAAAAAAATCTGCCTTGGATGGAGGTCAAGAAGAGGAGCTGGGAGCTGGATGGGAAGAGAGAGGGGGCTATCAAGAAGGGGTGTTTTTATTATTTTCTTCTTCTTATGGTTGGGAGAGGAAAAAAAAAATCAAAATTCTGATTCCATCCCAGCGCAAATCAATGTTTGCTCCATCCCAGCATCACGGGGGAGGCTGGGCCAGGCAGATTTAAAGGGGCAGGGAGAAGAGAGGAGAGGAGAGGGTGGGGAGAGGAGAAGACGAGGAGGAAGAGACAGTGGCGGTGACAGCGTTGGGGGGCGGGGATGCCTGGGCAGAAAAGGATGGGTGCCTGCTCAACCTGCGATGAGGGAGGAGGCAAGTAGAGAGGAGGATGAGAGGCACAGAGACCCCCAGGGTGGAAAGAAACCCTGGGATGCTGGCAGGGAGTGGGGTGAGGCTGAGGGGAGGGGAAAGGAGCCAGGGGGAGGAGACTGAGCTGAAGATGGGGAGGCTGGGGGAGGTCGAAGCCAGCGGGGGGAGGAGAGATGCTGGCGAGGCCGGGAGAGGGCGAGAGGAATACAAAGAAAGAGGTGCAGGGGTGAGAGCTAAGGCAGGGGGAGATACTGTTGGAGAGGGAGAAAGGGAGGGAGACCCATTCTGGGGCTGGTGAGGGATGGCAAGGAGAAGAGAGGCAGGGGAGGAGGAGAAGGAGGGAGAAGAAATAGATATGGAGACTGAGAGAGCAAAATAAGGGTTGTGAGGGAGGGAGAAAGCTCTGCACAGGGAAGGCGGGCTTGGGCAGAGACATCTAGCCAGGAAGAGCCCAAGCAGGGGCTGGAGGGCCGGAAGTGGTGTTTCCGAGGCCCTGGGGAGAAGGATGAACCTGCCAGCTGCTTGGACTGAAGCCAGGAAGCCTTTGGGCCTGGACGCCTGTGTCCACCAAGTCCACTGTCCTCCCTAAGAAACTGCTGCAGGGGACCAGGAGGCTCCCCACTTGTGCTTTCTGAGCAAGCTTGAAATGCGGCCCTTCCAGGAAGCCCGGACCCACAGTCCTTTTCCAGGCTGCACCACCTTCCGCCCCCCCCACCAGCTCTTTCTCCCTCGGTTCTCCCTCTGACGGAGGTGGGCAGACATGAGGGGGTGTATTGGGTTTGAATGGGGAACAGGGGGTCATGTTTGGCAGCGCCATCAAGATGCTGGGGCTTTGGAGTCGTCTCTTTCGCAAACCTAGAGGCAAAGACACATCTGGGGAGGGCCTTACCGTGGCAAGGCCCTCTTCAGCCTTCCACCGCTCCCTGACCATTCACCCGAGGGGCAGCACATCCTGGGCCTTCCAGTTTACAGACAGAAGTAGGCACATACTGTCTTCCCTCCCCTCAGCTTACTTAGATGCTGCATCTACCCTGCCCCTAAGCATTTAGGAAGGAGGACACCATCCAGTTACAGCAGGGTAGATAGTCAAATGCACTCAGGTCCTTTTCTTCCTTCCTTCCTTCCTTTCCTTCTTTTCTTTCTCTCTCTCTCTCTCTCTCCCCCTCTTCATTTCTTTGTTTCTTTTTCTCTCTCTCTTTATTTCTTTCTTTTTTGGCCGCTTGCAGGATCTCAGTTCCCAGACCAGGGATTGAACCCAGGGCCCCAGCAGTGAGAGTGCCGAGTCCTAACCACTGGACTGCCAAGGAATTCTCTGAAGTGTGTTTATTTTCATACCAGGTCTGGTCCACCCCATCATTTTACTGGAAGAGAACTGAGGCCCAGGAGGGGAGATCACTCACCCGAGGTCACACAGTAGAGGTGGCAGAGCTAGGATTAGAACAGACTTCAGACCTTTTGAACCCTGTAATTCTTCCCAGAATTCCTTGTACTTGGGAACCTCTCTTAAACTCAGGAGATCTATTTTTGATTATGGTGGTAAAATAAAGAGCATGAGGTTTGGAATAAACAGGAATTTCCCTTGCACTTTGTTTTTCTAAAGGTGGATATGAGGTTTGAGAAACATATAAATTTTAAGCCTTTAGGGCTGGGACCACATCTTCTAAGGATGTGGTCGCAGCACATGGAACATGTCCTAGCATGGAACAGGGCAACTGTGGGTCTACTTGGGACAAGGGTGGTGGTGGAGAGGTTCTTCCTTCCTCCTTCCCTTCCTTCCTTTCTCCATTCATCAAACATTTATATAGTTTACTGTGTACCAGGCACATTGCCCTGGGCTACAGATCTAGCGGTGAACACTGCAGTGCCTGCTCTCGTGGAGCTCACTGTCTAGTAGAGAAGACAGACAACTAACAAGCAATGCTAGAGTAGTTTGTGTTATGACAGGGGTAGAAATAGAGAATAGGGATGGAACCTAACTTCGGCTGGCTCCCTAGGGAAAGAGGCATTGAAGAGGAATCCAGAAGGAGTACTGGGGCAGGCCCAGCTGCATCGCATCACTCACCCCTAGATATTCAGGCCTTTCTTCTCCACACAGTGCCTTGTACTATTCAGACCCTAAGATTCCCCTTTTCTCCAAAAAGACAAAGTGGGGGTGGGGGGAGGGGGGTCTGTGAGGAAACGAGAAAAGAAAAACAAAGCTATGGACCTGAGGAGATGTGTGCCCTGTTCTTTAGGGAAGAAGGATGGCAGGGTAAGTGGAAGGTGGGGAGCGATGCTTGTTGGTAGGGTGAGTCGGCACTGAATTCTAAGCTGCAAATCAAGGTATAGGTCTGATGACACCCTGAAGAAGTCACTGGCAAAACTACCCTGGCACTTGTGGGGCTCACAAGTCTTAGCCCCACCATATTGCCCTGAGAGAGGCAGTTTTCCAACCACTCTCTGGTCTGTCCCTACCGGTCCTATATAATCCCTTCTTCTAGGGTAAAGATGCTTTTTTTTTTTTTTTCCTTTCGGAGGATGCACTGGTTTGTTCTGCCACAATTTACCAATGCCTGGGGGTCATAGAAAAGGAAAGCAACATGAAGTGAAGCAGCTCTGGTCTTGGGGCTGCACTGTGGGTGGTCCTCCACCTGCATTCCTTCATTCAATCCTCACAAAAAAACCTAGCTGTGAGCAGCCCAGGCTGGAGGCCAAGAGCTGGGCTTGCAAAGATGGACAGACCTCAGTCTGAATCCTGACTCTACTGCCTGCTAGCTGGGTAAACCTGAGCACATTCCCTAACTTTTCCGAGCTGCAGTTTGTGTATCTCTAAAATGGGAACACCCTAACCTATCCTCCAGCTTATGGTGAGGATTGAAATGATCATGTATGAATAGCACGTGTGAATATATATAGAGGGAAAAGCACCTGGTCTAGTGCCTTGTACATAGTAAATGCCCAGTAAATGGGGCTTGAAAAATAGGTGGCATTATGCCAGTCTTATAGGTGAGGAATCTGGGACCCAGAGGTTAATTTGCTCAATGTTGCACAGCTAATATATGGCAGCATTTGGAGTTGAATATCTATCAGACTCCCAAGTGAGTATTATTTTAACAAATGCAATTTGGGGGCCTATTTCTAAAAGTAAAACATGCTGATTGTAGAAATAGGAAAATAAAGCACAATGTCAAGGGTAAAAATCACGCATATTCTCACCGCCTGACAAACACTTGAGCGTATTTTCATATCGTCTTCTCTTCTACGCATTTTTTATTTAACATAATCAGCTAAATGATTCATAGACAATTTTATATCCTACTTATTTGCTTTGCATTACACTGTAAGCATTTTTTCATGTCATTAAAACATCCTTGAATTTTTAATGGCCGCATAATATTCCACTGTTTGGATGCAGCATAATTTGTTTAACCATTCTAGCATAGCACTTTTATGCCATTTGCACAGTTTTTGCTATTAAAAATTAACATCTTTGTTTTTGGGCTGCACAGCAGGGCTTGCGGGATCCTAAACCGGGATTGAACCCATGCCCTCGGCAGTGGGAGTGCAGGTTCCCAGCCACTGGACTGCCAGGAGATTCCCAAAGCATTTTTAAAAGAAAGCATCGGAGATACAAAGATTTGTATAAAAGATGTTAATTTCTGGCAGTTCCCTGGGGGTCCAGTGGTTAAGACTTGGCACTTGCACTGTGGTGGCCCAAGTTCAATCCCTGGTGGGGGAACTAAGATCCCACAAGCTGTGCGGCCCAGCCAAAATAAAAATAAAAATGCTTTATCATGGAAAATTTCAAAGATATACCAAGATAGACAAAAGTAGAATAAAAACTCCCATGTGCCCATCCTTCAACTTCAGCAGTTATCACTTTTGGCTAATCTTATTTTCTCTTCTGCCATTTATTTCAAAACTTAGGTATCATGTTATTTCAGTCTATGGTTTCTTGAAGTTGGATTCTAACAGTATTAACAGACCCAGAATTGCTGGGTGAGAGGATAGAAACGCTTTGTAAGATTTTGGATTTATTTTGCTAGAATCGCTTCCAGAAAGGTTGTACAAATTTGTACTCTCCCCAGTGAGAGTGCTGGTATTATTGCATATTGCACCCTGACCTGTATTTCACACACACACACACACACACACACACACACACACACACACACACACCTTCTGCCAACTTGACAGGTGAAGTGCTTTTTTTCATGCACATCTGTTTGATTGCCAGGCTTAGACTGAGAAGGCACTGCAGTGGAGTGAACCCCCTGAAGGACCCTTAGAAACATGCTGATACCTCCTGGGGACCCCAGCCAGGGCCTGTAGGCTTGGGGGTTCATCTTCCAATTGAGCTGCCCCCTCTCCCCCGCAGGGCAGGGAGGAGCTTGGGAAGCTCTCCCACCTCATCCCACCGGCAGCCACCAGGGGTCAGGATGGGGCCAGAGATCCCCATGGTGGGAGAGAGGGTAAGAGTGGCCTGCGTGGCCAGACACTGCATTTCGTCTATTTGGCCACTGCTGGCAGGACACACAGCTCCCCTCTGCCTATCAGATCATGGTTCCAGAATGTTCTTCCCTGCGTGACCACCCCTGCCTCTCACCGCTCCCGTTTTTGGCTTGCTGAGAAGGGAAAGGGTGTTTGAGAACTCGTTTCTGCTTCTTTCTCCACACTCTCTGTGGGATTGGGTTCTCTACGGAGCAGGGGTTTTTAACCCAAAGTCTATGAACTGAGGGACCCAAGGATGGGCCTTAGGGACTGTGAACCCTCTGAAAATGGGCAAATGGAGCATGGATATCCATTTTTTCCCCTCTGGGGAGAGGATAATAGCTTTCATGAGATTCTGAAAGGGGCATCCATGCCCAGCAAAGTCCAGCATCTTCTGGTACCCCCCTCATCCGTCCTAAGCCCATTTGTTTCCTATGGTGGCTGTGAAGGGAGCAGCCTGGTATTGGAAAGAGAAGTAGTCCTGGGGGTTATGCTACGGGGTTGGGCCTTCTACATCATCCAATGGAGCTGAGAGAAAGAGTCTGAATTTTCCCTGCGGTGGGATGGGGAGGACAAAGGGAGACGGGCAGTCACTGGGACTGAATTGGATTTGGGTGCACATTAAGGTACCATGCCTCACACTGAGGGGCACATGATTGTATGCTTTAAATGATCTGTGCGGGGAGCAAAGGATCAGGGGAAGCAAGGCCTGGGATCACCCAGGCCATTGGTCTTGGAGCTTGTACCTCTGAGCCATGGGTAGCGGCAAGGGTAAGATGCCCAAGAGGTAGAGAAACCAGCCAGGTGACGTTCCACCAGGGCACTGCTCTGTGTCTTATTTCATCACAACTTGCTCGAAGTCCTAGCCCCTGTACATGTGTGGATGGGAGATGGGGTTAGGACCCCCAAGATCCCCAGAGCAGTGCAGGCTGGCTCTACCACAGAGGGAGGAGCTGGGGGCTTGGAGAGGCTGAGAGTCAAGGCTAGAGTCATCCAGCACATCAGATATGAAGAAAACCCTGAGCATTCCTAAATCCCACACGAATACCCTGGTTTATCTCATAATAATGGTTTATATTTGTACATAAAGGTAACCTGAGGATACAGCAAATCATGATCATTACCCACATCCCTTTCTGGCAGCAGAGGAGGAGGCAGCCAGTAGAGACCTCGTGGCTAAACCACAATTATCACACGGGTGTGAATACACGGCCTTCTGCTTCCGGCGCCTCAGTATCTGATGTTCACTCGCACTCAGTTGCCCCCTCATCTTATCCTCCAGGGTGGAATTTCACCTCTTGCAGCTGCAACTGCTATTTCCCACAGAATTTCCTCATTAAATGGGAAATTAGCATGTGTGAAAGACAGATTAACATCTAGTTGACTCTTTCTCTCTGATGAAAATAGAAAAATGGAAAATATATTTTAAAAGTGACATCTTCGAAATAAAACGGGAACGACAATTCAAAACACCGTGTGCCAGGAATAAATGAAGGGAGATATCCCTCTCTGTGAAACTCATTTTCAGGTAAAGAGGTTTCTCCTTCTGCCCCTTGGAGCTGGCAGAAAGGTACCCCACCCTTTCCTCCCTTTGCCCTTGTGCGATGCCTCCTTCCAGACGTGACAACCACAGGCTCAGTTCCTGCTGTTTACGCTCTGGTCCTCCTGGACCAGGCTGTTCTTGGTAACCATAGAGAGTAGAATGTGCCCTTGTAGTAGCCTTAGGTGGGAGAGTAAGGGCATTCACACCATTAGTTTAGCCTCCCCCCTCTGCTTTGCCTAACAGTGTCTCTGCACAGGCACCTTTACCTATTCAATCTGTAATTTGAGTCATGGCTTTCCAGCAACTCCGGAAGAGGTGGTGGTGCAGGCTGATCATGATGTGAGACATGGAGAAGTTGAGGTCGATTTCACCCTTCAGTGAGGACTGAGCAGCCACCGTGTCCCTGGTTCCGTGGTGTGGGAGGTACAAAGGGAAGCTTCACACCTGACAGCTTCACACAGCTGGTAGCTCTCGAGCTGGGGCCTGAACCAGGGCACCTCCCAGCCCCTTCCCCTCCCTCGATATGCGGTGAGCAACCCCCTGAGAGAGAGGTGCATTAGGTATCTTCCTGTTAGCACTGGCTGCTTGAAAGTGACACTGACTAGGTGACCCAGGAAGAGGGCAACATTCGGATCCGGATTCTTTTTGTTTCTCAGACTAGGTGGGAGATGATAGTACTAACCGGTTAGTAGTAACCAGTACTAACCGGTTGGTACTAACCAGTTAGTACTAACCAGTACTAACTAACAGAACTAACAGATAGTTCTGTCCTAGGTTAGCGGCTCTCAAACTCTGGTATGCAGCAGAATCAGCCAGAGTGCTTGATCAAACATAGCGTGTGGGACCTCACCCCCGGAGTGTGATCCAGAAGGCTGCGGTGGGACCCAAGAATTTGCATTTCTCCTGAGTTCCGGTAAGGCTAATGCTACTGGACCAAGGAGCACACTTTGAGAACCACTGCCCTAGGCCTTACAGCTCCTGAGTGTAGCGTCATGGCTTTAGAGCAGTTTCTTTGGTTTCTAAAGACTGTGGGGTCTTTTTGTTTGTTTTTTGTTTAGGTCGCGCTGCACAGCTTGCGGGATCCTAGTTCCCTGACCAGGGATCGAATCTGGACCCTGGCAGTGAAAGCACCAAGTCCTAACCACTGGACTGCCAGGGAATTCCCTAAAGCCTGAGTTTTTTAGCCACTGCACACACTGCCTCATAGCAGACTTTTCCATGAAGATTCCCCCGAAACCCTGCCCTTGGGGGGGCACGCACTGGATGAGGAGGGCAGTCAGCCTCTCTCTAATCTCCCTCATCACACCCATAGCTTTCTCCCCACCTGGAAAGACCTGTCCCAGCCTCCCAGCTCTTTTTCCTTGTGGCTCCGTCACCCTGTTGGGAATATCTGCCTAACAGCACGACTCCACCCTCTCCTCTGCTCTCAGTTCTGGGAACCATCCTGGTCCTACGCTGCAGATGGGAGGAGCGATGGTGCTCATTGGCTAACTTGGCTTCAAGGCCATGCGGTGGCTGGTGTTGCTGTGATCCTGTTGTTCCTTTGTGCTTCCAGGTCTGTCCTTGTGACTTCATGCTCCAGACCACCTAGTGACCGAGGACCCTTCCCCGGCGTCCCTGGTGGCCAGACCTCTCTTGTGCTGACCTCCTGCTCACTGGAATCTTGGCAGATCCCCTCCTGCTTGAGTGAGCGCTGTGTGTAAGGTAGGGCCGGAGCTGCCCTGAATATGTTCAGAGTGACTGGACATTCATCACTGGGGCAATGTCTAAGGTCATAGTCCCATCCTTGGAGCTGGGCTACCCTTCACCTTACCCACCACTGTGTCCCTGTGCTGATAAGCTACAGGAAAAGCAGACTAAGTTGGCTTTTATTGCTAGTATTTAGTGGTGATCCTGGTACCCCTCCCCGATCAGAGCAAAGTTCTGGGGTGGGAGTGAGGGAGTAGCGTGACCTTGTAGTATAGCAGAAAGCATCACGCAGGGACAACGTGAATATTGGGACCCAGATGCCACATCCGGCAGCTCCAGTGCCTAGTAAGGCTCCCACTGCAAAAGGCCACTGTCTCATCTTTAATAAATCAAGCATTAGATTAAGCACATTAGAAGGCCAAGTGTCTCCTTTCTATTTCTGGCCTTCAGACACTAGTGACAGTGGTGACCTCAGGCTGTGGACGGGAAGGATTGTTAAAAGATTTGTGGCCCCAAACCCTTCCCAGGAGAGCCCTGAACAACTCAGGAGAGTCTGACAGTTTTCATTTTGGCTGATGACACACCAGGCCCTCTGTCTTTGCCTTGGTTCAGATTTGATTTCTGGGCCTTTGTCTCTATGAGCTTTACCCTTGAACAGCCCTGTCTGTCACACTCTTACAAGTTTCTGGACGGCTCTCCAAACAGAACATGGGACTCTTACGAGGGCCATAAAGTAGGAGAGTTAGGAGCACACATTCCACAGCCAGACTGCCTGGGCTTGCCTCCCAGCTTCACCCTTTACAAGCTGTGTGACTGTGGGCAAGTTGCTCTGCCTCTCTGTTCCTGAGTACTCTGAAACAAGGAGATGTTTATAGTGCAACTTTTTAGGATTGTGGTGAGGATTAAATGAGTTTACCTGTGTAAAAGTGCTTTGAACAGTACCTGGTATAAAATAAGAGCTACATAAGTGTTATTATTATTTGCTTAGGGAGCTTATGCTCCAGTAGCGGAGGTAGTAAACTAATAAACAAGAAAAAAATGTGAGGCAGTGACATGTGCTATGAAGAAAATAAAAGAGAATGGTGGGAGATACTGCTGCCGAGGGTCCCCTTGTACCAGGTGGTTAGGGAAAGTCTCTATGAGGAGGTGACGTTTATCGTCCATAAAATGTTTGTGGGAAGAGCTTTCAAGGAATAGCAGATGCAAAGACGGTGAGGGCAGGTTTGGGGCAGAAAGAAGCACGGGGGTGAGGGACAATGCGGATGAGGTGCTCTGAGAGATACGCAGGAGCCGGGGGCTGCACGGCTTTGTGAGTCAGGGAAAGGATTTAAGTTTTGATTCTAAGTGGATTCTAGGTGCAATGGGAAGCCACTGAAGAGTTTTAAACAGTGGAGATTTATGTTTAAGAAGATAACCCTAGGGAATTCCCTGGTGGTCCAGTGGTTAGGACTCTGTGCTTTCACTGCCGAGGGCCCAGTTTCAATCCCTCGTTGGGGAACTAAGATCCCACAAGCCACGCCATGTGTGGTCATAAATAAACAAATAGATAAATAAGTAAATAAATAAAAAAAATTTTTAATTAAAAACTAAAAAACTCTAGTTGCAGGGTGGAGGGAGAATGGCTTATGAGGGTTTAGGAGAGAATGAAGGAGGTCAGTTAGGAGCACTGCATTCATAGTATAGACCAGAGATGACAGTAGAGGTGGAGAGGAAGAGAGGATTTGAACTGTTTTGGACGTGAAATCAACAGGACTGGCTGATGGATTGTTTATTTTTGTTTTTTTTTTGTGGCCTCTCCCGTTGCGGAGCCTGTGCTCCGGACGCGCAGGCTCAGCGGCCATGGCTCACAGGCCCAGCCTCTCTGCAGCATGTGGGATCTTCCCGGACCGGGGCACGAACCCGCATCCCCTGCATCGGCAGGCGGACTCTCAACCACTGCGCCAGCAGGGAAGCCCATGGCTGATGGATTGGCTGTGGGAGTTCAGGTGCAGAGAAAACTCAAAGGCAGCTCTCATGCATTTGGCTGGAACTCCTTTCTGAGATGGGGAGATATGGAAAGCCAGGTTTTGGTGTGGGTGGGAATCAAGAATTCTACTTTTGTCATGTCCAATCACTTAAGCTCTGTGATCTTCAGTTTCGTTATCTAGAGTATGAAAATAATACTAATGTCTCCAGGGGCAGAAGATTCCTGTGCTGGAGAGAATGGGTTTAAATCCCAACTCTTCCATTTACAGGCCTACCTCGTTTTAGTGCACTTCGCGTTTATCGTGCTTCACAGGTAGTGCATTTTTTACAAACTGAGGATTTGTGGCAACCCGGCATTGAGCAGTTCTATCGGTACCATGTTTCCAACAACATTGGCTCACTTTGTGTCTCTGTGTCACATTTTGGTAATTCTTGCAATATTTTGAACTTTTTAATCATTATTTTGTTGTAGTGATCTCTGATCAGCGATCTTCGATGTTACTATTGTAATTGTTCTGGGGCAACATGAACTGGGCCCAGTTAAGACAGTGAACTTAATCGATTGTTGAAATGACAACAAAAGACTTAGAATACGACACAAAGTTAGTTGACAAAGCAGCGGCAGGGTCTGAGAGATTTGACTCCAATTCTGAGAGAAGTTCTGCTGTGGGTATCAAACAGCATTGCACGCTACAGAGGAATGGTCTGTAAAAGAGTCAATGGATGCGGCAAACTTCATTGTTATCTTATTTTAAGAAATTGTCACAGTCACCCCAGCCTTCAGCGGCCACCACCACCCTGATCAGACAGCAGCCATCAACACTGAGGCAAGACCTTCACCAGCAAAAAGTTATGACTAGTTGAAGGCTCAGATGATGGTTAGCAATTTTTAGCAACTATATATATATATATATATATATAGGTTGTGCTGCTGCAGGGCATGTGGGATCTTAGTTCCCTGACCGGGGATTGAACCCATGCCCCCTGCATTGGAAGCGTGGATTCTTAACCATTGGACCACCAGGGAAGTTCCAGCAATAAAGTATTTTTAAATTAAGGTATATACTTTTTTTTTTTAAGGTATATACTTTTTAAAAAGTTTTTTTTTCTTCCAGTGTTATTGAGATGTACTTGACATACAGCACTGTATAAGTTTAAGGGGTACAGCATAATGATTTGACTTCATATATCATGAAATAATGATCACAGGAAGTTTAGTGAACATCCATCATCTCATATAGTTACAAAATTAAAGAAAGAGAAAATAAATTTCCTTGTGATGAGAACTCTTAGGAGTTACTCTCTAACAACTTTCAAATATAACATACAGCAGTGTTAATTATATTTATCATGTTCTACATTACATCCCTAGTACTTATTTATCTTATATCTGGAAGTTTGTGCATTTTGACTGCCTTCATCCAGTTCCTTTTTCCTCCACCCCTGTACTTGTTTTATTTATTTATTTATTTTTAATTTTTTTTTTTGCGGTACGCGGGCCTCTCACTGCTGTGGTCTCTCCCGTTGCGGAACACAGGCTCCAGACGCGCAGGCTCAGTGGCCATGGCGCACGGGCCCAGCCGCTCCGTGCCATGCGGGCTCCTCCCGGACCGGGGCACGAACCCGTGTCCCCTGCATCGGCAGGCGGACTCTCAACCACTGCGCCACCAGGGAAGCCCCGCTGTACTTGTTTTAAAGACATAACGCTATTGCACACTTAACAGTATAGTGTAAATGTATCTTTTGTATGCACCAAAAAATTCACGTAACTCACTTTATTGTGATATTCACTTAATTGTGGTGGTCTGGAACCAAACCTGCAGTATCTCTGAGGTATGCCTCTATTGGCTGTGTGACCTTGTGCAAGTATTTATCTGTGTCTCAGTTTTCTCATTTGTGAAATAGGAATGATTATAATACCTACCTTAAATGGTTGTATGAGGAGTAAAAGAATTAATATTTACAAAATGCTTGGAATAGTTTCTGGCACATAGTAAAAGCTATACTAGCTATACTAGCATTACAGAAATATAAAAACAAGTAGGACATAGTTGAACCTCATATTAGGTGAGTGGTTCACCTCCCCCAGATAATCATTAACCATTGTGACAGAAAAAGAAAGAAAGAAAGAAAGAGAATCCTGTTCCTTTTGGAGTATACTAGATAGATTTGACCAATTCTACATAATCTCTCCCAGAATATGGAAGAGGAAGGAAAACTTCCCAATTCATTTTATAAAGATACTATTACCTTGATACTAAAATCAGACAAAGACCGTAGGAAGAAAACAGAAAAGAAAAAGAAAACTATAGCTCAATAACCCTCATGAATATAGATAAAAAAATAAGTACAAAAAGCCTTAATGAAAAATTAGCAAATAGAATTTAGCAATGCATAAAAACCATTATACATCATAGTCAACCAAGGATACAAGGCTCATTCAATATTCAGATATCAATCCGTGTAATTTACCATATTAACAGACTAAGGAAGATTGTTCTATGTTTTAAAAGTGTTATAGTTTTATGTTTTACCTTTATTTATTTTTTTAAAGATTTTCTTTTTTGACGTGGACCACTTTTTAAGAAGTCTTTATTGAATTTTTTACAATATTGTTTCTGTTTTATGTTTTGGTTTTCTGGCCAAGAGACGTGTGGGATCCTAGCTCTCCCACCAGGGATCGAACCCTCACCCCCTGCACTGGAAGGCAAAGTCTTAACCACTGGACAACCAGGGAAGTCCCCATGTTTTACCTTTAAATCTGTGTGCCATTTTGAATTAATTTTTGTGTACCGTGTGAGGTTTAGGGGCAGGCTGACTTAATGGACACACCCGGAGCTGGGAACCTGGGAGGGAGCAGCTGAGAGTGGGAGGGCAGGAGGGAGCACAGGGGGTGAGTAGAGTCCTGGGGACATTCTTTATATTACCTTGTGAAATGAACACCTTACTGATTCTTAGAAAAATAATATATGAGTCGGTGACAGTTTGTTGAGTCAATATTTAGGATTGACAGGGAGAATATATTCTCAGGAAAGAGGAGGATGGGGGTAAAAAGGCTCTGGAACGTCCTTGATATGCAGCCTTGGAGGACAGGCTAACAGTCTTCTCCTTAACGACCTGTAATTTCCAGGAGCCTGACCTGTACTCAGCTGGGGAGGCCTTGGGGTAGATAGGGATTATCTACCCTATAATAGTTAGGGTAGAGTCTCGGAGAGGAGGAGGGTGGAGCTTTTTGTCTGTGGGGGGATGGCAGGAAGTGGTGGCCGTGTAGGGAGCCTGCCCTCTGAGTAATTTTCCTTGCGGCAGGAACAGGGTGGTGGGAATCTGAGGGGAGCCCTGTCAAGGGCCTGGCTCTCTGCCCGGGCTACCCGCTCCGGACTGTCGCAAGGCTATTGTATTGCTCTGCCCGGCAGGTTGCCCGGTGGACTTCTTAGATCTGAGAGGCTGGGGGCAGGAAGGCTGATGGGGAGTGGCTTCAGGAAGTCTCAGGCAGGTACAGGCTGGGAGGTTAACATCTTAGAGAAAATGGAAGCCTCCACCCCATGGGCCTCACGGAGTTTGGGGGCAATGGCACCATGTTCCCTTCTCTGATCTTTTGTAAGGCAGGAGACTGCATCTTCCCGATTCACTGCAAACCACAGGGTGAGTCTGGGACGGAACCTTCTCCAGGCTTCAGCATGGGGTGGCCAGAAGTATTGGGGTTGGCCGTGTAATGTAGGGAAAAGAGGTGGAGAAGAAGTTACCCTCTGATCAATTCTGGGTACGCTCCAAGCACGCTGCCTGGTGCTTCAGACATTACCTAACTCAGCCCTGCAATAATGCTGGCCATATCATCACCTCCCCTACATTTGACAGACGAGGAAACCTATGTGCTGAGACTCTAAATGTTCTCATCCTGTCAACAGTGTGTTCTGTTTACCTGTGCCAATGTCACCGTGTCTGATTCTGCAGACCTTGTCACAGTGGGTCTGGCATAGCCGTTCTGACTGTGCTTTCTATTGACGATGACAAACCCAGGACTTCCTTTTTTGCTTTGGCCACCGCACCGTGTGGCTTATGGGATTTTAGTTCCCCGACCAGGGATTGAACCTGAACCTGGGCCCTCGGCACTGAGAGCACGGAGTCCTAACCACTGGACAGCCAGTGTATTCCCCCCAAAGCTTCCTGATTTATCTGCATCCAACGTCAGGCACTGTCACCCTGCCCTTTCCCCTGATACATGAATCTAAGCCACCTGTGATAACCACTAATTACCCCTGTATTAGAATGTTTTCCTTGAGTAAAAAGATTTTCTTATACTGTGCACAAAGAGATATGTACAAAGATGCTTAGTACAGCATTGCTTACAGGACAAAAGGGAACATTCAGAAAGTGCCCATCAATAGGCAAATAGTTAGATAAACCAGGGAAGGCAGGGTTCTCAAACTTTTCTGTCTCAGGGGCCCTGTAGGTTCTTAAAAATTACCGAGGACTCCAAAGAGTCCTCAGTAATTGTGAGTTATAACTGTCAATATTTACTAAAATAGAAATTAAAACTGAGAAATTAAAAATTTTAACTTATTCATTAAAAACAATAAATGTTCACATAAATAATATTTTCAGCTTTATTGAGTTATAATTGACAAAAAGAATTGTAAGATATTTAAAGTATACAATGAGATGATTTGATATATGTATACATTGTAAAACGATTCCCCCCATTGAGTTAATTACCACATCCATCATCTCACATAATTACCTTTCTTTTTGTGAGAATATTTAAGTTCTACTCTCTTAGCAAATTTCAGTTATACAATACAGTGTTATCAACTATAGTTACCATGTTATACATATATTAGAGCCTCAGAACTTTTCATCTTATAATTGAAAATGTGCCCTTTTACCAACCTTTCCCTATTTCCTCATCCCCCAGCCTCTGGAAAATAACTTTTCTAACTCTTTGGTTCTATGAGTTTGACTTCTCCTTTTAGATTCCACATGTAAGTGATACCATGGAGTACTTGTCTTTCCATGTCTGGCTATTTCACTAAGCATAATGCCTTCCAGTTTCATCCATGCTGTCACAAATGACAGTATTTCTTTCTCTCTCTCTCTCTCTTTTTTTTTTTTTAAACAAACAACTTTTTATTGAAGTATAGTTGATTTTCTTCTTTTTAAAGAATATTTTTTCTTCTTTTTTCTTCTTTTTAAAGAATTTTTTTCTTCTTTTTAAAGAATTTAAAGAATTTCTTATTTTTTCTTCTTTTTTCTTCTTTTTAAAGAATATTTTTTAAAGAATATTCTTCTTTTTAAAGAATATTTCTTCTTTTTAAAGAATATTTTTAAATATTCTGTGTATATATAAATACATATACATCACATTTTCTTGTTACATCTATCTGTTGACGGATACCTAGATTGTTTCCATACTTTGGCTATTGTGACTAATACTGCAATGAACATGAGAATACAGATATCTCTTCAAGATAATGGTTTTATTTCTTATAGACATTTACCCAGAAGTGGAATTACTGGATGATATGGTAGTTCTATTTTAAATTTCTTGAGGAACTTCTACACTGTTTTCCGTAGTGGCTGCACTAGACATTTCTTCATAAAATACCATGTTAAATGAAAAATAGTTATATTTTCTAAAATAAATAATTAGTGAGAAGAGTGGCATTGTTGTACATTTTCACAAATCTCTTTAATATCTGGCTTAATAGACGACAGCTAGAGTCTCATACCTGCTTTTGCATTTAATCTGTTACAATATGCTGTTTTGATGGAAGTAGATGAAGCATATCTGGACCCACAGATATGCAGTTGGAAAGAGAGGTGTATCAGCTTTCTCAGATAATTGTGAATATTTTTCTTTGATACTACACCAACACTTGACAACTGGTAGTTTCTTAAAGGTTAGCTGTGATGTGGAATCTGAAACCATATCAACAAATTTTTCTACTCTTACATTAAAATTGCTCTGGTCTGTCTTGCACTTTGAGTGGATTGTTCATCCATGTGTGACTTTGTAACGTCATGCATTGGTCACCTGGAAAATTTTGGGTCACTGAACTTTGCATACCCTCCAAATGTTGATATACTTTATTGCACAATATTAAAAAAATCACATTTATTAATATCAATATTGATCTCATTGGAAAACTCTTATAGTGTCAGGCAGTTGTCAAACTCAGGATGGCAGAGGCAGATTTTCTACAATTCTAATTTTTGCTGGAAAATTCAAATTTTATGAATGGCAGCAAATATTGTCAGTTATTTTCCTTGAAGTGACAGTCTCCTTTGTTCTTTTTTTTTTTGCTGTGTGCGGGCCTCTCACTGTTGTGGCCTCTCCCGTTGCGGAGCACAGGCTCCGGACGCGCAGGCTCGGCGGCCATGGCTCACGGGCCCAGCCGCTCCGCGGCATGTGGGATCTTCCCGGACCGGGGCACGAACCCGCGTCCCCTGCATCGGCAGGCGGACTCTCAACCACTGCGCCACCAGGGAAGCCCTCCTTTGTTCATTTTTGAGAAAATATCTGCCAAATACCCAAATATGAATCATAGTTTGCCTATCAGTCATTCTCTCCAGTAAAAAGAGTGGTACATGAAGAAAGCAGGTAGTTCAGCTCACATCTCAAATGATTGCACAAGTGCTTTTTATTGAGATAAACATTGTTCTTCAGTATGCAGCAGCAATGTTTTATGTGTAATTCCCACTTCTTCACAGTATACAGTGTTTTATGTATACTTCCCATTTCTTCACAAAGAATGTGAATGTGTTTTATATTCAAGATTTTTTTGGGTGTGCTAACTAGCTTTTTTAAAAAAATTGAAGTATAGTTGATTTACAATGGTTCAGGTGTACAGCAAAGTGATATATATTCTTTTTCAGATTCTTTTCCATTATAGGTTATTACAAGATACTGAATATAGTTGCCTGTGCTCTACAGTAGGTCCTTGTTGTTTATCTATTTTATAGATAGTAGTGTGTACCTGTTTATTCAAAATTCCAAATTTATCCTTACTCCTCTTCCCCTTTGGTAACCATAAGTTTGTTTTCTTTGTGAGTCTATTTCTGTTTTGTAAATAAGTTCATTTGTATCATATTTTATTTTATTATTTTTTATATGGAGCGCTTCACAAATTTGCATGTCATCCTTGAACAGGGGCCATGCTAATCTTCTCTGTATTGTTCCAATTTTAGTATATGTGCTGCCGAAACGAGCACTGTATCATATTTTAGATTGCACGTATAAGTGATATCATATGATATTGCCTTTCTCTGTCTGACTTACTTCACTTAGTATGATAATCTTTATGTCCATCCATGTTGCTGCAAATGGCATTATTTCATTCTTTTTAATGGCCAACTAAACTGCGAGTGTGTGCTATGAAGAATCTAATGACTACTTGGACAGTTTTGTGCCACTGCTTTATCTGTGGCACCAAATAACCCACTGTTGCTTTTGTGCCATTGGTGGAAATATCAAAACCGTTGTTTCAGGAGAAACCATGACATTCAAAAAAGTTAGTCAGCACTGAGAATTTCACCACCACATTTGTTCATTGCCAAGTATTCACATAGAAGAAGATCTTTAACGATTAGTTAGTGCTGACATGAGATGAATACGAGAAAACAGCACGTTTCTCCTGTGTATGTTGATTCATTCATTTATGAGGCACAAGTACAATTCTTCAGGCAAGAGATTAACTCAGTCTTCATATTTGCTGCTAAATCTTTAATATGACAAGTGACTGTATTGTTGTTAAGTGGAAGCTCAGATTTCTTTCACGACTTTTCATCTAGCAGGTGTTCAGCTATGTCAAGGTATGAGGCTTTATTATCTCTCAGCTATTGAGTTCACTTCTTCAGCGAATGCAGTGTGTAAGTTATCCTGTACAACGCTTCAGTAACTTTTTCATTTCTACTTTGAAAAGCTGAAAGAAACAATTTTTAGCTTTTGAAGAGCTCAGCATATCTACATTTAAACTAAGCAATTCCTTTTTCTCTAAACTCTGAATGATTGGTCTCACAATGATGCTGCAACTTACCTAGTGCTATAATACTATTCAAAATACTGTGTTGCATAAGACATGATAAGATAAACAACTAATATCTATATAGTTGAGGGAAATACAGATTTCATCATATTTTTGTTTCTTACTTAGTTTTGCACAGTTGCTTTGGAGTCTATCCCTCCTTTCCACTAGTCAGAGAACTCTGACATGTCAATTTCATCTTTTTCAGTATTTTTAGGCATAGATGGTGTAGAGGTGGGTTGAAGAAGCAAGTCTTCTAATCTGTCTTTCTTAAGCCAATGATAAATTCTTGAACATAAGAAGAAATATATTGTAAAGAAATGATGGGGACTTCCCTAGTGGCGCAGTGGTTAAGATTCTGCGCTCCCAACGCAGGGGGCCCAGATTTGATCCTTGGCCCAGGTTTGATCCTTGGTCAGTGAACTAGATCCCGCATGCAGGCCGCAACTAAGTTTTTGCATGTCACAACTAAGGAGCCCCCCTGCTGCACCTAAGACCTGGCGCAACCAAATAAATAAATATTAAAAAAATAAAGAAATGATGATGTGTGTTAGAATAAAACATTATTACATTTATTACATTTCAAAGTAGCAATTTTAGATAAAATTTTTATTTTATTATTATTTTAGATAAAGTTTTAAAAAACTTTTTATTTATTTTTTTATATAGCAGGATTTTATTAGTTATCTATTTTATACATATTACTGTATATGTGTCAATCCCAATCTCCCAATTCATCCCACCACCACCACTCCACTCCCGCTTTCCTCCCTTTGTGTCCATACGTTTGTTCTCTACATCTGTGTCTCTACTTCTGCCTTGCAAACCAGTTCATCTGTAACATTTTTCTAGATTTCACATATATGCGTTAATATATGATATATTTTCTTCTCTTTCTGACTTACTTCACTCTGTATGACAGTCTCTAGGTCCAACCACATCTCTACAAATGACTCAATTTCATCCCTTTTTATGGCTGAGTACTACTCCATTGTATATATGTACCACATCTTCTTTATTCATTCGTCTGTCGATGGGCATTTAGGTTGCTTCTATGACCTGGCTATTGTAAATAGTGCTGCAGTGAACAGTGGGGTGCATGTGTCTTTTTGAATTATGGTTTTCTCTGGGTATATGTCCAGTAGTGGGATTGCTGGGTCATATGGTAAATTCTATTTTTAGTATTTTAAGGAACCTCCAAACTCTTCTCCATAGTGGCTGTATTAATTTTCATTCCTACCAACAGTGCAAGAGGGTTCCCTTTTCTCCACACCCTCTCCAGCATTTCTTGTTTGTAGATTTTCTGATGATGCCCATTCTAACCGGTGTGAGGTGATACCTTATTGTAGTTTTGATTTGTATTTCTCTAATAATTAGTGATATTGAGCAGATTTTCATGTGCCTCTTGGCCATCTGTATGTCTTCTTTGGAGAAATGTTTATTCAGGTCTTCTGCCCATTTTTGGATTGGGTTGTTTGTTTTATTAATATTGAGCTGCATGAGCTGTTTATATATTTTGGAGATTAATCCTTTGTCCATTGATTCATTTGCAAATATTTTCTCCCATTCTGAGGGTTGTCTTTTCATCTTGTTTATAGTTTCCTTTGCTGTGCAAAAGCTTTTAAGTTTCGTTAGGTCCCATTTGTTTATTTTGTTTTTATTTCCATTACTCTAGGAGGTGGGTCAAAAAAGATCTTGCTGTGATTTATGTCAAAGAGTGTTCTTCCTATGTTTTCCCCTAAGAATTTTATAGTATCCGGTCTTACATTTAGGTCTTTAATCCATTTTGAGTTTATTTTTGTGTATGGTGTTAGGGAGTGTTCTAATTTCATTCTTTTACATGTGTTTTATTATTTTTTAAAAAATTAAAAAAAAGTTCTTTGACTGCACCATACAGCATGCGGGATCTTTGTTCCCCGACCAGGGATTAAACCCATGCTCCCTGCAGTGGAAGCTCGGAGTCTTAACCACTGGGTTGCCAGGGAAGTCCCACAAAATTACAAATTTTAGGAAGTTTTTTTGAGAAACATTAAAAAATATTATTGCAAAACAAGATGAAGCATACTTATTTCTCGTGTTTCCCCAGGGGTCCAAGGAAAAATTCAGAATTTCAAAATAACAATATTGGATAATAGTATAGGTACAATTGAAGTTAGTGAGGAATAGCACAGTAAAAGATCAAGAACAAACTGAGTTCACCTCTTGAAAATGCACACATTTATACTCTAATTCTACTTCTTTAGAACATTTTGGAAAATATTAGAAGTACACGTACATATTTCACTAGCTGTCAGAGCAATGACATCATCACATGTCATGGAGCCTCTGGAAAACTCCACTGTACATTTGTGAGAGAGTGAGGGTGCAAAAGACAAATGATGTCTTACTATTATGAAAATAATTTTGACCTTATAGGCCCCCTGAAAGGATCTCCCAAGTGGTTCCCAGACCACACTCTGAGATCTGCTAAACTAGGGTAATGTTTGTTCTGTGGAATATTATGCAGCTTTTAAAAGCTATGAGGTAGATCTATATGTACTGTCATGTAACAAGAACAACGGAATAGCATTTACAATATGATACATACAAACACACAAAACAACTCTACATATTCTGTACTTACATATATGTATGCAAATGCATAGAAAATTCTAGAAGAACACGCTGTTAACTGTGGTTACTTTTGGGAAGCATTGTATGACAGCCAAGCCAAAAAAACTCCATTATATATATATTATGTAATAGTTAATTTTATATAATAATTTGTCTTCATCTTTCTCCTGGGTGATATGTAAAATTTACACAATTTTGGTATTTTTTTCAGATCAGTGAATAAGTTGACAGCTGTCATTGTTCTCTGGAGAATCACTATCACTAGGGTGAAAGGGTATGGTTGCTAGGTAAAATACAGGACACCCAGGTAAGTCTGAATTTCAAATAAACCAGGAAGACATTTTTAGTATAATTATGTCCCATGCAATATTTGGGACATACTTATACTACAAAATTGTTTGTTGTTTACCTGAAATTCAAATTTAACTGGGCATCTGTTTTTTAAAATTTGCTGTTTGTCAATCTCATAAAGGGGATATGGGGGATGACCCTTAGGTGCCAAGTTGTGGAGTAGAACCCAGATCCATTGGCAGCTTGCTGGTGCTCTTTGGACATCTTTGTGAGCCAAAGCTCACTGGAAGATAAGATAAGAAGCTCTGAGAGGAGGATATTGGGGCAAAGAAATGTTGGCAAACTCACTCTTCTCCTGATAAATGCCTTGCAGCTTGTCAAGGTTGTGAGATGTTGTGGTGAAAGGGATGAGCAGGGAATGAATTGGAGGGAGGTTATAAAATGTTGCAATGGGAATTTTTGCTTTTAAATACATATAAACTTTCACAAGATGTAGCCTTTGGCATTAGGTTGCATAACTCTTCTGTAGTCACCATGAGACTGGTACTATGTCCTGGGCTTCTGGGCTCCAGCAGGTCCCTGCTTCTACATTACCCCATGGCTACCAAAGGCCTTGGCTACTGAGGGGGTTTTCTTGAGGCGGTAAAAGGTCACTCCAGAACTTTCTTCCCCATAATCTCTTTTCTTCCCCATCAGGGGAATGTATATATGCCATTTTTCCCAATTCTTCTTTTTCTCACTTTTGTCTTAAGAAATTTCACTATGGTCAATATCCTCCTCAAATGTACAGACCTTTAAGTTTTTTCTTTCTTTTCTTTGGGTTTTCTCTTCTTCTTCTTTTTTTTAAAAATTATTTTGGGCTGTGTTGGATCTTCATTGCTGTGCATGGGCTTTCTCTAGTTGTGGCGAGTGGGGGCTACTCTTTGTTGTGGTGCGCAGACTTCTCATTGAGGTGGCTTCTCTTGTTGCAGAGCATGGGCTATAGGTGCGCGGGCTTCAGTAGTTGCAGTACTCGGGCTCGGCAGTTGCGACATGCAGGCCTTAAAGCGCGTGCGCTTCAGTAGTTGCAGCGCTTGGGCTCTAGGGTGTGTGGGCTTCAGTAGTCTGGCCCATGGGTTTAGTTTTTCCGAGGCATGTGGGATCTTCCCGACCCAGGGCTCGAACCCGTGTCCCCTGCATTGGCAGGTGGATTCTCAACCACTGCACCACCAGGGAAGTCCCTCTTTTCTTCTTTTTAAGGTTTTTTCCCCCCTTCTTTTCCTTCTTTTTCAGATTTTGCCCATAGAAAAATCTCTCTTGCTTTTATCATCTCTGCAATTTGTGAACCAACCAACCTTCCAAACAACAAATCAACTAACTACTAAACCAGCTGACCAACTTGTCTTAGTCTGCCTGGGCTGCTATAGCAAAAATACCATAGTCTAGATGACTTAAACAACAAACATTTATTTCTCATGGTTCTGGAGGCTGGGAAGTCCAAGATCACAGTGATGGCAGATACAGTGTCTGGTGAGGGCCTTCTTCCCTGTCCACAGATTGTTGTCTTCTCACTGTGTCCTCATGGAGGAAGGGGTGAGGGACCTCTCTAGAGTCTCTCTTATAAGGGCGCTAATCCCATTTATGAGGGCTCCACCCTCATGACCTAAGCATCTCCCAAATGTCCCACCTCCAAATACCATCACATTGGGGATTAGGTTTCAACATATGAATTTTTGGGGGGGGCGGGACACACAGACATTCAGTCGACAGCACCATCCCAGAAACAAAGGTTGGAGGATGCTTCAACCTGGTACAGAGACCAAAGCAAAGTGATGCTGTGCTTCATATAGACCTCAACTCTATGAAGAGAGTCTCCCATTCTGTAGGAAATCAGCTTTGAATCACCTATGCCCAGGAGAAGCTGAGGAAGGGTCACCACTAGAGAGGAAAGGGATTGAGTGTAGGTCAGGATCCAGGACTAATAAGTCTCATGGAGAAATCTTGCTTTTTAAAAAACTCAGACCTACTGGTGTTTGCCCTCAGTTCGTTCTTTCTTTCTTCTTTTCTTCTTTCTTTCTCTCTTTCTTCCCTCCCCGCACCAGCCCCCCCACCAACCCCGGTTTCTTTCTGCCATGCGGCACGGCTTGTGGGATCTTATTTCCCCGACCAGGGATTGAACCCATGCTTTTGGCAGTGAAACAAGGAGACTTAGACACTGGACCACCAGGGCATTCCCTCTTTCTTTCTTTTAAATCAACTCTATTGAAGTATACTGTCGATAAAATAAAATGCACACAATTTAAATGTACAGTCCCTAGGATTTTGTCCAATGTCTATATCTGTGTATTCACCATCCCAATTGAGATACAGAACATTTCCATCACCCTAGAAAGTTCCCTTGTGCCCCTACACTCAGACAACCATTGATCTGATTTCTACCACCATATATTAGTTTTGTCTATTCTAGAACTTTATATCAATTGTACTTTTCTTTTTAATTTATTTATTTTTAAAAAAATCTTTGGCTGCGTTGGGTCTTCGTTGCTGCGTGCGGGCTTTCTCTAGTTGCGGTGAGCGGGGGCTACTCTTGTTGCAGAGCTCAGGCTCTAGGCACGCGGGCTCAGTAGTTGTGGCTCAGGGGCTCTAGAGAGCAGGCTCAGTAGTTGTGGCGCACCGGCTTAGTTGCTCTGCGGCACGTGAAATCTTCCGGACCAGGGCTTGAACCCGTGTCCCTGCATTGGCAGGCAGATTCTTAACCACTGCGCCACCAAGGAAGCCCTAAGTTGTACTTTTCTTTTGGCTTGGCTTAGGTAGTTTTCTTTTCCATGCAGAAGCAAAAAAGATTCCTGTAATTTTTTATATTTATGGTCTCATTTTTTATATTTAAATCTTTGATACATCTGAAATGTATTTTGGTATGTGGTGTGAAAGGCACAGGTCTAATTTAAGTTCTTTTTCCCCAGAGAGCTACCCAGTTGTCTCAACATCATTTATTGCTACATGTATCTTTTTTCTCACTGATTCAAAATGCCACCTTTATCACATGTTAAATTCTCAAGTGTGTTTGTATCTCTTTCTGAACCTTCCCTTCTGTTCCTTTGATTTGTTTGTTCAAGTATCAATACAACACTGTTTTAACTGTGACTATATTATTTGTAAAAATATTATATTTTAGGATTTTCTGCTCTATCTCTTCAATGAGGTAAATTTTTCCAAGGTTCCTGTACTGGTTATCTGTTACTGCATAACAAATTACCCTAACATTGAGCAGCTCGAAAATTTATCTCACAGGTTCTGAGACTCAGGAATGAGAGAAGTGTAGCTGGGGGTTCTGGCTCAAGGTGTCTGGTGAGGCTGTAGTTAAGCTCCCAGCTGGGGCTGCGGTCATCTCAAAACTCGGGCTGAGACGTTTGCTTCCAAGCCATGTGGTTTTTGGCAGCCCTCAGCTCCCTGCCATGTGGGTCTTGCCATATAGGGCTGCTCACGACATGGTAGCCAGGACTAATCCAAGAGGGAAAGAAAGAAACAGCGAGGGCCCAGGACGGAATGTTCAGTTTTATATATCCTAATCTCAGAGGTGACGTACCATGACTTCTGCCAAGCCGGGCATGATGTGGGAGGGAACTATACGAGGTAGTGAACGCCAGCCCCCAGGGGTCCCAGAGACCATCTCAGAGGCTGGCAACCACATTTCCAGTTTTGGCTGTCCTCTCTTTCCACATTATTCACTTTCTTGGAATATCTCATCCGTTTTATGAGGCTGCTTCTACCTATGATCTTCTGATTACTAACTTGCTCTCTGGAGTGCCAGCATGATTTATCCAATTGCCTGGGTACCTCCTCTGAAAATCCCACAGGCATCTCTACGTGGCTTATCCTCTGCTCTCCTTGGGTTGGAGGTTGAGTCTCAAACCTCCTTCCATTTGACATGTAGTGCTCTGCACTGCATGAATTTGATTCCTCTAATAGACTGTAAGTTTATTGAGGGTAGGGATTAGGCCTTCAGTGTTTTGATATTCTTGGTACTTAACACAGTGCTTAGCGTGAAGCAGGTGCTCATCAAATATTTGGACCCAGGTGACAGCTTGGGTAGTGGGCACCTGCAGCTCTGCAGCCATTAGTCCTGTATGGTGCCAGGGGCCCGATATAACAGGGAAGGGTGGGATCACTGGATTTAGGACTCAGGTCTATGGTCTCTTTTTGGTGCTGACTTTGTACTCAGCTCTGTGTTCCCAGCCAGCTGAGCCTATAGGCTGCCCGTCCTTTCATTCACTCCCCTCCACCCCCTGCCCAGTGTGGGGTCTGGAGCCTGTTTGGACCCACGGGTCTGTCTGCTTCTGTTGTGTGTGAGAGTCTGGGGACAGCTGGACTGGCAGGACTGGGTCATTGGTAAGTGGTCTGTGCAGTATTCTGCAGAATTTCACTCAGACAAGTACTTCCTACACTTTCCCCCTCCTGAGGCTTCCTCACCAGCTGTGTGGGGGAGGCCTTTTCTCACCTCCAACTTTCTTAATTCTAGGACTGTAAAGTCCATGAATCCTTGAGTTTTTCAGATAGAAACAGCAGTGCCTGAAACCCAGCCTGCTGCCTACTCACATTCTCGCACTCAGCTGCAGGCTCCACGGCGGAGGGGCCCCTGACCAGTGCTCAGAACAGCCAGGAGCACAGCCAGGTGAGGCTGAGCTGACGCCGCCGAAGGGCAGGGATGCTGTGCCCAGGTTGGTGTTCGTGATGCTGGAACTGCCTACCTTCACTCCTGTTTACTTTTCGTGCTGGTGCTTCTTTCTGCTGGGCTCTGTCTGCAGCTCAGTCTTTTTTTTTTTTAGGCTGCACTGCGTCTTAGTTGTGGCACATGGGATCTTCGTTGCAGCAAGCAGGATCTTTAGTTGCAACATGTGGGCTTCTTAGTTGCAGCATATGGACTCTTGGTTGCGGCATGCATGCGGGATCTAGTTCCCCAACCAGGGATCGAAACTGGCCCCCTGCATTGGGAGCTTGGAGTCTTAACCACTGGACCACCAGGGAAGTCCCTGCAGCTCAGTCTTGATTTCTTCTCTGATTGTCATAAAAAAGCTCGTGGGACTATCAGAGCCCTTAGGATCACCTAGCTCAACTTTTCTTACCAAGGTGCCAATGGAGCCAGAGAGGGGAACAGACACCCAAGATCACGCAGCTTCTGTTGACATCTCCCATGGGGCTTGCAGGATCTTAGTTCCTTGACCAGGGATTGAATCCAGATCCTCAGCAGTGAAATCACGGAGTCCTAACCACTGGACTGCCAGGGAATTCCCTCTCTTCCTTGATTTTCGATGTTTCTAATGACTGTACGTCTCTCCCTAGTCTTTGTTTTCTTTCCTTTACCATTCTCTTATCTCTTTGGAGCCAAGAGATAAGAGAAGGTCACCTACCTCAACATTGGGACTAGGTTGAGGTGTGTCCATTTGACTTCCCATCTTCCACATTTGGGCATCTGAATTGACCAGCATGGAAAGGGGAATCAGAGTGGGCAGTGCCAGGTTCAGACCTGCATTCAACTCTGGCCCAGTTGACTGCTTCAAAGTAAAGATGAATGAGGGGAGAGGGTGCCAGAGCCTGGGCCTTTGGAAGCCACTCAATCTCAGGCCCTGGTCTAGGGGGACTTGAACAGGAAGGGGAACCAAAAGAGATAGATGAGGGCTTCCCTGGTGGCGCAGTGGTTGAGAGTCCGCCTGACGATGCAGGGGACACGGGTTCGTGCCCCGGTCCGGGAAGATCCCACATGCCACGGAGCGGCTGTGCCCGTGAACCATGGCCGCTGAGCCTGCGCGTCTGGAGCCTGTGCTCCGCAACAGGAGAGGCCACAACAGTGAGAGGCCCGCGTACCGCAAAAAAAAAAAAAGAGAGATAGATGAGGCCTGACCAGTCTCTCTGCACTTCACCTGCAATAGCCTGGATCTGCTTTTCCTTACAAGTAGGGCAGCTTTCCGGCAAACCACCTTACAGCAAGTGTTGTAGGACGCCGGCTTGCTGAGAGATGGGAACAGCTTCTCAGAGGTGCTATAACTCCAGCCTTCCAGCAGGGGATGTCCTGTCCCGACAAAATGCAAGTCTTCTTTTTCCTGCTGCCCTCCCAGCCAAAGAGACTGATTCCCCCGACACTTGATGGGGTTAATCTGTGCTCACAGCTAGGGGGAGAGGAGTCCCCTGGGGGTCAGAATAGTGTTTAGAATCTGGTGTCCTGTTTAAGAAAGGTAAAACCATCAGGAGTTGAAATCTCTCATCCCTCTGAATAAAAGCCTGTAAATATGACCTTGCAGAGAAGAGAGAGAGCATGAGAGAGAGAGAGCAAACAGAGTGAAAGCAGCTGGGATAAAAAAGCAAGGAGATGTAGGACCTGCAAAGGGTGGTTTTGGAAATAGGGTACCAGAAGAGACATAAACTGAAAACAAAGGCTGTCCCTCCCAAAGCAGAGCATTTGGTCACCTTCATTATGACACTATGACACTGATACAGACTGATATTTCATCTGAAATTTCTCCACAATTCCTGAGCAGCACCCATTCTCTTATCATGTATAGATACCAACACCTAACTCCAGGGAACTGAGTTATGCAAAGGTTGCTAAGGAACGAGGGGAGATGCAGTAGGTACGGCAGGGGTTGCTTAGTAACCAGAGTCCCTTTGTGATGGAGTGGCCAGAGCAGGTGTGGAACTGATGAAGATCCATGGACAGAGTCAGCTCACAGCAGAGCCTCCTGAAAGGGCATGTCCGTTGGCCCCTGGGCCCAGAGCGGCCAGAGCCTGCCTCTCTTCAGCTCCCTGGCACTGCCTTGCCCAAAAAGTACACCCCAAGCCCTTGAGTATCCTCAACAGTCCTTTGCTCCAACCATGCCTTCCCCACCTCCCTTGGCAGGAAGCTAATCAGATTGCTAGATTCGAGAAGGGGCAGGGCTCTCCAGCAGGCGAACGGGAATCTCACCACAGGGGAGGCAGGAGCCTCTGGGCTCACACTGACCTGGAGCTGGGAAATTTGGGGTTGGGCGGAAAGAGGGTCCCCTAGGCAAGCATCCCTGATGTATTTGCAGTTCACAGGGAAATGTCTTCCTCTCTGAGTCTCCCATGCCACTCTTCATCCTGCGCATAGCTAGGGTGGCACACCTCTTCCCTTCCCAAGGGTGAGCTGGGTGCGTGGGTCTCCACACAGCAGCCTGGCTTGGGGCTCCTTTGGCTGCCTGGGTTCCTCACAGCTGCCCTTCAGAGAGCTTCACTTCAGCACAGCCTGGAGGAGTCATCATGCAGGCATTCGGAACCAGTCAGCTTTTGCAGCCAGGAGTCCTCCATTCTCTGTTCCCCAGGCACAGAGGTGGCCCTCCTCTCTCCCAAACACCATGGACACTCACACTCCTCTGCTTCTCCTCTCAGTCTGTGCCCTGGACCAGAGCACAGGCCACCTATCCCGCTGCTTCCCCCATCAGACCTCCCTTCACCTTCCAGGTCCTGTTTATCTGCAGCCTCCCTAGTGATGATTCTCCCAGCCTGAGCAGAATGAGCTGTGCACCCCTGTAATGTATTGGACTGACAAGCACCCCTGGACTCAGGCCCGGCAAGGCTCTGGGGCCCCAGAGAGGGAGCAAGTGGCACTGCCCTCAAGGAGCCCACTGAGCCTCTGCTTCCTCCACCATCTGGCAGGATGCTCCCAGGAAAACCTTTGTAGATTGAGCGTTTATATGCGAAAGCTTGTTGTTTCAAACAAAGCCCTTTGCACAGAACATCTCTGAGAAAGTGTTTGAGACACTGGGAAGTTTGCCTCCAAGAAGAGAACTGGGAGACTTAGTTTTTGAACTAGTTTTGAACTGCTTGAATTTAAAAATCTACCATGAGCAGATAATCTTTACTTTTTAAACATTTTGATTGTGAAATATAACAAATACATAAAAAGTATATATGTATGTATATACATAGACATATGCAAGACACACATATCTTTTTGAAAATTTTAATTAAAACCTTTTTTTTTTTTTTTTTTTTTTTTTTGCGGTACGCGGGCCTCTCACTGTTGTGGAGCACAGGCTCCGGATGCGCAGGCTCAGCGGCCATGGCTCACGGGCCCAGCCGCTCTGCGGCATGTGGGATCTTCCCGGACCTGGGCACGAACCCGTGTCCCCTGCATTGGCAGGCGGACTCTCAACCGCTGTGCCACCAGGGAAGCCCCCAATTAAAACCTTTTTTATTGAAGTATAGCTGATTTGCAATGTTTCAGGTGTACAGCAAAGTGATTCAGTTATATATATATCTATATGTGTATGCACATATAGATGTATATGTATTCTTTTTCAGATTCTTTTCCATTACAGGTTTTTCTTTTTTGGGGCTACGCTGTGAGGCATGCGGAACAATGCGGGATCCACATGAGGGATTCCCCGACCAGGGATCGAACCCACGCCCCCTGCAGTGGAAGTGCAGAGTCTTAACCACTGGACCACCAGGGGAGTCCCCATTACAGGTTATTACAATATATTGAATATAGCTCTCTATGCTATACAGTAGGTCCTTGTTGTTGACCTATGTTATATATAGTAGTGTATGTCTGTTAATCCCCAATTCCTAATTTATCCCTGCCCCAAGACACACATATCTTAGTGGACACCATGGAATCATACAATGGAACACAGACAGCACCCCAGGAACCCCTCGGTTTGCCACTCTCCAGTCGTCCCCCCTCTTTTATCCTAGGAATATCCACTCTCCTGACTTTTGTGGTAATTACTGCCTTGCTTTTCTCTGCAGTTTTATCACCTGTTTGCATTCTTAGACAACATAGAGGGGTTTTGCCTGCTTTTGAAACTCGTGTATGTGGAATCACATAATAAAGGATTATTTTTTGTCTGGCTCCTTTCCCTCAATGATATCATTTTTTAGATTCATTTATGTTGTCCAGTGTAGCTTCAGTTCACTAATTTTCATTGCTGCATAGTATTCCATTATATAAGTGCAATCCAATTTGTCTATCTATTCTACCATTAATGGACATTTGGGCTTGGTTCCAGTTTGAGGCTATTTCAAAGCATGTTGCTGTGAACGCTCGTGTGCAGGCTCGTGGTGCACATGTGACAGCACTCCTGGGTTGTGAAAGTGTAGAGTCAGAGGGCTGTTTGTTCAACTTCCCTGGGCAGTGCAAAACCATTTTCCAAAGTGGCTGTGCTTATACTCCCACCAGGTTTGACTGAGACTTTCGTTGATTTCTACTTTTTCAACTATAAGCAGCTCATTAAAATTGATAATTGGTGTCATTATTAGTTTGGTATCTGGCATTCTCACTCTACTGGGAAGCTCCATGGGTGGAGGTTGGGGGCCATGGTTGCTTGCTTATGGAATGAATGGGAAAATAATCATGTCTACTTAATTCTGGATCTCACATTCTAATTTGCCCCTTTTATAAATAGAGAATTTTCAGGAAAGTTTCCCTGACCTGAGGCTCATCTGTTTGAAATTCACCCTGACTGGCCCGACTCTTTCCCACTCTCTGCCATTGGCCTTGTCTGTCCGGAGGAGCTGGGGGTAGAACATCATCATTCTTGCTGATGGCATCAGTGGTAAATGAAGTTGATTCTTTCCCCCAGGGCCGAGTTCAGCGGGAAGTAGACCAGTCACTGGCCGCCATGCAGGGCCTGGGTCCCCCGGGGCCTGTTCTGTCCCTGTGCTGGGCTCTCTGTGCTGCTGAGCAGCAGTGGGATAGAACAAAATGGCATTCTGGCCAATCAGGTAGCCGGGGTCACAGGGTCCACTGATGGTTGAGTATCCTATTGCCCTGTGGGTCTTGACCCCTCACAGGGACCCTTACTTGCTCAAAAGGACCTCAGGGCTATAGAGCAGGACACAGCTTTGTTGATTTCCAGGGCTGGGGGGGAAGGAGAATAGTAGCGAGGAGCTGAGGCTTTGTTCCGTTCATCTCCACCGCAGGATCAGCTTCGCCATGGCTCAGCATCTGGCCCAGGATGGGCCCCATGTGGTGGTCAGCAGCCAGAAGCAGCAGAACGTGGACCTGGCGGTGGCAGCGCTGCAGCAGGAGGGGCTGAGCACTGTGGGCACCATGTGCCACAGGGGAAGGCAGAGACCAGGAGCAGCTGGTGGCCACAGTAAGGGGCCCCGGGGGTGGAAGGACACAGGGAGGAAAGTGTGCAGAACACCCTGCCTGCTCAGCCTGGGAGGGGTAGGGCCCAGGAGGGGGGCTTGGAGGTCCTGGAAGGCAGCCTGAGGCCACAGCTGCTCGCAGTCTAACCGGGCGGACCTCACTGCTCACGCCGGTTCTCTGGAAAGGGGTCTGTTCATGGGAGGACCTCACTCCTACCCGTCCTGGGAGGTCTGTGGTTGAGGAGGGACCTAAAGGGATTTCTCCAACCCCAGTCCCCAGAGGGGTTTCCTCCCCTGAGGCCCTCAGCCCCGGAGAGCCTACGCCTGGGCCTGTCCAGGGCACTTACCTTCACTGAGAGTTTGGTTCTCACAGGAGCCTTGTGAACATTCCTGCTGGAGACGGTATATAATTAGCAAGCTTTTTAAATAAATTTATTTATTTTATTTATTTATTTTTGGCTGTGTTGGGTCTTCATCGCGGCATGCGGACTTGCTCTAGCTGCAGCGAGCGGGGGCCACTCTTTGTTGCGCTGCGCAGGCTTCTTGTTGCAGAGCATGGGCTCTAGGCATGCAGGCTTCAGTAGCTGTGGTGCGCGGGTTCAGTAGTTGTGGCATGTGGGCTCTAGTAGGATGCAGGCTCAGTAGTTGTGGTGCATGGGCTTAGTTGCTCCGTGGCATGTGGGACCTTCCTGCACCAGGGCTCAAACCCGTGTCCCCTGCATTGGTAGATGGATTCTTAATCACTGAGCCACCAGGGAAGCCCCTGATTAGCAAGCTTTGCCTCAATGTCCCATGTACAGGGTTGCTCAGGGAGGACGAGGCCTCCTCAGGCCATCTCCAGGCCCACCCAGCCCTTCATGTCCCCCCATCCCCCCAGGTCCTGGAGAACTGTGGGGACGTCGACTCCCGGGTGTGCAGCTCAGCGGTCAGCCCCCCTGGTGGGGAGCACCCTGGGCGCCAGTGAGCAGGTGGGGGACAAGGTGAGAGGCTGCCCCGGGGAGTTGGCTGAGGGGTCTGAAGTGCTCCCTCACCAAGACCCTCCTCTCCCCTCCTGACGTTACTGTAAAAGCAGGCGCTGACCACGTGCCCCCTGGAATGTGCTGTGATGCTCCTTTCTGGCCTGTGTGCTTTTGAAGCTGGTTCCTACACTCTTTCTGCTCTTCTTTCTCTTCCCGTCCCTTTCGCATGTATTCATTCGGCAAATATTTATCGAGGACTTGCTATGTGCCAGGCCCTGTTCCAAGCTCTGGGGGGTAGAGCTGTGTGATTAAGTTTCTGCTTGTGGTAAGAGTCAAGCATAGTAAGGTGTCTGCTCTCTGCCAACAGTTTATGTTTTTCACATCCTTTGGTGGGGACGTACATTGGTGGTCGTGCTCCTCTTTGGTGACCGTACCTGCCACTGAGGTTCTCCACCTTTCCTAGACGAGGGCTTCTCACTGTCCCTCAGATGAATCTGCTGCACCTGTCAAACCTGGACCCTCCCACCAGCTTTCCATGGGCTTGGATGCAACCCACTGCAGTCCACTTAGCCATCCTGCCACCTGGTCCACCAGGATCTGGGACAGACCTCGTAAAATGCCTTGAGGTTCATCTCTGGCTTTGTTATTCTCCTACGACTTCGGTTCTGTTCACTCCTGTGTTTTTTCCCTTAGCCCCTCTGACAGGCCACATGGACTGTGATGGGGTCATGTTCTTCCTGTCATTGTTAGCATCCCCCGCTGCCCCAAGCACAGGCCAAAGCTGTCCTTTTGCCTCCCCAGCTCTCTGGGTTCTGCTGACATCCTTCTTGGGCTGGTCCCTCCTGTGTATCTGCCCTTGGCCGGATGCCCTTCCCTCCACCCTCAGAAATGGCCTGAAATCCTAGCTCCCTGTGGCCTCCCCAGGCTCTTCAGCTTCCTTAATGTCTCCTAAGCCTCATTTGTGAATCTGTAGCTGGGATTTCATTGCTGACAGTCTCCTAACTCTCCTGAGTCATTTTCCCTTTTAGCGTCTCAGTTCATGGGATCATGACTCTTCCTGGAACTGTTTGAAATCTTCCCTCCTGAAGCTGGGCGCACTAGATGACAGCCTTCTCTGCTGCTCGCCTATTCTCCAAGGGCTTGCTATTCTACTAGCGCTTCTGCACAGCTGGACAGAAATCTTCCCCCCATCACATCTGCCACCACCTCAGAGGGGAAATGCTCACAAAAATGAGTTTCTCTGTTTTCACCCAAATGCGATTTTCAGCAGGTGCCCGGTGAGGAGAATTTCTTCTCACTCATCTTACCCATGGGCCATTTTGAGCACTTCCTTCAGGCAGACCCCATTCTCTCCAGCTGGCTGGGAAAGTTTGAATCTATCACCCCATCCACCTCTCCTCCATCCCGTCCCCAAGGACTCTCCAGACTCTCTGCACCCTCCTCAGACTCACAGAGCTCCGCAGAGATGCACAGGGCAAGGTATGCAGAAAGGACGCAGTACTTCCATGCCTTCTCCAGGCACTGCTCTCCCCCAATCTCCATGTGTTCACCAGCCCAGAAGCTCTCTGAACCCTGCCCTTTGGGTTCTGATGAAGGCTTCAGTGCATAGGCATGATTGGTTAAATCATTGACCACTGGTAATTTTTTTTTTTTTTTGCGGTATGCGGGCCTCTCACTGTTGTGGCCTCTCCCGTTGCGAAGCACAGGCTCCGGATACGCAGGCTCAGCGGCCATGGCTCACGGGCCTAGCCGCTCCGCGGCATGTGCGATCTTCCCGGACCTGGGCACGAACCCGTGTCCCCTGCATCAGCAGGCGGACTCTCAACCACTGCGCCACCAGGGAAGCCCGACCACTGGTAATTTTTAAAAATTAATTTTTATTGGTGTATAGTTGCTTTACAATGTTGTGTTAGTTACCATTGTCTATTTATTCAACTTTCAATCCCTCTCCCCTCCCCAGAGGTCAGGGGGATGGGGCTGAAAGTTCCAACCCTCTAATCACATAGTTGGTTCCCCTAGCAACCAGCCCACATTCTTAGGTATTTTCCAAAAGTTACCTATTAACAAACTCAGGTGTAGCTGAAAGGGATTTGTTATGAATATCAAGACACGTTTACCACTTCTATGACTTAGGAAATTCAATGAGGTTTCCCTGGGGTTGGGACTGGTCCAGGCCACACGTTCAGGGCAGGGTGCCACCTGGAGCAGCCTGACTGAGGGCTGTGAAGTGGGGAATCAGAATTTACCAGTGAACCAAGAGCATAAGACTCTGGGGCCGAAGGTTTCAGTCAGTGCAGAGCAGGTTTTACGGGCCTGCAAGAGTTGGGGCCATGGGGGGGTGGGCAGTGAGGTGTGCTGAGGAGATGCAGACAGGCAGGGCAGGACAGACTGCTTCAGTGGGAAAGCCAGGCCCAGAGAGGTGACTTGCTGGGGTGTCCCACAACCTTTTAATAGCCAAGGCCATGGGCAGAACCTTGCCATTGGATCTCCAGCTCCAGCCCCAAGACCTTCTCCCACACTCCACAGGGGCTGAGTGCAAAGACAGTGAGGGAAGTTGCTAGGCAGGCCAGGCCAGTGCCCCAGAGGCCTGCAGGGAGACACTGAGGGTGGTGCAGAGGGACCACAGGGGCCCCCAAGGAGAGAGAGGCCGCAGAGAGGGGGCGGGGAACAGCAGGCTGACAGCAGGGTCAGGGCTGCTGACCCCTCACCCTCCTGCAATGAGTAACAGAAGGTGCTGACTTCCTGGGTAGGAGTGGGGAGGGGTGTCACCAAGAAAAAAAAAAGCCCTATTTCTGTACCCTGAGCAGGAGGCAGGGATTTGAGGCCTGGAGAGAAGAGAACTTTGCTTCCAATAAGGCAACGCTCAGAGAGGGGATTTGTGTGTGTGCAGTGCCTGTGTGTGTGTGGCTATGGTGGGGAGACCTCAGGGATGGAAAGGGCTGGGGGAGAGTACAGGAGAAAGGGTAAGGGTGCAGAGGGGGGGTTTGCACTCGATTTATGGCCCTTGCCCCTTCTTCTGTTGAGAAGCGTCTGGAAAAGCCCACCCTGGGCTCAAGTAGTCCAGAGCCCTGTGGGGTGAGGGTGTGTCCCGAATGGGGGGGAAGGGAGGGGGGAGGGGGAGGGGAGGGGGAGGGGAGGGGGAGGGGAGGGGGAGGGGAGGGGGAGGGGAGGGGAGGGGAGGGGGAGGGGAGGGGGGAGGGGGAGGGGGAGGGGAGGGGAGGGGAGGGGAGGGGGAGGGGAGGGGAGGGGGAGGGGAGGGGAGGGGAGGGGAGGGGAGGGGAGGGGGAGGGGAGGGGAGGGGGAGGGAAGGGGAGGGGGAGGGGAGGGGGAGGGGAGGGCATAGGGAGAATGAGGAGTGGGGCAAAGAGAAGGGCAGGCCCTCGTGTCCACCACTCACCCTGCCCTCACCTCACAGCCTCACAAGAGGACAGGGGTTCCAAGGAAGGCGGCTGCCCGGGTTGGGTGAGGACACGGACTTGACTTTTTGGGTCTCCCCATCCCTTTCCCCCAGAGTCCTCCTCAGGCCAAGTTTCCAGCCAGAGGCTGTGGACTGTGGATAATCAGACACACGTGCTTCCTTGGAATAAATAACCTCAGTATTTCTTTGGTTCCTGACAGCGCTTGGGGAGGTACTGGGATGCTTTCACCTGGGCTAATAAGTGAAAAACAAAACACCGAGTTTGGCACATGAGAGAGTTCCTGCTGTTTTGCAGGTATTTGTGTGCTGGAAGGCCCCGGGGTGCGGGGCACAGGGGCTAATTCGCTTGTAGCTCCCACAGGAATGGGAGGGGTTCCTCAGGATGGGTCAGGCTCTGGCGCTGGGCGCTTGGCATATCCAACTCTACCTGGGAACATTTTATCTGTATTTATACATTTCAAGTTAACCTCTTCATCTCTGATCTCTTAAGAAAGATCTGGAAAGAACTATTAGGGCAAGGGGGAATTCTAGGGCATCCTGGGATGGCCACAGGTGAGGATTATGATAAACGGGGGTGACGGCATTCCAGCCTGAGGGTTCTCTGTCTTGTGACCCTTGAGGGTACCCAGTCTTGTTTGGATGTTGGGCCGCCTGGGAATAAAAAGTGGCACCAGAGCCAGACCCTGGCTGTTTTTCTCTTGTTTTTATCCCAGACCACTGTGGTGGTGGGGCCCTTGTCCCACCACAATGCAGCCCTCACCCCTGTGCTGACATCCCTGGCTGCCTCTGCCCGGGTCGCTCTTGTGGGGCTGGGCTCACGGGCAGGAGGGCAGCTGGAGGGGCAGTGTCGGGGCAGAGGCTCCTGGTGCTGCACTGGAGCAGAAGGGGTGGTCCCTGGCTGGCCTGAGGCAGTGTCCCTGGGCTGAAGAGTCAAACACATGAGTTTTCATGGAGGCTGGGTTCTGTGGGGTGAGGTGAGGGCAAAAATAGATGAATGCCTGAGGCTATGCTTGGTCAGTGCTGAGTTCACCAGCGAAGATCCTCGGTCAGATTTTACCAAGAAGTTGAAGAATCCTTTCATCTAAAGCGAATGGTCCTTTTGGCCAAGTAAGCAGCGGGGCAAACGTTAGTTGATTAACAGAATAAATGAAAGATTGAGAATAGGATGGGAATGGAGGACAGAAGTGATCAGGGGAAAGGTTCAGAGCTGAGGCTACAGGCCACAGCGTACCCTGGGGCTTCCTTACATGTGGGGATGGGACACCGTGTGGAGGCAGTAGAGGGACTGAAGGAGCCATGCTGGACTGGGCTGTTGTGTGTGCCCTGGGTGCCTGGACTCAAGTTTAGAGTTACCGTTGCCTTAGCCATTGAAGGCCAAAAGATGCTGTCCCCTCTGCAGGATGGGTCCCTGTGAATCCCAGTGGGTAAAATGTCTCCCTTTGCTGATCATTTTATCATAAATCTTTGATGTTTTCCAATTGCAACCTGCTCCAGAGAGGTTAATTTGTCTACATACGTGCAGCTTGTAAAAGGCAAGCCTGAGATTTGAATCCCCGTCTGTCTCTCAACCACCCTCCATGGCCAGGCTCTGTCAGCCCACTTCTCTCTGCAAGTCTGTCTTAGTTTGGTTTCTCTTGAAAGCAGAGACAAGGGCTTTTGGACAGGAGATGGGAGGAAGCAGGAGTGAGGGAGGGAGTGATGAGTGATCAGGGAAGCGAGGAAAGCCCATACAAAGACTTCCCTGGTGGCGCAGTGGATAAGACTCCATGCTCCCAATGCAGGGGGCCCGGGTTCAATCCCTGGTCAGGGAACTAGATCCCACATGCATGCCACAACTAAGAGTTCACATGCCACAACTAAGGAGCCCACATGCTGCAACTAAGGAGCCCGTGTGCTGCAACTAAGGAGCCCACCTGCTGCAGCTAAGACCAAAAACAAAAAAGCCCGTACAGGGGTGTGCAGGGAGGGTGGTACTGCTTGCCACAGACTCTGTTCCCCACCTTCCAACAGCCCAAGGAGAATATGGAATGCCTCTCAGATGGGAAGTGTCCACCCTAAGGCTGGTAGCAGAGCGTTTAATAGAGTGCTTCATCTCCCATCCATCGAGAGCGGCCCCTGGGTTTATCAACACCCCCATACTTCCAGTCAAAGAGAAAGATGCTTTCTGCAGTGTAGCAAGGCTCACAGGTACAATCCACCCGTCCACGTCAGAAATCAGGCTGAAGGCGGGAGGGGTGAGTCAGGGCGCCTAAAGTGTCCACCACAGGTTTCCAGGAAGTAACCGTCCAGGGTCTCAGATATGTTTCAAGGACAAAACACTCAACCATTGCTCCAGTGAGGCCCCAGGAAGAAACACAATCTCTCCTCTTCCGCAAATAACAATTAGTCCACTTCCCCCAAGTGATAGCCTTCAGAAATTTTCACTGGAGGCTTTCAAGCCGCCAGATCTCGGATCTATGGTTAATAGTTTGAGCAGTCCACGTGGCTGTCCCGTGGGGTTCCCAGAAGAAAACAGAGGATTGAAATGAGGAGAAGGCAGATCTGAGAGGAAACTCAGAATAAACTCATTACACACTAATAGAGCTGGGCTGGGGTCTTTCAACAAGCGAATGCTCTACTTGTCAAAAAATAGAATCATTTAGGGCTTCCCTGGTGGTGCAGTGGTTGAGGGTCCACCTGCCGATGCAGGGGACACCCGGTCCGGGAAGATCCCACATGCTGCGGAGCGGCTGGGCCCGTGAGCCATGGCCGCTGAGCCTGCGCGTCTGGAGCCTGTGCTCTGCAACGGGAGAGGCCACAACAGTGAGAGGCCCGCGTACCGCGAAAAGAAATAAAAAAAAGAATCATTTAAATGCAGCACTTAATATGGTGAAATTTACATATTAACAACTCCCTTTGCTTTTCCCTGAGTAAAAATCAGGACAATTTAGAATGTGAGGACCTGGGAGGGGAGGAAGACAGGGCACCCTTTTGTCCCATTTTGACCCAGCTTCTGGAGACAATTGACAAAAGACACTGGTGGTGAGACTGGGGCCTTGGTGACCTGATACACCTCAGGTGTGGGACTGAGATGTGGAGCCTTGGGGTTTAACCACTGGATATCTCAACAGTAATCTTGACCAGAGCACTGGGCATTTTGGGTCTTGAGTGTCCTGGGTTAGATTTTATCATCTAAAGCAAATGGTCCCCTTGGCCAAACAGCTTATGGAGAGCATAGTTGGCTCACATTGGGAGAGTTCCTTTTAACAGGCACCAGGAAGGAGTATGAGATGCCAAGCAAAAGAAACCATCATCCCTATCACCCAACTTCACAACAGACCCCAACAGCCCATATCAGACTGAGTCATCTCAGAATCCTCCTCTCACTCCTTTCTTCCCCGTACTCCTAAAGTGCACCAGCTAACTCCATGGCAAACATTTCAGGGAGACTCAGTGCCCCTCTTGCCTTCACTTGTTGGGGGTTAAGAACTGAAATGTTTCCCAAAGACTGGAGTGGACCAGTAGAGATCTCTTTCGTTATCAAAGGCTCTGTAATAACACACAGGTATGTGGGAGGAGCGGAGACATTGTTTTCAGCTGTATCAGCTCACACCTTAGTAGGGAGGCTGAGGGTCCTGTCAGAGGGGGAGAGAGGGTGGCAGGGAGAGGTCCCAGGAGGAGTGGGGTGGGCAGGGACGCTGGCTGTGGAGCACGAGAAGGGCAGGTGTTCTGTCTCTCAACCACGCTATCCTGACTTGCAGTTTTTGCTGGTGCAGCCAGGAATCTGGAGTTGGAATTCTCTGTGGCTGGCGCACCGCCGTTAGAGAGCCGGGCTCCCCAGGCCAGTGGAATGGCTGAGGAACTGCGTCTTCAGGAGGGGAATGTCTCCTGACCCCCTTAGAGGAGCTTATTTCCCAGGAGTGTTCCTGTGAGTAAATTTCCAAGGCCGGCATCCTTTCTCCACAGATTCTTTTTATTGCCATGGAGACAGTCTGCGGCTCTGTCCAATGAAGAGTCTGAACAGCAGGCACCATGACAACCTGTGGGGGTTGGAAGGACAGCTCCAAAGCACCTCACAGACCACAGCAAGGACGGAGGCCTGGGGACAGTATGATTGTCACGAGTGTGGCTGATGAAAGGGGACAGCTTGACTGTTCGCTGCCTTCTCTCTGTGAGCAGTGAGCGAGGGACGGGTGTGACAGGTGGGTCTAGGGCTGGCGGTGCTGAGGTTTGGGGCTGCCGAAGCCCCATTCTTTTCAGCGTCATTCTTTTTCTGACTCTGTATTTTGCTTACCCCCAGCCAGGCCAGCTGATATGTGCCTAGAGCCGTGACAAAGCCAGAGCAGGGCAGATCTGTCCAGCCCTGGGTGGGGTGAGGGGGCGGAGAGGAGGAAGCAGCACATTCCTAGGAAATGACCCACAACTAATAAGTGCTCTTCTGTAGAAATCACCCCACCCCTCCCAGGATTGTGGAGACAAACAACTTGCTGCCAACTTGAAGTGAAGCTTCCTAATTCCCATGTTGGGGTATCCTGGCTTTGCCGATGGCAAGGTGTTGGCAGTATGAGGCCAGAGGCCTGTGCACGCTCTCTGCTTGTCCCCAGCATTTGCCCAACTCCTGCTGGAGTCTGCCAGACACGGGTGGGTCCCGTGACCTCTGTGTTCAGCCCATAGCTGGTTACTTTGCAGAGCTGGGTCAGGAGCCTTGCCCACCTCCTTCCTTCCTCCCAGGCGCTCTCTCTAGTCTATCCATCCCCTGGCCCTGGGCTTCCTCACTCCCAGGCCAGTGCTCTTACCTCACTATTCCGTGGTTGGGTTATTCAAAGAATCAGCCTGTGTCTCTACTGCAGGCCTCACCCTGAAGGGCTAGAGAGGAGCAGAGTGGTACTGAGATCTCTCTGTGCCTGGAGTGTCTTAGGAAAGTCACAGACATGACCTAAGGTCTGCTCATCCTGCTGGTGGCTATCCTGGTGAAGGCCACATCTTAAGAGAGAGAAGGTGGTCTGTGAAAGCAACCCTCAGGACTAAACTCATAACCAAATTTTTATAATAGATGCAAGACATGACTCCAGTTCTGGAGGGTCAAACTCTGTGTGACTCAGTTTTCTCATGTGTAAAATAGAATTAAATGAATTAACAGCTGGGCCTGGTTTATGGTAGGTTTTAGCTGTTATTATGATGTTTTATTACCAAGTCCTCATACAGAGCTTGGGAACACGACTTACTGTTCAGTTATTCTCTGCAGATGCTCCTATGCCTGCCCAGCAGGGGGTTTGCTTATTTCCATCAACTCCAGGCCTGGGGAGCAGCCTCTGCCCTGCTCTTCCACCGTGTACACTTATTATGTGGAGATTGGTAATCCCAGCCCAGAGCTATTCATCTTCATCTCCCAGGGATCCCCTGCTGGTGTGGTTTGCACTTCAACCCACCTAGATAAGAGAGCATCTCACGAAGACAATCCTTACAGGTGACGGGGATTACAATTCTTTCTTGTGGCATCCTCCATCTTTTTTTTTTTAATATATATTTTATTTTATTTATTTGACTGCGTTGGGTCTTCGTTGCTGCGTGCAGGCTTTCTCTAGTTGCGGCGAGCGGGGGCTACTCTTCTTTGCGGTGAGCGGTCTTCTCATTGCAGTGGCTTCTCTTGTTGTGGAGCATGGGCTCTAGGCGCACGGGCTTCAGTAGTTGTGGCATGTGGGCTCAGTAGTTGTGGCTCGCGGGCTCTAGAGCGCAGGCTCAGTAGTTGTGGCACATGGGCTTAATTGCTTTGTGGCATGTGGGATCTTCCCGGACCAGGGCTCAAACCCGTGTCCCCTGCATTGGCAGGCGGATTCTTAACCACTGCACCACCAGGGAAGTCCCGCATCCTCCATCTTCTATCCTACGAGCACAGATCACAAGCCTCCAACTGCCCATCATAAGCCCTTTATGTTCTCATGTAACCTAGGGATGAGTTCTGTGTTCAGTGCTCTGATTTGACAGCTGGTGGCCTTACCTCTTTGCCCAACACCTCACCTAGTGCAAGTACATGCCTCCATTTCCTCCAGCCCTCAGCTGTCCAATTAGCCTTTAACCCTTAGCAGTGGTTCTTCTGAACCAGTCCACAAGGCATGCCTTACATGAATCACCCAGAGTCTGTCTTCAGAAGCTCCTCCACCCTGGGTCATCACTCTTTGGAGCATCCTATCACTGTATCCATGTGATGTCTTCCTCCTCTCCCCATGTCAAAACCTGCTCTTAGGAAGTTTGCAAACTCATTCATTCTGACGGGTAAGTGACTTTTAGAACTCAGTCACTCCAACGTTTAGACGGCTTCCGGGTAGCCATCCTTAATGCTTAATGTGGATTAACTGCATGCTCATATGTTCAATAAACAGAGCCTGATGATATGCTCCAGTGGATGCTGCTGTAATTATCTTTGTCATCGTTGTCACTGATAACCATTTACAAGCACCTACTATGTCCCAGGTAAGATAATTGGCCATAGTAGAGTACAGTGGCCAACATCTGTACTGGACCCCTACCCCATTTGTTATGCCAAATTTTCCAGAAGGACCGAGGATTTACATGTAAAGTAATATAACTTGTGTTGCGGCTTATGGACAAGAACACATTTTATAGCCCCATGTATAATAGTAAAAGGCAGGAAACCACCTAAATGCCCAACAATAGGCCATGATTAACAGGGGATGATTAAATAAGTTATAATACATCCACTTATGGACTACTCTGTATCTTGTTTTTTTTACGTCTTTATTGAATTTGTTACAATATTGCTTCTGTTTTATGTTTTGGTTTTTTGGCCGCGAGGCATGTGGGATCTTAGCTCCCCCGACCAGGGATCAAACCTGCACCTCTTGCATCGGAAGGTGAAGTCTTAACCACTGGACCTCCAGGGAAATGTATCTTTAAAATTAAAAAAAAAAAAAAAAAACCAAACATGGGCATAGGTTTGTAACTACTCCAAGATAAAAACTCCAAGATAAAAGTTAAAAGGGAAAAACGCAAGGTGTGGCACAGTGTATAGAGTGTGCTACTGCGTGTGCAATGAGAGGAGAGCTATAAAAGGGTGTATGCAGAGATTATTTTTAGAAGGAAAAAGGAAGTTGACAAGAGTGGTTGGTTCTGGGAGTGGGATTGTTGATCTAGGTAGGAGGATGGCTTACTCTTTATCCTTTAATGGAGTTTGGATTCTTCTTATTCCTCACCACATGTGGGTATTATTTCTTTATTTAAAAATTTAAGAGATGAGCAAATGTTATGGAATCAGACAGACTTGGACTGAAGTTGAATTTCTATCCACTTCTACCTGCGTGGCCTTGAGTGTGGTACTTACCTTCATCTACTCTCTTTCTCTGTAGAATGGGGAGTAAGAGCACCCACCTCTTGGGCTGTGCTGAGGATTAAGGGGGAGAGAGCCTGAGAAGTTCTCAGCACAGTGCCTGGCACAAAGCAGACCATTCGTTGTTAGGCGCTTTACATAATTGTCTCTAATTACCACGCTGGGTGCAGTACTACTCAACTAAGCTGTGCTCTGTGCGTCAAGCACCCAGCAAAGTCTGGTGATATAAAAGCAGTGGGACAGGGCCTCCCTGGTGGCGCAGTGGTTGGGAGTCCGCCTGCCGATGCAGGGGACATGGGTTCGTGCCCCGGTCCGGGAGGATCCCACATGCCACGGAGTGGCTGGGCCCGTGAGCCATGGCCACTAAGCCTGTGCGTCCGGAGCCTGTGCTCTGCAACGGGAGAGGCCACAACAGGGAGAGGCCACAACAGTCAGAGGCCCGCGTACCGCAAAAAAAAAAAAAAAAAAAAAAAAAGCAGTGGGACAATCAGGCAGCAAACAACCAACCATAACAATCCTGGAACAAAGGATCTCAGAGGAAAGCATGTTTAACTCTGCCCGAGGGGTATAGGGTAGGGGTCCAGGAAGGGTTCACTAAAGAAGCGACATTTGCCGTGGGAGTTTTATAGGATGGGAAGGAGCAGCTCCAGCAGAGACAGCACACGAGGAGAGGCACAGGTGTGAAGGCTTGGGACCCCTCTGTCCCTGCCATAGGAGAGCAGAGTGTGAGGGAGAGGGTGGGGGCAGGACCCTCAGATGGAAACAGTGCTGGGGACAGAGGTGAAGCACCAGTTCCTCTCAACAGCAGTGCCTTGGCCCCTCCTTTTCCTCGTGGCCACCTCCTAGAGATCATCGTCTGTTTCCAGTTGCTGCAGTGGAGTCTGGGGCAAGAGCACTGGGGGCCTTTCTGCAAATGTGCTTTGGAGACTTCTCCTCTAGCCACAGCCCTTGGAAGTAGCAGCAACACGTGCTCTTTAGGGCAGGCGTGTTTCTATTCCACATGCTCCTAATACTGCAGTCTGTTACCTCTAGACACTTTCCTTCTCTGAAATATTCACACCGAGGACTTGTATGGATGTTCTGTTTTCTCTATCAATTATATATCTGCCTATAAAATATAGACACGTTTCTCCCTTTCTGGATAAGCAGGGAAGGATCAATGCAGGGAACTGCAATTGAACCAGATGCTCTGGAAGGAGGAAGAGCTGCAACAGCTGATGGGCTCTGGCGGTCACCCTACAGTCAGAAAAGAGAGAGCCCACCCTGATTGTCAGATGATGGTTTAGCCACGCCTGGGGAAGAGCTGAGTGTGCAGCCTCCCTCCCTGTCTCCCGGGTAACGAAGCCTCTGGATGACCCTGCCAACAATAATGAGATGAAAATGAAGAGCCCTGCAGTATAATGAGCACGATAAAAATAGAGACTTGCTGAGTAAAGGGCCACAGCGGTGGAGAAGCGGGAGGAGGAAACAAGCCTGGAGCAGGCGGACCGGGCCCCCCAGCCAGACTCCCTGCTCTGTCGCTATGACTCTAACAGGCCAAGGCTGGTTAGGGCTCTGTAGGTGGGGTGGTAAGGATGTCAGAGAGGGATTAAAGAGTGGGCCTGAGTGAGCATCCCGAGCAGACTCTATCCTGGTCACTGTGACTCTGAGCTCCACAGGGGATGGACAAGGTGTGGCCAAGGTGCACGCTGATGGGGGCTGTGAGATTCCTGCCCTTAGCTTGAGCCCCTCGCCTGCCAATGAGCATCAATCAGAAAATGCTCTGAGTAAATGTACCAATTTTTTTCAAAACATTGTACCCCTTGTCTGTAGTGTATAGTGTAAGAAGCCTGCTAATTATGCTTGCCTTCCCTCCTCCCTCCCTCCCTCCCTCCTTCCCCCTCCCTCCCTCCTTCCATCCCCCTCCCTCCCTCCCTCCTTCCCCCTCCCTCCCTCCCTCCTTCCCTTCTCCCTCCCTCCATCCTTCCCCCCTCCCTCCCTTCCTCCCTCCCTCCTCCCTCCCTTCCCCCCTTTCCTTCCTTCCTTCTTCAGTTGGCAGCTTGGAGTATCTGCCAGGAGAGGCAGCTGCTCCTACAGAAGGAGGGCTCTGCGCACTGCAGGGACAGCTGCATGTGATGCCTTCTGTCACCTTGTCCCTCTGCAGTCTTTATTTTTTAAATTATTTTGTAAAAGAAAAATTAAAATTTATTTATTTTGCGGTACGCGGGCCTCTCACTGCTGTGGCCTCTCCCGCTGCGGAGCACAGGCTCCGGACGTGCAGGCTCAGCGGCCATGGCTCACGGGCCCAGCCACTCTGCGGCATGTGGGATCTTCCCGGACCAGGGCACGAACCCGTGTCCCCTGCCTCGGCAGGCAGACTCTCAACCACTGCGCCACCAGGGAAGCCCCAAAATTTATTTTTGATATTCAGCCACAAGAAAGATATCCTCCCGTATGTGACAACATGGATGGGCCTTGAATACATTATGCTAAGTGAGATAAGTCAGGCAGAGACAAGTACTGGTGGCATCACTTATATGTGAAATCTAGAAAAGTGAAACCTGTAAAAAACAGAGAGTAAAGTGATGGTGACCGGGGATGGGGGTGCTGATGAGAGTGATGGTGTTTAAGGGTACAAACTTGAAACAAGTAGAAAATAAGCTGTAGAGAGCTGATGCACAGTATAATGAATACAGACAATAATATCGTAATATAATTGTATAATGTGATACATAGTGCTACATCGGCAATCATATTACCATATAGAAATGTATGAAAGTAACGCACTGTACACCTTATACTTACAATGTTACATGTCATAGGCTTCCCTGGTGGCGCAGTGGTTGAGAGTCCGCCTGCCGATACAGGGGACACGGGTTCGTGCCCCGGTCCGGGAAGATCCCACATGCCACGGAGTGGCCGGACCCGTGAGCCATGGCCGCAGAGGCTGCGCGTCTGGAGCCTGTGCTCTGCAACGGGAGAGGCCACAACAGTGAGAGGCCCGCGTACCGCAAAAAAACAAAACAAAACAAAAAACAAACAGTGTTACATGTCACATTCATTCAATTAAAATATTCACAAAACTTATTTTGTAAGTAATACATGCATATAGTACAAAATTCAAAAGGAACAAAAATTATACAGTAAAAGTGAATATCCCTTTCTTCTGCTCCCCAGGCCACCACTTCCTAGAGGCACCACTGTTAGCAGTTTCTGTGCAGGTTTCCGGAGATGTTCTAAGCATATATAAGCGCATGTCCCCCCGTGCCCCCCACCAACGTGCATTTTTTTTTTTTACATAAGTGCCTAAAACCGTATCAGTCAGAACCCTGACAGAAAACAGGTGGCACAAATAACGAGTCGTTTGAGTTGACTTTAATGAATGGACTGCTTACGAAAGTGTGGGCAGGACATAGGAGAAGCCCAGGGAGAATGCAGTAACCAGCCAGGGCCAGCAACAGTTGAGTGAGATGGCGCAGTGACCCAGTATGAGCAACACAGCCAGCTGGGGTATCCCAGGGAAGAGGCAGGGGCTAAATACCCATTCCATGCTCTCTTCCCTCCCTGCGTCCCAAAGGCTGAACCCAACCTGAGCCAGAGAACAAGAGAGCCTGTACTCTCAGGAAGAGAGTGAGGCCAGAAAGGGAGGATGGGTAAGGAGGACAAGCTGTGGAATGACACCAGCACGTGCACTCAGCCCCTCCACCTGCACTTAAGAGTCTATCTGTACATCTAGCTTCATTTTTTCTGGTTGCCTAGAGCATTCTACAGTATTCCTGCTCTGGAACACTATACCATATATGTATAATATATACAATTATATATACCATATATAATATATAATAATATATACCATGTAAATATAAGTATATATGGTATATGGGAAGTCCCTGGTGGTCCAGTGGTTAGGACTTGGTGTTTTCACTGCTGGGGCCTGGGTTCAATCCCTGGTTGGGGAACTAGGATCCTGCAAGCTGCATGGTGAAGGCAAAATATATATAGATGTTGTAAATATAGGTATATGTAAATTATACATATATGTGTGTATATATGTGTGTGTGTGTATATATATATATATATATATATATATATATATATATATATATATATAAAATCCCTCACTGATGGACTTGAAAATTGTTTCCAATCTTCTGCAAACAATGCTGCAAGGCATATCCTTTTACTTGGTCATTTCCCATGGCATGGATATGTACAGAATAAATCCTAGAGAAGAGATTGTTGGATCAAAGAGCATATGCTTTTGATAGATACTGCCACGTCACCCTGCATAGCCTTTGTACCAATTTACACACACATCAGCAATGTATGTGACTCCTGTGCAGTGTCTGAACACCTGGGTTACAAAGATGTGAATAAAGCTATTACAGCATCTTTCTGGCAGTGTCTGTACCTTCACAAAATGCAAACTTCTCTCTTTTTTAGGAAATTATGAAAATACACATTTCCCCTTGTTTTCTGTCATTTCTTTCAGATTTATTCAGCAGGGATAAAATTCCTCCACTCCTGAATGGAATTCTGCTCCTTCTTTGGGAAGTCTTGTGTCACTTTAAGTCACAAATAACAGCTTCAATTTAGAAGTTAAAAGTTTCCTGTTTATCTTTCTGTACATGAACAAACCAACTATATATATATATACACATACATATATATGTAAGACACTTCGGAGACAGTTAAGGAAACTATATGTGTGTCAGGCACCAGGAGACTCCAGAGAATCACCATTAACCCCACTAGGTGTGACAGTATTGCTGCGGCTGCAAGAAAGCGCCCCTGTTCCCTGCAGAAGCAATCTCAAGTATCTAGAAATATGGAATCCCTGATGTCTGCAAGCTACCCCAAAACACCTTAGAAAAAAAGATGAAGCAAATATACAAACACTAACAATCATTAAATCTAGGTGATGTATCTTCTTACATGCTGAAACACCCTCATAATAAAAAAACTTAAATGTCCAACCAAGATGATAATCGACACTTCACACTGCATTCTTAGGTAAGACTTCTCCTCCGCCTTCCCATCTTCCCCTCCTCCTACTCTCCCACCTCCTCTGGCTTCTGTTCCTCTGGCTGCTGCCCGCATCCCACCCCATCTGGATCCGGTGGTCACCAATACACCAACAATTGCAACCTCTTCACTCTCCACGTGGTATTCTTGGGAAGATCTTAAAATGGCTCCAGCCTGGCTTCCCCTCTGCTGAGCGGCAAACATTTATTGTATGGAAAACCCTCAACCCTCTAACAAACCCTGGCAATGCAGGTCCCCTGCCCTGTGGCCACAGGCAGCTTCAGCTTTCTAAGGCCTGAGTTAGGCAGGAGTCTCGGATCCCCTCCAACTGCAGATAACACACACCAGGCTCTCCAGTGGGCCCTGGAAGCCATCTCTCAATAGGTTTACATTGGAAGGTAGTTTTCTATCCTTTCCCTGGAGATTGGGGAATGAGAAAGTATCAGCCTTCTCCAAAGAAATCTCTTAAATCCTCCCAATATATCTGTTAGACAACACACTTTCCCCCCACCATGATGTGGAATATATCTTAGCATTATTAAACATTTACTTTCCATTACATACATTTAAAGTTTTGTCCATATTTACATAGTAGGATTTACTACATTAAATTCCATTTGTTTATAACTGTTAGAAGAATGTTATTTTATTATCTATTGTTACAGTGGCTTAAACCAGCCAACATTTATTATCTCATACAGTTTCTGAGGGTCAGGAATCTAAGGCTGGCTTAGTTGGTGGCTCAGGATCTCCCATGAGGTTGCAGTAGAGACGTTGGCCAGGTCTGCAGCCATCTGAAGGCTGAACTGGGACTGGTGGGTCCACCTCCAGAGGGCTCACTTACGTGGCTGAGCCTCAGTTTCCCGCCAAGCAGCCTTCTCCATAGGGCTACTCAAGACAGACAGCTGCCTTTCCCTTGAGTGAGTGATCTGAGGGAGCAAGGGAGATGCCATGATCTTGGTCTTTTATGGCCAAGCCTTGGAAGTGGCATGCCATGGCTCCTACCATATTGAAACTGCAGAAATGTGTCTCTGGGGGCTCCAAGGAGCTCCAGTTCTTTATGTCTCAGCACAGAAAGAATTCAGAGAGAGGCAAAGTGATAGGTAAGAAGTGCTTTATTAGAATAGGATGCTTGCGAGGCTTACAAGCAGACAGGTGAGCCTTGCACTGCTCTGAGTACTTAGTGGGTTACATTTTTATAATCAAGGAAAAGTGGGGAGGGGGAAAAGACCACCTTCTTCCTCATTCTTTAAAAAAACTTTTTAAAAAATATCTTTGGGCTTCCCTGGTGGCACAGTGGTTGAGAGTCCGCCTGCCGATGCAGGGGACGCGGGTTCGTGCCCTGGTCCGGGAAGATCCCACATGCCGTGGAGCGGCTGGGCCCGTGAGCCATGGCCGCTGAGCCTGCGCATCTGGAGCCTGTGCTCCGCAGCGGGAGAGGCCACAACAGTGAGAGGCCCACATACCACAAAAAAAAACAAACAAAAAAAATCTTTATTGGAGTACAATTGCTTTATTTATTTTTATTTTTGCCTGTGTTGGGTCTTCGTTGCTGTGCATGGGCTTTCTCTAGCTGTGGAGAGTGGGAGCTACTCTTCACTGTGGTGTGCGGGCTTCTCATTGCGGTGGCTTCTCTTGTTGTGGAGCATGGGCTCTAGAGCGTGGGCTCAGTAGTTGTGGCACACGGGCTTTGTTTCTCTGTGGCATGTGGGATCTTCCCAGACCAGGTATTGAACCTGTGTCCCCTCCATTGGCAGGCAGATTCTTACTCACTGTGCCACCAGGGAAGTCCCCTTCTTCCTCATTCTTGAGTAGACGTCACACTTCTATCATCAGCTCCTCCTCCACATTGGGTGGGGGAGTTTTCTTGCTCCTACATGGTCAAACTGGGACTGTCATGGTGCAATGGAAATGAGCAAAAAAGTGGTAACATATATTAAAATATGGTAAATCATCTCAGGTTTCAGTATAATGTCACCTTTTCGTTATATTTTTGTTTTACTGTGCGCAGAGGAGCATGTCCTAGGAATCACTAACTTACTGACTTCACTGGGCAGGATGTGGTTCTCAGTCGCAATTCTTTTATTGTTTTGGGGCATGTCTTCATGTTTCTGTTGCATGGTTTTGCTGATAAGCAAGACGGCTTGGTTTTGTGGTTAAGCAAACCTGCTTTCTTGAGTGATCGTTAACTTACAGGGGTCTCCCAGCTTTTTTTCTCTACTTACAATCGCTTAGTGGGATTAACTATTTAATCACCTACTTTTTGTCCCTTTATTCTGTCCCTATCAATATGCTATTGGTCACAGAGTTCAACCATGGCACATGTGGAAGGGGACAAGGGTGTGATACCAAGAGGCAAGATCATTGGGACCATCTTGGAGGTTGCCCACCACACCTATTGATGTCATCCTGCATGTGTCTTAGCTGTCAGTGTAAGTTGTGTCTTGTGGACTCACGGCGTGCAGAGTTGTATTCTGTGGAGGAGAATCCCTCCAAGGTTTTGAGTGTGTCACTTGGTCACTGGGTATCAGTACTGAGTGGAGTCTGTGTCTCCCAGAGGTCACAGTGATAATAGCACAGGCATTCTCTGCAGTGAGTCTGGGCCAGAGGATAAATCTTCCAGACAGACCCTGCTCTGTGTTCCTAATTTCCCCCCATAGTGTCCAGTGCTCTTTTGTGCCCTTACCATCGAATCTCTTATAAACAGAAGGTCCTGGGTGGCCTGGCATGTCCAGACATGACTGCATCCTAGCAGGGATCAGGCTCAGGAACTTCTAACCGTTCCCCACCAACCCCGAGCACACAAATAAGAAGCTCTATCTACAGGGTTCAGGGTGATAAACGGGGACAAGGTAGCAGTGGAGTTGTGCTCAGGTCGGTGCTTACAGCATCCAACTCCCTGTCACAGGGGGAGTGAATCTTGACCCAGGGCGGCTTCCATGGAGGGGAAGAAAAGACACCAAAAGCAAAGGTACAGAGGATACACCTTTCCCCCCACAGAGGACCTTTAAGCAATCTGTGAATTTAGTGGTCCTGCCACACCATGGACCTGATTCCCTAGGAGAAGGAAAGGGAGAGAGAAAGGGAAATTTCTTCTTGAATCTGGGGAGACACTGTCTACTTGGCACTTATACTTACTTAAAACAATGTTTGGGTTTGCACATAGTTTCTTGTAATTTTCACTTGTGTAAATTAGGTTTGCTGGAGGTGAAAAAAAATGAGATTCTGGACCATCAGGGCTGAGAACTAAGTCCTGGCTGAGGTGACCCCTGAGGTATTTAACCCTGGGAGTGGCACTACTATGTTATATCCGGTCTTTTTTTTTTTTTTTTTTTTTTTTTTTTTTTTTTTTGCGGTACGCGTGCCTCTCACTGCTGCGGCCTCTGGACGCGCAGGCTCAGCGGCCATGGCTCACGGGCCCAGCCGCTCCGCGGCATGTGGGATCCTCCCGGACCAGGGCACGAGCCCGTGTCCCCTGCATGGGCAGCCGGGCTCTCAACCACTGCGCCACCAGGGAAGCCCTATATCCAGTCTTTGTCTTGGTAATCGGTAATAGCGGTAATAGAGGCTGTTTGCCGAAGGCTTACCATGTCCAGGCACTGTCACCTAATTCAGCCTTCCCCCAAACTCAGAGAGGTGGCATCACTGTCTTTATTCCATGGGTGAAGAAACAGGCTTGGAGAGGATAAACAACTTGCTAAGTTATTCCTAAAACTCGGGAGGAGGGTTACACCCAGAGGAGACAAAGCTCACATCCTAACTGCTGTGATAAATTGTCTCCCGTGCTGCTGGAGACGGATTTTTACTAGTGCTTGTCATTTTCTTTACAGACCATTATCAATTGTCCATCCTCAGCAAAGCTTTTCATGTTGCTACACTCTCTGGTCAGAAAAGAAAGCACAATCTGAACCGACTCACCCACTTTTTGGGTCATTGGCCTTTCCTGCCCTACCCTCCACTAACAGTGGGCTTATCCCTGTTAACCTGTGGCTGCAGGTTCTGGTGATGGTGTGGTTTCCACGCGGGTCATTCCCATGGAGGTCATGGTTGAAGCCAAAAGGATAGATGAGCTTCCTGTTTTCGACCTTTCTGAGGCCCTTCACTTAAGGCTTGTCTCTTTAAACAGCATTGAGCTGGATTTAAAAAAAAAGCTGATCTGAGACACCCCATTTTTAAATAGGTGAGTTTAGTTTGATTGCATTTTTTTTGCCATACCTGATGTATTTAGATGTTTTTTCTTTACCAGCCTTTTCTCCCCTGTTTCTCTTTTTCTTTTCTCCATTCTTGCCTTTTGTTGGATTAATGAAGTTTTCTTGTCTCTTTCACTGATCAGAAGTAGTGACTTCTATTTATACATCCATTTTTGCAGCTAGGTAAAACTTTAAAAACTGTGCATACCTAACTATATTTTTCTATAAAAGTCAAAAGTTAATAAAAATGATGATCCTTCTCCTCCACTAAAGATGTAACATGACTTAATTTCCCTCTGCAATCTTTCCTCTTAAATTCTACCTTATAATTGTCTAGTATTTAAATTCTTGTATGCTTTTAACCTCTCAATAGTTACGATTTACCATCAGTCAAAGATTAGATGTGCCAATGTGTTTTATTGCGCTTTTGGCCCACTACCGCCTCTTGCATTCTATTCTTCCTTTCTGGTTCATTTTCTTTTTGCTGAGGTGATACTTCTGAAGTTTTTTCAAGTTGTTCTTTCTCTCTGATGCCCTGTGATTGCACTCTGATGTCTCCAGCAGAGGTGAGCATTCATCTTTAATTATGTTGCTTGATATTTGGTGTAGTCCTTCAATTCTGGACAGTCTCAGCCATATTTCTCAACAGGACAATGTCATAGAAGTCTATGGAGATGGGGATAACATTGCATATGATGGTCACGGAAGGGTCTCTGTGGAGGGGATGTGGGAGCCAAGATGTAAATGGCTAGGAAGAGCCCTCCTGGTGAGAGTAGTATTCCAGGTGGAATGAAGGGATAATGCAAGCGCTAGGTGGGATTCAGGAATCCGAGGAAGGCCCATGAGACAAGGACGGAGTGAGTGTGGGTGGGTGGCTGGAGATTAGATTAGATTAGATTAAATCAGAGAGGGAGGTAGGAGCCAGCTGGGTAAGGGTTCCTGGGCTCTTCAGAGGGGCCTGAGTTGACAGATGAAAGAGTTCCATGTGAGCTTTTGTGGCAGAGACACCCAGTTGTTCACCAAATCCACTGATTCTTTCTTTCTTAGGCTCCCAGCAATATATCTGCCATGCAGTTGGGTGTGGCCATGTGACTGAGTTCTAAATGAAGGAATGGGAGCAGAAGTGACGTCTGCTACTTGAGTCCTGGCCCGTAAAACACTCCAACAAATTCTCTTCCTTGCTCCTTTTCCCTTGTCTGGTTGACTGAGATGGAAACAACCACAACAATGGTGAAACCTCCGTGTTGAAGATGGCAGAGTTGCCATTAGTCTGGGTACCCGAGTGACTTTATGGAACAGAACTCCCACCCCCATTCTCAACCCAGCCTTTCTGACCTGGAACTGCCCTGGAGGGACACATGTGAGAGAAATCAACACCCTGTTCTCCAAACCATGGAAGGCTGGTTATTGCAGCACAGCCCAGCTAATGCTGCCGGGAGGACCTCGGCAATGAAACCTGAAGTCCCGTGGGCCACAGGGGAGAGGATGGAAGGTCAGGGTAATATGAAATTATACAGATTAATAATGTCAGAGATGGAATGGCTTGCTGAGGGACTATGACTCCAAGCTCACCTTTTAACAGATGAAATAGTCATGGCGCAGAGAAATTAGCTGCTCTTCCCAAAGACACTCAATGGCAAAGGCCAGATTATAGAGCAGAACTCCCGATTCTTAGTCCAGGGTTCTTTCCTCGAGATTGCAAGAAGAGAGGTGAGAGACTTGGAGGAGAGGGGTGAGTGAAATTAGGTTCACTGGCTACCTGAGGGCTAGGCTTTTCACGGGTGCCTTTAGGACACCTCGGCAAGAACTTTAATTAGCTGCCCCTTTAATTCTTTGGACAAGTTTGTTCTCCCTTCCTGTGGCTGAGGACACTCGAATCCTGGCAATGATGCTTTGGGCTCAGTATCAGTTTAGAGTCTCAGCAGGAAATGGGTAATAACTCAAACTGGGTAACTGTAAACAGTTTTTTTTATTAAACACCCCTCAAAGGTTTAAGGGGTTTAGGAAACCGACTAGGATGGTGCAGTGCCCTTGGGCCTGCAGTGACGCTAAGGGATATATTTGTTGGTGTTATAAAATGTTAACACAAGTCTAGTGCCTTAAAACAACACGAATGTATTATCTCACATTTTTAAGGGGTCAGAATTGTGAAGTGGGTCTCACTGGGCTAAAATCAAGGTGTGAACAGGGCTGGGAAGTTCTAAGGAAGAATGGTTTCCTTGATTTTTGCACGTTCTTTGGTTCCCGGCCCCCTTCCATCTTCAAAGCCAGCAATGGCTGGCTTTCCAATGATGTCATTTCCCCACTTCTGACTCTCTGCTTCTCTCCTCCACTTTTCTTTTTTTTCATGTTTTCCGTTGCGGAGCACAGGCTCCGGACGCGCAGGCTCAGCAGCCATGGCTCACGGGCCCAGCCACTCCGCGGCATGTGGGATCTTCCTGGACCGGGGCACGAACCCGTGTCCCCTGCATCGGCAGGCGGAGTCTCAACTGCTGCGCCACCAGGGAAGCCCTCTCCTCCACTTTTAAAGGATCCTTCTGATGACACTGGGCCAACCTGGATAATCCAGGATAACCTCCTTATTTTAAAGCCAAATGATCAGCAACCTTAGTTCCATCTGCAACCTTAATCCTCCCCTTGCCATATAAACTAATATTCTCACAGGTTCTGGGAATTAGGAGATGGACATCCTTGGGTGCTATTATTCTGCCTATTCTAAAGGGGCAAGGGCAGGGAGCAGCTACTGGAACCCAGGGGAGGTAGCTGTATGGAAAGAAAGGGTCACCTAACAGGAATGTGACCTTTCTGAGAATAGGCCCCCCAAATCAGGAGTGGTAGATATCATCTGGCCACTTTTCTACCTGGCCACAGTGGACCAGGAAGCAAAGGAAGGACTTATTGTGCTGGTTGGGTGATCAATCCTGATTGGCATGAGGAACTAGGGTTACTTCTATGCAAGGGAGAAGCAAAGAGAATTTCCAGAACTCAGGGTGTTGATTTGGGTGTCTCTTAGTACTCCTATCTCCTATAATAACACAGGAATTACAGCAACTACATAACCATGGGAATAATCATGGGAATCACAGCAAGTACAACCCACCAAGGGCAGGAAGAAAAGGAGCCTGAAGGTCTGGGTTACACTACCTGGCAATCAATCTGGACCAGCCTAAATGAGGTCAGGAGATAAGGGATATTTAGAATGGGTGGTGGAGGAGAGAGATGATTATTATCAGTTATGGTCTGGGACCAGGTGCAACAGCAAAAACTCTTGTTTCTGACTCTTGTATCTGAATTCTTCCAGGGCATTGCAACTGGCCACCACCTTAAGGGACTCTGTGACTACTGATTGGACCCCATGCCTCCTGCTTGGGGAAGGAGTGAGAGCATCTTGTACTCACAAGAAATGGAGTCCCTACAATGTACTATGGGAGTCAATACAAGGGGAATGAGTGACTCTGAGTGGTTCAAGGGCTGGATTATATTTTATTCAAATCTATGTTCACCCTCAGATTTCCTCGGTACCGACAGCCTCCTGGCCTCTGCTGACACTACCAGGGGCTGACCATCACTTTCTCTGGGAACAGTAAGTCCTTCACCTTGATTGCCACCAGACAGCCAGGCTGAACATCCACGAACCCAGAGTTTCTGGCTCCTCCCACCACATCCAGACTTGGATGGAACGTCACACTGACTCTCACTGCAGAAAGAGCCACCTGACAACCCCAGGGGGCGTTGGGGAGTTAACTTCCTGTGGACTGAAATTTCACTAATGGAAAGCAAGAGATGAGAGGGAGATTGGCAGATAAATTCCTCTTCCTCCTCCCTCCCATGGCTATCATGTCTCTTTGCAGCCTGTTGGGAGAAGAACCATATGCCAGCCAGACAGGCTTGCTGAGTAACCTTCTGTGATCTTTGATGCTTAGCATAAAGTGTCAGCCAGAAGGACAGCGCACCGTTTCACACCTCCTCACATTTCCTTGCTTTGCTTCTCCTTTTTTCAGCCTTGCTGCTCTCTGTTTGCACTTCCCCAATGTAATGGTTAATTTTATGCTTCAACCTGCCTGGACCATGGTGCCCAGTCATGTGATTAAACATTATTCTGTGAGGAGATAAATTTATATATTTGGGAGGATATTTGGGGAATGAAATAAACATGTAAATCAGTGGACTTTGAGGAAAGCAGACTCTGCCCCATAATGTGGGTGGGCCTCATCCAATCAACTGAAGGTCTGTATAGAACAAAGGGCTGACCTCTCTTGAGCAGGAGAGGTTTCTGCAGCAGACAGTCTTTGGAGCGAAATGCAGCATCAACCCCACCCTGGGCTTCCAGCCTGCTGGCCCACCCTGCAGATTTTGGACTTGTCAGCCCATCATTGCAATCGCCAATTCCTTAAAATAAATCACTTTTTATGTAAATCCGCATCTTATCAGTTCTGTTTCTCTGGAGAACCTTGACTAATAAACCAAATAATGCTTGAACTCTTTCCTTCTTGCTTTAGCCTCTGTTTTAGAGGGAATTAGGTCAAAATAAGGTCCCTGATTTTCATGGACCTGAAGCCTCATTTCCATCCCCATGTGGATATTAAAGCCCCAACCCTGGACCCTAAGGGTCTATTTCCAGGTCCAACACTCCACTGATGGCCCTAGTTTCACCTTCTTTACCTGATGGCTTTGGTTTCCCTATTTGTTTCTGGGACTTGAAATTTTCCTATTATTTATTAATTCCTATTATTTTATCATAAAATTGCTTTTTATTAATTTCCTTCCTCAACTACATATTTCTAATATTATTATCTGTTATGCAGTATCTCTCTGTATTTGTTAGCAGGAGGGTCACCCTGGCTCTGATCGGAATTCCTCATGTAATTTGCATGTTGTCTTTTACACATGTATAACAATATAAACAACACAAGTTGTTTAACAATAACAAACTCTTCATATATGTGTGTATGTGTATGGGAGGTTCATACTTTCTATCATATGGGGATTTCATTTTCCTGACCATTGTACTAGTGTTAGATATTTAGATTGACTTTCATTTTTACTATTATCAATCATTTTATGGTGAATGTATTTATGGACTAAGCTCTTTTAAGTATTTAGTATTATGCCTCTAGTATAGATTCCAAAAAGTAGAATCACTGCATCAAAGAATATAAACATTTAAAAATCCAAATCGCTCCCATCAATTATGCCTTCACGTGACTTCACTCTAGACATCCTGATTAAAGTGTGTATGCACTTGTCTCTTCTGACTTTGATCTGTTCCCTAAAGTGAATTCTTTAGCTAGCTACTCTCATCCATTAAAGATTTCTTTTTACTGGTTTGAGTCTCAGAGGGCAGGCATCTACAAGTTTTATCTTTCTGGGTCTAAGGACACAGTCATGTTAATGAACAAATATCTCACATATTCTTCCATAGTTATTGCTTTGGATTATATCCTTTTTTTTATATAAAAATGTTTATTTATTGGGCTGCACCGGGTCTTAGCTGTGGCATGTGGGATCTTCGTTGCCACATGCAGGATCTTTAGTTGAGGCATGCAAACTTTTGGTTGCGGCATGTGGGATCTAGTTCCCTGGCCAGGGATCAAACAGGGGCCCCCTGCGTTGGAAACATGGAGCCTTAGCCACGGAACCACCAGTGAAGTCCCCTGGATTATATCTTAATGCCATGATAAGTGTATGGACATTTACTTCAGTTTACAAGAAAACCAAAATTGTAGCAGAGAGGTTAGGAGGCTGGGGTTGGACACACCTGGATATAAATTATAGCTCCACTGCTTACTTCCTTTGTCACTTTGACAAATTATTTATATTCACTGATCTTTAGATTTTCCACCCGTCAAGTGGGAACAAAAATAATACCTAACTCAAAAGGCTGCCGTGAGAATTAAATGAGATAGTGAACCCAGAGCCTTGGATATACAGAAAATAAGGCATATAACAAGTCCTCACAGATGTAGCTGTCATTAATAAGCAGACATCAGGTTCCGCTGGCCCCTCCCTGTGGCCCCCATAACCTGATGGTATATCCAAATCCCATTAGGGTACATTTTGTCGTGCCCTCCTTTATACTTCTAACAGCACTTTATAGATTAGCTAAGTGTAACATAATTACCTGTTTTATTCTATTTTCATTTCAGTCTTTTAAAAATTAGTTTAAAAAAATTTAAAATATTATAGATACTGCTAAGTCCTTTAAAAATGGTTGCTCAATGCACATAACATAAAATTTACCATCTTAATCATTTTGAGAGTCCAGTTCATTGGTATTAAGTACATCCATAATGTGCAGCCATTACCATCATTCATCCCCATAGCTCTTTTCATCTTGTAAAACTGAAACTCTATATCTGTTAAACAATAACTCTCCATTTCTCCCCTCCCCCAGCCCCTGACAACCATCCTTCTACTTCCTGCCTCTAGGAATTTGACTCCTCTAAGAGCCTCATGTAAGTGGAATCTACCGTATTTGTCATTTTGTGATTGGCTTATTTCACTTAGCATAATGTCCTCAAGGTTCATCCATATTGTCACATATGTCAGAATTTCCTTCCTTTTTAGGTTGAATAATATTCCATTGTATGTATAGACCACATTTTGCCTATCTGTTCACACTAAATCCCCTTTGGCAACATTCCCATTGTCTCATCCCTCTCCCTCACACCCAAGTTATCCAAACTCAAGAACTTAGTATTTTTCCTTCCAGACCTAAGCCTTTTTTTATTCAAATATTTGTATTTACAGAAAATATATAGTAACTGTATGATGTTTTACATAATTAATATCAGACTGCATATAATATTTTGCATCTTGTACTTTTCACTTAATGTTTTTTAATTTATCCATGTTGATACATACAGATCTAGTTGCTCCATTTTAATACTGCATAATTTTTCAATTTTATGGATATATTCCAAGTTGTATTTACCTATTCTCCTATTGATCCCCGGATCTGAGCCCAGTAACTTTGATAGCTTTCTAATACCTTAAAATGCATAAAAAGTATTTTGTCCGGTGTTTCTAGTCCTTAGAGGGAGAGCTGATCTTGGCTTTGCTTGCAGCTCTTTATTCTGCAAACCAAATACACAAGAATATACCCACAGAATTCTTTACAAATCAGGCCACAGAAAAATGTCAATAAAATTTTCCACTCGACAGAGAAAGAGAGAGAGAGAGAGACAGAGAACCAACTATGTCTTCTGACTTCAGTTCAGCAAAATTAGAAATATAAATAGCTAACTCTATTAAGTACTTAATAAGTGCCAGGCACAAATCTTGATGCTTTAAACATAGTAAGCCATTAAATTTCATCTAATCAGCTCGATAATCCCATGAAGTGCGAATATTATTATTATCATACACAAATGAGGAAACCGAGGTGAAATAACTTGCCCAGCTTCTCACAGGGTGTCATCGGTAGAGCAAGGATTCAAAAACAGAGTAGCAATCTGATTCCACAGAGCTTAATCACTTCATTACACTGTTACATTGAAAGTAGAATTAGAAAAAAAGAAAGACAGTCTTTGACAGTCCTGTCAAAGAGACACAGTAGAGACGATTCTATGGTGCAGACACAAAAAAAGAAAAGTCTGAAAGTCTCAAAATATGTCTACTGGAAAACCAGAAGACATTACTAAATGAAGGCAAACTGAGAGAGAAGGTGTAGGAAAAAAGAAGCAATGGTAGGGCTTCCCTGGTGGCGCAGAAGTTAAGACTACATCTGCCAATGCAGGGAACACGTGTTCGAGCCCTGGCCCAGGAAGATCCCACATGCCGCGGAGCAACTAAGACCAGACGCCACAACTGCTGAGCCTGCGCTCTGGAGCCAGTGAGCCACAACTACTGAGCCCACGAGCTACAACTACTGAAGCCCCATGCCTAGAGCCCATGCTCTGCAACAAGAGAAGCCGCTGTAGTGAGAAGACCACACACTGCAACGAAGAGTAGCCCCTTCTCACCGCAACTAGAGAAAGCCCGCTCACAGCAATGAAGACCTAATGCAGCCAAAAATAAAAATAAATAAATTTATTTTTTTAAAAAAAGAAGCAACGGTAATTATTGAATTTTGTAAAATATTTTGGTAAGTGTAATTTTTAATTGACAGGAAATTGCTTGTTAATATACTTTATGTGTTATTTTGAAAGTAAAATAAAGTCTCTAAACAGGTGGTATCCAAAATGGAGTGCATGCAACCCAGAGGGTTAGCAAAATGATCTCTTGGTGTTCAGGAAAAATATTAGAATTTTTATCTTTATATCCTATTTCTTCCTTTTTATATTTTTGTATATATTTTATAAATTATGTAATATGTTAAGTGATACATTATATAAACTCTAAATAAACAAAAACATACATTGCAGCTGTATGCTCAGAGTTTATTAATTGGGTATTTGGAATTTTTGGACACCAGTGTTCTAGACAAAATAACAAAGAGGATAGGGCTGGGGGTTATTCAATGGGAAATGAAAGTACGCTAATTTTGGGGTCTACTTTGTGAAAGGACAGAAATACTTTAAAAATTAGATTTTATTAGAAAATTTTATGGCTATCTATATGTTAAAATTTAAGGACAGTTACCAAAATTAATGTAAATAGCCATAGCTTCTGAACAATCAGAGGTAAAAAGATAAACCTTTATCAACCTGACATTAGTCAAGAAAAGAGCCAAAAATTTTAAAAAGCAAAGAAGAAAGAATAAGGATGGACTTGAATGATAGCCCCTCCCCCAGAGATATGTCCCTGTCCTAATTCCTGGAATTTGTGAATGCAACCTTATCTGCAAAAAAAAGGTCTCTGCACATGTAATTAAATTAAGGATCCCTAGGGCTTCCCTGGTGGCGCAGTGGTTGAGAGTCCGCCTGCCGATGCAGGGGACACGGGTTCGCGCCCTGGTCCAGGAAGATCCCACATGCCGCAGAGCGGCTGGGCCCGTGAGCCATGGCCGCTGAGCCTGCACGTCTGGAGCCTGTGCTCTGCAACGGGAGAGGCCACAACAGTGAGAGGCCCGCGTACCGCAAAAAAAAAAAAATAATAAATAAATAAAAAATAAAGGATCCCTAGATGAGATCATCCTCAATTATCTGGGTGTGACCTAAACCCAGTGATAACTGTCCAGAGGCACACAGGGTGAGGAGTTGATGGTAATATGAAGACAGAGGCAGGATGGGAGTGATGTAGCAACAATTCTAGGGATGCCAGTAGCCACCAGAAGCTGGATGAGGCAAGGAATGGAATCTCCCCGAGAGTTTCTGGAAGGAACTCAGCCATGCCAACACCTTGATTTCAGACTTCGGGCCTCCAGAACTGTGAGAAAATAAATTTCTGTTTTTTGAAGTTTGTAGTTATTTGTTAGAGCAGCCCTAGGTAAACATACAGTTGATAAACAGAAAACACAATAAAATATGGTAAATTTATTGCTAATCACAATAAATGAGAAGTAGATAAACTCATCTATTAAACAACTCGCAGGTTAGATTTAAAAAGGAATATACAATCCAGTTATATGCTGATTACAGGAGGCTGAGTGGAAAGAGTGATTGTGGAGGTTGTAAACATAAGGATGGAAAAAGATATACTGGGTGATTACTAACCAAGAGAAAGCCGGAGTAGCAATATTAAATCAGACCATATAAAATTTAAGACAATAAAGAATTAATGAGAATAAAAAGGGATAGCACATGATTCATAACTCTATAGGGAAGAGTCCACCAAGAGGGCTTTATTTATTTGCAAGAAAAGTTAAAATACAAATAACAAACTAGAGGAAAGTATTTGCAACTCATATTATAGACTAAGGCCTAATTTTCCTAATGCATAAAGAACCTCTACAAATCAATAAGAAAAAAACAAGAACTCTTAGAAAAAATGGTTAAGGAAAATGAATGGACATTCACAGAAAATGTTCAATTTCACTAGTATAGAAAGAAATACAGTTTTAAAAAAATTTTTTTTTATTATTATTATTTTGGCCACACCACACGGCTTGCAGGATCTTAGTTCCCTGACCAGGGATTGAACCCATGCCCTCGGCCGTGAAAGCACAGAGTCCTAACCACTAGATTGCCAGGGAATTTCCAGAAATGCAGTTTTAAACTGAAATACCATTTAAAAATTATCGGGTTGGTAACGATCCAATAAATTGATTAAACACTAGGTTAGCCTGTGTTTAGGGTGTGATGAAACATTGTCTCACACATTGCAAGCAGCAGTGCAAACTGGTATAACATCTATGGTGGACAATTTGGCAATATCTAATAAAATAACAAAAGCGTATACCTTTTGACCTGCCAGTTTTATTTCTCCTAATTTCTTCTATAGATACAGCAAAATTATGTATGAAAAATGCTATTAATTGCAGTAGTTATAAAAGCAAAATATTGAGTCCGTTATAGCAAACATCCATAAAATACAAATACTATTTGTAACTATTAAAAAGAATGAGGAATCTCATTTTGTAGTGATTCATCATGATCTCCAAAATATATTAGTTAGTGAAATATATAATGGGTGGGACAGTGTGCACAGTATGTTGCTCTTTTATGAAAAGGAGTTAAAACTATATAAGTGTGATTGATAAATGTATGTAGTTCCTCATATAAGCACATAAGTTGCCACTGGTGAGGGGAACTGAGAGGCGGGTGGAATGGAGTGGGAGGGAGACTGAAAACCAACTAACCAACAAACCAAGCAACTACAACACCAAACCAAACCACGACCAGCATCCTCCCATCTCCTTAGAAAGAAGAAATTGTAGGGATGATGGGCGAAACTAAGCGCTGTTTCTTTAAAGATGACTAATGACAAACCTCTGGGAAAACCAGAGGAAGGAAAGGAGAGAAGGTACAAATAGTATTTGGCGAGATGTGTCCATCGCTGGTGCCCACCTGTTGTGTGTCAAGGTTGTGGATGAATTCCACGTCATCTAGAATGGGTTAAGGAGTAGACTTCATCAGGAAAGGGATCACTTACAGGGCCGAGTTGTCGAGAGAAGGCAGGAGTCCCCTGACCCTCTCGTCATCCCATAGAGGCTTGCTGGGTATTGCTGTGCCCACGCAGTGGTCTGCATTCCAGTGAGGGTCCTCTTCCCCTTGTTAGCACCACCTTAAGTGCAAATGTAGGAGCAATCTTATCAGTGGCAGAACAAACAGATTGTTTGGTACCAAGAGAACTTGAAAAAAAAATTAGAGAAAAAGAATCACTAGTCAAATTCAGTCTCCCTGCTTCCTCTCAATAAAAGCACTATGACAAGATGGTTTTATAGACGTATTTAGCCAACTAGAAGTGGATCGTTCTTTTTTTATACACAAACTGTTTTGCAGGGGAGAGAGAACACACGTGAGAGAACTATGATACTAGTTTGCATCCACCAAAGTTTGACATATTCTGCTTTCATTTTCATTCTATTAAAATATTTTCTAATTTCTCTGATGATTTCTTTTTTGATGTTGAATACTTAGCAGTACATTTTTAATGTCCAGACATTTAAGAATTTTCCAGGTATCCTTGTTATTTACTTCTAGTTTAATCTTCTTGAGGCCAGAGAATATACTTGTATGATTTCAATCCTGTTAAATTTCTTGAGATTTGTTTTATGGTCCAGAATATGATCTATCAGGATGAGTGTCCCATGTGCGCCTGGGGAAAAAAAACATATATTCTACTCCTGTGTAGGGTGTTTTATACATGTTAGTTAGGTCAAGCTGGTTGATAGCATTGTTCATGTCTTCCACATCCTCTCTGATTTTCCATTTACTTGCTCTATCTGTTACTGAGAGAGGAGTGTTGAAGTCTTGAACTATAAATGCAGATTTTCCTATTTCTCCTAATTCTATCAGTTTTTACTTTATCTATTTTGAAGCTCTGTTTTTAGATACATACACATTTAGGATAGTTACATCTTCTTGATAATTTAATCCCTTTTAAATTATGTAATTTTTATTATTAAATATTATGTAATGTTTATTCAATGTTGGTTTTTTTTTTTTTCCAGAAAAGTTCAAGGGAGGAAGAGAGGAGCAAAGGAACAACTACACATACAAAGAAGTGACTATAATGATGGAATGTGGATTCTAAGCCAGATAAGGTATGAGGTGGGGACATGAAGGGGTAGGGGATGTAAAATATTGGCAGGTCAATGGATAGCAGGTTCCATTAGGGTTGCAGAATTATTGAAGTCGGGCTGTTGGAGAGAGTGTGTTGAAGGATAAACACTGAAGGAGTGGGATGCTTGTCATCAAGATAATGAAGGCAATGCTAATGGCAAGGTCTGTGGCATGACTGTGGAGTGTGTGGCTTGGGGGAGGGGATCAGGAACTAAGAAGATCATCCTTGTGAATATTGAAGTCCCTAATAATTAAGGCAGTGCTCGTGCTGGAAAGAGAGACAATGAACAAGGTGCTAAAATTTTAGGATGAACAAGGAATAAAGAGTGATAACCTGGACATCAGATGATTACAAAAAGTAGGGGGAAAGAGAGTAGTCTATCAAAAAGGATTAGCATTCAGAATATTCAAATAACCCTTAAAATCAATAAAAACCAGACATACAATCCAATAACTAGTGGACAGAGAACGAACAGGCAATTTACAGAAGAGGAACCCTGCATGGCCATCAAACATGTAAAAAGGACCAACTGCGTTGGTAATTAGGAAAACAAGATGCTATTTCACATCTATCAGAATGACAAACATGGAAATGTCTGAGAGCACAGGCATTAAGAACGATGTGGAGGAACAGGAGCTCTCATACGAGTGCACATCGGTACAATGGCTTCGGAGAACAAATTTAGTAGTATATACTAAAGATCAAGATGGATGTGCCCTTTGACCCAGCTTCCCTCTTCCAATATAAACTCTACAGAAAAGCTCACACATGTGTGGGGCAAGGAGATGGCAGCATTATATGAAATAGATAAAAATCAAAACAACCCAAATGTCTATCAACAGGAAAACAGGTAAGTAAACAGTGTCTATTCAAACAATGAGAATGCTCATTCTATGCAGTGAAAGTGAATGAACTAGAGACATGTGCTGTGATTCAATTCCCAAAACACAAAGCTGATGAAAATCGGTAAATTGCAGCATGATAGGTACAGTGTGGAAATACCACTTTTGGTAAGGCTTAAAAATAAGCAAATCAGGGCTTCCCTGGTGGTGCAGTGGTTGGGAGTCCGCCCGCTGACGCAGGGGACACGGGTTCGTGCCCCGGTCCGGAAAGATCCCACATGCCGCAGAGCGGCTAGACCCGTGAGCCATGGCCGCTGCGTCCGGAGCCTGTGCTCCTCAGCGGGAGAGGCCACAACAGTGAGAGGCCCGCGTACAGCAAAAGAAAAAAAAAAAAGCAAAACAAGATATATTATTTATGAACATATATACAGAGTAAAAATGTAAAAAAATGGGCCTGAAAGAGGCACACAACTTCAGGACAGCAGCCACCTCTGGGGAGGGTGGAGAGAGGGGAGCGGGATCTTGGAGAAGCACAAAACGGCTTTCTATTCAATTTGGAATGTTTTAGTTTTGAAAAAAAGGTGACGCAAATAGGGCAAAATGTTAATATTTGTGAAACGTGGGTGTTGGCTATATATTATGCTGTTCTTTTCCATTCTTCTGAAATATTTCGCAATAGAAAAATTTCATGGCTTATGTAGGATGACAGCACTATCTGAGATCAGATAAACACATTTTTAAAACTCATGTAAGCCCACTGTTCAGTGTCAGTCTGTCAAATTACAAGCATTTCTGGAGCACTAAAAATTGCATAACAGTGCTCTCCGTGTCAGGACACCTGCAGAGAATGAGCAGAATTTCCAAACAGATGTCAGAGATCTGAACATACAACTCATAGAAACATATAATTCATCATGACAAATGTGCATCAAGAGGAGGTGGTGCTGGTGGCTTGGTCTAGAATGGGTTGAATTTGACAAAAACCTACTGAAATATTTCTCCATGGCCATAGCTCTCCAGTTCTTCAATATGCGACTGCTTTCCTCCAGGCTCTCTCTGAGCCATTAAGGGACATTTGGATGCATGTCTCTCCTTTTTCTGTGCCATATATATATATATATATATATATATATACACACACACACACACATGTAATATATAAGTATTTGACAAATAGATACTGATGGCCTCCTAAGTGTCAGGCAATGTGCCTGCGTGAGTGCAAACATATGCACGGCCCCTGTATGGTCCACTCCCTTTCCTAGGTCCTCTTCCTCTTCCTGCAGTCATCACTCCATGCCCCTCTGCCTGCACTCTCCTGGGAATGTGAACCCCTGGAGAAAGGTCTTCCTCCAGGACTTTGTGCTACCAGAAGCCTAGCTGGGACAAATTTGGAGGTAGGATGTTGCCTTATAAGGGGTCACTCAGGGATATTACATGTGACTCTAAGGCTATCACATTTTGCTTAGATGTTTTCATGACTCAACAAAGGGCTTGGGAGTGTGGTGGGCAGGGACCAGGTGAGCTTAAGGGCAGAGTCCTAAGAGACAAGAGGAAATAGGATGACGCTCTTATACAGCAGAACACTCAGGATGATCAGCAGAGCTCCGTGCCTACTGCAGCCCAGGCTTCTGTTCAAGGAACAGACAAAAGCATCTGAGTCCATCAGTCCCAGGTAGGAATGTTTATTTCCTTCAGGGGAATTCCCTGGGGACAGAGGGCTGTAGACACTGGAGAGGCCAGAGTCCTCTAGGTGACACATAACTCTTCTCGGCAAAATTCCTGCTTGGCAAGGCTTAGGGTTGGCTTTGGGGGGCAGGGAGGCAGTGGTCAGTGACCTGCACTGGTCACCACCGGGAGGGTCAGAGTATAGAGAGGGAGAGTCTTAAGGCCGGGAGTCAAGTGCTTATCAGAGAAGTGTTTACCTCCTTATTTCTTTTGTACCCAGAGATATCAGGTCAAATCCCCATTCCTTGCTGTGGTCAAAAGCATCAGCCACTGCCAGGGGCACCACCCTTAGAGACTCAGGAGGGATCCCGCAGGGCTAGGCCAGGAGGGATGAGGGGGTTCCATCTGATCCCTCCTGTGAATCCTGCTGCCTTGGAAGTGTGTCTAGAGGTTTCCACAGTGAAAGTGGAACATATTCTTTCAGAAAATTTAAGAACAACTCAGTTCTCATATGTTACCTTACAATCTCTAAATGTATAGCTAATTTAAAGTCGTGAAATTTTAGTAACAGATTTACCTATTCACAATTGTAATAATCATTGCCAAATTCTACATTCAAAGTTTAAGAAACAGTCTCTTGAAATCCACTGAGGTACGTATAAAAATTAGCTTTTTATTTTGGATTTATTTTAGATTTACTAAAAAGTTGCAAAGATAGAGCTCCTATATACTCTTCACCCAGTCTCTCTTAATGTTAACATCTTATAGAAAACAATGGCACATTTATCAAAACTAAGAAATTAACACTGGTACAATATTACAACTGAACTATCTGCTTTATTCGTATCTCACCAAGTTTCTTTTTTTCTGTTTTTTTGGTTGCACGGCTTGTGGGATATCAGTTCCCTGAACCTGGGCTCCAGCAGTGAAAGCACAGAGTCCTAATCATGGGACCACCCAGGGAATTCCCAGCATCTCACCGAGTTTTCCACTAATGTCCTTTCACTGTTCTAGGTTCTATTCCAGGTTCCAATCCAGGCTCCCACACTGTATTTAATCCTGGTATGTCCTGAATCTCCTCCTGTCCGTGACATTTTCTCGGTCTTGTTTTCTATGACCTTAACAGTTTTAAAGACTGTTGGTCAAGACCATGTAGAATGTACCTAAATTCGGGCTTGTCTGATATTTTCTCATGATTAGACTGGGATGATAGGTTTGGGGAAGATAACACAGAGGTGAAGTGTACTTCCTATCTCATCCTATCAGGGAGTACAAGACAGCGGCATGGCATTTATGGTGGTGTTGACCTTGGTTACTTGGATAGGGAAGTGTCTGCCAGGTTTCTCCACTCTCAAGTTACTATTGTTCCCTTTCTACACTCAATTCTCTGGGAGCAAGACTCCAAGTCCAGCCCACCTTTCACGTGGGGGAGGAGGTATCAAGTCTCCACCTCTGGGAAAAGAAAGCATCTACGTATATTACCGTTGACCCTTGAACAGCACGGGTTTGAACCACACAGCTCTACTTATGCACAGATTTTTTCAATAAGTACATATATGTGCTGTAAATGTATTTTCTCTTCCTTATGACTTTCTTTAAAACATTTTCTTTTCTCTACTTTATTGTAAGAATACAGGGCATAACATATAACATACAAAATATGTTAATTGACTGTTTATGTTATCAGTAAGGCTTCTGGTCAACGGTAGGCTATTAGTAGTTAAGTTCTGGGGGAGTCAAAAGTTATACATGGATTTTCGACTGCACAGGGGATCGGCACCCCTGTCACTTAGTTATTTATTCAGTCATTTTTTGGTATCAGTATGGATACATGTATATTAATTTTCTACTCTAGATTAAAATTCAGTGCTACCTTATTTATTTTCTTACTCACTTGTTCCAGTTTGGGGTCCTCTGTCCATTTGACATCCCTCCATCTCTATTCTTTTCTTTTTTCTTTTTCCCTTCCTCCCTCCCTCCCTCCCTTCCTTCCTTCCCTCCTTTCTTTCTTGTTTTTCTTTTTTAGCAATTGTTTACTTTCTGGCCGTACAATATGCTCCAGGCTCATATTGTATTTTCCCTGCTCCAGCCCTAGAATCAGCCATTTCTCCAAGGAATAACTAGGCATTTAAAAATAGTAGATTTTTAAATACAGAAGCAATGTATACTGCTTGTGGGAAATTTGATAAGTACATATTTAATCTGTCACTTTTATTCCAAGCTTATTTACTTTCAAGCATTTTTATATGTAGACATTTATGTTAGTATAATTTCAGCCTTTCCGTATATAAGTTTGTGTCATGATTTTTCAGTTAGCATTTTAACTGAAGCATTTCCATACTATTACAAACTACTTACAAATGCCTTTTTTTTCTGCCTTCTTATCTCTCTCTTTTTTAACATCTTTATTGGATTATAATTGCTTTACAATGGTATGTTAGTTTCTGCTTTATAACAAAGTGAATCAGCTATACATATACATATATCCCTATATCTCTTCCCTCTTGCGTCTCCCTCCCACCCTCCCTATCCCACCCCTCTAGGTGGTCACAAAGAACCAAGCTGATCTCCCTGTGCTATGCGGCTGCTTCCCCAAAAAGTTGGCAACACCACAAGCAGGGCAACAATGTATCTTAGAAATAATTTATGAAATGTTGCGAGCAAAGGTTAATGTGTACATTTTCATCTGTTGGAGATGCAGATAATTTCTGTCTATTAGAACTGATAATTCCAAAGATTATGGTTTATTGTCTTGTTGGACATTAATCAGTTTTTTGTCTAACCCCCAAATCTTATTCTAACATTTCCTATAAATACCTAGCTTCTCAAATGTCCTTTGAACTGGTTGTAACATCTTATTGGTTCTTTCGTTAATTAATGAGTTGAATAAGATTTTGACACCTATTCATTTTATATTTGTATGAGAGTCATGATATCATTTTTTGGAAAATTATACTTTAAGACTGATTTATTGCATGTGGAGGGTAAACAAAAGGGAGAGGCTATTAGACTTTGCAGTAGAACCATTTTTATTAATTATGCTGCTGAATTTCTCCCTTCCTACTATTTGTTTACCTTTCACATGAAAAATGTTTAAACTCTCTCTCATTTATAAAAAGAAAGCTTTCCCAGTAATCCTTTATCATTCTGTAGCTGCCATACAATACTTACCTTTTCCTTAACAAAGTGGTTTTAAAATGTTGTGTGGGACTTCCCTGGTGGTGCAGTGGTTAAGAATCCGCCTGCCAGTGCAGGGGACATGGGTTCGAGCCCTGGTCCGGGAAGGTTCCCACAACTAAGCCCATGTGCCACAACTACTGAGCCAGCGCTCTAGAGCCCGCAAGCCACAACTACTGAGGCTGCGTGTCACAACTACTGAAGCCCGCATGCCTAGAGCCCTTGTTCCGCAACAAAGAGAAGCCACCGCAATGAGAAGTCTACTCACTGCAACAAAGAGTAGCCCCTGCTCACCGTAACTAGAGAAAGCCTGCGCGCAGCAACGAAGACCCAATGCAGCCAAAAATAAATTTATTTAAAAATAAAATGAATAAAAAGTTGTCTAAGTTGTCTAAAAATTTGCCTCAGACCAAATATGTAAGGCAATACATGAAAAACATCATTGAATATGGAAAGTTACTGTTAGATGCATGTGAAAAGTTTCATGCCTAGGAGAGGTAATTGCAATGACAAGAAATGAGTTCTTTATGCTTTCCTACTTTTAACTTTGCTGCAAAGTTTTGGCCTCTGCTGGGCCCTTTAAGGATTTCCACTGACTCTTTACCTCAATCAGCTTTAACCAGCTCTTAAAATGAGTGAAAGTTGCAACGTCCCTGCACAGACTTTCTCTTGCATCACCATAGACACATGACCCTTTCTGTGGAAAAAAAAAAAATCATGTTATAATGAGGAAGACTGCTGTAAAATATGGACTAATGAGTTGAACAGCAAACAGGGTGGAACCTGTAGTAGGAAGGAGCTGAGTGACAGCAAGGGCGGTTGGAGGAAGGAGATAGGATGCTTTGCCGGCCTCGAAAGAGAGAGACAAAGTGTAGAGTTCTATGAGCCTGAATCTTACATATAGCAGTACCTTGCTGGAGACTCCCACTGTGGTGATGGAGCAGTGATAACAAGCACCGTATTCATGACCCTGAGCTATTCCTGCATATTATTTTGGGAGATCCAGTAGAAATGACAACAAGATTTAATAAGTGTTATGGACTAAATGTTTGTGTCCCCCCAAAATTCATATGTTGAAATCTAGTCCCCAATGGGATGCTATTTGGAGGAGGGCTTCTGGGAGGTAATTAGGTCATGAGGGTGGAGCCCCCATGATGGGATTAGTGCCCTATGAGAAGAGGCCAGTGAGCTAGTTTGCTTTCTTCCCACCCTGTGAGGATACCATGAGAAGTCAGCAGTCTATAACCCCAGAGTGTTCTCACCAGAACCTGACAATGCTGGCACCCTGATGTCAGACTTGCAGCCTCCAGCACTGTGAGAAATAAATGTCTGTTGTTTATAAGCCACCCAGTCTATGGTACTTGCTGTGGCAGCCTGAACTAAGACAGTAAGTTTAACAAAGGGACTGTGCAAATGGATAAGGAAAATACTAATGCCTAAGTAGGTAAATGAGCAACATTTATGAAAAACAGTGCATAACAAGGAAATCTAACCAGCCAATAAACATATAAAAATTTCAATTTAATTAGTAATCAAGTAACTATAAATAAAACAATAATGGGTTACTATTTTTGCCCACCAAGTTGACAAATATTTGAAAAGGAAAGCACTTAATGGTAATGAGAGATAAGATGAGTACCTTCATACATTTTTGGTGAAAGTGGAAACTCTACACCTTTCTAGGAAGTGAACTTGACATTATGAATCAAGAACCTGACTCCATTTAATCCAGGATTTCCATTTATGGGAGTCTCTTCTAAAGAAATAATTTATGAAATGTTGAGTGCAAAACTATTTATAAAATAAAAATATCGGAAATAACCTGAATGACCCTGAATAAGGAAATTGTTTGTTATGTGTATCCTGCCCATCGCCCCCCCTTGCTCACTTCACTTCAACCGTATTGTCTTCACTGCTATTTCCTGGGCAGCCATGCTTTGTCCAACACGAGGACAATTGTACTTTCGGTTCTCTCGCCTTGGAATACCTTTCACCCAATACCTGCATGGTTTGCAAACTTACCTCATCCAGGTCTTTATTCAAATGTCACCTTCTTAGTGACACCCTTTTAAAAGTGCACCCCTCTACGCATACTCCTCTCCCTGGCTTCATTTTTCTTCCTAGACCTTATCATCATCCAACATTCTATGTAGGATCTCGATTATAAGTCAATCTATCTACAAAGTTCATCATTGTCTAGTAGCCTTGAAAAAGGTTTTAAATTTTAAAGCCCAATTAAATTCTACATTTCATTACACTGCAAGTTATTGCATGTTTCTAAAAATAAGACAGAAAGAAGAACCTTGAGTCAAATCAAGATTTAAAAGGGTAGAGAGACTCCAAAATGTGAAATTGGCTGAGTGAGAGGCCCTTTCTGTGTTAGGTGATACTGATGTAACTGGTTAAACTCTTTCTCACTGCAGTTTAACTGTCTCAGACCGAATGGCTATTGAAGCTGGAGCTTTAGGAAACTTGGTAGAAAAATACCAGGATGGTAGAAAATATTGGCTGTTTCTTGTGTCTCTGTTTAGTAAGGTCTTACAAAACAGAGACAGCTTTGATTTGAGCTGAGCTGGCTGAAAGCAGAAAAGGGACAACACAGAGACCCCCTCCGCCTGTGGACAGGATTGCTGAGGCTGGGTTAACCGTGCTTCTCACAGAATTGCAAAACCCAGAATCTCTGCCCCTTCTAAAATTAGCATAAAAGTCAAGGAGATGGGAAATCAGCAGGGAGATAAAATTGGGACAGCTGAGAGGCCAGAAAAATGAAGGAAACAAGATTCCCTGGTCCCTTCCCACATCTCTCCTTCCTTGAACTGTCTAAGTAATCCTTCTCTCTATATGAGGCCAGCAAGTGGGCTGCAGCCTGGGCACAGGTACAGGTTATTCTGCCTCACTTATTATTTCACAGTTGCATTTAAGCCTGGGGCTAAGGGCAAAGTTCCAAGGCTTATGGCTAAGAGAGAGAACAGCAAGGGTAGGGCCCAGTTCTGTGAACACACAGTTCTAAAGTCTATACAGTGTTGGGAGAGTTGACTAGCAATGAAACCTCAAGCCTGGACAAAAGAGGAGGGTATGTTTCCTCAGTCTCAAAGGTGACCCTAGACCCCCACCTCTCATAAACTGTGCCAGCAGAAAGTGGGCTACTATAGAAGTTCACGTTCTAACAGGGATCTTTTTGATGACTCTCTTCTATTCCCCTCTCAGTCATGGCCATGGAGGGCAATGGCCAAAAGAGTTCTTTGAGTGGGCGGGGTGGCAGGCAGTCATATTGGCTGACTAATAAATTCCTTCCTCCATCCTACCCCTGCCCAGAAATATATACTTTGGATTGGTGACTGTTGTTTGTTTCCCTTCCTTTTCCAGGTGATAGCTTTTTTGTTAATTAATTAAAATGTTTTTCTATTTTTCCTCCATCATTTTTTAATGTCAGGAGTGTTGAAATGTATCAGTCAAAGGTTGCATAGACGGAAAGAGTAAGATTTGAGAGTAAGAGGAATGCACTTGTTTCAAGGATCTGGATGCAATAACTAGACATGACATTCAGTTGTTTCTCTTCAAGAAATGGTGCATTTTCATTTGCAAAGGGGATGGCTGCATCGTATCAAGTGGGGACATTTTTGATTCTGTACATATGGGCAAACGGAATGTTAAGCAGCTAAGGTGTGGAATATGGTAGATATATATTTCTTCTCTATCCAGAATCTCTTCTTTCGGGGAAACATCCTTCCCCTGAATACAGGCTATGCAAGAAGAATACTCCATTCACCTGGCCACAGGGTTTGATTCAGGGATGGGCACATGACTTAAGATGGACCAATCAGAATTCTTGCTGGATTGCCCTGGAGCTAAGATTTTTCCCATTCTTCTGATTTTATAATTCTGAGAGTATTTGAAATGCGGTAGCTAGCTACATGCTTCTTGGAAGAAGTCTATCTGAAGGAAGAGGCCAACACACAGATTTAAGCAGAGCTGAGAGATGGTGAGAGAAGGAAGAAAAAGGAGATATGAGATAGATAGAGATTCTGACCATCTTCTGAAAAGCAATTTCTGAGCATCCCTGGATCTATTAATAACTATGATAGAAGCCAATTCTATTCTGTACTTTCCATTTCCATGCTGAGTCTGAGTTCGGTTTCTGACACTTGAAACAGAGACGATCCTGACTCATAAAGGAACTAACCATTCAATCTTTCATATGAGGCAACCTGGCTTCTGTCCCCCGACTCCTCCGTAACTGCTCTTGCCATTCACTCTTGACTGTCTAGTTTCTAAATCTGATGAACCTTTTACCGTCCTGGTTCTCGAATCTGATGCTGCTTATAATGTTTTTTTCTTGAAATTCTCCTCCACTGCCTTTTAAGAGATGTGGTTCTTTTTGTTTTTCTTCTTCTAACTTTTTTTTTCTCCTCAACTTATTTTCCAGACCAATGTTTATCTCTAAGATGACTTGCTCCTCAGTGCTGTATTCTTGACCCTCTTATGGTCTCATTACACAACTTCTCCCGGGGTAATCCATTCACTTCCAGAGCTTCTATCTCTACTTACACACTTCAAGATCCTCATCTATAGTCTAGAGCCTCTTGGTCTCTACACTCATATAGTCCACGGCCTACCAGGGTATCTTTTCTCAGGTGTGCTTCAGACACCTCCAAAACAACATCTCCCAAATCGAATCTCATTGTTCATCTACCCAAATATGCCCTTGTCCTAAGGTTCCAATCACAATGACTAGGACCACATCTAAGTGTTTGCCTCTGTTAGGAATCTGAATATTATTGCCGACTCCTCCTCTTCTTTACTCTCTCAGCAAATTCTGTCAATTATATTTCACAAACTTCACAATTATATTTCTCAAATCTGTCTCTGCATATCATACCGCCTTTGCTTTTGTTTGGTCCAGGACTACGTAGGCTCTGCATTGCACAGCTCCAGGAGCAACCATCCCTAGACATCATGGGGAATGGAGTCATGATGGTAATGGTCCTGGGGGAGACCCTCATACCTTCTCACTTAGCTTACTGCTGCTGCAACTTTCTAATATTCTCCTCACTTCCAGGCTCATTTCTCTTTAATCTTTTCTCCAAATGTGGCAAAAGATTTCTTCTAAATGCAACTGGGAGTATGTCACTTTTCTTCTACAAATCTCTTTGCTTGCCTGACCTTTCCACCTTAATTTTTCACCACTTTAACTATCTATGTTTTTGCCTTACTAAATATTTGGACTTCCCCAAATGTCCCATGTTTTTCCTACCCTCTGCATTTGCATATATGCTCCCTGTGCTTTGAAAATATATCACTCTTTATCTTGCTAACTTATTTATCCTTTCAGATGCAACCTAGGGTTAATCTTCCAGATCACCCCAGTTTGGGTTGTAATCTTTCAGAGGTCTTATAATCACACCTTACATTGCCTCAATCACAGCACATACTACACTATGTTGAAATATGCATTTCCTTACCAGTCTTGTCCATCAGGTGTGAATTCCTTAAGGGAAGAAACCTTGAGTTATTTATCTGTATATTCTCAGGGCTTGGCATGTCACTGCCTATTAAATGCTCAATAATTTTAAGAAAGTGGTAAAAAGAAAAATAATTTTTTGGCATCTGTCAACTGCCTGCTTGCCATTCTAGTCACATCTATCAGGAAGATGGAAGGGAAGGGAAAATATTACTTATTGATTGCCATTCGCTCCCTTAGCGTTTGTCGAGTCCCTTCCATTGTCAGTCACCATGCTAGGCACTTTCACACAATTACATCACTTAGTCAGTTCAGTCCCACAATCAGGAAAGCATTATTTTTGTTTTAGACATAGGGAACTTTTATGCAGAAGCATGGCTTTTGAAGTTAAACTACCTAAGTTGTAAGTTCAACGACTTGGCTGTTCAGCTAATGATGGTGATGGGCTTGCAACTCAAGTGACCCCTTTTCAAAAACCATGTTGGTATCAGTGCTTCATATTTTCCCAGCGCTTCTTTACAGATTTTTTTTTTTTTTAAATGACACTGCCTGTTCAAGATGGCAGGCTGAGTACATGTGTTTGTCTCCACTGACTCTGGAACCATTATTGAAATAACAGTATAGAAGCACAAAACCCATCCACATAAAAGTGAAGTGAGTAGAAGGAGACGGAGGTCATTAGCTGACTGTGTCAGTTATAAATCCATTGCCTTTCTGCTCCAAACCCACCCATTGTTGCCCTGCTTGTGGTGTTGAAACATCGCCCCCTTGCCAGCTGCCATGTTGTTAGACTTTATCACAGGGCACTGGAGTGTCACTAGCGGAGGAAGGGGTATTTCCTCCTGCTCTAGCAGGCTCTTGTGGTCCAGCACCTCCCCACACACTGCTTCTCCTGACGCTCCAAAATGCAGTTTTCCAGTAAGTTCCAACAGTGTCACACCTCTGCACATATGGCTTCCACCAGCACCTCTCTGATGGCTTTGCAGTGAGTTCTGAGGCTCAGAACCTTCCTGAGATGGTTCCCCCTGGCACCCCTGAAGGTGACTCTGCAGTAATTCTTCCTGGCATGATACCTCAGCTGAATTCACCATCCAGTGAGCCATAGCCATGCTCTCTCCAACCATATCTGGATCAAAGTCCTGGGGGAGGGGACCACTTTCCGGATTTCTTCCTTCCTTGGGGGCTCTGCTTCAGCCCTGGAGTAGTGGCTGCTCCCTACATCTCCTATTCCTGGCTCCAAAGATAAAGTCAGTGTATCTATTGTAAAGAGCAACAGGGATATACCAGTAATCAGAATGACTTGGCTCGCAGAGATTTCGGCAGGAGCTAACTGATCACAGTGTTCATAGGAACAAAATAGATGGATATCTCATTAGAGGATTGTTTGATCTATATAAAGGAAAAACTCTAGTCTGGTAGTAAAAAAAACCTGACTTGAGTCACCTCTGTGGAGAGTCATGATCTCTTACTCAGTTTCCAGATCTAAGTCAATTTATAGATCCAGAGCCCTTTGATTGAGAAGGGAGCTGGATCCCCTTGAAGAATAGTTCTGCATCATTTCCAAAAGTACATACCATCATTTCCACTTATACATACCATAAATCTTCTTCCCCCAAAGTACTTGTGATCATATTTTAGGTTACTATTCATTGGAGAAAGACAATACCCAGACATTTCAGGGATTACTAAGACACTAGCTCTGAATTGATGCTAATTCCTAGGGACCCAAAACACCACTGTGCCTACTAGTTAAAGTAGGGGCTTATGATGGTCAAGTGACCAATAGAGTCTGAGCTCAAGTGTGACTCACAGTAGGTCTAGTTGGTCCACAGACTCACTCTGTTGTTATTTTCCCCATCCTAAATGTGTAATTGCAATAAACATAATTAGTAACTTGCAGAATCTTCACAGTGGTTCTCTGACCCATGTGTTGAGGGCTATTGGGATATATCCCATAAAATTAAAGATCTACTTGCACCCCTTTGTTCATTGCAGCACTATTTATAATACCCAGGACATGGAAGCAACTGAAATGTCCATTAGCAGAGGAATGGTTAAAGAAGATGTGGTACGTATATACAAAGGAATGAAATTGTGTCATTTGCAGAGATGTGGATAGACCTAGAGACTGTCATACAGAGTGAAGTAAGTCAGAAAGAGAAAAACAAATATTGTATATTAATGCATATATGTGGAAACTAGAAAAATGGTATAGATGATCTTATTTGCAAAGCCGAAATAGAGACACAGACATAGAGAGCAAATGTATGGATACCAGGGGGAACGGGGGGTGGGGGGGGTTGGGATGAATTGGGAGATTGGGATTGACATTCATATACACTACCATGTATAAAATAGATAACTAATGAGAACCTACTGTATAGTACAAGGAACTCTACTCAATGCTCTGTGGTGACCTAAATGGGAAGGAAATCCAAAAAAGAGGGGATATATGTATACGTACAGCTGATTCACTTTGCTGTACAGCAGAAACTAACACAACATTGTAAAGCAACTAGACTCCAATAAAAATTAAATTAAAAAAGATCTAAATGTAGACAAAATTAAAATTTAAAATAATATTTAGGAATAATCTTAAAATGGATGAGACATTCTTAAACATGGCATGAAACTCAGAGCTTATATATGAGAAAGATAAATGAAAAAGATAAATATATTTGGCTACATAACCATTTAACATTTTTGCATGGCAAAAGGCACCATAAACAAAGTCAAAGACAAATGATATACTGCAGCAAATATGTGCAACACATATTATTGATAAAATATAAAGAGCTTCTATAAATTGATTCCCCTCAAACCCCAAACAGTCCAATAGAATAGTAGGAAAATTATGAGTAGAAAATTTACAGAAGAATATAATCAAATAAATGATTAATAAACGTGAAGAGATTCCTAACCTCTAGTAGTAAAGAAAATTCAAATTTAAGCAGATATGAAATAACATTAGTAGTGTTAATTATGTTATTAATGTACCCCATAATCTTCACCCTCTCTCCTAAATAAAAAGGAATCTAAAACCAACAGCCTTAGACTTCCTTGGCAGTTCAGTGGTTATGACGTTGCACTTCCACTGCAGGGGGTACGGGTTTGGTTCCTGGTTGGGGAATTAAGATCCTGCATGCCTCACAGCACGGACAAAAAATAGAAAAAAAAAAAAAAAAGGAATAGCCTGGTTTCTACCTTTTTGCTCCTTTCTCTAGACTAGAAAATGTATACAAAATATGATTACAAACGTATAGAGTTTTGTAGTTGATATTTGTTTTTATAAAAATGATATATATTTCTCTACAACTTGCTTTTCTCACTTGATAATATATAAGGACCATCCATTCAGGTAAATAATACATACATAATTCATTCTTTTGAAAAGCTGCATAATAATCTATTCAATGGATGTGCTATAATATATCTAACTTTTCATCCATTTTTCATTGCATAGAAAGCGAAGTAGGTAATATAGAAAAAGAATAACGATTAGATTGTCATCAGATTTCTTGTCAGGGATAATGGATGCTAGAAGACAATGCATTTAAACAAGGATGTTTCCACTGATAAAATTTTATAATTCCTGAAGAAGATACAGCAGTCATAAACTTTTATGTTTCAAATACAACAAAGCCTGATGACTTTTGCCAGGCCACATAACCCAGACATGGCCACACTGGGTTTGCACACTTTCTTTGAATTTCTATACACATTATTACCCAAATAAGCAATACTTAAAAAGCGTTACCATTAGTGAAGGAAATGGGCCCTTATACACTGTTGTCTGGAGGGTAAAATGGTACAGACTTTTGAAAAGCAGTTCGACAGCTGCATTAAGACTTTAAAATATTCATATCTGTTTCCTAGCAATTCTACTTATCTGCCTTCAGCCTAAAGATTTCATCAGGTAGGGGAGCAAAGCTTTATCAACAAGGATAAACACAGCATTATACATAATAAGGAAAAACTGAAAACAACATAAATAATTCAACAACAGGAAATTGTTAATTAATTGTAGATCATCTATTAGGTGGCATATACAATCTTCTGAAAATCATATTTTAAAAGACTAGTGCCATGAAGACTGCTCAGGATATAATATTAAGGGTAAACACGAAACAGAAAAGCATGGGTTTCAAAATACTTCCAGTGCTGTGGGGTAAAATACTTTGTAGCCTGGAAGTTTGTTACTTTAATATCTACTTAGACTTTCAGTTATAAAATGAAACAAACCATCACAGAACACTAGGATCAACTGCAAAGTTGTAAAAACTAGATATTCAAGGAGAAGGTGTTGGCAAAGTTCATCGCATAAGTAAGGACATTGGTGCCTCTGCAGAGGATGTGGTTTGCTCTCTTAGTCTGTCAATCAGCTGGAATTGCAGAACAATGTTCTGGGCATGGCAGACACCACTCAGAATAAGCAGTCACCACAGTAAAGGATTTGAATGGTGCAATGTCAGAAATACAGATAAGTATGTTACCAACTGAAACATAATTACAGCCATTACAAAGTGCACTGAGTCATATGGAGAACCATGGTTGTGTTGGTGGCTTGAACATCAAATGACACTCTTGATGTGGGATGCACATACCTCCTAAAATCTCTCCATGGGTGACCCATTCTCCTCCCCTAATTTTGCACTCATTCCCTCCTAGGGCTTTCCTACTATCGTATGGTAGTGACCCCTACTTCGACCTCCCTTCCTACTACCTCCAAAGATAAGGCGTCTGAGTGTGATGGAGCCAGTTGTAGACAGATTCGGAGGGCTGGCCTTTTTTTGGGTCTGGGCTATGTCCATGTGTGTGATTTGTGCAAACAGAAAGTCTGTTCTGATGCTCTAATGACTCTAAAAGAAGACTAGGAGGTAGAATAGGGAGGGGAGGCTGAACTCATCGGAATATTCTGAAGGGGGTGCGAGAGAAGAAGGAATGGGGGTTGAAGCTAAGCCTTAAATGTCTATGCCCATGGGAGACAGTATCTGGGAATCTACAGAGAGGAGCTGTTGCTTTACGAAGCTCCCCATCCATAAATCAGAGAAGGGTCATTAGGATCCATATCTCAGGGAAGGTTCTGTGCTCTCCAGAAAGGCAACTTATCTCCTAGGAAAGGTGGGTGGGAATATTCCCCCAGGGCTGGGACTATAGACAGGAATTTATCTCTGCCTAGCTTACCCTCTATCCCGCAAGATGCCAGGATTGTGTTGCGGGAGCCTAGAGGTGAGGGATGTGCCTTGGTCACCACCGTGAGTGACCAGAGTGTGGCCAGTGAGGGGCTGTTCATAGTCCAGCCCAGACTGCAGTAAGGGTGTGTGTGTGTGTGTGTGTGTGTGTGTGTGTGTGTGTGTGTATGCCTGTGCTCTTCTAAAGACTCATTTCTGGCCCTCCCTGGTTACCCTTTGGGTACTAGGTCCTTATCCAAGGGAACACTGACTTTCCCCCTTCCTTCCTTCCTTTCTTTCTTCCTTCTTTCTTTCTTTTCTTTCCTTCCTTCCTTCCTTTCTTTCTCTTTCTTCCTTTCTTTCTTTTTAAATTGAAGCATAGTTGATTTACAAACCTCCTTCTTTCTTTTTAATCCCTGAGGATAAAACTCCAAATCTCCAGTCCAGGCTGCAGAAGCCAATAGCCACTGATCAAAGAGGCACTACTGGGCCTGCCACTCTCCACTTTCGGAGGCTCTGGGCTTTCCTCTCCTCAGAACACAAGGTCAGGCGGGGCCGAGGCTCCTTAGGATTCTGCTGTGGGGGAGAGGAAGCCTGATCTTATCCCTTAGGGAACTCCTTCTAGAGTTTTCCTACTGATCCCTATGTCTAGGAAGTGTGGCTGACGTTTGCTGACAGCTGATTAGGACCATGGTAATCGTTCAGGAAATCTAAGAACAGGCCAGTTTTCATACAGTTTAAGTGTGCAACTTAGCCAAGGTCATCAAATTTAAAAAGCAGATTTTACTACTGGAGCTTTAAATGTGCTGCCATTTGAAGATAATCTTTCAAAATCCTCTGTGGTAAGTGTTACAGGACTTTTTTTTTTTTTTTTTTTTTTGCGGTAGGCAGGCCTCTCACCGCTGTGGCCTCTCCAGCCGCGGAGCACAGGCTCCGGATGCGCAGGCCCAGCGGCCATGGCTCACAGGCCCAGCCGCTCCGCGGCACGTGGGATCCTCCCGGACCGGGGCACGAACCCGCGTCCCCTATATCGGCAGGCGGACCCTCAACCACTGTGCCACCAGGGAAGCCCTACAGGACTTTTTTTTTTTAAAGAAAGTCTTTGTATTATAAAAGCAATACTATTCCTAGAAAATCTAGTAAGAGAAGTAAAGTAGAAAGTCAAGGGAAAGAAAACACCTGAAGCTCCATCACCCATCAAAACTCCATCAGAAGAAAATGACTTTTGATGTTTTTGTAAATTTCATTTCAAATTTATTGTTGATTTGTTAAATTTAATAATTTCTGCCTTAATCTTTTAAAATGTCCTTTCTTTTTTTTTTAAATAAATTTATTTATTTTGGCTGCGTTGGGTCTTCATTGCTGCACACGGGCTTTCTCTAGTTCCGGTGAGCAGGGGCTACTCTTCGTTGCAGTGTGTAGGCTTCTTATCGCAGTGGCTTCTCTTGTCGCAGAGCACAGGCTCTAGGCGCATAAGCTTCAGTAGTTGTGGCTCTCGGGCTTAGTTGATCCGCGGCACAAGGGATCTTCCCAGACCAGGGCTCCAACCCATGTCCCCTGCATTGGTAGGCAGATTCTTAACCACTGCGCCACCAGGGAAGTCCCAACAAATATATATTGAGTGCTTACTGTGAGTCAGTCACTGTTCTGGGCTCTTGAGGTACATCAGTGAACAAAGCAGATAGAGATCAGTGCACAAAGCAGATAGAGATCAGTGCTCTCTGGAGGTTATAGTCCAGGCAAGGCGTATGGATAATAAACAAGAGACATTATAAAAAAGTAAATGACATAGTATGTTGGAAGGTGATAAGTATGGTGGAAAAGAAAAAGTTAAGAGGGATCCAGAGTGATGGAAGGAGAGGGGAGTAGAGAGCGGCCAAATTTGGCTTCATTGAGAAGTGACATTCAAGCAAAGCCTTGAAGAAGGGGAAGGCGACAGATGTGTGGCTATCTAAGGGAAAAGCATTTCAGCAGAGGAACAGCCAGTGCAGAAACCTTAAGGCAGGAGCGTGCTCAGCATGTTTGAAGAACCCAAGGAGGCCACTGTGGCTGGGAGGAGAATAGTAGTAAGGTCGGAGATGCAAGGGGGAGCACAGATCACTTAGAGCCTTCTAGGTCATGGCAAGGATTTGGGTTTTGCTATGGTCTGAATGTTTATGTCCCTTGCAAAATTCATATGTTGAAATCCTAAACCTCATGTTGATGATATTTGGAGGTGGGGTCTTTGGGAAGTGCTTAGGTTCTGAGGGTGGAGCCTTCATGAATAATGGGATTAGTGCCCTTATAAAAGAGGCCTGAGAAAACTCTCTTACCCTTTCCACTGAGTGAGGCTATAGTGAGAAGAAGCTGTCTATGAACCAGAAAGTGGGCCTTTACCAAACAACAAATTTGCCGGCACCTTGATCTTGGACTTCCCAGCCTCCAGAAGGTTAGAAATTAAATTCTACAATTCTGTTGTTTATAATAGGCTACTAGCCTATTGTATTTTTGTTACAGCAACCGGAACGGACTAGGATGGGCTTTCACTCTGAATGACATGGGGAGTCACTGCAAGTTTTTAAGTAGAGGAGACACCTGCTCCAGCTAACATGTTTAAAGGCTCACTCAGACTCCTGTGTTGAGGTTAGACTTTAGGCAGGCAAGGATGGAAACAGGGAGAGAGATGACAGTGGCACCCACCAGGTAGTAGCAGTGCAAGTGGTGACAGTGTTAGATTTTGATACATAGTGAGTTAGAACCAACAGGATTTTCTGAGAGATCGGATGTGAAGTATGACACAGGGAAATCAAGGATGACTCCAAACTCTTAAGTGTGGGCAATTGGAAGGATGGAGTTACCATCATCTGAGAGAGGGAAGGCGGAAGCTAGAGCAGGTTTGGGGAAAATAGGAGAAGTTTAGTTTTGATATTTATTAGTTATCTATTGCTACATAACAAAATACCCCAATATTTAGTGACTTAAGACAACCATTTATTAGCCCAGTTTCTGTGGGTCAGGAGTGGTTTAGCTGTGGTTCTGGTTCAGGGTTTCTCCTAAGGTTCCAGTCAGGATGTCAATAGGGGCTTGAGGGCTTAACTGAGGCTGGAATATCCACTTCCAAGATGATGCACTCACATGGCTGTTGGTAGGAGGCTTAGTTCCTGGCTACATGGACCTCTCTGTAGCTGCCTGAGTGTTCTCACAACTTGGTAGCTGGCCTCTCCCAGAGCAAGGGATCCAAGAAAGAGAGAAAGAGAGAGCAACCAAGATGGAAGCCACAGTGCCTTTTTGTGACCTAGTCCCCGGAGTTACACACCATCACCTTCACTGCACTAAAACCAGCCCATGTTGAAGGGCAGAGGAATTAGTCTCCACTTCTGAAGGAAAGCATATCACAGAGTTTGTGGACATGTTTTAAAATTGTCACAGGTGTATTAAGTTTGAGGTATCTACTAGGTATCTCAGTGGAGATGTCAAGTAGGCATTTAGTCCACAAACCATAAATGCTGGAGAGGGCGTGGAGAAAATGGAACCCTCCTACATTGTTGGTGGGAATGTAAGTTGGTGCAGCCACTATGGAGAACAGTATGGAGGTTCCTCAAAAGACTAAAAATAAGGTTGCCATATAATCCAGCAATCCCACTCCTGGGCATATATATGTGGAGAAAACTCTAATTCGAAAAGACACATGCACCCTAATGTTCACGGCAGCACTATTCACAATAGCCAGGACATGGAAGCAACCTAAAGGTCCATTGACAGATGAATGGATAAAGAAGATGTGGTACATATATACAATGGGATACTACTCAGCCATAAAGTAGAATGAAATAATGCCATTTACAGCAAAATGGATGCAACTAGAGATTATCACACTGAGTGAAGTAAGTCAGAATGAGAAAGACAGTTACTATATGATATCACTTACATGTGGAATCTAAAATATGGCACAAATCAGCCTATCTGCGAAACAGAAACAGACTCATAGACATAGAGAACAGACTTGTGGCTGCCAAGGAGGGTGTGTGGGGGAGGAATGGATTGGGAGTTTGGGATTAGCAGATGCAAGCTATTACCCAGAATGGATAAACAACAAGGTTCAACTGTATAGCACAGGGAAGTATATTCAGTATCCTGTAATAAACTATAACAAAAAAGATTAGGAAAAACTATATATATATAACTGAATCACCTCGCTGTACACCAGAAATGAACACAACATTGTAAATCAGCTATACTTCAATAAAATAATTTTGTAAAAATGTAGACATTTAAATACGCTAGTCTGGGGTTCGAGAGAGAGGTCTGAGCTAGAGACATAAATTTGGGAGTCCAGAGCATACAGATGGCATACATATTGGGCCACTCCCTCTCTCAATGAGAATGCACGGCAGTAGGGCAGACAGGAGCTGTGCACTGGCTGCCAAAATGGCTGTGGTCACCGAGTCCACATGTAGCTGAGTAACGGGAGTACCCAACTGGGATGCATCCAAGGGATGTAGCAGCCCCATTACAGAGTGGATCTGCTGTCAATTTCCTTCTCCCACATCCCTGCCCAATCCACTATCCTGTTACCCAGCTCTGGAAACTATCATGTTTCCAAGAGTGAGCTTCTGTCATTAAACACTCCCATTTCCCAGGAGGCAGAGTGAGAAGCTGGAAAGAGCAGGTGCTTTGGACTCAGACGTGGATTTGAATCCGGGCTCCAGATTTGTTTCCCTGGGCAGTTTGTGACTTGACTTAACCACTTCTGTAAAATATTATACTTGGATAATAATGCCTTTATGATAGAATGGATGCTAGGACACTGTGAAAGCTCAGCACATAGTAGGTGCTCAGTAAAAGTTAGTTTCTTTTTTTCTCAGACAGATTTGGAGTCTGGGACACTGGGGAATACATTTTATGTCTCATGATCAGGCTCCCAGGTGGAGGTAGGGAAGGGGCTGAAGCCATCACAGCCATCTCTGCTGCGGGATCAGCTTCACCATACCTTGGCGTCTGGCCCAGGATGGGACCCACGTGGTGGTCAGCATCTGGAAGCAGCAGAACGTGGACTGGGTGGTGGCGGTGCTGCAGGGGGAGCAGTTGAACATGACGGGCACTGTGTGCCACGTGGGGAAGGCTGAGAAGTGGGAGTGGCTGTTGTCCATGCTGAGGGGTCAGGGATGGGGGTGATACAGGTGCAGAGATCAGAACACACAGACCCAGCCTAGGGAAGTCAAAACACTCCTTAAGATAATTTTGGATATTTCCCAGTGCCAGACATATACCAACACCCCATCACATTAGTGTGTGAGGCGCTCAATGTTGTTATAACAGCTTTACGGTGGGAAACAGACCTTAAGTGTCAGGGATGATTCTGAACCGAGCTCTGCCTCACTCCAAAACCCACATTCTTTTTTTTTTTTTTCCGGTACACGGGCCTCTCACTGTTGTGGCCTCTCCCATTGTGGAGCACAGGCTCCGGACGCGCAGGCTCAGCGGCCATGGCTCACAGGCCCAGCCGCTCTGCAACATGAGGGATCTTCCCAGACCGGAGCACGAACCCGTGTCCCCTGCATTGGCAGGCGGACTCTCAACCACTGCGCCCCCAGGGAAGCCCCCAAACCCACATTCTTAAGCAGGACTGTGGCTCTGCCCCTGGCAGGTCCCTGCAGGGTACAGATGCCCGAAGCCTGGTGAAGCTGGGACAATGCCCATGACAGGGGCTGGTCTGTGGACCGGAGCAGGGGAGATGCCAGGCTGGGGACCCCATCGTGGTCACTGTGGGAGTGGGTACTCTTCTTGGGGGCTCACAGGGAAAAGGTTGTTTTTGAAGAGCCTTAAAGGACAGTGGGAATCAGCCAGCTATGTTTTCCAGAGAAGAGACACCAGGTGCATGGGACTTAAAGGGAGGAGGTTTCTGATCCACAGTTTCGTCTCTTCTTCACCCTCTGTGCTGCCTCTGTCTGCCCCCAGGCCCTAGAGTCCTGGGGGCATCAAATTCCTGGTGTGAGTGCTGCAGTCAACCCCCTGGTGGGGAGCACCCTGGGGGCCGGTAAGCTGGTGGGGGACAAGGTGAGGCCCGGGGAGCATGGAGCTGTGAGGTTCTCTCCGTCTCCCAAGTCTACTCACACACCTGCATGTGTTCCCAGCTGCCCCCTGTTCCTTGGAACCGCAGCCCCTGGACCCAATGGGTAGAGCACACCTGGGTCAATCTGCCCCGGTGGCCAATGATGCTGCAGACCTTCTCTACTTCAGCCTTCCTCCGAGCGCAAGGTGTGACGGGACACACCCGCTCAGGGCCAGATCCTCTCTCCTGGCTCAGAAACCTGAGGTTGTTGTAGTCTCGACTCACTGGCACCCATTCTGATCCCTCCAGTCTGGCTGTCCCAGGGACACCTCACCTGTCCTCAGACACGGCTGAGAAAAGGGACCCTTGCCCGGCATCCCAGATGGAACACACTAAGCACAGCAGGGACTCCTGCTGCCTCTGCAGACTCCCTGCCCCTGCTGTTCTGAGGGCACCATCCTGATCCCTCCCCCGATGTGCGCAGAGGTGGGTCCTGCGATCAGGCAGAGCCGTTCCCTCTTTCCTCCTTGTCGAGTCTTCCTCCGCTGACCACCCCTTCCTTCCTCTCCTTGCAGACCCTGCCCCACTTTCTCTCTTTGGTTCTCACATTCCCTGGCTCTCCCAGCCAAGTTCCTCTCCCTCCCTCCCTTGCCCAGCCTCAGGCTCTTCTAGGAAAGTCAGATTTCCGCATCTGCCCCTAAAAACAGCACCGTTGTTTACCTTGTGCAAATTCTCACCTCTCCTCATTAAAGCAGGCACTAACACCCCAGCTTTCCCAATGTCCTTTCCTGATAACTGTTTTCACTGACCTGGTTCTCTGGAGGGTGACGTGCCATGAGGAGAGTCTGGCGTGAATGACAGTGAAGGGCTCGTGAGCCAAGTGCTCCTGGTGGGCGAGCAGGTCCCTCAGACCCCTCCTCCGCACTCTGGGAGAAGAGCACCCACACCCCCAGCTCCTCCCCATGGGACTCCAGGGAGCGGAGGTGGCTGCTTCCCCACCCTGTTCTGATTGCAGATCCTGGTCATGAACGTGAGGTCCCGGCTGTGCTGCTGAGCCAGCTGCTGCCCCTCGTGGAGAAAAGGGGGGAGGACAGGGAGGGCCCGTGGAGTTGAGGGGACTCGGCCTTGCTGTCCTCTACACCAAGGGGACACTTGGGGAAGGAGCCCTCAGTGGAATATCCCAAGGAGAGGAGGTAGAAGGAGTGTGCTCTGGCTGCCAGGGTCTGTCCCCGTCGCCTCCTGAACCACGTCTGCAGGCTACTTTGTCCCCGGGGATGTGGCCAACACAGCGAAAGGGACTGTCTGGAAGGAATGTGGTCGGCAAATTCCAAACCCACAGAAGAGCCCCAATCACCCCTGACAGGCTGTGTCCTCTGAGAATGGCAGGCCAGATGCCAGGCCCAGGGCCTGGTGCAGGCCTAGTGTAATCCAGAGAGCCAAACCCCTCCAAAGAGGCCAGAGGATGCCCCTTCAGTCCCTCCCCTGCATGCCTCTGGTAGCCAAGTTTTCCCCCCTTTGCTTTTCACCTCTTCTTGTCTGAATCAGAAACAGTTCTAGATTTGAAACTCAGCTGACTCTAAACGCATTTCTCTCCTATGGGAGTGGCTGTCCCCTGGGCTGCACCGACCTCACCCTGACGGCTGCCTCCAGGCTCCCAGCTCTGTTCTCCAGAGACCCAGCTACTGATTGGCCCTGCCCCTGTGACTGGTTCCAGGGAGTCCTGGGCTTTCCCAGCAGGGGAGGCTGTGTCAGCACCCTCTCAGGCCCACAAGATTTTACTTCTCCCCAGAGACCCTGGCCCCACCCCCAATTTCCCTTCTTCTCCCATTATAGCTCAGTTCTGTCTCCTCGTCAGAAGCCCATTTTCTGGGAGCATCTGCTTCACATTTGTGCTCAACTTTTACCTCATCACACCTGTTTCCTCACAGGGGAGGCTCTGCGGTGCTCATTGCCACTGCTGCTGTCTATGTACCTCCACACAGTGAGTGGGGAGCCTTGGAAGGGGGCAGTGGAATGGATGCCAGGGTGTCGGGGAAGTGAATATTGATCCTGTGTGATAAAAATATCCAAGTGCACAAACACTGAACATCTCTCTGGTCCACACTTAAAATCACACTCATTGCCTTTATCTCATTCAAACCCCACACCCCCAGGGCTGCCGTGGATGGTTGTACAGGTTGTTCACTGTGCAAAGGCACCAGGTCCAGGGACAGGGACAAGTGGGAGCTGAAATCCAGTCTATGCTCTGCTCGCCAAGCCATGCACCCTGGAGAGGTACTCTATTCTCCTGAAGGAAAGGGGTGTCTTGAACATGCATTCACCAAGTCTGGCACCAGAGGGGCTGTATGGGCTCAAAGGAGAGTTCTTTTAAAAACTCACACCAGGGGGCAGTAGAGACATGGCATTCCTGTGACTATCGACAGGCAGCGCTTATAAACCACATAGCAGATGAGGAAATTGAGACCTAGAGATCTTAAGTGACTTGCCCAAGGTTGACCAAGTCATGGTACAGCAGGGGTCTGGCCTTGGGTCTCTTCAGTCCCATTCCCTGACCTCGCACCTAAGCTTTTCTCTCTGGGTCGAGCATAGACCAACATAGCCTCTGCCTTCCTGATCTTTCTTTAAGCCCGGGCTTCATCCTGCTCCTGCTTCAGTTTTGTTCCTTGGTAATTCCCAGGGGTGGAGTGGGAGGCGCGTCTGAGTTGGGTCTAAGGGAGAGCAGGTTTATCCTCCACAGCCCTGGAGGTCCAGCAAGAGCTCCTCCCCTCATTGGCAGTGTACTTTTACTGTTTCTTTTTCCTTCTTAGATGCTGGACCAGTACCACCAGCAAACTGCCCCACTGGGACTTACCAAGTCCTTGGCTGTGGAGCTGGCCCCATAAGGGCATCCGAGCGCATGGTGTGTCTCCAGGACTTGTCAAGACTGACTTCAGCCGAGTGGCGAGGATTCAGCAGCTGCCAGCAGTTCCCATGCCAACCACCCTGTGCTTTCCCTGGCTGGGCAAGCCGCTCGGGGCTCTGAGAACAGCAGCCTCTCACTCCTCTGTAGCAGAATCAGGGCTCTGGCTTCTGTGAGAAGATCCAGTGGAATCCCCAGCCCCGGGCCCTAAGCAGGGTCATCTTCGCCAAAAGGCACACATGTGCCAAGAGTAGCCAGGCTTTTGCCTTTCACAATCCTATCGAGCACTGACTCTCCGAATTTTTTCAGGTTGAATATAATCTGGCTGTGCAAAACTCTTTTAAAAATCTCTGTGGATCACAGAGGCAGGTGGGGTCCCCAGAGGAGACAGGACTCTGATTGCATCCTGGCTTATCAGAAATTCCTCTCAACGAGTCTGGGGTTGCACAGCCTGGGAGCCGGGAGCTGGAGGACAGGAGGAGCCTGGGAGGTGGGAAACAGGGATGGAGGTATGCTGGGCCCTCCAGCCAGGTCAGCAGGGAGACAGAGGTCAGAGTTCATTAGCACAGGCATCGAGACTGCAGTTCTGTCCCCCCTCCATGCAGGGCAGGGCACCCAGAGGACCGTGGGGACTCTGTCCTTCCTGTGCTGTCCAGACGCCAGCTACATCACTGGGGAGAACGTTGTGGTGGCCGGCCTTTCCTTGAGGCTCTGATATCCACCACCAGGACCGGAGGCTGTTGCTCTGTGTTTGGATATTGCATTTCGCCCTGGGAACCAGATGGTGATTGGCTAGGAGAATGAAGGCCAGGCCTCTAGGAGGTGTTGTAGGTGAAATCTAAGACAAATCTAGTGTAGGGTATGGAGGTGGGGAGACAGAGTTGCTGCTGAGCAGTTGCTGAGCTGAAGTCTTGATTTTTTTTTCTTTTTTTTTTTTACTGGCAATGAACTTGTTTTGAAACTCTTAACCTCAGCTTCCTTGTGAAGATGGCAAGTATGAGCAGCTGCTTTGCCTGCAAATGCTATCCCTGCATCAGTGGTCCATCTCCTCACCACTACCCCCTTCCTCAGGAGATCCTTCCTCCGCGCATGTCACCAGCCCTCAACTGAAACCGTGTAACTCTGATTGGGACCTGAGCCCACGTGCCGGGACTCAAACCTGGCCAAATCCCTGCTTGGGACTCGAACCCACGGTCTTTTAATTAGAATTACTCACCTGGTGTCTAGACTTACTGAGGCTCAGGTTCTTTGTGTCTCAGCACAGAAGGAATTCAGTGAGAGGCAAAGTGATAGGTAAGAAGTGGATTTATTTAGACAGAAACACACTCCACAGGCAGAGCGTGGGCCATCTCAGAAGGCAAGAAAGGCACCAGGGATGGGGTTGTCAGTTTTTATAGGGGTGGGTAATTTCATAGGCTAATGAGTGGGAGGAGTATTCCAGCTCTTTGGGGAAGGGGCGGGGATTTCCAGGAATTGGGCCACCACCCACTTTTTGATCCTTATGGTCGGCCTTGGAACTGTCATGGCGCCTGTGGGTGTGTCATTTAGCTTGCTGGTGTGTCACAGTGACCGTATACTGAGGCTCAAGAGCCAGTGGAAGTCTGCCACTTGTCCACTATCTTGGACCCATTTGGTTCTAATCAGTTTATGTCACGTCCTCAGGCTATATCATTCTTTCAAAAGTTGTGCCCTGCCCCCTTCCCTCCTGTTTCATCCTGAGATGCCAGAAAAAAGTCTTTGCCTGGGGAGTTAGGGAGGTGGTAATTAAATGTCTTGCCCAGTCTCCCAGGAGCACACCCAAGAGCCTATCCCTCACATGGTTAGTGGCTCCAAGAGGAGATTCATCTCCTCTTAGATGTCTCCCTCCCCACCTCCCTGCCTGGGAGCCATGGAAATAACCTGGATGAGGAATGGATGATCTGCTAAGAGTCCCTCCTCTGCCACTGTCTTACCTTCTCTGGTCTTCATTTTTCTCAGCTATTAAATAACGGGTTGGATTAATAGCCCCCACCCCTGCCCCCTCTATTTTTCTGTGAGGTTCCCTCTGTTTCCTGACCCTCTAGCTTCTGGGTCCCAGTGGTCTCGGTGGTTGCAGCTCCCCTCAACATGTGCCACTCTGAGCCTTGTCACCACCGCAAGGTTATGGCCTCTCTCATAAACACGTTCCTATCAGGGAGCAAAGGGAGCTGGAGAAATCTGGGTCCCTCAAGGGGAGGTGGCTCAGACAGACCCCCAGCTTCACCCCACACAGGGGGTGCCCTTCCAGTCAAGTGGCTGTTACACTCCAGTCCTCACCCACATCCTCCTCAGAATTCACACCACCAGCTCCACCACCTTCATCAACACCGAGCCGTGAACCTTCCCTCACACGCCTCCATGGCTGGCCCAGGCCCCCAGTTTTCCCCAATGGCTTTTGAAAACTGCCACCACTCTTTCCTTACAGCTTCACTTTTATTCACTCTGAGCAAGGACCTTGCTGCACACTTCACAGAGAGAACAATGGCAGTAATGAAACAGGAGGGAAGGGGGCAGGGCACAACCTTTAAGAGAATGACGTAGCTCTAGGTCATGACGAAAACTAGTTAGAACCAGCCAGGTGCAAGATGGTGGAAGATTTGACTTCCAGCGGACCTTGAGCCTCATTATATGCTCATTGTACTACATTAGCATATGCTAAATGACACACCCACCAGCACCGTGACAGTTCCAAGGCTGACCATCAAAGATCAAAAAGTGGGGGACTTCCCTGGTGGCACAGTGGTTAAGAATCCGCCTGCCAGTGCAGGGGACATGGGTTCGATCCCTGGTCTGGGAAGATCCCACATGCCACGGAGCAACTAAGCCTGCGAGCCACAACTACCGCGCACGCCTAGAGCCCGTGCTCCACAACAAGAGAAACCACCGCAATGAGAAGCCCGCACACTGCAAAGAAGAGTAGCCCCCACTTGCCACAACTAGAGAAAGCCTGCCCGCAGCAACGAAGACCCAACGCAGCCAAAAAAAGTGGGGAGTGGCCCAATTCCTGGAAATCTCTGCCCCTTTCCCAAAATAGTTGGAATAATCCCCCCACTCATTAGCCTATGAAATTATGCAGCCCATAAAAACTAACCATGCCATATTTTGGGCCTCTCACCTTCTGAGATGGCCCTCACTCTTGTCTGTGGAGTGTGTTTCTCTCAATAAATCTGCTTCTTACCTATCACTTTGTCTCTCACTGACTTCTTTTTGCAACGAGATATCAAGAACCTGAGCTTTATTAAGTCCTGAGAGGCACAAGAGGGAGGGGATAAGGGGATATATGTATGCATATAACTGATTTCACTTTGTTATACAGCAGAAACTAACACAACATTGTAAAGTAATTATACTCCAATAAAGATGTTTAAAAAAAAAAATGTCCTGAGACCAGGAATGTGATATCAATTAAAAGACCGTAGGTTCAAGTCCCAATCTGAGTTGCATGGTTTCAACAAGATGGTACTCATCACCTTTCCCCACTCTGGTCTAAAACTTACTTGCATTGCTTCTATTCCTCCCCGAAAGCCCACACATCAGTGAAGGAGGTGCGTGTGTCTTCCCTCTCCAGGGAACTCCTTCCTTACCCACTTGGGATCTCATTCACTCCCACCCCTCTAGGCACCTCATTCCTTGAAATTTCTTCTCTCTTATCTGCAGCTTCAACCTCTCAGAGGTTTAAAGACAAAACAAAATCATCCAACAAACAAAACTCATATCTCTGATTATCCTGGAGCCGTTATATTATTTCACTCCTTCCTGTAATAGTTCCTTGCTCCTGTGCCCTCTGCGGGGGTTTTCTCATCATCAGTGCGCATGCTGAAGTTTTCTTTTCCTGCCTTTTGGGGTGTTTAGGAATTTAACATGCAGATCCCTGCTGCTCTCCACACACTCAGATACTCAGCAGGGTCTTCAAGGGTTCTTCCACAGTCACAGAAGTAAGCCTCTAAGTCTGTTGCTATTTTATTTTTTGTTTTTTTTTTTTCTTTTCTGTCTCAGAAATTCTTCATTTCTGCACTAAGTCTACAGTGTCCCGCCTATGGGTTTCACGGCCTGCCCGCTCACCTATTCTGTCATTTGAGTCCTGCATCAAGGAAATTTTCCTTAGATATCTGGGGATTGGGGGGTGGGGGGAGATTTCTGCCATGGATCTCCTTTCTGATTCTGGAAACAAGTTAGTGTCCATAAGTGTCACCTTCCAAACAGGCTTCCGGGATGCACTCATGACATTTCTCAAGAGAGTTTAAAGTGTGCTACCCACTTGGACGGTTCACAGCAGAACTGGGGAGGCTCTTCGGCCTGACATTTTGGGGCCTTAGTTGTCCATCTGGGGCTCCAACCAGGCAAAGTAGTTTCCCCAGCTCTCCCCTGGTGGGTATCCCAAGGCTCATGAAGGGGCAATCAGTATCCCACAGCCCCAGCCAGGGAGCATTTGGCCACCATGGTAAGGAGCCATGCCTGGACCTGAGAAGTGGAAAACCTCACACCCATTGGCGGAGCAAAGGAATTTACAATATTGGAATCCCTTCAGTAGGGCCTCCAAAATATGGATTGGTATTTCCAAGCTACCTATATGTGTATATGTAGAAGAAGGGTCATAACAAGAGTTACAAATCACTATTTCCCCATCAGCTCCCAAGGAGCTCCATTGGCTTCACAGACTTTTGCAGGAAGGACCTTTCTCTACACATTGTTGCTTCTGCTCATAAAGAGGACACTTTGTAGAACTCAGCCCTTTCAAAAGTGTCGGTGGGGAAACACACACCCTTCGCTCTGCTTCCTTATTCACTTTTCCCTATAGGCTGAGGAGTAGATAAACTGATTGATCCACATTACCGATGGGGGCTTACAAAGGCAAGGCAGTGTCCCCTGTCTCTTCCCCTTGGGCCACCTGCACTTAGGTGGGCTCAAATGACCTTTCTAGTCTCTAGTGAGCAAGGCTTGCCATGTCTCTGTTCTGGGTTGAAGATGTTTGACCTGAAACTTGCTGGGCACATCAGGTCAGCTCTACTCTGCCAGTTACCTTCCATTTAAAGATGAAGTAATGGAAAGCCTTGTTCTCTAACTTAGCATTAACAGTATGAAGGTGACCCTGACTGTGATTCCATCTGTCCCCTTTGGTGTAAGAGAGGACTGTGATCAATAACTAATGGTCCGGAATACTTATATTTCAGTTTGGGAGAAAGTGATAAATAATAACTGTGAGTCCATGGGGGCAGATTAGCTCAAGTCAGTGTATAAATCATAGTTTATGAGCTATTTTACAAAACCCTAAGATGTACTTATGGATTATCTTAAAACAAAATATCTCATTTGTACCTAAGTGGTGTGTACCATTTCGTAGAGTTCAATTTCTGACAGTTCTGTTCTGCTGGGGATTTTCCTGTAATTGCTGAGGTGGGAGCAGGTTAGGAAGAGGGTTTGTGGCATGGGTTGGCTGTTACCAGGGCTGACACTGCTCCCATAGATGTCTGCACATCTTGTTCTTTTGTCCTTGATATCCCTCAGACCATCCTTTCCTTCTAGAAAGAAGCACATATGTGCCTCAAATAACTGATGTACAGTTAAATTGATCTGTATATTCCTAACTTGCCATCTCTATCACTATCTGCTTTTATATCTACCTAGGTGTACATATTGTTATCCACCATCTATTATACCTATCCACCATCTATTATACCTATCTGTCTAGATAACTGGCAACTTCCTGTAGTTCAACTAAATATCTGTCCCTTCATCCATCCTGCAATCTGTTCAGGTAAGGACCCGTTCTCCTTAGGACCCACCTGCTCCTCGTAAAAGGGGTTATGGAGGTGAGTGGTGAAGGCCTCCTGAGTTGAGCTCCAAGGCTACTCCACCTGCCCATCTTTCACCTACCCTGCCAAGCATGTGTCTGGCATTGAGGATGACAAGTGCTGGACCAGGAGTGCCCAGACAAGCAGGGAGGGGGTTCACAGGCTGGATGGCCCTGGGAAGAGGAAGCGAGGGTGTGTGTGAAAGGAAGAGGGGTGGGTAGGACCGTCTCCAAACCTCAGTTCTGTTCCTGAGTGGTTTCCCCTCTGAATCTAGGTCCTTATCAGAGGCTATTTTTGCTTCCTTCTCTTCTGCTTTTGGCTCGTCCTGGGCGCAAACAGCAGTCAGTCAAACAAACAAGAGCCATCTCTTCCCCCCCACCCCCCCAGAATATTCCAGGTCTTCCTTTCCCCTGGTGACAAGTCAGGCTGCCCTGGGGCTCCCACCAGGTAAGCACTGGAAAAACTGTGGTTGCATTTGGGGTGGGGATACCTCAGTTTTAAGGCCTGCTCCTATCCTTCTTGCTAGACGTGAGGTCAAAGTTTCCATTATGACTTTGAGTCAGAGGCAAAAGACTAGCCCAATGGATGCCAAATTGGCCAAAAGGCAAAGCCGGTTCAAAAGCTCCAAATTTAAGGAATACATTTCACTCAGCTTTACTAGCACAATGTTAAAAATTGTAGCCAAGTGTTATATATAGTCAGATGGAGACTTTTAAAAAATTTATGTACTGTGACATTTCTAAATTTTTTCAATAGGCGTAAATTCAAAAAATGTCTTTAGGTGAGATGCTGGGTTAACTATAAGGCTGTTTATCATGAACTTAATGTACCTTTCAGGGCTGGAGTTGGATATTTAACAGCAGTCATGTTTTCTTAAACAAAATAGAGACATATGGCTTGAAAAATATATGCTTATTTGTGGGAAAAATGGAACAAACACTTGAAAGTGGGACTTTTCTGGAAAATCTGGGTCATAGAGTTGTGTATTTTTTTAGAGGATCCATGCGCCATCAGCAGAGCCCAAACTGTTTAATAAGACTTTAGCCTTTTTGTTCTGTGCTGGGCAATCTTGAGCACCTCAGTTGCTCTGGGCTCAGGTGAAACCAAGGATGGGTTTGTTGCAGAGGCAAAAGGAATGGACATTCTTTACCAGCTACTGGAAATGTAAATCCAATGTAAGTTATTATGTTATCCGTGATATATCACTTTTAGTTGGTAGTGTTTTTGAATCAAATATCTGTAAATGCCAAGAGTAAAACAACTCTTCAACATATGTAGTTATTGCTGTACTCATTAAGGCTGGGATTCATATTAATTCACTGACTCTTTCACCAGATTCTACTGAGAACCAAGTAAGTGTCAAGGATGCCATAGGGTTTGGGGGTATGGAAAACAAAGTGGTCCCTGACCTCAGGATGCACCCAACCAGGTACGTAGACAGGTATATCGACACGTCGGAACATGATAAGTGCTGTAATTGAAGGATGAGCTGGGTTTGTGGCCATATGGACGATAAGCACATCAATGACTATCACCTCCCAGTCTAGGTGGGGTAAGAGGAGATGGAGGAGTTAAGCTAGGGAAACAAGAAGGAGAATGACATTCCTGACAGGGGAAACGGCATGTGTAAAATTGCCAAACATTTAGGGAACTTGGTTTGGTATTTCTGGGGCTCAGACACAAAGAAGAAGGAGCAATGGGAAAAGAAGATGGAGATAAGAGCAGAAGCCAGAGTCAGAAATCCCTCAATGCCAAGGTGGGAGAACTGGACACAGTCTTGAAGACAACAGAGGGACAGTAGAGGGAGCTTTCTTCTCCAACATTTTGTGTCTCCCAGCTTTATGCAAGGAACTCAGACTAAGTTCCTGGCCTAAGGCATGATCTTCTGTCCCAGACAGTTGTTGAAACTCTGGACTCTGTGCTTCGAGTCTCTCCATTCACTCATCACTGAGTATCTACTCTGTGCCTTGCATCACCCTGAGTAGTGCTGACACAAGATTGAATAAGAAAGTGAATTGATTAATGTAGTATTCTGCTCTAACAGATAAAATCCAAAATTGTAGTGGCTTAATAAAGGGGTCAGAAACTACCACCCACAGTTACCAGATTGCTATCTGTTTTTGTAAAAAAAAAAAAGAAGAAGTTTTATTGGAATATAGTTGTGTCATTCATTTATGTGTCACCTATGGCTGCTTTCACACCAAGATGGCAGAGTTGAGTAGTTGCAATAGAGACCATACAGCTTTCAAAGCCTAAATATTTACTATCTGGCCCTTTATAGAAAATGTTGCTGACCCTTGACTTAACATAGTAGAAGTTTATTTCTTTTTTATGTAAAGTCCAGTTGGAAGCAGAGAGTTCTGCTCCACAGAATTGAGGCTGATGGAGGCTCTGCCATCGTCAACACATGATTTCCAAGCTAACCCTAACACCAACATCTGGGAAGCCAAGAGGGCAGAGAGAGCGTGCAAAGGTTTTATGGGCCAGGCCTGGAAATGTCAAACAACACTTCTATCCACATTCCATTAGCCAGAACTCAGTCACATGGCCCCATCTAAACATAAGGGAGTCTAGGAAATGTTGGAGCTGGCTGGGAAGCAACCTTCTAGTCATAGCTCTACTGAAGGGGAATCAGGGTCTTTGGTGGAAAGCCATCTATCTCCCACAATATGCCCCCGGCTTAGAAAGCTTGTGCTTGCAGTAGGATCACCACATGTGCACAAATAACCAGAGTGTAATTTTTTTTTTTTTTTTGCCATACGCGGGCCTCTCACTGCCGTGGCCTCTCCCTTTGCGGAGCACAGGCTCCGGACGCGCAGGCTCAGCGGCCATGGCTCATGGGCCCAGCCGCTCCACGGCATGTGGGATCCTCCCGGACCGGGCACGAACCAGCGTCCCCTGCATCGGCAGGCGGACTCTCAACCACTGCGCCACCAGGGAAACCCCCAGAGTGTAGTCTTTTAAGAGGCTTAAACCTTGATGACTTTATCAGTATCCCAGTAATGATGGAGCTTAACAGGATACATCACAATAAAATAGGTGACAATAGTACAAAGACTAGGCATAGTCCCTCTTCTTTTTACTGTCTAATAGAGTGGAAACATCAAATGTACACCTACTGAAAATAAATGTAAATATTTATTAAGCATCTGTCGTATGCTGTACTAGACCTTTTGAATACACGATCTCTTTAAACATGTGCCGTGGCCAGAGGAAACCAAGACCAGGTGCGTCTGCGCTGGCCCTGTGAGTGCTCTCCCACCTCTGTCTCTCCTCCCTCCTGCTCATTTTAATTCTGGGGGAGTAGAGGCAGCCTTGTAAGAGGGAAAGGAGAAGCCCTGGAGGGGGAAAGAGAGAGAAGAGGACCACGCTCCCTCCTCTGATAAATGCTTCCAGGATAAAGCCAACACCCAAGCTGGAGAGGGAAGAAGCTTTCACTAAGAAGAGATTCCAGAATTGTTATTACCATATTGGACTGGACCAATAATCACTAACATGAGACTATTCTTGTGACCGAAGGGGAACAGAGGGCTTTTATCATCTAAGAGGAATTTCATCCAGAGGCAGGGCAGGGCATTGGAATAGGGAATGGGGTGAGGGAACAACCAAGGTGTTTTTCTGATTTCATCCTGCTCGTTCACCTTGCCAATAACATTTACAAATACTGGGACCCATGGAGTTAGCTTAAGCAAAAAATGACTTTATTAAAAGGTTATTAGGGAGCTCCTAGAACCTTGGAAGGCTGGAGAACCGGGCTAGAGACTAAAGCTCCAGGTACGTTGCCCATACCAAAACACAACACTGGCTTGACTGTTGTCACCACGGAACCCAAATGTTCCAGGTTGCTCTGACCTGAATACCAGGGACTTGACATCACTGCAGTTGCCACCGATGCCACATCAGTGCTGTGCCTCTGTCAGGAACCCAACCTTGAGACCACCACAGCCTCCGAAAGCCAGCTGGCTCTGAAGCCACAGTTGCAGCAGAATGAGGAACTTATTTCATTTCCTTCTGAATCAGTCTTAGGTGAGGCCCTCTGATTGGTGGCACCAGTGCCTGTGTCTTACTGCAGAGGAGGTGGGAAGAGTCCTTTTTGGCTAGAGAGACTATGGATGGGGAATCGTTAGTCAAAATTCTTCAAATATTAAAACTGTCTTCAAAAGGTGCCAGGCAGCCATAAGACATTCTATGTCCAAGTTCAACACAAGTTTAAAAAATACGTGTATAATCTAGGAAATGTTGGAGATGGTTTTCATAATACAAAGATGGTGGTTCTAAACTCAACAAGAAGTGACCTTGGGCAAGTCATTGAACTTCTTTGTGCTTAATTCTTTTAATCTATCAAATGAGAGACTGGGCTAAGTAATTCTAAGCTCCTGTCCACAGAAAGAAACAGAGAGGTATTTGCAAAACCACTTTCAAGTCAATCAGAACCTGAGGACAAGTTTTGAGCTTGATGAGGGGCCATGGGGGCAGATGCGGAAAGGGGGACAACTTCTATTAAAGAGCAGTCTAGTCTCAGACTATCCCCCAGGACACTCACTGAATTCTGACTTGCACTTTGGGGCGGCACTCGGTTTGCCCTGGGCGCACCTCTGCTGCACTGCCTCTTCCATTCACCGCTGGTGAAGATAGATAATGGTGGCTGATAACTGAAAACAGGAGCAAACTGAGGCTTGTGGGCTTGGTCTGCTCCTGACCCAGCCCTGCCCCACCTTCCAGTTTCCCTCACCCTCTCCCACTCCCCAAAAGACTTTTGTTCCTTCAGGTAATTTTAGCTGTTGAGTGCTCGAAACTCAGACTTATATGACATGGTCACCTTCGAAGATTATCTTCAAGTCCCACAGCAGAATTCTTCAGAAGTGGGGGCGTGTTTCCATAAATGCCAGCGATATCCCAGAAAAGCAGAGGTTTTACTTTTGTTTGTTTTTTAAAATAAAATCATCCTGCACTTTTCCTGTCTCTAGCGCAGTTCCCTTGGTGACACCCAAGGGTCTCTGAGTCTCTGGACAGGAGGGAGCAAGCCCATCTTTCCTGGATCGATATAGTAAATGAGTTTCTAAAATGAGGTCCTCATCTCTCGTGTACCTTCAATTTCAAACTTTAACTGTGGATCTAGAGAAGAAAGTGCAATCGTTGTATGATGACAAGACACAAATGACTAAGACTATGGTTAGGAGGATATTTAATGTTCTGATTAAGGATAAAATGTCAAATTAATTTCTCCCATCAAATCAGTTATCTACCCATTGTGGAAAGCAGCAGAAAAGTAATGACAGGATATATAGAAGCCTCTTAGGAAGGTGGAAGTCTATTTAAAAATGAGTGAATTTTAATAACTCACTGGCAAGTGAGGAACTTAGAATTCTAAGTACATGGAGATGAATTTAGCAAGCTGTTTTCCTCGATGGAAATAACTGTAGTTATTTATGTTCAAAATACTTTGAAAGGGTGGAAATGCGGCAATACCATCTAACATCACGTCCAGTGGAAAGTCGTGGGAACTGGAAATCCAATGCTATATAATTAATTGGGCTCAAATTGTTTCTACTTTTTCTGGGCTTCAAATGAGAGGATCTTCGATAAGAAAGGGGAGCTTAGTGGATTTGGGATTTGCAAAGAATGAACAAACGTATGTGTTAGGAGCATCCGTAAATGCAAGGTAAATAGGACCATTAGGGGCTGGTACCCCCTCTGAAGTCATACTTTTCTTTGAAAGAATTTATCAGATAACTCTAACAAATGGAAAGAGATATGTCATTGCCAACGTCCTCAAGAAGATCACTACAACAAATATAGTTCCTGGTTTCATAACCTCCTGTCTGATCATAGAGGAAGGGCCAGATCTGAAGCCTAGACATAGAAAAGACCTGTAATTACTAAAGGCATTTGTCAAACAACTCTGGTAGAGAGATAAAATAAGGAAAATAGGTCCCTCCAGATTCATAAAAATGGCCTCTGTGCTCCCAAAGACTTCTATTACTCAGCTCCTAATGGCCAGGGCCACTGACATGCCATCTACAGTCTTAGCCCAACCCTTGTTTCTTTTTCTTTTCTTTCTTTCTTTTCTTTTTTTTTTGCGGTACGCGGGCCTCTCCCTGTTGTGGCCTCTCCCGTTGCGGAGCACAGGCTCCGGACGCGCAGGCTCAGCGGCCATGGCTCACGGGCCCAGCCGCTCCGCGGCATGTGGGATCTTCCCGGACCGGGGCACGAACCCGTGTCCCCTGTATCGGCAGGCGGACTCTCAACCACTGCGCCACCAGGGAAGCCCCCCAACCCTTGTTTCTATATCAGTTGCCACCGAGGCAAGTACAGCATTAGTGATCTCAGTCCTAATTCATCCTCCTCGGCCCAGCCTTGACCACTCCCTTTTACTTCCCACATCTCTATCCCTGTCAGTCCACATGAACATGGGTCCAGCTCTCCCACCACCCTCCTTCCTTTCAGGCTGGCACAACCTGTCAGCCAGGGCCTCTGTTGGTTCCCAGGCCTAGACTCCAAACAATCGCTGGCCCAGGATCTAGGTCAGGGCTCACGCTAAACCCCAGACAGGTAGAGATCCTGCTGCCTGCGGATGGATATCTTAAGTGACAATATCTGCCCCAGGGGATCCCTGGTCCTCAAACAACCAGAAGAATCTCCCTCTCCCTTTCCCCAGCTGCTGTTGTGAGCCATGTTGTAACTCACGCCGTTTGCGGTGTTCTTTGTACACTTGACTTCACACTCTGAGCTGAACTTCCGGAGCCCTCTTTGGCGGGGGCGGGGGCTCCTCATATCAAGAACTTACCGCTGTTGTCTTTTAATTGCTTCTGACTTATTCTGCAGATTATATGAAAAAATTCCTCAGTCTGTAGAGAAGTGAGATCTGTGACAGATTCCACCTGCTCTGTGTTTAGCTGCAGTTGCTACCACCTTCACCAAAGGAGGAACCCATAAATCCTTGGCTCTGTTTGAAAATGGACAAAATGGTCCAGCTGCCATGTCATCCCTGATTCAGCCAAACAGGTGTCAACTGTTCTTCATTAAAACAAGGCCTCCTTTTTTGACAATTGTCATTGTTCGTGGTTTCTCTACATTAAAAAAAAACAGCAACTGTTCACCCCCTCCTTATCCATAATTACAATATTCAGAATTGAGAAGGAGTGAAAAAAGTAAGGAAATAATTCAAGAAGTTGTTAAATTTGGAGATCTGATTTCCAAATAAAAGGGGTTTCCAAAGGTGAAAAAAAAAACAAACAAAAGGATAAAATCAATACTCAGAGAAAACATTATATTTGAAAAAAAAATTACAGCGAGTACGTCCAAAGCTCCAGGCAAAATCAATAACAAAAGCAACACCATGACATAGTTTCATAAAAAATTAAAACTATAAGGGAAAAAAAGAGAATTCTGCAAGTTTCCAAGTAGAAAAAGTAGGTCATTTTCAAAGAGCGAAATATCAGACTAGCTTTGGCTTTTTCCACTGCAAGGAGAAATGCCTAATGACACGATGATGACATCTTCTATGGAAGGGATAAGCTGCAACTCTAGAATAATGGGCCCCATCAAGCCATTTGTATAGGGAGGCAACACAGAGACATTCTCAGATCGGCCCAATTTCAAAAGAAATGTGGCAGCCAGGGGCCTCGTTTGAAAAGTGCTCAAAGCCACAATGTACACTATGCAAGGCTAAAATTAGTGGTAGAAATTTTGAATGGCTAATGGCTAAAAAATGAACCCGTGATAATTATTGATAGCAACTATTGTTAAAGAAGTAAGGATAACTCTGGAAGGGTTATTTATGACACCAGCTTAATTATTTGAAGAAAAGTAAGACACAGAAAGCATAAAAGAAACATGAAAGAGAAAACAGTGAGAAATATCATATTTAATTATGAATGGGAAATTAGCGTAGGGAACAAGAAGCACAGACAAAAAGAATAGTAGCCTTTTTCTTCCATGAAGGGGAGTGGAACAGGCTTTTGATTTGGGAAAGAGATCATCAGAATGCTTACAGAATGGTTTACGATATTCATGTATGTCTTTAAAATAGGGCTTTTTTTGTCTTCCAAAACTTTTTCAAAGATAAAGGGGGTAATATAGTTCATATAAGCAAAGAGACAGATCCTAAACATTGAAAGAATGAAAACCAAATGTACCAAATACCAGATTTAATATAAATCATCTAAAGCTACCGTTAAAAGCCAGTTTCTGCCTAAATCAATAAGCAAGATTAATACTCCAAAATGTTAAAGTTAGAAAGTTGGTCCAAGATAGGTCATTTAAAAACAGTAAAAACAAATTAAAACAGAAAAAAGAAATTAAAATTGATAAAAATTAGTATCAGATAATAGAGTTGGAAACAAAATTGATTAAGCATAGTATAAAGTTTCAATAATAAAAACACCAATATTCAATAACTGGTACGATGAAACAATAAACAGTAGGAATATAAGATATTTTCCATTGCTATATTTTCTTTCATCTTACAGAGAACTGAACCAAGCCCAATAAAAGACTATTTTTCACTCTCACTGATCTATCATAGACCTTTTTTGTGATTCTATGGACAGAAGATGTATATTCTTGGCTATTAATATTTCTGCAAACTTGTATGCTAACTTAATACTATTGTGGGATCAAGAGGCAGACATACATAAAACCTACAACTGGGTAACACTGACCAGAGAGGGTTAATCTTGATATAAATTATTAAAACATCATTGGATAATGTTCACTAGGCCTTTGGTGAACTTTTGAGCATTTCCACGAACTCTGGTTCATTTAGTGTAATGGTGAATGTGAATATTAAGACTGGAAATAGATCTTTCTTAGGCATCATTATACAGGTAGTAATTTTCTCATTTGGATTAATATTAAGGTAACTGGAAAAACAATATCACTCATTTATAGCTTTTTTTTTTTTGTACAAGAGAATAATATATCCTCAAAGGAGCCACCCCCTTCCATTTACAGAGATTACCAGAGAATAGGGATTCTGTGAAAGAATTTGACCCTGCACCTCAAATAAAGAAAAGCTCTAATGTGGAAAGGTACGTGCCCTGAAACCCTTCATTTGTCAAGCCCTGGAGCAAGTGCTGAAAGAAGGTGTGTGAGCAAAGGGGACTGTCCAGGGCTCTGTATATCAAAAGGCCAGGTCTCACCTGGGGAGGCTGAGGAGCTGATGCTGCCTGGAGGAAATTGTTTCTGCCTATGAATATTAATTTAGGCTCTAAAGTCTCTGAGAATTAATGCCTGTCCCAGGGAGGGGTGTGTGTGTGTGTGTGTGTGTGTGTGTGTGTGTGTGTGTGTATGTGTGTGTGTGTGTGTGTGTGGTCAGTAGTTGTCTACCAGATGATTAGGATTAATAAGAAGACATATAGGCCTCACAATGGCAGGAGCCCGCAGGAGGGCAGGACTTGGAGGCAAATTTCCACCAGACTTCCTGCTGAAGTGCTTATGATTAGTTTAGGCAAAATAACCCAGCCTTTGGAAAGTAGACTGTGGAGTTATTACTGTGCTTCACTGATACAGGCAGAAAGGGAATTAGACCCTAGAGAAGGCAAATCCATTTATTGATGCTAAAATTAGTGAGCAAAAGTTTGAAGAGAAACAGGAAATTTGATGGTCTCAAAGTGTCTCTGCACAAGATATTTATGAATTACAAAGGGAGAAATAGTCTCCACAACTGTGGAGAAATCAGGCAGGCATCACCTTAGCCAAGTGATCCAGGTCAACATCACCAGTAACAAGACATATTGACATCATGTACCCCCTGCTAGGATGCCCTGGAGAGGGCACAACATCACCTCTGTGGGATACTAGCTAAAATGCACAACCTCAATCTAATCGTGAGAAAACATCCGGCAAACCTGACAGGCATTCTACAAAATCACTGAACAGAGCTCTTCAAAATTATCAAGGTCATGAAAGACCAAGAAACACTGAGGAATTATTACAAATTGGAGGACACTAAGCAGACAGATCAATTAAATGCAGTATGGGATCCTGGGCCAGGAAAAACTAGTGAAATTTGAATAAACTGTGGCGTTTAGTTAATAGCATTGCCTCAATGTCAATTTCTTGGTCTTATCATCATACCATGATTATGCAAGAAGACAACAGGGAAAGCTAGGTGGAAGGCATATGTAAACTTTGTGAGTACTAGTTTTGCAATTTTTCTGAAAATTTAAAATAATTTCAAAATAAAAAGCTAAAAGAAATCTAAAGAAATAAACTTTGCTTCTAATTGGCTTTTAAAAACAATACTAATAAATGGAAAGAACAAGAAATTCAAAGATGTCTAAAAATATTTTTCTACTTCTTATACTTTAAATATGTAGTCGCTTTCAGTTAGTGAATAGTCTCATTTTCCAGGTATTGACAAGTTTAGACCAGTTTCACATCAAAGCTGTAACCTCCTGCAATTTAAACCTTTTCCACAATCCCTGGATCAGTCCTGACTCAGGCTCAGAAACCTGAAGCCCGGAAAGGGGGTCCTGGTTGGCTTTTCATTCTTTCACCTTGTTCTTTTCCCTCCATTTCTCCCTGACCCTGTGAGCTCCAGTTCCCCTAGGGTTGACGCTGGGAGAGGAGACACGCAGAGGGTGGAAAAGGTCTTTGATGACTGGGACAGTTGTAATCTGGCTTTGGTACCCTCTGTGTGTGACCAGTGCCCAAATGCTTGTCTCTTATGGGATGATTCTGGGGTTCATTGGAGACCTTAACCTGAGCATTCCTGACCCCACCGACACTCTCCTGCTGACAGTTGTGGCTCTCACACTCAGACCTTGGCACCCTGCCTCCATCCCCACCCCGGCGCCTCCAGCCTGTTCTTGGTGGGATCCTTTTCAATTCCAGCTCCCTTCCACAGGGCCCACAGCAGGTCACAGGAAACACACACCTTTCCCCAGCGTCGGGGAGGGTGCCGCTGTTCCCATGGCAGCCTCTTCTCGCCTTGCCCACGGAGGCAGCTTTGCCACAGACTGTGGCTTTCAGAAGCTTTCCCCAGCAGTGACTCAGGTACTAAACCCTACATCCCCCAAATTCCACGGGATTCGTGACAAGGTCTCTGAGTTGCTCTTATGAACCCTCCCCAGCGACTTGCCTTAAACTAAGAGGGAAACAAACTCGGGAAAGGAGAAACAGCACGCTGCTCTGACAACTCTCCAGTTTCTCACTCTCTAAAGAAACCGTCTCTTCTAACATGTGTTCTGCCTCTCGATGAATTCCTGGCCTTCTCTTATATGACCCTGAGGCAGAGATGAGGCTAAAGGTGGAAAGAAAACAGGTATTACCATCTCTCCACAGCTCCTGAATAGGTAGTTCGTGACTTAGTTTGGTCTTTGGGGCCTTTGCTGAAAATCTAAGACAACAGGCAATGTCACATCTAATATCCTATTATTCCATCAAAATTAAAAACGTACGTTTCCTAGGGAACCCTCCTACTCTGTTGGGGGAAATGTAAATTGATGCAGCCCCTATGGAAAACAGTATGGAGAGTCCTTAAAAAACTAAACATAGAGCTACCATATGATCTAGCAATCCCACTGCTGGGCATATATCTGGAAAAGACAAAAACTCTCATTTGAAAAGATACATGCACCCCAATGTTCATAGCAGCAGTATTTACAATAGCCAAGACATGGAAGCTACCTAAGTGTCCATCAACAGGCAATTGGTTTAAGAAGATGTGGTATGTGTGTGTGTGTGTATGTATATATATATATATATACACACACACACACACACACACACACACACACACACACACACACACACAGTGGACTATTATTCAGCCATAAAAAAGAATGAAATATTGCCATTTGCAGCATCATGGATGGACCTAGATATTATCATACTAAGTAAGCCAGACAAAGACAAATATTAGGGCTTCCCTGGTGGCGCAGTGGTTGAGAATCTGCCTGCTAATGCAGGGCACACAGGTTCGAGCCCTGGTCTGGGAGGATCCCACATGCCGCGGAGCAACTAGGCCCGTGAGCCACAACTACTGAGCCTGTGCGTCTGGAGCCTGTGCTCCGCAACAAGAGAGGCCGCCATAGTGAGAGGCCCGCGCACTGTGATGAGCAGTGGCCCCCGCTTGCCACAACTAGAGAAAGCCCTCGCACAGAAACGAAGACCCAACACAGTCAAAAAAAGAAAAAAAAGAAAGAAAGACAAATATTATATGATATCACTTATGGTTACCAAAGGGGAAAGGGAAGGGAAGGGAGAGAGGGATAAATAAGGAGTATGGGATTAACAGATACAAACTACTCTACATAAAATAAATAAGCAAGGGTTTACTATATAGCACAGGGAACTATTTTCAATATCTTGTAATAACCTGTAATGGAAAATAATCCTGTTTATCTATCTATATCTATATCTGAATCAGTTTCCTGTATACCTGAAACTAACACTATATTGTAAATCAACTATGATCCAAATAAATAAATGAATAAATAAATTTTACAAGCCGCACATTTCCTCCTACACAGCAATTCTACTTCTATGCATTTACCTCATATGTACATGTTTAGAGAGATGTATATACAAAGATATTCGTTGTAGCTCTACTTGTAAAAGCAAGAGTTTGGAAATAATATGAGCGCCTATTGATACAGGATGTATTACAGTGCATCCACTCAATAGAATACTATTTAGGCTTTGAAAAGTAAGAGTCAGCTTCCAGTTACAGATACAGCATCATCTCCCAAGATGTATTTTTAAGTGGGAAAAGCAAGACACTAGCATGCAAAATTTGGTGCAATAAACAGCCTGTGTGTATGAGCGTCTGTTAGCAAATGCACAGAATATTGTTGGAAAGATAAATAAAGAATTTGATAACAGAGTCTGTCACTGAGAGGGGAAACTAAGGAGTAGGTGGGAAGGTGATTTATTTTTCACCGTTCATTGTTTGTATGTTTTGAATTTTTTACCATGTACATCTGCTGGCCTTCCAATTTATACGAATCAGTAACTTCCCTCCTGTCCCTTGTAGGGTCCTAAACTCGATTTAGGAGCAGAGCTTCTGGCTTGTGATCCCTGTCTGTTTTCTTGCCCTCTTTTTTGTTTTTTAATGGCCTAGTATTTGTATTTAACCTACATACCTCCTCCTGTGTACTTTATTTTTATTTATTATTTTTTAGGCTGCACTGTTCAGCATGTGGGATCTGAGTTCCCTGACCAGGGATCGAACCCATGCCCCCTGCATTGGGAGTGTGGAGTCTTAGCCACTGGACCACCAGGGAAATCCTTCCTTCCCTCTTGACCTGGGTCAAGATATGTAGAAAGCAGCCCCAAACTCCACTTCTCCTTTCTGCCTAAAAGCCAAGGTTCTAGGACAATTATAATCACCCCAGCTCGTGGGTTCTACTGGTGCCTTCTATGGTCCTTTAGAGCCGTGCATGCCTAAATCCCCCACCCACACACACACCATACCTATCACTCCAGAAGTTAAAGAGAAGGATAGAAAGTAGAGAAGGTCCTTATAATCCCTCACTCCAAGGATTTCCCACCCTCCTCTCTCCAGGCTTGGGTCACTGTCCACTGGTGAATTTACTGTAGGTTCTTGCTGCCAGAACAATCCTCTCCTCTTCTCCCCAGGAAGGAACCTGGAGGACGGAGGAACAGAATACAAAGCCAACCCTTGGCTCTAGTCCTGGCTCTGCCTTGAGTGAGCTGTGAGACCTCATTAGTAGTAGAAATAATAACACATTGTCATGGAAACCCACCACAGGCCAGCCAACATGCCAGGCATCTTATACACTGTACTCATCAAATCCTCACAGTGACCCCATGAAATAGGTGCCGTTATTGATTCTGTTTTATAGATAAGTTGACGACCTTGCCCAAGGTCACACGGCAGAGCTAGGGCTCTATTGCCTGCCGAGCATCTGGAACTGTTTACTTAAGCTCTCCTGTACTTTCATCCCTCATTTGTATGATGCAGGAAGACGAAACAAGGCTTTCATGGTCTCTCCCAGCTCCGATGATGCCAAGACTTTCATACTGTGACTCCCTAGAACCTGGGCCTTGTCTCCCTTCTCTGTCCCCAGGGACCTCCCCAATATTAAACCAGGCACTTTCCTGCTCAGCCCAGAAACCCTAAGGGCTCACCCCGACCTCGCGCCTCTGACACTTCCCTCTGTGTTTCTAACTCTGTCAGCCCAGAACCCCAACTCAGCCTCTTTGTTAAGTGTGTCTTGGTAAGTTTTTCAAGTGTCTTGGTAAAATTTTCTCCCCTTTCCCACAAGGTCTGCAGCAGAACACCACACCCTCCTCAAGTCCACCTGCCTCACCGCAAGGCGCCCACACTTCCTGTGTGTGCCCCAGCTTTATGGGGGTATTTGAGGTGATCTTCTGTGAAGCGCTTCAAATTCCTCCTCCCCTGACCTTCTCTGTGAATTTCTCTGATTCCCAAGGCAGAATTAGGGGGCTCTTCCTCTCTGACACTTGGCACCTTTACCTTAGGTAAGGAGGAACCTAGAGATCATTGCTTACATCACAGTGAATTCGAACTGCTTGTCTTTGTCTTCATCAGATTATGAGATAATTGAAGACAGAGACAAGGTCGTGTTTATCATTTTATCATCAGCAAATTAGCACTGAGCCCGACACACAGCACGGCCTCAATAGATGCAGCGAGGTTTTAAGTAGCGTAAAAGTTCAGTAATATGTGTGTGGTTTTTTTTTTTTTTTTTTTTGCGGTACGCGGGCCTCTCACTGTTGCGGCCTCTCCCGTCGCGGAGCACAGGCTCCGAACGCGCAGGCTCAGCGGCCATGGCTCACGGGCCCATGTGCTCCGCGGCATGTGGGATCTTCCCGGACCGGGGCACGAACCCGCGTTCCCCGCATCGGCAGGCGGACTCTCAATCACTGCGCCACCAGGGAAGCCCAATATGTGTGTTTTAAAAGGACTGTTCTGGCACCAACATGGAGGGTCAAATGACAGAAGTGAGATGAGACAAAAAAAAGAAGTGTTAAAAGGCAGTGAAGATGAGGAAGAGGAAGAAAGGGTGGATAAAAGAGATTGGTAAAATTGACAATTCTTGGACCTACTGTGACATTGAGGGTGAGAGAGGTGGAGCTATCTATATTGACATTGTGGTCCCTGGTTTGGGCATTGGTGGATGTCATTGTCATTGATTGAAATAAGAGAAAGTAAATTTACCGAAAAATATCAAATTTGGTTTTAGTCAGGTTGATTTTGAAGTAAACTTTTCATAAGAAAATTAGCTATTTGGATTTAAAACGTAGAAGAGAGGTTTGGGTGAATGAGATATTTGAAAGGCACCAGTATCTGCAAAAATAATCATATCAGTAAGAAATTCAAGCCAGAAGAAAACAAAATCATGAAGAAATGAGAAATGTCAGTATTTGAGGAAAAAAAAAAAAGTAGATCCTCAGGAAGAAGAGTTTTCTGTGTTTATTGGATGTTCCTCCATTTCTACAAGGCTGTGGCATAAACCATCTAAAAACTACTGGAAACTATGCCTCCCACGTGAAAAATTTTTTCAGGGACCCCTGGTGTCATTCCCTTAGCTGGACAGTAACCCGGGGCTCCAGTAAACAAGGCACTTGTTACCAGAGACCCAAAGACTCCCTCACGAAAGGAAGGAAGCCAGATTCTGATAGGAAACTAGAATCGTGTCTATAAATGCGAAGAAGAAGAAAGGATATTTTAAATAAATCCTGGCAGACAGTGAGCTTGCTTTGCAATTATAACACAATACAGCAGCCAGTAAGTTGTCCCAGACACCTTGTGTGCGCTGGACGGCTGCAAGCTTTATCTTCTCAAGTAACTTAAATTCCAGTCTTAGTGAGTCTGTCTAAAATCAGGTCCATCATTCAGAAATTGCTGGGATGGATGTTTTCATCAGGGAGTGTTATCTTGGTTCTGGCGTGAGAAAGGTTCGGTGAGGATTTGCCTTTGGCCAAATGGACCAGTGAAGAAAATATCCATGACATTTTCTTGTGTGTGCAGGCCAGACCCCTGGATTTCCAGAATCTGAAAATCAGGGAGTAGAATTGCTGTGGAAAGCCGCAATGCACACAATTTTTTCCATTTCTATACCAGTAGTTATTTATCTCTCCATCCTGAACAAACAGAAGTCATCAGTCAAGAGGAAATGATACAAATGAACTTATTTACAAAACAGAAATAGACTCACAGACATAGAAATCAAATTTATGGTCACCAAATGGGATAGAGGGGGGCGGGGGAGATAAATTAGGGGTTTGGGATTAACATATACACACTACCGTATATAAAATAGGTAAGCAACAAGGACCTATTTTATAGCACAGGGAACTATATTCAATGTCTTGTAGTAACCTATAATGGAAAAGGATCTGAAAAAGAATATACATACATATATACACATATATATGTATGTATAACTGAATCACTTGATGTACACTTGAAACTAACACAACATCGTAAATTAGCTATACTTCAATAAAGAAAAAAAAGAGGGAAAGATTCTGACTAGCGAAGAAAACTGATAAAACTACAGAATTTTGAAGAGCAAAAAATGATGAGGTTATGGACTCTCTTTGTCCTGAATCATGGATGAACTGCGAAAAGTCAAATCACCTCTTGGCATTGTTTGTGAAAAGATGGGGACAGAGCCTCATTAAGGAGAATGTATTTAGAAACTTAACCAACATGCATGACCTTAATTTTATTACTGTAATGTTAGTAGACTAAGGAGAAAAACTTGGAAAAAGGAGAATCTGATGCATCAACAGATGATGATTTTGGTGGAAAGCAAAACGTGACAACAAACAGATATTGTTAAATTATTGTGAGAAGAAATTTCAGGAGCAGATCATTTCACTAGTGTTTCAGAACAGAATAAACAACAATGCCTGGGAAGAAATGGCAAATATTGTGCTATAGACAAATGCTGAAATTGTTCTGTAAACACAGAGTGTTTTATGGTGCATTGGAGTAATTTTGCCAGAAAAAGGGTGGAGGAGAAAACCAAATATATTGTTTTGCAACTCATTTACATCGGTATTTGGTTATATGGATACTATAAGTTACTAAACCTTTCTCACATTGTTAAATTTCCAGGTTGCTTCTATATTTTGCTATTGCAACAATGCTACAGTGAACATCCTTGTATCTTTTGAGTTACTGTAGGATGAGTTCTGAGAGACTGCTGAATCATATGTTAGTCCTATAAATTCTGACACAAAATAATTGAGTAATGTTTGCTTTAAATCCTTTAGCTAAGGATTTTTGCATTTGTTATGCTTTGTTTATGCAAGAACTATGCTATTCAAATGGTTTTATTTCACTCCCACACTCTGGTTTTGATTAATAAAGAATTATATGAACTTTCTAATGGTATGCTCAGAAATATATAAAATGCAAATTTTGATTTCATTTTTCTTTAAGAAGTGTTTAAAACACAAGGCTATTAAGATAATGATGGAGATATGACCTGTCGTTTGGGATTATTTTTAGTCTGTTGTGTTTTGTGTTTAAATGGGGAAGAGAGGAATAACAGCTTTGGTTACAGATGCATTAATCAAATCATTCTCCAATAAAGAGTTATAATAAACTCTAATGCTTCTGAATTGAGGATCTCAAACATTTTTCTCTAACTTTAATTTGCCAAAGCTGTACACAGGTGATTTAAAAATAAACGAATAAATTCAAAGGAGATATGGGCATTTAGTATATAAACAATAGTTAACACCATACAAACATTGTTGACTGTCCTCATCAATAATAATGAAATTACTTTCAGAAAAGTATATTATCCTATAGTAAAATTGAAAAATACCTTGACTGGTATGCACGAAAAGATGACTTTTCTAACAGTTCCCTTGAAAGGAGATTCTGAAGAAATCACATAAGCTGGGAGGCAAGTGAATGTTAAAAATATTGCCTAAATTCATCTGTCCTTGTATAGTAAATGCATATGTGAAGTCAAGTTATTTCACACATAAATTTCAATAAGTAAGATAGAGGGACTACATTTTTAAATGGAAGAAATCACATGGTAAAAGTTTGTTTTAAAATATTCAAAACTCCCTGTGTCAAAAATCATAAATAATAAAATAGTCTCATATTGGTGTAGGAACTGAAAAGTAGAACTACGAGAGCAGAGAGTCAAGAAACAGATTCAAGTGTATATGGGGATCTAATAAATGATTAAGGTGGCATTTTAAATCAGTGAGGAAAGAATGGATTCTTTGTTTGGGGAAACTGACTACTGAATGGGAAATCAATGAAGTTAGACCCTTGCCTGACAGCATATATACAAATATGTCCAAAAGGATTAAATATTTAAATGAGAAAAATGAAATGATTGAATTGCTGGGTCAAAATATAGGAAAATGTTTTTATAATCTCAAAATGGGCAAGGAATTTCTAAGTATAACTTGAACCCCCCAAACTACAAAAATCTACAGATTTGATTATAATAAAATTAAACACTTCTGCACAGGAGAAAATAAACAGGCAAAGTAAAAATACAGATGACCAACGTGTAACACATATAAATTTCTGCTGCTATTACAGTCTAGGGAAGTCAGCCTCCTTCGTGCTCACAGCAAGTTAAAAGGAGACATGCAAGCTCATTCCAGTTTCCATGCACACATAATTACAGGGTGTGTGCTAGATGCCGGCCATGGTCCAAGGCACTGGTGATACACACCAGTGTATGAACTTTATGGTGAGGGCGGTAAGGTACCACTGAAGTGTTTTAAAGGGTTCAGGGAGGTTCATGCTCAGATTTGAATTTTAGAACAATTGTGCTGGAGAACCAGTTGGGAGGGTATTTTGGTAGGCAGATTTCAAGGTAAGAAAACCAACTGGGAGGCTGGCGTGGCAGTCACCCAGGTGGAGATGCTGCTGGCTTGTATGGGGGCTAAGAATGGTATGTGAGATATGAGAGAAAAATGGTGAGTGAGCTATTTAGATGGTAAACTAGGCAAGATTTTGTGGATTGCATATAGACGTTGAAGTAGATACAGGAAAAAAATATGATGCAAAAGTTTTTGGCTTGAGTAACTGAGAGAAAATGGTGCCAATTTACTAAGATAAGGAAGCCAGTGGAGGAGAAGGGTGTAGATGAAAGACAATGAGTTCAGTTGTTGGTATGTTGCGGTTTTGGTAATGTGGGACGTCCAAGTAGAGATGTCCAGAGCAGAGCTTAGTAGAGAAATCTGAGCTGAAGTGTTATGTATCCCAAGTGTCTCAGGTTTCAGCATCCAGGGACAATAGATTTAGTCCCATTATTATTATTTCCCAAGTTTTGTGGGTTCAGAGCTACCACTTTTTTTTTTTTTTTTTTTTTTTGCGGTACGCGGGCCTCTCACTCTTGTGGCCTCTCCCGTTGCGGAACACAGGCTCTGGACGCGCAGGCTCAGCGGCCATGGCTCACAGGCCTAGCCGCTCTGCGGCATGTGGGATCTTCCCAGACCGGGGCACGAACCCATGTCTCCTGCATCGGCAGGCGGACTCTCAACCACTGCGCCACCAGGGAAGCCCCAGATCTACCACTTTTATGACTATAGGAATTCTAGTCTCCTGTACAAGCTCTCTCTCCAAGGAGTTCCCATGGGATGCATATAAGTGTCCAGGAATTTAAGCCATCCTTGCTTTCCAGAATTTAACCCATCCTTGCTTTCCAGGATTAGAACTTCCCATCACCCCTGCCCCACTTACGTTTGGTTGAGCCCAGAATTCACGATGCACAAGGCTGGAGAAACTAGTAACACCAAAGGCCAGGCTACACCACAAGTCACACTCAGGCTCTGATGAAGTATTAGAATGAATCTATTTCATAGTGTCCACAGCCCCTCTCTCCTATGGCACATACACCCTGGGGAGGTGATCAGGTCCCAGTGAGCCCAGACCTAGCAATGCCTTCTGATCTGAGGCATCAATACTGACCCTAGTTCTTTTTGCCTAACTTTGTCCAGTACAGTGAACTCTCTTCTATGTTTCTTGATGTCTATTCCTGCAACTTTTCTCCTTTGAGGTCCCCCCAGCCATCAGACATTTTTCTGTATATCTGAATCTCAGGGGCCCTTCAGCCCTTATGGAAATAAATGGCTACATATAGACAGGGGAGAAGCGTCATTCAGTCTTCCTCACCTGCAACATCTGAGCTCCACTTGTTGCCGGGACAGGATTCTATTATATATTCAGTACGACACTGCATTTGCCTAAGCCCAAGCCCTGCTTAAAAACTTAGGAAAGTATCATTCAAGACCCTCCGCATTCTGGCAGGGGTCTTTCTTTACAAACTTCCATCCATTTCACACCACCTGTTGTCCATTGACACCAAATCACATCCCCTTCCCTAATGTGTCTCACACTCTGCAGACGTGTCTTGGGTCATGGACAGCATCATTCTCCCACATCCATTCCTCTGAGTCCCATCTGCCTTCCAGGGACCATCTGAAACGCTACAGCAGACAGCCATCTATGGAATCCAACTCTGTCATTCCTTAGGCCTATAGCAGTTTGCTTGAACTTTGATATAAACCTCGTTTATTCTTGCCACAAATATTTCTTGAACAAAATTATTAAAAGGTGATATATATAGCATAATAGTGAAGAAAACTGGAATAACAATGCCTGGGACCACTGCCAGGATTTGCCACTTACTAGTTGTATAAACTCTGGCATGTGAGTTCATCTCCCAGTGCCTCAGTTTCCTGATAATGTAAAAATGTGGATAATGGAAATACCTCTTTCTTAGGGTTTTTATGAGAATTAAATCAATGAATTCATGCAAAGCACTTAAATTGGTGCCCGCACAAGTAAGCGCTCAATACTTTTTCGTTATTGTTATATATTTTATGTTTAAAATGCAGCATAGCACATGCTACATTAAGTTGCCTCTCTTGGACTTCCCTGGTGGCGCAGTGGTTGAGAGTCCGCCTGTTGATGCAGGGGACACGGGTTCGTGCCCCGGTCCGGGAAGATCCCACATGCCGTGGAGCGGCTGGGCCCGTGAGCCATGGCCGCTGAGCCTGCGCGTCTGGAGCCTGTGCTCCGCAACGGGAGAGGCCACAGCAGTGAGAGGCCCGCGTACCGCAAAAAAAAAAAAAAAAAAGTTGCCTCTCAGTCACTTTCTTTGGGTCAGCATATAGGACAAATACAAAAGCTTAACATCTGCCTCTGATCATACCGCATCTAACATGCTTTATTGAAAATGCTTTGACACCTTCATTTTTAACAATTTTTATCCAGCAGAGAATTGTCCCAGAATACATGAGCTGAACAATTTTTTTTTGTCATGACTGCATCAACTTTTCTTGGCTCCAGTTCTCATTGAATGGTAATTATTTGAACCCTACTACCTGCCAGGGCTCTGCTAAGACTAGATATGCCATTCTGAGCAAAATGTATGTGATCCTGTCCTCAATAAAACTTAAGGGAAACAAGCAGTATGTAAAAAAAAAAATAAATGCACAAATAAATATATAATAACAAAACTGTGGTAAGTGCTTGAAGAAACAGGGTAGGAAGGAGGTAAGACCAGAGGCATCTAATTTACACTGAGTGGTGAGTGAAGATCCATTTGAAGAAGGGAGGTTTAATCAGAGACCTGAAATTTGGGCAGGACTAGCCAGTGAAGAGTGATAGAATCCAGGTATGTGCAAAGACCAAAAGGGAGAGAGCAACCTGCTGAGATTCTTGAAATGGACTTCAGCCCAGGGAGTGAGATGAGATGCACGTGGGTGGTGGGGTCAGGTCACATGGGGGCTTGTAGGCCACACCAGGGATCTGTGACTCTGTTCCAAGAGCACTGGAGAGCCTCTGAAGGGTTTCATGCAGTGAGGTGACAGATAACTGGATTTTTATCTTTAAAAGACTGCTCTGGCTGCATGCGAAGTGTAGATTGGAAAGCAGTGAAATCCGATGAATAACAGCTTCCCGTAACAATGGATATGACTCCCAAAAGAGACTGCTAGGCAAAAAAAAAAAAAAAAAAAAAAGAAAAGCAATTCACAGAAGAATGCATTCAGATTGGTTTCATTTATATAAACGTCAAAACCAGGCAAAACTAAGAAAAAACATTAAGGAGCTATACATATATGTTAAAATATAAAGAAATGCAAGGAAACTGTTATTTCAAAATTCATGATAGTGGTTACTTCTGGGAGGCATGACATAGCTTCTGGTTTGGAAGGGGCATATGGGAGGCTTAAAGGCATTTGGTAATATTCTACTTCTTAAGCTGAGTGGCGCATAATATGTTCATTTACATTATATATATTCTTCCCTATGTGCAATATACAGTTGACCCTTGAACAGCAGGCCTTTGAACTACATGGGTCCACTCATATGCAGATTATTTTCAGTAAATACGTATAGGTATTGTAAGTGTATTTTCTTTTCCTTATGATTTTCTTAATAACATTTTCTCTTCTCTAGTTTACTTTATTATAAGAATACAGTGTATAATACATATAATACAAAATGTGTGTTAATTGACCATAGTATCGGTAAGGCTTCTTGTCAACAGTAGGCTATTAATAGTTAACTTCTGGGGGAGTCAAAAGTTATACACGGATTTTTTGACTGTGCCCCTAAACCCTGCATTGTGTCAACTGTATTTCATAATAAACATTCATTTAGATTATCTAACTCCAGAAATTTTTTGAAATGTTAAAATATGAGAACGTTGGGTCATGGATGCGCGAGTGCGTATTATATTACCCTTTATATTTTTCTATTTGCTTGAAACATTCCAAAACTAATAGTAAATCACAAAGAGAAAATAGATCCGAGGAAGGAGACAGAAGGAGGGAGAGCAGCGGGCAGCAGAGCAGGACTTTAAGGGCATCTTCTTATTGTGACCTGTTGTGGGAATAGAGGTGTGCTGGGCGCGGGGCTGCCTATATAGGCTTCAACGTTAAAGTTCATCCTGGAGCTCTGCTACGATGGCCGCGTCACTGGTGAGGAAGCTTCTGCAGAAATCTAGGCTGTAGATAAACAGTGACTTGCACCAGGGTAGTGGCAGTGGGGATAAAGAAAAATAGGCATTTTCAAGTTACATTTAGCAGGTGGAGGAGCAGACGATAACGGATTGGATGCTTCACTGTATCAAAGGGCTGGGAGACACACCTGCTCCGTGTCATCTGGCTTTTCACAAAATGCTGTTCCAAAAGCAGGTAGTCTGCTGGGTCGCAAGTGCATCACAGATGCTAGTAACACCTCACCTGGAGACTCTGAAACTCTGATACAACTCTCTCAACCTGTGGTTTTTCCAAAGTCACCCCAAAGACTTTCCAGTTCTGTTTTCAAGCCAGATTTCCCAACAGCAAATGCCCAGCAGCTGTGGAGGGAGCGTGACACAGAGAAGGGACTCCTGAGGGACCCCAGAGGCTGGACTGACTTCAAAATACCTCTAGAATGCCACTTGTGTGTCCATTCCTGCTAAACACTATGGTTTATACTCACGTACTTAGGTTCCTAAGATATAGGTTTCACAGGAAAACAGCTGCTGGTGTGTGCCCCAGCTCCTGTCCCCCGGCACATACAGCACACGATAAGTTATCACGTGGTCCTGCTTCTCAGCAGGAGTCGGCCAGCCTTCCCGGTGCACCTGCCTCCGCAGCCACCCCAGCACACGGCATGGCAGCCATGATGGCTGAGGAGGCAGAGCCCAGGGGTCCCCCACCCTCCCGTCTCCCCTGTACCTCGAGGTACAGACATGTGTGCAGTGGCTGAAAAGAGGTTGACTAGGCATCATACTCTAAGCTCAGCACATCAGCGTAGAACTGGGGGGATCTCCAGTGCACTGTAGTTTGGCTTGTGGGCACTCACGACCCCCATGTGATAGCTGGACAACAAAGAATCATCTCTCCTTGGTGCCTTCAAAAAATGCTTATTGAGAGTTTCTCTGGTGGGAGGCACTGGGTCAGACTTGGTATGAAAAATGAACAAGACAGTCAAAATACCACTTGTGCTTTGTGAATGTGTATTAAGTATTCTGAGAGCTAGTCATGGTCTTTCCTACCCACGTACTAAATTTTTCTACCTTCCTTAAAGGTTTGGTTATGTAACAGTCTTTTATCCATTTTACTAGAAGGGTTATATTCAGTTTGTCTTTATTTTTAGCAATGGAATATTACTAAGCTGATTTTCAAAACTCAATTGGATATTTCCTGTCCAGTACGTATTTCTACGGGGAGTTTTTAAAAGCCTATGGTCTTAAGCTGATGCTCATGATCTGATGGTATTTTTCCTGGCTTTTCTCACCCATGGCAAAGGAATATTAATGATGTTTGTTCTTGGGCTTCTGTGTGTAAGTAATGAACAGGGAGCTAGGTGTGAAACACCACAGCAGCCAGACTCAATTCAATTCACCAGTGTGTACTGAGCAACCTGCAGTGAGGAATATCATGGTTTATGTTAAGACTTTGATCCTAAAACATGACAAAGAAAGCAAAAGAAGTGAATATCATAGACCAGTTTTAGTTGTGAATATAGATGGAAAAAAATAAAATGTTAGTAAGAGTAGATTCAGCATTATGTTAAAAGAATAATGACCAAGGAGTTTCATTTCTAAAATGAAAATATAGTTTATTATAAACAATTTATTATATTCATAAATTATAAGAGAAAAAACAATGAAATCATTTCCGAAGATGCCAAAAAGGGACTTAATATAATTTAACAGGCATTTCTAATTCAATAAAAGTTATTAGTGTATTACAATAAAAAGAATATAAGAGAAACTAAAAGCAACATTACATTAACAGTGAAACACTAGCAGCCATTCCATTAAAGTCAGGAAGAAGACAATGATACTCACCATCACTGCTATTTAAATCATGCAGGAAATCAATTTAATAGGCCAACTAAAAAAATTCTAAAAATATTAGAAGAGACAAACTTTTCACTATTTTCAGATGTTATCATTGTCTTTCTAAAAATTTCAAGAAAATGAACTGGGAGGAGACTTCCCTGATGGTCCAGTGGTAAAGAATCCACCTTACAATGCAAGGGACGCGGGTTCAATCCCTGGTCAGGGAACTAAGATCCAACATGCCGTGGGGCAACTAAGCTCATGCACCACAACTGCTGAGCTTGCACGCCTCAACTAGAGAGCCTGCATGCCTCAAACTACAGAGCCCATGCTCTCTGGAACCCACACACCACAACTACAGAGCTCATGCTCCCTGGAGCCTGCACACCACAACTAGAGAGAAGCCTGTGTGCCTCAACAAAGAGCCTGCGCGCCACAACCAAAGATCCCGCATGCCTCAATGACGATCCCTCATGCCGCAGCTAAGAGACCCAATGCAGCCAAAAATAAATAAAAATTTTAAAAAGAGGTTAACTTGTTTTAAAAAAAAGAAAATGAGCTGGGAAATTATTAGAAAAATAAGAGTGTAGTATAGTAACAAATTAGAAAATAAATATTCTGAAATTAATAGCTTTCTATATACTGGCAACAGACAGAAATACAACTGAGAAGAATCCATTCACAGTTGTGACAATAAAGCTGTCAAATATCTAGGAGTAAGTGTAAATTGACAATAAATGAATAAAATCTATATGAAAAAAACTGTTCAACATTGCTGAAGAGCAGAGAAGAAAACCTGAACATGTGGAGTGACATACCATGTTCACAGATGAGAAAATTCGATATTGTCAAGATGTTAATTTTCCCCCAAGCAGATTTTTAAATTCAAAGCAATTCCATTAAACATATTCTACATTTGAAATAGTGAACATGTATAATCTACATAAAAGATGAAAATAGTGCAATGAACATTTGTACACCCCTCAACTCAATTTACCAGTCGTTAGCATCTTGCCACATTTACTTCATCTCAACTACTTTTATTTTCTGAAACTTTCGAATGTAAGTTGCAGACAGCAATGTCATTTTGCCCCTGAATACTTCAACATGCATCTCCTAAGAATTAAAGCATTTTGACAGAGCCATACTCATCAGTTTCACACTTGAGACAGTTAACAAGAATCCTATAGTTCCACCAGAAACAGTGCTTATCATATTTTACTATGCATGTGAGCCACCTGGGGATCTTGTCAAGATGCAGCTCCTGATTCAGTGGGTCTGGAGTGATGGCCGAGGTTCTACATTTCTAACAAGTTACCAAATGATGATGATGTTGCTGGTCTGGCAGAACACACCTGGAGTTTCAAGGATCAAAAGTTGTTCCTTCTATACCCCCTTCCCAGGTTATCACTCCCCTCTCCTCCTCTAAAGAAGGAACCATTATCTTAAACTTGGTGTAGTTTATTCCTATGCATGTTTCCATACCCTAATTAGATATATGTATCCCTTAACTATATACAGTATGTTTTCCATATTTTTAAACTTTACATATGGTATCGCATTGAACATATTCTTGGGCAACTTGCTATCTTCATTCAGCATTATGTGAGGTTTATCCATGTTAATAAATGTAGTTCTGAGCCACTCATTTTAACTTCAGTAAATCTAAAAGAGAAAAAAAAGAGATAATTGAAAAAAAGATTATGTATTACCTTTGTCTGTTCAGGCTCTATAACAAAATACCAGAGACTGGGAGGTTTAGAAACATAAATTTATTTCTTACATTTCTGGAAAATGGAAGTCTAAGATCAAGGTGCCAGCCAGCATGGTCACCTTCTGGTGAGAGCCCTCTTCCTGGTTCATAGCCAGCGCCTTCTTGCTGTGTCCTCACATGGTGAAAGGGGTGAGAGACCTCTCTGGTGTCTCATTTATAAAGACACTAATCCCATTCATGAGGGCTCTGCCCTCGTGACTTAAGCACCTACCAAAGACCCCACCTCGGGGCTTCCCGGGGCTTCCCTGGCGGCGCAGTGGTTGAGAGTCCGCCTGCCAATGCAGGGGACGCGGGTTCGTGCCCTGGTCCGGGAAGATCCCACATGCCGCAGAACGGTTGGGCCCGTGAGCCATGGCCGCTGGGCCTGCGCGTCCGGGGCCTGTGCTCCGCAGCGGGAGGGGCCACGGCGGTGAGAGGCCCGCGTACCGCCAAAAAAACCCACAAAAACCCCACCTCCTAACATGGGGGGACATCAACACTCAGACTGTAATTAATGTCCACGAAGCCTTTAGGAACTTAGTATTTCCATGTGTTATGATTGGGTTTAATGTTCATTCTTTTATTCACTGAGTATTTATTGAGGACCTACTATCAGCCAGAAACTGTGTGAGGCACTGGAAATACAATGATGAGCAAAACAGACCAAGACCATGTTCTCAAGGAGACAGTGATTGTAAAGTAAGGCTCAGACATTAATCAGATAATCACACTCATTTATTAATTACAAACTGTGGGGCTTCGCTGGTGGCGCAGTGGTTGAGAGTCCGCCTGCCGATGCTGGGGACACGGGTTCGTGCCCTGGTCTGGGAAGATCCCACATACCGCGAAGTGGCTAGGCCCGTGAGCCATGGCCGCTGAGGCTGCGCGTCCGGAGCCTGTGCTCCGCAACGGGAGAGGCCACAACAGTGAGAGGCCCGCGTACCGCAAAAAAAAAAAAAAAAAAAAAAAAATTTCAAACTGTGATGACTGTGGTCTCTGAGTTGTGGAGATGGAACTGAGAGCTTGGGAAGAACTAAGCAGCTAGAATTTGCAGGACAAAAGACAGAGAGGAGAGAGCTGCAGAGGAGAACTTCACAGATCTACAGAAGGTGCCTCCTGAGTATTCAGAAGAGTACTGATCAGCACATGCATGTGAGAAAACTAACCAAGGCCAGAGAAAGAACCACTGGAAAGTTGCCCGGCTGCTCTCACAAGGCCAGGAATAGCGCCTGTTCCCATCAGCAGATTGAAAACCTTATAATTCATGGGGCATTGGGCAGAGTGCTCTGAGGGGTCTCGCTCGCCTCAGTAATGAAGAACAATCATTCTTAGACTGAGCACTGCTCTGATCCCATTTAACGAACATTCAAAGCAAGATCCAAAAGGATCAAACTGCTCCTAAGTAATTTAACTGTATCCCAGAACAAAATTCAAGAAGATTAATAGGAATACAAAAATATCCAGCATCTAAGAAGATAAAATGCATAATGTATAGCTTCCAATCAGAAATTACAAGGCATGCAAAGAAGCAGGAAAATCCGATCATAATAAAGAAAAAAAAATCAATCGATCCCAACTGACACAGTTGACAGAGATGTTAGAATTAGCATAATATATTAAATAGATGTATTCCATACGTCCACAAAATTATGTAGAGACATGGAAGACTTTTTAATTTAATTTTATTTATTTTTTTATACAGCAGGTTCTTATTAGTTATCCATTTTATACATATTAGTGTATATATGTCAATCCCAATCTCCCAATTCATCACCCCCACCCCACCACCACTTTCCACCCTTGGTGTCCTTACATTCGTTCTCTGAATCTGTTCATGCGCTGGAAGAGCAAAATGTCATTTCTCCCCAAACTGACCTATAGAGTCAATGAAATCCAATAAAAATTTCAACAGCTTTTTTCATGGAAGTTGACAGACTGATTCTAAAATCTATATGGAAATACAAATGACCTAGAAAGCCAAAACAACTTTGTAAAAGAACAAAGTCAGAGGGCTTCCCTGGTAGCACAGTGGTTGAGAGTCCGCCCGCCGATGCAGGGGACGCGGGTTCGTGCCCTGGTCTGGGAGGATCCCACATGCCGTGGAGCGGCTGGGCCCATGAGCCATGGCCGCTGGGCCTGCGCGTCCGGAGCCTGTGCTCCTTGGTGGGAGAGGCCACAACAGTGAGAGGCCCGCGTACCGCAAAAAAAAAAAAAAAAAAAAGAACAAAGTCAGAGGACTAACACTGATTTCAAGACCTATATAAAGTTACAGTAATTAATACAATGGTATTAATACAGTTGGTATAAAGATAGACAACTAGGGAGTCAAGAAAGAGACCCACATACATATAGACAACTGATTTTTGACTATGATGTAAAGGAAATGAAGAGGACAAAGAATAGCCGTTTCAGCAATGGTGTTGGAACAATCGGATAGCCATATATGAAATAATAATGATGATAATAATAATAACATTGACCCCTACTTCACATCATATACAAACATTAACTCAAAAAGGATCCTAGACCTAAGTGTAAGATCTAAAACTATACCATTCTAGAAAAAAATATAAGAGAAAAATCTCTGTGATCTTGGGCTAGGCAAAGATTTCTTAGATAACATGGTCCAAACACCTACAATAATCACCTCTTCTGGGAGGCCCTGACCCTCATCCTGGACAGCTCTTTTTTTTTTTCCGTATTCTACCTGAGCACTTTGTATATGATATTCATTAAATCATACTGTATATGTTTATATTTCTCTCCTGCATTGAGCACACCTAGAGTAAAGATCATGTCTTAATTATTTTAATGTCTCCAAAGTTCAATAAATGTTAATTACATGATGTCTCCAACTTTAAGCTTAATCAGGGAGAAAATTTTTTCCTAGGAGCCTCTCAGCATATTTCCTGATGTCTCATTGGCCAGAACTGGGTCATAGGGTTACCTCTAAGCAAATCACTAGTTAATGCAATTACCATGATTTACTTGGACCAATTATGCTTCACTCTTAGGGGATGGGCTTACCTTCCCCAAGGAGCTATGGCTGTTGGGTAGGCTGGCTGCAGAGAACTCTCAGAAGTGTGGTGATGGTGGAGTCGGTGACATTAACCAGGCTGCTTCATTTTCCACTGTGAGGTTGTAATTCACAACCTAGCTTATACCTAGATTTTGGAAGGAAAAAGTGCCAGATATCACTATATTAGAAAATAAAAAGAACAACACAGCTCTGCTACAGTAGGAAGAGTGAAATTATTTGTCTGAAACAGCAAGACTTTGCCCTGGGATTTTTATAGCTTTTTAGATAATGCATCTATAGAAAAAGCTTGGTAAGCTTTACTGCTGAATCATTTACATACAATTTGAATATTTATTATTTTTCACAATAGCCATTGTTTTAGAACATATGTTGTTATATAAACATTCTTCACAAACCTTAAAACTAACTGAAGCAATAGATATCATTACAGTAAATGTTAGAAGCAAAAATATATATATATATCTAGCCAGTGGGTCCTAGGAGTTTGTATTGATATTTTCTCTGTGAATATAGCAGCTTAGAGAAAATAGGGTGCAAGGAAAAAACATGTAAATGTTGTTTCTAACCTAACAAATCTGGCAGCAAGCATTTCACTGAGAAAAACTGACTTCCTTTCTTAAAGGAAAAATTAATATTTCTAATTTTATGTGTTTTTGTCAGTTGTTTGTTTTTTTTGTTTTTTTTTTTTTTTTGTGGTACGTGGGCCTCTCACTGTTGTGGCCTCTCCCATTGCGGAGCACAGGCTCGGGACGCGCAAGCTTAGCGGCCATGGCTCACGGGCCTAGCCGCTCTGCGGCATGTGGGATCCTCCCAGACCGGGACACGAACCCGCATCCCCTGCATCGGCAGGCGGACTCTCAACCACTGCGCCACCAGGGAAGCCCTGGTTTTGTTTTGTTAAATAAACTCGTATATTTTTCTTCCACACTGTGAACCGCAGGCCCTGTCTGGACCACTTCAGGATATGGAAGCTCTGAAGCAATGTCTCAGTCCAGAGTACATGAAAGGACAGTTTTCAGGTCTGGGAACAAGCAAATGGGGAGAAGAGGAGAATTTGGAGCTGCATTTTCATCCCCTCCCTCAGTCTCTATAATGACTTACACCTTTAGAGCTCTGAGAAAAAATGTGGGTAATCTGTGCTCACTGCCCTTCCTTCAATCCATATGCCAAAGGGAAACCTCTCAGCTCCAAGACTGAACTCCCCAGCTACCTAGTCCTCCTCAAACCAGTCTCCCAGTCATATCAAAACTGCCATCAGGGGGCTTCCCTGGTGGCGCAGTGGTTGAGAATCTGCCTGCTAATGCAAGGGACACGGGTTCGAGCCCTGGTCTGGGAAGATCCCACATACTGCGGAGCAACTAGGCCTGTAAGCCACAGCTACTGAGCCTGCACATCTGGAGCCTGTGCTCCGCAACAAGAGAGGCTGCCATAGTGAAAGGCCCGCGCACCGCGATGAAGAGTGGCCCCTGCTTGCCACAACTAGAGAAAGCCCTCGCAAAGAAACGAAGACGCAACACAGCAAAAAAAAAAAAAAAAATTAATTAATTAATAAACTCCTACCCCCAACATCTTCAAAAAAAATAAATAAATAACCTGCCATCAGATCCACCCTAGCTGATCCAGAAGGTTTGACAGGCCCTCCTTGTTTTGACCTGAGCAGTGTCAGGAACCAGAAGTGCTGACTTCATAGTGGGCTCTATATGCAGCCTCGTTCCTAGAGTCCTGTCCTCTTGAGACCAAAGAGTCAGCAGTAAGTAGGGTTTGTAGCTTCATCTGTCTCTGTGGAGTTGGGAGAAGGCACAGCCTCAAGAAGAGACATGATGAGACCCTTTCCATCTCAGTGGCCATTCCTTTTTCTGAAGTTTGCGACAGCATTATCTGGGGCTGGAGACTAGAGGACAAAAGTGGTACTGCTGAGTAACATTTCCCTCCATGGACCCCAGCCAGTGCCTTGAGGTATCTGGAGCAGCAGGACCCCAAGGGTGGAATGTGTGCTAGGCCCTGCATCCAGAGCAGAGAGCCAGTGCCCAGAGCACATCAGTCACCAGCTCTTCTCACTGATCATCCAGGATTGAGCAATGGTAGACTGACCATATCATGTTCTCCAGGTGCTTAGAGAGCATCACTGTGGCTGCATTTTCCTCCAGAGCTCTAAGGCTTGAGGATGTAGTGCCACAGGATCCTAGGTTCTGGAGGAAATATGGACTGGACTATGAGTCTGGAAGGTCCTGAACAATGATACCAGGACAAGTGTAGTTGGTTGTAATTGTTTGCAGTATGGATGTAACAGTTATCTTAAATTCCCTGCGGTACTCAAAAGCTCATTGAAAATAATTTGCAGTATTTGCATAATCCAGACGCAAGCTGAGATAAATCTGCCATTTCAGAGGAAAATAAAATTATATTGAGGGTCATAGCATAAAAACTTTCCTCATTCCTAAAACTATGGTTTCATAAAAGTGACTTTATCAATAAATAAATAATAAAAACTTCCCTCAAATCCTTGGCTGTGCCTGAACAGGGCAAGAATCTAAGAAGCTCAATGGAAAGCAACAGCTGGGGTTAGTGGCAGAGATTTCAGGAGTTGTCTGGTGCTCTGGAGAGGGGCTTTCTATTGACCTCCAGAAGGGCCATGTCTTAAGAACAAGGATCATGCTCAAGGACGAAGGACTTTACTCTAGGACAAAGGATAAAACTGAAATAGCCCCATTCTCATATAGCTTAAAACCAAGCCTCCATAAGATCAGGGTAATCTTCCAATGATTTAACAGGTGCTAGGACAAATCCAGTGCTCTTCAAAAGAAGATAAGAGAATCCATAGTCTCTTACAATGTATCATACAAAATGTAGAAAATATATAGTCAAAAGTTAGCAGATATGTGAAGAAGCAGGAATATGGGACCAATAGTAAAAAAAAAAAAAAAAGTGGTCATTAGACATAGACCCACAGACCACTTAGATGTTTCAATTAGCAAACAAGAATTTTTAAAACCTATAAATATTTATCAAAGAATTTAAGGGAAGGGTGGGTATAATGGATGAAAACCGAGAATCCTGAAAAAGAACCAAATAGAACTCTTAGAACAGAAAAATACAATACATAAACTTTAAAAATCTGTTGGATGAGATTAATAGCAGATTGAACAATGCAAAGGAACAGACTGATAACCTTGAAGATAGACCAGTAGAAATTATCCAAATTGAAGTACAGAGAAAAAAAAATTGGAACAAGGACCTGGGGAACAGTCTTAAGTAGTCATAACTGGGGTCCCAGAAGGAGAAGAGAGAATGGGGCAGAAAATATATTTGAAGAAATAACAGACAAATTTTTTTCCAGATTTGACTAAAAAACATCAAGTCACAGATCCAAAAATCCTGGTGAACCTCAAGTAGGATAATTACAAAGAAAACTACATCTAAGCACATCATAATCAAACTTCTGAAAAACAAAGATCAAGAGAAAATTTTAAAAGCCATGAGAGAAAAAAAGGACACGTTATGTACAAGAAACACTGGTAAGAATTAGAGCTGACTTCTCATAAAAAATAATGGAGTCATGGGGACTTCCCCGGTGGCACAGTAGTTAAGAATCCGCCTGACAATGCAGGGAACATGGGCTCGAGCCCTGATCCGGGAAGATCCCATGTGCCGCGGAGCAACTAAGCCCATGCGCCACAACTACTGAGCCTGCGCTCTAGAGCCCGTGAGCCACAACTACTGAGCCCACGTGCCACAACTACTGAAGCCCGCGCATATAGCCTGTGCTTCGCAACAAGAGAAGCCACCGCAATGAGAAGCCCGCGCACTAAAAGGAAGAGTAGCCTCCGCTCACCGCAACTAGAGAAAGCCCGTGTGCAGCAACGAAGACTCAATGCAGCCGTAAATAAATAATAAAATAATGGAGGCCAGAAAACAATAGAACAAACTTTTCAGAGTGCTGAGAGAAAAACAATAACAAAACTATCAACCTATCATTCCATTAAGTAAAAACATCCTTCAAAATTGAAGGAGAAACGTCGACATTCAGATAGTGAAAAGCTGAGAGAATTCATCACTAGAAAGCTTGTGCTATAAGAAACACTAAGGAAAATTCTGGCGGAAGGCAAATGATACCAGATGGAAACTTAGAACTATAAGAAAAAATTATGATCACTGGAAACTGTAGATATATGGGTAAATATAAAAACATTTTTCCTTACTTTTCTTCAATTCTCTATAAAATAGTTGACTGCTTAGAGAAAAAAAAAACCCTACAAGGTAACATGGGATTTATAATTTATGTAGCAGTAAAATACATGATGGCAATTACACAAAGGATGGGAGGATGAGTTAAATAAAATTATACAGTTGAAAGATTCTTATGTTACATGTAAAGTGGTGTAATAATAAATCAAGTTAGATTATAATAAATTAATGCACACTGTAATTGCGATAGCAATCACTAAAAATGTAATACAATTTGTTTTGCTTAACAGCTAATAGAAGAGATAAAATTAAATAGTTTTAAAAATGCTTGACTAACCCAAAAATGGCAGGAACAGAGGAAAGAACAGAGAGGGCAAACAGAAATCAAATAGTAGGATGGTAGACCCGAATCCAGTCATTTCTATAATTACATTAAATGTTCAGGAATTAACCAGTCCATAGAAGCAGAGATGGTCAGAGGGATAAAAAAGCAAGACCCAATTATATGTTATTTATAAAAGACACAACTTAAATACAAAGGCACAGATACATTGAAAGCAAAAGGATAGCAAAAGTTGAATCTTCAATGGCTTCCCTGGTGGCGCAGTGGTTGAGAGTCCACCTGCCGACTCCCACAGGGGACACGGGTTCGTGCCCCAGTCCGGGAAGATCCCACATGCCGTGGAGCGGCTGGGCCCTTGAGCCATGGCCACTGATCCTGCGCGTCCGGAGTCTGTGCTCCGCAACAAGAGAGGCCACAGCAGTGAAAGGCCTGCGTACCGCAAAAAAAGATGAATCCTCAAAATGCTAAGCATAAGAAAGCTGGTGTGGCAATGTTAATAACAAAGTGGACTTCAAAAAAAGAGTATTTTAGGAGATAAAAGGATCATTTCACAATGATAAAGGGACCCATTTATTCAGTAGATATAACAAACCTAAATTATATGAGCCTAAAAACAGCTCTACAATACATGGAAATAAAAGCCATAAAACTACTTAAATTAAAAAGTATCAATAAGTAAATGTTTATCAAATCACAGTATTGTAAAACTTCCTAAAAAATATGCAAAGACAGACAACATAAAAGAGAGATTTGAAATCATAACTACTTAAACTTTGGCACATTAAAAAATAAACAGAGGGGCTTCCCTGGTGGCACAATGGTTAAGAATCCGCCTGCCAATGCAGGGGACACAGGTTTGAGCCCTGGTCGGGGAAGATCCCACATGCCGCGGAGCAACAAAGCCCGCGAACCACAACTACTGAGCCCACGTGCCACAACTACTGAAGCTCGTGCACCTAGAGCCTGTGCTCCACAATGAGAAGCCCACACACTGCAACAAAGAGTAGCCCCTGCTCGCACAACTAGAGAAAAGGCCCGTGCGCAGCAACGAAGACCCAACGCAGCCATAAATAAATAAATAAATTTATATTTTAAAAAAAAACAGAGACAACAAAAAAGAAAAATTAGAAAAAAAATTATACCTATGAACAGCAAAACATCTATGAGCAAAGTCCAAGAACATCACCCAATCAAGGCTTTTGTTATTCTAGGAAGAATAGTTTCAGACTGAAGGCCCGCACATGACTCCATCCTTAGGCAGACAATGTGATTGATTACAGGCATACCCCAGAGATGTTGTAAGTTCAGTTCCAGACCACCACATTAAAGCGAATATCACAAGAGTCACATGAATGTTTTGGTTTCCCAGTACTTGTAAAAGTTATCTTTACACTATACTGTAGTCCATTATGTGTGCAATATCATTATGTCAAAAAAATACAATATACATACCTTAATTAAAAAATACTTTATTGCTAAAAAATGCTAACCATCATCTGAGCCTTCAGCAAGCCATAATCTTTTTGCATAGTAACTTCAAAGATCACTAATCACAGATCACCATAACAAATATAATGAAAAAGTTTGAAATGTGAGAATTATCAAAATGTGACATAGACATAAAGTAAGCAAATATTGTTGGAAAAATGGTACCAATAGACTAGCTCGATGCAGGGTTGTCACAGGCTTCAATTTGTAAAAAAAAAACACAGTATCTGTGATGCACAGTAAAAAGAGGTATGCCTGTACTTCTCCAGTGATGATAGTACTTGCTTGAACACCTAGGAACCATCACGAGAATTGTATCAGTTAGCTGTTACAGTGTAACAAGCCATCCCAAAACTCAGTCACTTAAAACAATCATTTAGTCATTTCCCAGTAATCTGCAGTGTGGATAGGTGACTCTGCTAATCTGGGCCATGCTTGGTTTATCTTAACTAGCTCACCCATGTGTCTATAGTCAGCTGGCAGGTCAGTTGTGAGTCATCCTAGGTTACCCAGTCCCAGTCAAGGCAGCCTAGACAAGAACTGCCAACCCAGACAACACACAGAATTGTGAGATAAATGATAAATGCTTGCTGTTTTAAGCTGCTAAATTTTGAGGTGGTTTGTTATGCAGCAAAAGTTAGCCAATGCATCCTGCCAGGAAAAGCTTTCTGACTACCCACAAATTATATGATGAACAGGATGATGATACAGGAGAGAAAATAAGCACTTCCCTTCCTTGGACCCTTATAAACTTTTAGCAGACATAAGAATAACCGTGTAATTAGCTGAAATGTTTTATTACAGTCATTACAAAAGTGCATTTTAGTGGTAGAGATGAGCCAGAGATTCTCTTGATTACTTGGAGTATAGGTTAGCCTTTCTAGAATCAACCATAGCCCTCCAGTATATTTCGTGCTGGTCTCTCCCCCACCTCACCCGAAGCTCTGCAAACTTTCTTTTCGAATAGGAAGAACTAACTAAACTCGGGGGAGACTTAAAATCATCCATGAGAGTGCAGGGAAAACGATAACTTCTTTTTTATATTTATTTTTATTGCATCTTTTAAGAATTTATGTTTTTGTTTAAAAATTTTTTATACACAAAATATATTAGTACAGTACTATAAGCATAACATTTTAAAATTTATAAAAGCTCAAAATAACTTTTATAGATAGCATTATAGACATCTGGAGACCCATAATATAGATATACCTCTAAATTTCTATATGTCAGACATCACAGCACACAGAAAATGTAGCTCCGTCTAATCCATCTTGAAAGAAATTCTCAGGTACTACAGCCATCAGATCCCACACTGCTATGCTTCTTCCCAGGAAACTTCTTCTTCTCATGGGTCTTAGAGCTTGTTCTTTAACAGTAATTAATTGAGCACTTGTTCCGTGCCAGAGCTAGTTCCTGAGTATAAGTGATGAGCGAGAGTCATAGCCTCTGCCCTAATGGAGCTTGCAAGCTGTGTTAGTCTTTTGGGGCTGCTATAACAGAATACCATAGAATGGCTGGCTTATAAACAACAGAAATTTATTTCTCACAGCTCTGGAGGTGGGAATTCCAACATCAAGTCTCCAGAATATTTGATATCTGGTTAGGGCCTGCTTCCTTGTTCATAGATGGCCAACTTCTTGCTGTGTCTTCACGTGGCAGAAGGGCAGAGAGGAGTAAGATTTCTCTTGAGTCTTTTAAGGTACTAATTCATTCATGAGGGCTCCAACCCCACGACCTCATCTAATCTTAATTACCTGCCAAAGGCCCCACCTTCTAATACCATCACCTTGGAAGGTAGGGTTTCAACATATGAATTTGGGGGTCAGGGGGACAGAAGCATTGAGTCTATAGCACAAACTCTCTCTTGTCACATAACCCTGTGTCTCTTCCTGGAAAGAGAGAATATATCCACCTCCACGATGCGGAATCCCAGCTCCTAATCCCTGATCCTGAGAGAGCAGAACACCATATGGTTTCTATGGAAAACTCAGATCCATTTTGATGCTTTCAAGAATCAGCAAACAGGATGTGGAGGGAAAAAAGAGAACCTAAAGAGGTGTTTCCTGAAAGAGGAAGGCAAGTAAAAACATTCTCCCTGTCTGACTTTGCCTCACTCCACAGCTAGCGATAGCCTTTCCCTAGCCACAGGTGTCTGAAGAAGGCAGGTAGGGGAGTGTTTTAAGAGTTAGAGGAGGGGCTTCCCTGGCGGCGCAGTGGTTGAGAGTCCGCCTGCCAATGCAGGGGACGCGGGTTCGTGCCCTGGTCCGGGAAGATCCCACATGCCGCAGAACGGTTGGGCCCGTGAGCCATGGCCGCTGGACCTGCGCGTCCGGAGCCTGTGCTCCGCAACGGGAGAGGCCACAGCAGTGAGAGGCCCACGTACCACAAAAAAAAAAAAAAAAAAAAAAAAAAAAAGTTAGAGGAGGGACTTACCTGGTGGCGTAGTGGTTAAGAATCCGCCTGCCAATGCAGGGAACATGGGTTCAAGCCCTGGTCCGGGAAGATCCCACATGCCGTGGAGCAACTAAGCCCGTGCACCACAACTACTGAGCCTGCGCTCTAGAGCCCACGAGCCACAACTACTGAGCCTGAGGGCTGCAACTACTGAAGCCCGCATGCCTAGAACCTGTGCTCCGCAACAAGAAAAGCCACTGCAGTGAGAAGCCCGTGCACCGCAACAAAGAGTAGCCCCCGCTCGCAGCAACTAGAGAAAGCCCACGCACAGCAACAAAGACCCAACGCGGCCCAAAGTTAATTAATTAATTTTTTTTTAAAAAAGAGTTAGAGGACAAGAAAAGATGCTGTCTCCCACTCCCATCCCTTTCTTCCCTCAAAGGTGGGTGATGACAGAGGAGCTCACTGGACACCTGATTATATCCACAATCTGAATACTCTTGATGGTGAAGAGAGAACTCATGCCTGCATATATTTGGGCTGAAGAAAGGAAAGAAATGAGTTGGTGCAATGAAGGAGGGGTGAAGAATGAAGGAGGGAGAAAAGTGTCTGTTCTTTTGATGGCATCAATTTTACTCTCTCTTTTTGAAGGGTCAAATGGTTTCGGAACCACTCTGCCACTTTCTTCCCTCTGTTCCATACATTTTTTTCTATTTCTTTCTTCTTTGTTCTCCCCCATACCCAAAGCTGTGCCAGGAATGGAAGAAGGAAAACTTATGCTTTTATAGGATGTACTTGATGAGTGTTGGTAGGAAAAGAGACAAATCATTTTATTTCATTTTCTTCCTATGGGCCAAGGGGAGTAAACAGAAGAGGAGAGGTGACTTCACATCATGGTATTTAAGTGTTGTTAACTTTACATTATGGTATTTAAGTTACAGGATATCAAGGAGAAGAGTGAACATCACCCAAGGACTTTGCATCCTCTTCTAGGGAAAGGATTTGTGCATTTTCAGTTGATGCAGAAGAGCTATATCATGTTCGGCAGAAGTATGACTTTGTCATTGTCTTTATTTAAAGATTAAGTATGTTTTAAGGAGAAGCATAGAGATGCCACATTGAAAAGGGACGGCTTGTAATGGTTAATTTTAAGTGTCAACTTGGCTGGGCCACAGTGCCCAGATATTTAGTCAAACATTATTCTGGATGTTTCTACAAAGGTGTTTTTTGGATGAGATTAACAGTTAACTTGGTGGACTTTGAGTAAAGCAGATTACCCTCCGTAATATGGGTGGGCCTTGTCCAGTCCATTGAAGATCTTGAAAGAACAAAGACCTCCCCTAAGCAAGAAGGAATTCTGCCAACAAATGACCTTTGCACTTAAAACTGCCACTCTTCCCTGGATCTCTAGCTTTCTGGCCTACCCCATCAGATTTTCATTTGCCAAGCTTCACGATCGTGTGAGTCAATTCCTTAAAATATCAATAAATCTTTATCTGATATATTTGGCAAGATGCATGAGCAGTTTCTGAAAACTCCATACTTGTGTGAGCTGCCTTCCCAGTCTTCACTAGGCAGTAGGTGCCCACCTGTCTTCACCAAAGGAGAGATAACTGTTAGCCCAGGGGTCTCACGGAAAGAGGACAGGATAGTTCAGTTCCCAATCCCATCTGATTGCTGGTTTGGCAGCCAAATACTACAAATAAACTTTAAAATAAAGTCTCTTGTTTATCCATTACAATTGTATCATATCTCACCATTTGTTAAACCATTTCAGAATTTTTAAAAAGGAATGAATAAAAACATGGAAATATTTCAGAAGATGTTGCCAACATAGAAATCCAACAAAGAGATCAACTCTCAATTAGCAGAAGTTTACAAAAAGAATAACACAAGAACAATAGGAGTAGAATTCATTTTTTTTTAAAGAGAAGGAAAAAAACTCCAGAATTGCAAAAAAGATCACAGATTGAAAATCACACCAACAGTGTCTCTGGAAAAGTAAGCATCACCAGAAATTCTGAGACACAGCTTCTTCAACATTTTCAACTACAGGGAAAGATAAGTTGGCACATTTCTAAGAAAGAAAATATGGGTAGTGTTCACAGGAACAAGCCCTCAGGCTGAGCTCTGGATTTCCTGTCTCTCACTAGCAATGCCAGAGGATGGTGGGGTGGCATCTTCCCTTGAAGACTGAGTGGAAAGGTGTGACTTAAAAGTGACATTTTTCATTTTCTGTGGGAAGACAGAAGAAACTCTTCATAATGTCTAAACTCAGCCAACAGCCTTATAAAAAGGGGGCTCAAAGAAGCACGATAAAATACTAAATGTTGTAATTAGATAACATACCTTGGTATATAGTTATTTTTATTGAAGAGAATGTGTAATAACTTCCAAATGTCATCGGAAGAGTTACTGATTTTTCATTAAATGTTGGAATTGAAACAGTAAGGAAAGGGGCAGGGCATAACCTTTGTAAGAATGACATAGCCCGAGGACATGACATAAACTGATTAGAACCAAATGGGTCCAAGATGAAGGACAAGTCAACTTCCACTAGACCTTGAGCCTCAGTATATGCTCATTGTAACACACCAGCAAGCTAAATGACACACCCACAGGCGCCATGACACTTCCAAGGCCGACCAGAAGGATCAAAAAGTGGGCGGTGGCCCAATTCCTGGAAATCCCCACCCCTTCCCCAAAGAGCTGGAATACTCCTCCCACTCATTAGCCTATGAAATTACCCACCTCTGTAAGAACTGACAACCCCATACCCGGGTGCCTTTCTCACCTTCTGAGGTGGCCCACACTCTGTCTGTGCAGTGTGCTTCTCTCTAAATAAATCCACTTCTTACCTATCACTTTGTCTCTCACTGAATTCTTTCTGCGATGAGACATCAAGAACCTGAACTTCATTACATTAAGTCCTGAAACCAGGTGTGTGATCTCAGTTGGAAGACCATGGGTTTTGGCCGGGTTCAAGTCCCCGCTGCATGGGTTCAAGTCCCAATCTGGGTTTAGGCTGGGTTCAAGTCCTGGCACATGGGTTCAAGTCCCAATCTGAGGTGCACCACTTCAGAATCAGTAAGGCCTAAAAGCAAATAAAGCAACCTAAAAGAGAAAAAATAATGGGGGATGGGGAGGAACTCAGGTTCTTAAGAACAAGAAAAGTTAAGAGAAGCGACAAGCTGTGTAGACCCAAAGGGCAATGTTGTTTGTCTTCTTAAAAAGAAGTGCCCCAAATTGCAATTAATGCAGTAGCTTTGAATTAAGAATGATTCATAAAATATTTTAAGATATGAAACAGAATTTTTTTGAGTTTTTTTTTTCAAATACTTTGAAAGGCTCAAGGGGAAGGAAAGCTCCACCCTGCCTCAGAGTTCAGTATCTGAGTGGGAGGGTGGCCCTGAAGCCACTGCACATGACCTTGCCTTAAGTAGACAAGAGACATGACCCGATTTGCATTTTAAAATGTCAAAAGTAGAATGGATCCTTCCTATTGCTTTCTTTATGCTCCTGGTCTCTCACTTGAGCTAATATTGAGATTAGCATGCTTCCTGAATCAGAATACGTGTGTGTGCTGACAGCATATCTCTGGGAGAAGGTGCCCTCAGCCAGTGTGCAGGGCAACGGTGCCCTTATTGTCACAAAAGGTGTATCTGGTTATCACCTTTGACAACATTAGCCGTTATGATTCCAGGACCACCAAACAACCCTGATTATAATTAACTTCTCTTGTAGCTTTATCTCTAGCAAGATACTAAGCTGATCAATGAATGTTCTTTTTTGTTGTAAGTCAAGAACTTAGCATTATGGTTTTATTTTTCTTAAGTGTGTATTTCTATGAATTCTCAATCTGCTATCGTTCTTTATTATTTTGATATAAGCCTATAATCCCTTATCCACTACTCTGAAATCCAAAAAGAAAGTTGTTTTTTTCATTTGGCAGCAAAACTTGACATGAACAGATGGAAGTCTATTTATAGTCTATCCTCCTCAAGGAGAATACTTATATATTTTGCTGCAGAAATATAATGTGTTTGATTACAAGGTATCCTTTATCTGTATATACTGAGATACAGTTTTTGTCCTTTTTCTGCATCTATTGAGATAAGATGGTGTTTGTCCTTTATTATGCTTTATCGTGAATTATACCGATTGATTTCTTAATGTTAAATCCAATTTACTTGTAGTGTATTTTTGTTAATCTATTGCTCGATTTGGTTTCCTGATATTTCACTTAAGATTTTTACATCTATGTTCGTGAGAGATTAGTCTGAAATTTACTTTTATAATATTTTTGTCAGATTTTGAAATGAAAGTTTATGCTGGCCTTATGAAGTGGGTTGGAAAGTGTTCTGTCTTCATTTTGGGGGAGCATCTGTGTAAGATTGGCATTATTTTTTTCATAAATGTTTGGTAAAATTCACAGGCCTGGAGTTTTCTTTGTGGGATTAATTTTTTTAATTGTTATGGAGCTATCCATATTTTTCTATTTCTTCTGATATAAAATTTGGTGTGTTGTATTTTTCTAGGGATTTTTTTCATTTCATCTAAATTGTAATGCCATGGGCACAGAATTACTTACAATATTCTTCTATTATTTTTTATTATCTGCAGGATCAATAGAGATGCTTCTTTACATTCCTAATGTTAGTTATTTGCATCCTCTCTCTTCTATCAGTCATTTATCAGTATTATCAGAGAACCAAATTTTGGCTTTTTTGTTCCTCCCTTTACGGTCATCTCTTGATTCATTCTTGTCTTTCATCTACTTTCTTTGAGTTTATTTTGCTGTTCTTTTTATAATTTCTAAAAATGGATGTTTAGTTCATTTATTTTTCAGCTGTTCTTTTTTGTATAATTCATTCAGAACTTACAATTTTCCCTTTCAGAAGCTTTAGTACACAGGTTTGGATATGGAATATTTTATGATTATTCAATTCCAAATAGTTTTAAATGACCATTATGATTTATTCTTTAACATGAGTTATGTGGAAATGTATGCCTTAATTTCCAAACATATGTAGACTTTCTAGCTTTTGGCGGTTGTTAGTTGAGTTCTAGCACAACTGACCTGAGGACAGAGAACATGCTCGATATGATTTCAATATTTTTGAGACTTGTTTTATGGTCCTTAATTCCGGCCATAGACTTTTGCCAGGTTGGTAGTTATTTTCTTTCAGCTCTTTTTTTTTTTTTCTGTGGTATGCAGGCCTCTCACTGTTGTGGCCTCTCCCGTTGCGGAGCACAGGCTCCGGACTTCTTTCAGCTCTTTGAAGATATCTGTTTGTTGTCTTCTGGTTTCTGTTGTTTCTGTTGAGAAAACCAACCCACTCTTTGGCTGGTTGAGAAACTGATTACATTGGGCCACTTCATTCGGAAATTCATCCTAAAAAAAAAAAAGAATGTATATATATATATATATATATATATATATATATATGTATAACTGAATCACTTTGCTGAACAGCAGAAATGAACACAACATTGTAAATCAACTATATTTCAATTTTTTTTTTTTTTTTTTCAGTACGCGGGGCTCTCACTGCTGTGGCCTCTCCCGTTGTGGAGCAACAGGATCCGGACGCGCAGGCTCAGCGGCCATGGCTCACGGGCCCAACTGCCCCGCAGCATGTGGGATCTTCCCGGACCGGGGTACGAACCCACGTCCCCTGCATCGACAGGCGGACTCGCAACCACTGCGCCACCAGGGAAGCCCTATATTTCAATTTTTTAAAAAAAGAAAAAAAAATGCATCCTGATGGTGACTGACATGTGTTCTGGGTAAGAGGTGTGCTTTTCCTACTAACTGTTTCTGCACCAACACCATCAATCAAGGACTCACAGGGTGTCTGATTTACCACCGTGACATTCCACATAATGTTACCCTAGGCCAAAAAACCCACTTTATGTCAAAGAGGGTGTGACAAGGGGCACATGACAGCAGAATCTATGGGTTCTACCATATGCCATGTCACCCAGAAGCTGCTCATATAAAAGAGCATGATAACTGTTTTTTGAAGAGATGCTAAGGCACCAGCATGGAGATAAGATGCTGTCTTTCAGGATGCAGTGTACATCTTAAACCAATGGTCATTAAACCAACGATGCTGTGTCCCCACAGACAGAACACATGTGTCCAGGATCAAAGTAGGAGGAGTCCATTTTAACATCATTCCCAGCAACTCACTTGGCTAATTTGTGCTTCTTATCCCTGTGACTTTAATTTCTACAAGTCTAGAGGTCCTGGTTCCAGCAAAAACTAAAACTGGCTGCTCCCTAGTCATTGAGTCATATGACTCCTATGCATAATTTATTAAATTTCTACCATCATCTTCAATTCTTATGTTAGTTTTCTTCTTATCAATGTATTTCTCTCTTTCTTTGGAATTATTAATACTTGATAGCGCCCTTCACCCACGTTCTGTCCTCCCTTTCTTCATCCTTATAGTCCAACATTTGCAGTGAATGTTCCTGAATTCAAGTTACAATACAAATGTACCTCTCTCAGTCCCCGAATCAGATGCTGCTTCTGTCCAAATACAGCCTGCCTCTAGGGGGTGTGCATCCTCAAGAAATAGGGTGTGGCTATGATTCAGGAAGTCTAGGGAGGGGCCTGAGCATCGTCATCTTCCTAAAGCTCCACTGGCATTCCTGACCTGCTTCTCCAGTTGAAAACTGCTCCCTAAGAGAATCTGTACCTGCTTCTCTCTGCATCTCTGCTCCATTCCTCTCTTGCTACCAAATAGACACTCCCCGCTATGAGGGAGAGGACATTCCAGCTATGAGGGTGAGTAAAAGATTCACCATCCCTGAGAACTGCCTTTGTTCTAAGGTAATTTCCAGATTGGGTGAGTGTCCTTTGCAATCAAAAGAACTTAAGTAGGGCTTCCCTGGTGGCGCAGTGGTTGAGAGTCCGCCTGCCGACGCAGGGGACACGGGTTCGTGCCCCAGTCCGGGAAGATCCCACATGCTGCAGAGCGGCTGGGCCCGTGAGCCGTGGCCGCTGAGCCTGCGCGTCCGGAGCCTGTGCTCCACAACGGGAGAGGCCACAGCAGTGAGAGGCCCGCGTACCGGAACAAAAAAACTTAAGTAACACAACTAGTAAGCTGTGATGGCTAATTTTGTGTGTCAACTTGGCTGGGCCACAGTACTCAGATATTTGGTCGAGCACCAGTCTGGATGTTGCTGGGAAGGTATTTTTTACGTGAAATTAACATTTAAATCAGTAGACTCTGAGTCAAGCAGGTTATCCTTCATAATGTGGATGGGTCTCATCCATCAGTTGAAGGCCTTAAGAGAAAATAGCCTAAGGGACTCCAAGGAACAGGGAATTCTGCCTTCAGACTGTCTTTAAACTTGAGCTACAACATCAGTTCTTCCCTGGATCTGCAGCACAGCAGATTTTAGACTTACCACAACTCCACAATCACTTGAGCCAATCCCTTAAAATCTCTCTCCCTCTCCCTCTCTTTATAGATAGATAGATAGAGAGGTAGATAGATAAAGAGATAGAGAGATAGATATAGACATAGAGGTTCTATTTCTCTGGAAAACCTTAACATATGCATTTCTTGGTTTCTCACCCATTGTTCTTAGCTCTCTGAGTAAACCTGACCTCTGGACGCACAGAATCATGCCCTGAAAGAGGCTGCAATTTCTGGACAACTGGAGACAAGCTCATTGGAATAGGACCCAAGAGCTGGACCAGATGTTGGTGTTAACACTCTCATAACTGTTACAGGACAGGTTGAACACGGTGTGCAATGAATAACTTTGAAGAAATGTGCATACATTTTCAAAAGGTACTTTATCAATAAGCAAATGTCCTGGTTTTGCTTTCTTTTTTCTGTCTCTCTTGTCCCTGGGGACCCCGAGGAGCAAAGTCCCCCTGACATTCGGGCTCATGACTCTCAATGAAAAATTTCTAATATAATTAGTTTCTTTCTAACTAGCTTTCTTCAGAGTTCACAGTAGCAGAAATTCATTCCAGCAAAAACATAGTACTGAAACAAGAAAGACTCCCTTTCTTTTTTTTCCTTAAGCTTCCATGAATCTTTCTGTAAACTCCTGTAGGTATGTGACACAAAAATGCTTCTGAAAATGTGGCAACCTATGAATCAAAGTGAGAAACTACTCACCTTCAAGCCAGACATTTATCTTGAGTGCTTTTCTAAGATGTACGCATCACTTCTGTGAATTCGTGCTTTCACTCATTCTTTCTATGCCCCTTCCCACCCAATGGTGCTTCAGTTTCCCTAGCTTGTCCACACTCAACGAAACACAAGGGAATTTGAACCAATCTGATCATCTCTAATGGATTCTTGGATGGGTCATCATTTTCTAAACAAATAAACAAGAGTCAAATGACTGCACTTTAACTAAGTGAAGTGTTCTATAGAAATCTTTTTACTCATTAGCAGCTTGTCTGTTTCTTTTCCTCCTTTTTCTTTCCTACATCTCCCTTCACTCATCCAGAGCCTTGGTGAAGACAGGAATCATTCCACTAGCTCTGATACTTTGGCTACAGGCGCTAATGCATTTCTAGAGTAAGTGTTCACACTTCTTGCCTCTAACACGCAGAAACATGAAACCTGTCCCAGGCTTCTCAGCCTGATGGGGAGTCCCAGGGGAAAGGCTGTTTGGGGAAAGAAAGAGCTCAGGCTCTTTGTCTGTAGTGTCTTATTTCTCACAGGTCTCCCTAGAGCTCTCCTGCAGGCAATAGCCCTTCTCCCTGATGATTTAGTCATCATGAATTCCAAATCTAACTGTGTGAGAGACCTTGTTTGTTAAAGGTGCAAGGAACTCAAACACTCTCTCTCTTTTTTTTTAAGCCTTGTATTTTCTTTTCTTTTTTAAAAAAATTTATTTATTTATTTTTGACTGCATTGGGTCTTCGTTGCTGTGCGCGGGCTTTCTCTAGTTGCGGCCAGTGGGGGCTACTCTTCGTTGCACTGTGCGCAGGCTTCTCATTTCAGTGGCTTCTCTTGTTGCGGAGCACGGGCTCTAGGTGCGTGGGCTTCAGTAGTTGTGGCACTCAGGCTCAGTAGTTGTGGCTCACAGGCTCTAGAATGCAGGCTCAGTAGCTGTGGTGCACTGGCTTAGTTGCTCTGCGACATCTGGGATCTTCTTGGACCAGGGATTGAACCCATGTCCCCTGCACTGGCAGGCAGATTCTTAACCACTGCACCACCATGGAAGTCCAAACACTCTACATTTTAAAATTTCTGCCTGACAGGGTCATAAACATTCTAACTTCTAGCCTTCCTGGTTGAATACAGTGAGTTAGTGTTGAGGTGATCAGAGCAGAAGCCCATTCTGACCTAAATCAAGTCAGTGACACATTTTCCAGCCACTTCTCCATCACATTTTTACAGGAAGAGCCTGATGTTCTATGCATTCAACTATTTTGATGCGGTAGTGAGGAGATCGTGACGCTAAAAAGGACGTCACCTTTACCTTCACCCCATTCCCGATCCCACGTGAGGCTTTGGGAGTTGAGCTGTGGTCCTGTGATGTCTACTATGTATACTACTTGCAAATTTAAAATAAAGCCCTTTGAGGAGGGGACTGGATGGCAGGTTTGGAAATTTAGGGTTTTAGGGGAAAGTAGACGCTGTTTAAATTAAAGAAAATTGAGGTAAAGCACCTCCTTCCTCTTCCCAAAGTTTGGAGTGGGGTGGGTATTAATAGCAAAGGATCATCTCTTTCCAAAGAAATCTCTTCACAGATCTCTTCGGAAATGGAGTATGTTCCCCTCCGTACTGATTCCTTTTTTGTGTCCTAAAACTGGGTGAGAGGTTTAAAAGTCATAGAACAAGTTTTTAAACATTTTATTTGAATATTTGTATATGATCACCTGGCTTTGGAATTTCTCATCTAGAGTATTTTGGTGCCTTGGACAAAATGTCAATTTTAACAGCCTGTTACATATACAAAATAAAAATAGAATTACAGGGAGATAAAGACAAATCTAAAAACATAGGAGAAGATCCTAACACATATTTTGGAAACTGACATCACGTAGACAACATCAATCAATACACAGAAAATATTTAGAAATAGACCTAAATAAAAAGCACAAAAAATCTTTACAGGAAAAAATTTAAACTTGATTGAAAGATATAGAACAAAAGGTGAATAGAAACAGATGTTTAGGTTTCTGGATGAGAAACCTTAACATTATAAAGATGTCGGTTATCTCTCAAATTAATCTATAACTTCAATGCAATCTCAATTGAAATCCCGGCAGGATTTTTAGGCAACTTGACTGTTCTAAAATGCCATTGGGAAAGTAAAGGCGCACTAATAGTTTAGACAGTTTTGAAAGAGAAGAACACAGGTATGTGCGTGTGAGGGAGGTCTCTTGCCCCGTTAGACAAGACATATTGAAGACTCTAGAGTTTAAAACAGTGTAGGGGAGGGGGAAGGAGGAGGGATAAATTAGAAGTTTGGGATTAACAGATGCACACTACTATATATGAAATAACCAACAAGGACCTACTGTATAGCACAGGGATCTATATTCAATACCTTGTGATAACCTGTAATGAAAAAGAATAAGAAAAAGAACAGATATATATATATATGTAACTGAATCACTTTACTGTACACCTGAAACATCATAAATCAACTGTACTTCAATTTAAAAAATAAAATAGGACTTCCCTGGTGGCGCAGTGGTTAAGAATCCGCCTGCCAATGCAGGGAACACAGGTTCGAGCCCTGGTCCGGGGAGATCCCACATGCCGCGGAGCAACTAAGCCCGTGCGCCACAACTACTGAGCCTGTGCTCTAGAGCCTGCAAGTCACAACTACTGAGCCCATGTCCCACAACTACTGAAGCCCATGTGCCTAGAGTCCGTGCTCTGCAATAAGAGAAGCCACCACAATGAGAAACCTGCACACTGCAAAGTGTAGCCCCTGCTCACCGCAACTAGAGAAAACCTGCACGCAGCAACGAAGACCCAACACAGCCAAAAATAAATAACAATAAAAATTTTAAAAGTAAATAAAATAGGGCTTCCCTGGTGGCGCAGTGGTTGAGAGTCCGCCTGCCGATGCAGGGGACGCGGGTTCGTGCCCTGGTCCGGGAAGATCCCACATGCCGTGGAGCGGCTGGGCCCGTGAGCCATGGCCGCTAAGCCTGCGCGTCCGGAGCCTGTGCTCCGCAAGGGGAGAGGCCACCACAGTGAGAGGCCCGCGTACCACAAAAAAACAAACAAGCAAACAAACAAATAAATAAATAAAATAGTGTAGTATCATTACAGGAGAAGAAAAATAAATCAGTGGGATAGAAAAGAGAACCCAGACACAGATCCATGCACATGTGGGTGAATACTAGAGAAGGCATTAAAATTCACCAAGGAAAAGATAAACTATTCAGAAAAAAAGTCTTGGAAAACTGGCTCATCTTTTGGAATAAAATAGAATTAGATCACAATCTTATAAGTGGAAAAACCAAATTTTAGATCAATTAAAACATTTAAACTAGTAGAAAAATATATAGAAGTATATCTCCATGATTTAGCAATGGGTGGACTTCCTAAAGCAGACACAAAAAGCACAAACCATAAAGGAAAAGATTAATACATTTGATTATATTAAAATTGAAAACTTCTGTTTGGCAAAAGACACTATAAACACATTTAAAAGACAAGTGGCAGACTATGACAGCACACTTGCAACATATGTAGCAGATGAAGGAGTAGTGTCCAAAGAGACAGATAACTCCTACAAATGTAAGGAAAAGACAATATGGAAATGTTGCCAAATGAGGAGCAGACAATTCACAGGAGAGGACACTCAAACAGTAAAAAGAATTATAAAAGAGCCTCAAACTCCTAGTAACTATGGAAAATAAAATTAATAATTTATATATCATCTTTCACTAATCAGAATGACCAAAATGTGAAAGATTGCTGTTACAAATGCTGGCAGATATAGCAGTTGTGGGCTACACTTTTATACAATATTTTTGGAAAACAATTAAAAATTTAAACGTTCCTACTCTTCAGTCAGCAGGAGCCATCATGAATTCTATTTACTTCCTTGTCCAAATCAGGACATCCTTGAAGGCCTGTGGCTCTCCTCTCAGTTAATTTCTAAATATGACACACCCCAGGCCTTCCTCACCTGTTCCCGCACTGGCCCAGGGCCTGGAAAGCATAAGACTGTCTCTGACCTTCTGTTGCCCCACATGCAAAACACCTTTTGTCTGTGTGATTCCATGGCCTGACAGCACAGGTAATTTCTTCCTGATGCCTGCTGCTCTGAAGTATGGCCTGGGCAACTGCTTCTCGGCCTTTTGGCTAAGAGCAGGTGTAGTATCTATTCTTATCAGAAGTACGGCCTGGGTTCTCTTTATTCTCGGACCCTAAACATTATGGAGAATTTGTCAGGTTGTTAGTTATCCCCACTCTAGACTAGGCAGGGACAGGAGATTTACACCATTCCCACTCTGCATCTCTGCCCCAAATTCTTCCCTTACACCAGCTCATAGAAATTTTCTAGTCTGTTCTATTGGCTTACTTTTTTTTTTTTTAAAGTCTCTTTTGGTCTGAGACTTGGACTATACTTCTTGAACTTAGAGGCTAAAAATGTGAAATTTCCCAACCTTCTACTTCCTTACTAGGTGTGGTGGTATTAAAATATGTTCAAAATTTCATTGGTACACCTCCCTTCAAGTGATGGAAGCCAAATTCCTATCCCTTTGAGTGTGGGCTGAACCTAGTAACTTGCTCCTAATGAGTAGAATACTGTGGAAGTGACAGTGTATAACTTGGGAGAGTAGGTCATAAAAGGTACTGCCACCTCCTGCTTACTCTCCTTTGGACCATTCACTCTGGGGTAGGCCAGCTGCCATACTGTGATGTCACTCAGGCAGCCTATGTGAAGCCCATGTAGTGAGGATGCCTGCCAACAGCCATGTGAGCAAGCCATCTTGGAAGCAGATGCTCCAATCCCTTTCGGCCCCATCTGACATCTTGATTGCAACAACACAAGAGCCTGTGAGCCAGAACTACCCAGATAAACTGACCCACAGAAACTGTGAGCTAATAAATATTTGTTGTTTTAAGTCTCTAAATTTTGGGGTAATTTGTTACACAGCAATAGGTAATTAATACACTGAGGGAATTGGCAACATCTTGTCTCATGGCCAAATGGGATAATCAAAGAGAGAAGAAAAGAACATACAGGTTAATATTTTTTATGGGCTGAACTGTCACTCCATCCCCCTCCATTCCTATGTTGAAGCCCTAACCCTCAGTACCTCCAAATGTGACTGTATTTGGAGATAGGGTCTTTAAGGAGGTAATTAAGATTAAATGATGGGGCTTCCCTGGTGGCGCAGTGGTTGAGAGTCCGCCTGCCGATGCAGGGGACACGGGTTCGTGCCCTGGTCTGGGAAGATCCTACATGCTGCGGAGCAGCTGGGCCCGTGAGCCATAGCCGCTGAGCCTGCGCATCTGGAGCCTGTGCTCCGCAACGGGAGAGGTCACAACAGTGAGAGGCTTGCGTACCGCAAAAAAAAAAAAAAAAACTGTACAAGAGATATAATGAAATCCCAATAGATAAATTAAAATGGAATATTTTAAAGATATTCAAATAACTCAAAGGAAGGCAAATGTAAGAAAACCAGTTTCTTCTACACACAGAACACTCTGATGTAAAATGTGCAGTTTTTCAACACTGAGTAGTTTTCCAGCTGTCTATGGATGCCAACTGGGTATCCTACAATTTAATTCAATTCTGACATTAAGTACCCCAAGTAAGTGCAGACCCACAGGCTAAAGGCTTCATCCCAGAAACTGCCTCCCACTTCGGATGCCCATGGCCAGTCTGGGCCTCCCATACTTCTGACCAACCAGCTATAAATCAGGGGTTCCTACACCCCCCTCTTCAGTTTCAGTAATTTTCTATAACAGCTCAGAGGACTCAGGGAAACCCTTTACTTACTATGACCAGTTTATCATAAAAGATACAACTCAGGAACAGCCAAATGGAAGAGATGCACAGGGCAAGGCGTGTGGGAAGGAGTGTGACGCTTCTGTGCCCTCTTGGGACACGCTATCCTTTCAGTACCTCCATGCATTCACTGACCCAGAAGCTCTCTGAACCCCTTAGTTTAGAGTTTTTATAGAAATTACATGATGTACGCATGACTGATTGAATCATTGGACATTGGCGATGAAGTCAATCTCCAACCCCTCTCCTTTCCTTGGAGGTCAGGTGCGGGGCTAAAAGTTCCAACCCTTTAATCAGGTGGCTGTTCCTCTGGCAACCACCCCCAGCCTCCCAGAGTCATCTCATTAGCATATAAACAGACTTATCACAATGGAGGTTCCAAGAGTTTTAGGGACTCCGTGCCAGGAACTGGGGAAGATGACCGACTATATATTTCTTATTATACCACAACATTACAGCAATAAAGGGGAAACAGGAGTGAAACACAGAGGGAACAAGCAAAAACAAATTTATAAAATGGTATACCTAAACCCAAACATGCCAATAATTACATTTAAAAGAATAAGCTGTTTCTATATGCACTAATGTAGAAAAGTCTCTAGGACATATTGTTATATAAAAAAAAGTTACAGAACAAAGCATTCATTATAAACTAGTTAAGTTTTTTATATATTCCTGTATGTCCATGTACATTTGTATTTCCAGCCCAACATAAATGCATTAGAAAGATCTGGAAGTATATTCAAATTGAAAATAGTTCTTGAAAATTTGCTGGGATGAGAGAGGAGAAACAGTGTCAAGAGGAAATTTTTTTCTATATAATTTTAATGACAAGAATGTATTTATGTATTACTTTGTCATTAAAAATAAATGAATGGAATTAATTTTAAAAGAACATATTGTTTCACAGTGTGCTGGTGATACCATATGGGAATTAGACATTTTTAGGTCCCCTGACTCAGGAATGTAGCCAACTGCTTTTAGCAGAATTTGTCAAATGAAGTTATTAGTATTTCAATCTATTTCCTATCTGTGTCATTTATCTTTTACTCCCATTTTTCTTCCCCTTCCCAAATTTAAACCCTCAAGTCTGGAGCCCTGTAACCCTAAGGGTTATGGATCCAATCTCCCTTTATCTTCACCGATTCCAACATCATATTACTCTTTTAGAATTTAGCACTTTCAAAATTTTAGATATTCCCAGGAATGGCTTTCATAAAAATATATTCAGCAGTTTTTCCACTATTATTTTTAAAGTAGTTTTAAGAGCAATGTTTTTCAAATTGTAGGTCTCAATTAGTAATGGGTCATAAAACTTATATAGTGGGTCTCAATTCATATTTATTTTTTAAGAAATGAAATAGAAAATATCAGAGTACACTGAAATTATAGCGTGGGTGAGATTTGTGAAATTTTCGTGTGTGTGCACGTGTGTAGTGGGTTGTGATGGAAAATGTTCTTTGTTTTCTGTAGGTTGAGGTAAGGGAGGTGGAGGAGGAAGAGAAACACTGCTGTTGTGAAAACATTTAAAAGAAACTTGATGCAATGTGCCTTCTTTCCTTCTTCAACTTACACTTGTAAGTAACGTGTAAATACTTACCCCTTAAACAAATGCTTGTTTAATGACTAGCCAACAGATTCTTAGCTATATAGGCCTAGAAATGTGAGGTAACTGGAAGTTTTACAAATAATGCCATTCATCCATCCATTCATTCATTCATTCAATATTTATTTAGCGTCTATTACGTGCTAAGCCTCAGTGAAAGAATCTTTGGAAATTTCAGGGGAAAAAAAACTAACCTCTTGAATGGAATAATGAACAAAAATAAATAAGACATTTGCACAGGGATTTAAGCCAGTTTTGTAATACGAATGTAATACCATGAACAGATATCCCCTGAGAGGATAGGGAACAACCAAGCATGCATACCAAGACTCGCTGTCTCTGGTGGGGCAGGTGGGAGTCTGGAAAGGGTTTCAAGAGCAGAGTAGGCCACCATGGTGGTACCACAGTTCCACCTCAGCGTAGGATCCCCCTGGGTAGGGAGGCGAATTTTCTGGGGCCAAAAAATATTCTCCTCACCAGGACAGGCTTGACTCCTGCTTACACAACTGACTCAAAGTATGTTACTTAAGGGGCTGGAAACAGTGATGATTGTGGCTAATATTTTTTTTAAGTACTGAGAATTTTTTTATTACGAAAATTTTAATGATCATGATACAGCATGGCACTGGTTGCAATGACTCTAATTTCAGTGAATTTGAAAGCATGGTTCCCCCCACATATTGATCTCTCCACCTAATGGACGTCCTAACATAAAATTTTGTCTTCTGATAATTCACAATAGAGACAGTAAATATTTCCTTGGAAGTCTTTGCTCACCTGCCCTTAGACTTGAGTGTGTAGTTTGCAGTTGTGGGTTCAATGGTGTGTGCTCAATCATACATGGAGAGTTACTGACGCTGGTGAGGGACTTACATTTATTCCTGCTCCTTGAATCCGGGGTGACAGCAATTATTTCCTGAAAACTTAGAAAGTCATCAGCCTTTTCAGTAAAAGCAAACAGGATTATGATCTATTCTCCATTCGTTTTAAGGCGTTAGTACTTAAACTGATGTCTCTTGGTAAGTATGATCTCAGGTGGCCTTGAGCTGCAGCGGCTTGAAGCAGGACTTAGGTTCCCCAGCCAGAGACTGAGGTCGGGCAGCAGCAGTGAGAGCGCTGAATCTTAGTCACTAGACCACCAGGGACCAGTGGCCAGTGACAAGGCCCTGGCCCGTCAGCTGTGTAGAAATGAATTTCAACATAGAGATGGAAAGTAGTGAAGTAGGTAAAGTGTTTATTAGGAGGAAAAAAAAGTACATACAGTACATGTGGATAGACACACGGGGGCGCTCAGAGAGAAAGTCATGCCCTCATGGTAGTTTGAATCAGTTTTATGGGGTATTTCTTCCAGGTTTCCTTTGACCAATCATCTTGCTTTGCCTGATTCTTTTATCTCATATGGATTTTTATTTTTTCTAGTTTCTTTAAATTTTTATTTATTTATTTATGTATTTATTTTTGGCTGTGTTGGGTCTTCGTTGCTGCACGCAGGCTTTCTCTAGTTGCGGTGAGCGGAGGCTACTCTTCCTTTCAGTGCGCGGGCTTCTCATTGCAGTGGCTTCTCTTGCTGCGGAGCACGAGTTCTAGGCGCACGGGCTTCAGTAGTTGTGGCACGTGGGCTCAGTAGTTGTGGCTTGCAGGCTCTATAGCGCAGGCTCAGTAGTTGTGGCGCACGGGCTTAGTTGCTCCGCGGCACATGGGATCTTCCCGCAGCAGAGGACCAGGGCTCGAACCTGTGTTCCCTGCATTGGCAGGCAGATTCTTAACCACTGCGCCACCAGGAAAGTCCCGCTTTGCCTGGTTCTAAGTCCATATTTCATATATTACAGGGTCCTCCTCTGTGTGCATGCACATCTCTTAGCCAAGAGGGATTCTAGTGAAGAGACCTATGGGTAAGTTGACATCACTTACTATGGGGTGGTGCCCCCTCCCTTTTTGACCTCCAAGGAGCCTTTCTATGCACGTGTAGTCGGGAAGGTCTCCTTAGCTTTGAGGATGAGGAATATGTGGCCTTTTATCTCTTATCTGGGCAAGGCTCAGCCTCCTCTCTCGATTGTCCTGTTATTGATATTTTGGAGTTTCTGTCCACAGGGAATGAACTCCTGCTGCTTACCCTGCAGCCCATCTATCTCCTGCCTCAGGTATATGCATTTTCTTTATTAGATAATAGGTGGACATGTTTCTTCTGTCTACTATTGACGTAATTTCTGTGACTGTAATTTTTGGAAAGGAAAAAGGAGTGAAGGAAGTGAGAGGGGGAGGGAAATAGGGAGGGAGATTCACATGGGAGGTGCCACTGGTAGGGACATGGATGGTCCATGCCATGCCACTGTTGCTCTCCCATGATGGCTGAAGGTGAGCCATTGGGAAGTTGGCAAAATATGCCAATGTGTAGCTGAGTTGAAAGACATAGAAGAGGGACAGCCTCGGGGTGAGTGTAAGTAGTAGATATTGCGGTATCTGACCAAGAGAGCCTCAACATTCCCCTCAGCTTGATTGGACTTTAGGCAGGCTTCTTCCTGACTCCAAGCCCTTACCTCCCTTTTCTTAGAGTGTTTCCTTTTCAAAACCTGTCACTGTGAATTCTTTCTGCCCCTTTGAGTTGTAAATCTTTTTAAAAAGCATCTTGTCAGTTTTACAACCCAGGAATGTCTTTCTCAAGGACCAGGGAGCCATCCCTTTGAAATATAAACATCAAGGGAGACAGCATCCCTATCTCCCAGTTTCTGTGGGAGGATAGGAGCCTAATTTAGGTGGGCACCTTGCTCCAAATTGTAAAACTACCTCCTGTCATGAAGATGCAATAAAGTTTAGTTTTCCTTTGGGTAAGGCCAGTTAACAAACACAGATGGCCTGGAACTTCCCCACCCCAGCTCTTAAAAACTCTCCTGCCCTTTGTCTCCCTAGAGGTGAGCTCAGCCTGAGCTGAGGACCCCAGCCCCTGTTGCAATAACCTTGAACAAAGTCTTCTTTGCCTGTTTAATTTTGTTCCGGAAATCTTTCCTTTAGCACAGCTATGGGCTAGGCTGGGGGGAAAAATACTTGAACTGAGAGTTGGGAACCTGGATTGAGGTCCCCCCTTTGCTCCTAAATTATAGGAACTGTGGGCAAAGCACTTCACCCCCCTGAGCTCAGGATCTTTAAAATTTAGAGGTTAAAAAGATGAACTCCAAGATTTCTTCCAGCGTCAAGGTTTTTTGATGGCGGATGTACTTGATTGACAATAGGGAAAATTATAAATTCTCCAAGAAACATATAGCGATTTAAATGCAGGTGGGTTGTTGTGTCGCATAGAAAACATCAAGGACTAACAGGATTATATACTGTTGCACTGCTCTTACCTGGTCCTTAGAAGATGAAGGGGCTCTTTAGGAAGCATGAACGTGACCCCCTGTGGAAAACCCTTGTTCTAGAGAAGTGACTAACCCCCAAGATGCTACCCATCTTGAATCCCCAGAGACGCTTGTTTCCAGGTGGGCACGTTGGAGGCCACTTTTAAATAAATATTCTTTCTCTACAGACTTTATAGTTATCATAAACACTACTCTGTCCTATCATGGGTCAGACACCAAGACAGCTGGTGGGAATTTGGAACCAGAAGGATCAGAGTAGGGATAGGAACCCAGATAACCAGTTAAGGGTCTGTGATGATTACTCCATACTACTTAACTCACTGTGCACTTTTATTGTATAAACCTATCACCTTCCACTCATTCTCCCCAAACAGGAATGTCGTTCATTCATCGATAGGCCAACCAGCCCATCTTAAGTGAAGGTGCTCAATCTCACAGAGTTCCAGCAAATGAAAGGCCTCGAGATAAGAGGCAATAAGAACTGACCGTGTTTGTCCTGCTGCATCAGGAGTGAGTGCTGCAGTACAACACATACAGCAAGGACCTCTGGTCACAGTGCCGAAGGAATTATCCAGAATCTTCCTGGTCTATTATACTAATAAATCTAATACTACTATACGTATACTAATACTAATATACTTACACGTTAATAATTAATAGGAGTGAAAGTTGCCTCCAACCACCACTGTGACCCCCATCACGAGGCAGGTGCTACAGCAATGTTCTATCAGTCAGGGCTCTCTTGCTAAAGGAGAAGCACTTCTGTATTTCAAGGAGAAAGAGTTTAGTTAGAAGCTTACACAATGCTTTGAAGGGTTGGAGAAACAGTATGGAAACTAGCTGGTTCATGAAATCAAGCAGGGGTGGATCCTAGGGAAACTGTTGACAACAATCCCAGCTGTGTCTGTAACATCAAAGCAGGTGATTCTCAGGAGGGGGCCGGAAGCTGCAGCAAATCATATGTCTATCATATGTCCAAGCGTTTGTTCACAACTGCCAACAGACACACTGACTCTTCTGCCTTCCTCATGTCCTGTGAGCAACTTTAATTGGCAGACTGTAACCCAATACAGGAAGGTGATCCTGGGAAATGGAGCTCCAGACTTCCCTGCAATGCAGAGAATGGAGAAAGTGGTGTGGATGATATTGAATTGACAAAGATAATCTGGTACAAGCAAATTAAGCCAAACACCTATATCGAGGGTAGAAGGCACACAAGATGCCATTCCTCGTATATTAGTACAGAACCTCAGGGACACTCTGGGCAGAATCCCTAGAGCAAATTAAGTGCAGACAGACATGGTGGCTTAATAATTCACCCAGCTTCTCTTTCCTTCTCAAATGTCAAACTGCCTGGAAGTCTCAGATATCGATCTGACACACACGTAACCCCCATGCAACACAGGCTATCTTTCCTCAACCTGGCAGTGCCCTCAAGCATAACAAGACTCTTCAAAGCCCAAGTCCAAGAGAGCAAGGTCCAGAAAGAGAAAGGAGTTTCCTCCTCCCCTAGGTTCTCCCTGGGGCATCCCTTTGTAGGGTCCAGAGCCTCCCTGATAATTGACATGAACACCCATGGCCACGTGCTTTCAGTGACACCAGAAGGGTATGGTGTGAACCTACGGCCCCTCAGAACAGGGCAAAAAAATGTGCATTGTGCAAAAAAATGACCATTCACCATATAAGACATAGCATACACAGTAGCAGGGGGCTCATTTTGTTACACTCTCAGATGTCTAACTGGGGAGATGATGGTATCATAAGTACAGGAGGCAAAGGAGATTTAGAGGAGGAAGGTGAGGAAAGGGACCCTCTGACACTGGGTGGGAATGTAAATTGGTGCAGCCACTATGGAGAACAGTATGGAGGTTCCTCAAAAAACTACAAATAGAGCTACCATATGATCCAGCAATCTCACTCCTGGGTATATACCAGACAAAACTATAATTTGAAAAGATACATGCACCCCTATGTTCATAGCAGCACTATTTATGATAGCTAAGACATGGAAACAGCTTAAATGTCCATCGACAGATGAATGGATAAAGAAGATATATATATATATACATATATAGATGTGTATGTAAAAAGATGATATATATATATGTGTATACACACACAGTGGAATATTACTCAACCATCAAAAAGAATGAAATAATCCATTTGCAGCAACATGGATGGACCTAGAGATTATCATACTAAGTGAAGTAAGTCAGAAAGTGAAAGACAAATACCATATGATATCACTTACATGTGGAATCTGAAATACGATACAAATCAACATATCTACAAAACAAGAACAGACTCACAGATATAGAGAACAGACTTGTGGTTGCCGAGAAGGAGAGGTGGTAGGGGAGGGAAGGAAGGGGAGTTTGGGATTAGCAGATGCAAACTATTATATATAGAATGGATAAACAACAAGGTCCTACAGCCTAGCACAGGGAAGTGTATTTAATATCCTGTGAAAAACCATAATGGAAAAGAATACGAAAAAATATATATATATGTATAACAGTGACTTTGCTGTACAGAAGAAATTAACACTACATTGTAAATCAACTGTACTTCAATAAAATTTAAAAAAAAATAAATAGAGGAGGAAGGGGAATTCAGTCAGACACACTGAGTTTAAGCTGTCTGCAGGAGAGCCAGGTAAAGGAAGCCAAAATGCCCTGGAGCCAGGATTCTCTGTATTTCTCCTGTTGAGAATACACAACAAAATTACCACTGGGCAAGCTCCCCAGCCCTTCCAGATTCACTGTTGTTGAAAGGCCTCCAGGCCTTTCATGCCCTAAGGGAACCCTTGCAGATCTGTCTCCTCTCCACCACATTCTTCCCTCCTGTTCTTCTGCCCTATCAACTGTAACTGTTTACAAATGCACGGTGCATGTTCTAGGCCTACGATACTGAGTGTGATAACTTGGTCATCAAAGAAGAGTCACTAGATAAATATTTGTTGAATTGAATTGAACTGATGGGAAAGGCTAAACTTGTTTAAATTATTTTACCTGAAGCTGTTTCCAAATCAGATCTGAGGAGAAGACAGTCAGGGTCAGACTGAGTCAAAAGGAAGAAAAGACCATTTATGCCTGGGGTCCTGGCCCCATACCCTTAAAATTCCTTTTGGTACTGCCATAACCAAATCCATGAGCTAACAAATGCTAATCCCTTGGCTAACTGCAGTGATGCAGAAAGAAGATTCCACGTGACACGAGGGTGCTGTGGTCAACTAGAGTTGGCATTCTGGTTTAGAAGAAAGAAAGAAACTCACTCCTTCCCCTCCCCTGCCTTGTGCTTTCCCCACGTCAGAGACAAAACGTGGTTAGTTATCTTGGTCCCCTACTTCCCTTTGAATTTGGCTAAAACGCTATACCTGTGATGCTGGCCTGGATCTTCTCCCATGAATACACCCAACAGAGAAGACCCTTGCTGGCCCTTGTCTCCATTGAAGGAAGGCAAAACTCCGAGGCCTGAGCTAGGCTGACCCTGGCTGGGCTGAGCTTTCACTGGAGCTGGCCTGGCTTTTGGGATGCAGATGCACTGACCATCTGGTACCCGCCTCTTCTGGGGAGCTGAAACTCACAGGACAGAACTTGAAGGCTGCAACTGTACTTCGTCATTATGTTAAAGGTCCAACCCCACTCCAACACCAGTTAGAGAGCTGTGTCTCTGTGGGGTCCTTAGAAATCAGAACTCAAGGCAAAGCTTGTAAGCTAACACTTTACTGAGGGTCCAGGCTGCAAAAGTGAAGGACAGAGGGCAGTGAATGGGGGAAGGAGGGCAAACATATACAAAGGGGCATGTTACAGAGCTGTCCACAGCCTCAGCAGAAACACTCCAGCTGCTCGGTCATGCCCGATGTCTGGGAGAGGCTGGGCAGAATCACAGTGCCTCACAACAGTCTGGTTGGGACAGAAAGGACAGCAACTTTACCTGTCAGCTCCTTCCCATTTCCTGTCACTCACACCCTTAGCGTGTGAACTCTCCTATACTTCCTGCTCTGTTACCGGCTCCTGGGGAAACCAGAACCTCCAGGTCTAATAAAGTCAGGCTGCTTTTCTAGAATCCTTGTGGTCATAGAATACGGGAGAAAGAGCAACATAGTCTTACTTCCCTTTGACGTCACCATATTCTTTTTAAACTGGTCATCATCCAAAGGAGAGAGCTTGTGCAGTTGGGGAGTTTAGTTGTGATGACTTGAGTCTTGGCCAATGTCTAAACTCGCTGAGGTATTTCTCAAGTACTTGAAATCAGTTTTAAGAAACAGGAGACAAATATTTAAGAATTGATTACTTTTTTAAAAAATAAATTTATTTTATTTACTTACTATTTTTGGCTGCGTTGGGTCTTTGTTGCTTTTTAATACAGCTAGATTTTTTTTTTTTTTTTTTTTTTTTTTTGCGGTACGCGGGTCTCTCACTGCTGTGGCCTCTCCCGTTGCGGAGCACAGGCTCCGGACGCGTAGGCTCAGCGGCCATGGCTCACGGGCCCAGCCGCTCCGCGGCACGTGGGATCTTCCCGGACCGGGGCACGACCCCGTGTCCCCCGCATCAGCAGGCGGACTCTCAACCACTGAACCACTGCGCCACCAGGGAAGTCCCAGCTAGATATTTTTAAATAGTATGCATTCGATTTTTTTAGTGCACAGAAACAGTCTAAAGAAGATAACCCCAAAGGACAGTAAATTGGATACATTCTCTGGGCTCCCCTTTTATTCTTTCCATTGCTGCAGCTATAAGCTTCATGCGGGTGTAAACTGACACCACCTTCCTCAGCGCTCTGTGTTTCTCTTGCTCTCTTCCCAGTGTGTCTCTAATGCTGGGGCATGGGACTCATGGGTGGTCTGAAACTGCAAAGGAATTAACAAGCCCTGGGACAACCCTTGACCAATGCAGGAAGGTGCTGGTGAACAACTGATCCCCCTACCAAACTCTTTTTTTTTAATTTAAAAAAAAATTTTTATTTATTTATTTTTGGCTGCGTTGGGCCTTCGTTGCCGCGCGCGGGCTTTCTGTAGTTGCGGCGAGTGGGGGCTACTCTTCGTTGTGGTGCGGAGGCTTCTCATTGCGGTGGTTTCTCTTGTTGCGGAGCACGGGCTCTAGGCGCGTGGGCTTCAGTAGTTGTGGCTCCCAGGCTCTAGAGCACAGGCTAAGTAGTTGTGGCGCACGGGCTTAGTTGCTCCGCGGCATGTGGGAATCTTTCCGGACCAGGGATAGAACCTGTATCCCCTGCATTGGCACGCGGATTCTTAACCACTGCGCCACCAGGGAAGCACCCCCTCCCAACCTTCTGAGTGGAGAATCCAAGGTGCATTCTATGTGGCTTCTCAGAAGATCCCAGTGGCTTCAGCCCCAGCCTCCTACAGTGGTGACCAACTGGAAAACACACTTTTGCATTGGCTTTCCCTTCTTCTCTGTTTTACTTTCCCCACTTCCTCCCTCCTTCTCCTGAGATTATTCCCCAAAAATTGCCTATATGCAAGCCTTGTGTTGGGCTTTGCTTTTAATTTTTGGGGGGGATTGGGGAGGGGGAGGCTAGAAGCGTTGGTAACAGAAATGGTAGAGAGCAGACCCTAGAGTAGGATCCTGGATCTGAATCACTCTCTGCTCAAATGGAAGTGAGGGCTCCACTGCCGGACAGCGTGGAATGGGCATGACCCCTGGTGTGCCATAGCGGTCACAAGATTCCTAAGATGGGGATGAGTGCAGGGTAAAGGTCAAGTGTTGGGTTACGAGGTTGCTAAGGCACTTGAACGATATGAGGGCAGTTATGATTATAAGGACTGAAAGTTTGCCAGCTTTTATTAATTGCTTTAGAAGCCTTGTAGAAAGAAAATGACAAGCCCAGCTTAGCCAAATAACAACACAGGTCACTCTGTGAGATCCAGAAGGACTCTGTAGCTTGTTTAAAGAGACCTCACCTCCGTCAGCCGGAGGGAAGAATGTGCTGAAAATAAGTATTTAATTATATGAGTGATGGAATTGCAATGACGATTGAATGCATGGCTTCAAAGGTCTCTTTACTCAAAGCCCTTTGAGGAGTTCTCAGGAGAGCTCCGAGAGCAGGAATAGGGGCATTTGGGTGTATGAGCCTGATAATACCGTGGAGGCTTACTCTAGAGGAGTCGTGAGAAGACACATTATATTAGATAAGAATTCTTGGGAGCTCCCTGGCGGTCCAGGGGTTAGGACTCCGCGCTTTCACGGCCCTAATACACCAGCACTTCTTTTCTCTCCTTCCCTTTTCCCTCCTTGCACACAGACCCCCAAACTGGCAGTGTGTCAGCCAGATGCGTTTTGTAGACCCAAAGTATTGTTTTAAAATTTGAATTAATTGTCAACATTTTAGAAATCACGTCAATCCACATAAAACTCTAAATTTCCACCCATTTTATTATTTACATGAACTCCATAAAATGTTAGAGTTTGAAATCTCTGCCCTGGAGTCCCCCTGGGGGCCATGCTTGTTCCACCCAAGAGGCAAAGGCCGCCTTGGGGTTTTTTTTCCCCTTACAGTCAGTATCGTAGACTGTGGGAATGGGACTAGACAAGGATATTAGTTATGACCTTTCACTTCATTTTGCAGATGAAGAAATTGATGAGTAGGAGATCACAGAACATAGTCAAGATTATACATTGGTTCGTAGCAAAACCAGGAGAGAGTTTAAACCTTTGTTTTCTGAGTACATAGCATTTTCCTTAGTGCACCCATCGCATTTTGGAGGTCAGAGTGGGGGGAGGTGAGGAAACCTTTCTCATTTCTCCCTTTAGCAGTTATATTGACTTGACATCTGCTGTGCCCTAACCCAAAACTACCTCTCCTGCCAAACTTGGGTGTAACCTACCAGTGTATGTACCACTGTTGGGTAATCAAGCGATTATTTTTTAACGTAACCCAGGGATCACACTTCCCTTAGGATAGTCTCCCTGAATCCCCATCCTGCTTACTCATAGAAAACCCCATCTTTTACCAAGATCCCCTGATGTTTCTGACTATCCCCAAGGAATGCTTAAAATCCCACAAATCCATCCGAATTGTCTCTGCCTCCCCTGCCCCCTTGCCTGGGTCAGGACTGCTGCTCATTTCCAGCACAGGACAGTCTTTCCATCTCATCACTAGCTTCTCCATGCAGATCATTTTCCCCTCAAACCACTTTCTTTCAAGTCTGGACACAGATACATTCCTATATTTCTCAGGCATAACATTTCACGAAACTTTGCTTTAACCTTATATAATAACAGGACCAATTCATGCTGCAGAAAAGAAAATGTGTAACAGGTAACTAGTTGCATCTGCTCCTAGATTGTCTATGTTATGACCATCCACAGGAGATTAACCAGTGCTCTCCTTTGCCCCCCCCCCACCCCAACCTGCAGCAAAGTTGCAGGGGCCAGAGACAGGCCAAAGATGGGCTATTTCTATACCTGGGAACACATTTCCAGTGAAACAAAGAAAATCTAAGTTTAAGGCTAGCTTTCCACCAGGTATAATGATTTACAGAGATGCCAAATCTACCCACAATGAAAACAAACAGTTGCACTCTTTGCATAGTAGTTTGTTTCTTTCCTGTCTCTCCACCCTAGAGTAGTATTTTGGTTTGGCTTGGCATAACCAAAGGGCCTTTGAAATATTTTCAGTGTCAAAAAAGCAAGGCCCCTGCTCTGCAAAGATGAATTTGAACCTTCACCTTTGACGAAACAAAACTTGCTGGCCTTTGAAAATATTCTTCATACTTCTAGCCACTGAGTTAGAAAAAAAATAAGTAGAGGTTTAACCTCAGCTAGAAAAACCAAGAAAAAATGTTTTATAGTTTCTGGAGAGGTGAGTGTTGTATTTTTAATATTTCAAGATTGACATGGTTTGTGGGGAGTGAGTGAATAATGAAGCTAACTATGGAGAAAGAGAGGGGTATCTGTTGAAGAAAACAAAGGGGTATCTCTCCGAGATTGAAAGGAAAGAGGCCCACTCAGGGAAAAGCAGGCCACCGAATTTTAAAGCTCATCAAACACTCTGCCTACTCTCTACTTAATAATTTAGCAAAGTACAGCCCTGAGAAGTAGGTGATTTAGCTCAAAGGAGACATCTAATTAGTGGCGGGACAAGTGAATAAATCAGGCCTCCTGACTCACTAGGCATTTTTCTTTCCACCACATCAGGCTGCCTTCAGCAGACAACAGGTAGGCAAGGCAGTAACAAGGAGGCCCCTTAAGCAGGGATTTCAACTGCCACCCTAGAAAGACAGTGGAATCACTCTCCCCTTTTAACTGGGAACCCTTTGTGGAGTGATAGGGACAGAGTAAAGGGACAAAGTAGGTGATTAAATAGTTAATCCCACTAGGGGATTGTAAGTAGAGAGGAAAGTATGGGAGACCCCTGTAAGTTAACGATCACTCAAGAAAGCAGGCTTGTAGGGACTTCCCTGGTGGTCCAGCTGTTAAGACTCCACGCTCCCAATGAAGGGGGCCTGGCTTCCATCCTTGGTCAGGGAACTAGATCCAGCATGCTGCAATGAAGACCTGGCGCAGCCAAATAAATAAATATTAAAAAAGAAAAAGGAAAGCAGGCTTGCTTAACAACAGAACCATGCAACAGAAGCATGAGACATGCCCAAAACAATAAAACAATGGTGGAATGAGATCCACATCCTGCCCAGTGATGTCGGTAAGTCAATGATTCCCAGGACAGGCTCCTTTGCATGCACTAAAAACAAAAATATAGGGGGAAAGGTGACTTTATTCTGAAACCTGAGATGATTTACCATATCTTAGCATATATTACCACCCTTCTGAATAGCACCATGACAGCCCCAGTTTGACCATGTAGGGACAAGAAAACTCCCCCACCCGACGTGGAAGAGGAGATGACAATAGAAGCTTGACATCTACTCAAGAATGAGGAGGAAGGTGGCCTTCTTCCCCTCCCCACTTTTCCTCTGATTATGAAAATGTAACCCATTAAGTCCTCGGCGTGCACTCCCTTGCCTGCCCGCTTGTATCTCTCACAAGCGTCCTATACTAATAAACTCTTTCCTTACCTGTCACCCTGCCTCTTGCTGAATTCCTTCTGTGCTGTAACAGAAGAACCTATGCTCTACTAAGTCCCAAAATGCATTCTGCGGTTTCAGCAGCACCTTAGGGAGGGTGTTAATGATGGGGAGGGAGAGATGGAGCTGGGAGACAGGACACCTGGCACTTCTGTGTGTTGACTGAATGCCAGCAAAGTTGTTGCCCATCGATTCTGGGAAATCACGTCTATTTAACTGTGGTAAATGTTTTATCATAGGACAAGATTCTGACACTTTACAAAGTGCTTTTTTAAGAGAAGGAAGATGTGGAGGGAAGAGGGCAGAGTGGGGAGTTGCTAACAATGGGCAGAGTTTCAGTGGGGGAAGATGAAAAAGTTGGATGGTGGTGATGCTTACACAATGACATGAATGTACTTAACGCCAAAGAAGTGTACACTTAACAATGGTTACAAGGGCTTCCCTCGTGGTGCAGTGGTTGAGAGTCCGCCTGCCGATGCAGGGGACACGGGTTCGTGCCCCGGTCCGGGAAGATCCCACATGCCGTGGAGCGGCTGGGCCTGTGAGCCATGGCCACTGAGCCTGCGTGTCCGGAGCCTGTGCTCTGCAACGAGAGAGGCCACAACAGTGAGAGGTCCGTGTACCGACAAAAAAAAAAAAAAAGCTAAGGAGGAGGTAACCCTAGAGAGGTGATACAGAGCAGGAACAGAGAATGAGATGCTAGAAACCCTGAAGGTTGACAATACTGTCTGCATCTTTTCTTTTCTTTTTTTAAAAAATGGTTGAAAGTATTATATTTCTTCATCTTGCTTTATTTTCTTTTATAAATTTATTTATTATTTGGCTGCGTTGGGTCTTTGTTGCTGCGTGGCCTTTCTCTAGTTGCGGAGAGCAGGGGCTACTCTTCGTTGCAGGCTTCTCATTGTGGTGGCTTCTCTTGCTGCGGAGCACGGGCTCTAGGTGCACAGGCTTCAGTAGTTATGGCACGCGGGCTCAGCAGTTGTGGCTCTCGGGCTTTGGAGTGCAGGCTTGGTAGTTGGTGGCACCCGGGCTTAGTTGCTCCGCGGCATGTGGGATCTTCCCGGACCGGGGATCGAACCCGTGTCCCCTGCATTGGCAGGCAGATTCTCAACCACTGCACCACCAGGGAAGTTTTCACATCTTCTCCGAATCTCTATTTTCCGAATTTGTTCTTGGATTCACAGAAGGTTCCTGGAGGTATCTGCAGCCTATAAAACTGTATACACAGAGAGGAGTCTGGGAAGATGGCCAGGAATCTATATCTCCACCTAGACAAAAACTGCACCAGCAGAATCTGCCAGGGGAAGGCTTGGGTAGTAAATTGCAGTTAATTTCAGTTCCTAGCACAGTAGCAATTACCCATCCCCCACTCTTAGCCACCTGGTAGGTTGACAGCTGTGCATTTGTTCCTGGAGGAGCTCGCATACAGCTTCCAGGAGCCAGTGTGAGCAAAAAGGACCTTATCCTCCAAATATCAGGGATCAGTGCTCTGACTGCTGATTGCTACTTCTGATCACAGAAGTGCAGACAAAGAGGCAAACAGTCATTGTTATTGCACCTCCCCCCTTTATTGCAAGCCTCTCCTCTGCTGGTTGAAGAGACTTCTGGGGGAATTTAAAAGGCTGACACTAGGAAGTTCCCTGGTGGCCTAGTGGTTAGGATTCTGGGCTTTCGCTGCTGTAGCTTGGGTTCAATCCCTGGTCAGGGAACTGAGATCCTGCAAGCAGCAAAGTGCAGCCAAAAAAAAAAAAAGAACATATCATTAAAAATAATAATAATTGGGCTTCCCTGGTGGCGCAGTGGTTGAGAGTCCGCCTGCCGATGCAGGGGACATGGGTTCGTGCCCCGGTCCGGGAAGATCCCACATGCCGCGGAGCGGCTGGGCCCGTGAGCCATGGCCACTGAGCCTGCGTGTCCGGAGCCTGTGCTCCGCAACGGGAGAGGCCACAACAGTGAGAGGTCCGTGTACCGACCAAAAAAAAAAGATTAAAAAACAGGAACCCCAAAAGATAAATGGGCAAAGGAAATGAAAAGACAGTTTGTAGAAGGGGAAATCAAAAAGGCTGGCAAACATGTGAAGAGAAGCTCAAACTCATTAGCTATCAGGGTAACACAAAGTTTTAAAATAATAAGATATTACTTTATTAAGCTGGTGAAAATAATAAAGCTGAGAATACCAAGTGTTGGCAGGGATGTGGGGATAGCAGGACCTCTTATGCTGTTGGGGGGCGCGTGGACTGGTGCAGCCACCCTGGAGAGCAATCAGACAGTTCTTAGTTATACATCATTGTATTTCATGACCAGCAAGCCCCACTTCTGGATATATTTCTCCAAAAAATTCCCACTCAAATTCACATGAAGACATCTCCAAGAAGGTTTATTCCACTGTTTGTGGTGGTAAGGATCTGGAGGTTATCCAGAGTCTATCCAAGAAATAAACTGGAAAATAAGGAGTACCGTGTAGCAGTCAGAAGCAACAATGACACGTACCAGAGCAATATGCATCATGCCGAGAGAAAACAGGAAGAAAATAATGAGATCTAGAGTGTATAGCACTTATATAAATTAATACACTATACCCAACAGACAATACACATCTTAAAAGAACACATACAACTGAACGCATATACATTTAACTGGATGGTTTTCTGTAAGGGGAAAGAGGCAAATGAAACGGGATTGGGGTTATGGGTCCTGCCCCAATCAATGAGTTCCATGAACCAAAGACTGTACTGAATTCAACCCTCTAAGTCCAAATTTCCCTCAAAAAAAAAAAAAGAGGAAAACCTCAAAGAGAACAGGAAGGTTTGCAATGAAAAATAAAATCTTTCTTCCTCCATAGTTTTTCTCTCCATGGAATCTGCTGCTAATGTGTATGTGTGTGTGTTGCACATTTTTTTAGAAAAATGCTGAATGCATTTACTAGGACATGTTTGTATGGACGGGTAATTTTTATTTCTATCACATTGTTCTCTACCTTGTTCTCTTTGCTTCAGAATATACTTTGGGCACCTTTCCCTTTAAGCACTTACAGGGACTTCCCTGGTGGCGCAGTGGTTAAGAATCTGTCTGCCCATTCAGGAGACGCAGGTTCCATCCCTGGTCCGGGAAGATCCCACATGCCGCGGAGCAACTAAGCCCATGCGAGCCACAAGTACTGTGCCCGCATGCTGCAGCTCCTGAAGCCTGCGTGCCTAGAGCCCGTGCTCCACAACAAGAGAAGCCACCACAATGAGAAACCCACGCACTGCGTGGAAGAGTAGCCCCCGCTTGCGGCAACTAGAGAAAGCCCGCGTGTAGCCAAAAATCCCAAAGCAGCCAAAAAACAAAAAAAAAAAAACCAACGACATAAGCACTTACAGATCTATCTCCTTTATTAACAGCTCTATTATATTGATATACTCCAACTTAAATGTCCTACCAATAGATATTAGTTTGCTTTTTTTAAAATTGTTTGCTATTAAACAAATTTGCTTTTTAAATTGTTATTAAACAATGTCTTGCAAACATTCTTGCACATAAATTGAGGGGAAATTTTAGCAAGCATATTCACGATGTAAACCCCAAGTACTGAAATTTCTCAATCAATACAGTCAAAATATACACACACTTAAATATTTGATAGATAGGCTAAATTGCTTTCCCAAAGGTTGCAACAAAATAAAATCCCATCAGGGTCTTCCCTGGCGGTCCAGTGGTCAAGACATTGCCTTCCAGTGCAGGGGATGCCAGTTCGATCCCCGGTTGGGGAGCTACGATCCCACATGCCTTGTGGCCAAAAAACCAAAACATAAAACAGAAGCAATATTGTAACAAATTCAATAAAGACTTTAAAAATGGTCCACAACAAAAGAATCTTTAAAAAAAATAAAATCCCATCAGAAACATCTGAAAGTACCTATTTCCCCATCCTTTTGCCAGCTCTGGGTTATGAAGCTTCTCTTTTTTACCAATTTAAAAGTTGAAAGATTGTATCTTGTTGATGTTTTGATCTCCATGTTTTTAAAATGTGAGTGAGATGAGTATGTTTCCATAATTTTATAGACCATTTATACTTTTCCTGTGAACTGTCCGTGCTTATAACTTGCGTATTTTCTTTTGAGTTGTTTTACTTTCTCTCATTCATTTGCATGAGAGTTATTTTGCAAAATAAGGCAATTAGCCATTTTATCATATGTTCTGCAATTACGTTTTCACAGTCTGTCTTTGTCTTTTGCCAAACAGAAGTTTAAAATTTTTATACAGATTTATCAGTCTGTTCCTTTATGCCTTCTGGGGAACAGATATTTTAAATTTTATTTTGTCACTTGGAAGTTTCTGAGAGGATTGATTAAAGTGTCTGAGGTGAAGAGGGAGGAGGGGAGCAGTGGAGGCAGTTGCAACTTCAAAAGGCAGAACAAAGAATTTAAACAAAGAGGTGGCAGGGGTGTTAGTGGGAGCAGAAATAGCAGTCCAACTGGGGCCCATTCCAGGGAAGCAACATCCCAGCAGAGCCTCCTGGATCCTTGCACTTAATGGGAGAGCTCTTAGCTACACCGGTAAGCAGCCCAGACTGGTCATGCGACCTGAGAAACATGCCTAGTTCTTCCCGGACACAGCAGGGAAGGGACCTCCTCAGGTAACTGAAATTCATAATTATCTGGGTCTTTGGAGACATTTCAAAATAGGGTGTCATTGTTTATTAAGCTGGCAAAATTGGGCATACTTATAATGTAAACCTCTCAGTCTGAGTTTCTCAATCAAGTTTCCAAGAGAGATTAAGATTGAAAAATAGGACTTCCCTGGTGGTGCAGTGGTTGAGAATCCACCTGCCAATGCAGGGGACACGGGTTCGAGCCCTGGTCTGGGAAGACCCCACATGCCATGGAGCAACTAAGACCGTGTGCCACAGCTACTGAGCCTGTGCTCTAGAACCCACGGGCCACAACTACTGAGCCCACGTGCCACAACTACTGAAACCCGTGCGCCTAGAGCCTGTGCTCCACAACAAGAGAAGACACTGCAGTGAGAAGCCCGCGCACCACAATGAAGAGTAGCCCCCGCTCGCCGCAAGTAGAGAAAGCCTGCACGCAGCAACAAAGACCCAACACAGCCAAAAATAAATAAATAAAATACATTTTTTAAAAAGACTGACAAATAATAATAAACAAGTTTTGAACTTTGCAAATTGGGTGATGCTGAAATTTGCTAGTGATGGCCAATGACAGAGCAGCTCCGTTAGCAATTTAATTAGAATACTTTCGAAGCTCCCTGTGGCAGTGAGGGTAGAACTGTGGTCATTTGGTTGAGCCCATCCTCAGTTTTTGATTTGAGATAGGGAAGGACACTGATAATTGGTAAGCACTGTATATTGCATGGAAGGGAGGGGGTTGCTGATGACGTCACCACCTCCCTCTGGATTTACCACTCCAACTTTCCCTGACACTACTCTGACCACCTGGCAGGAGTGAAGGAGCTCTACAGGGTTGACAAAAAATCAGAAGGAAATTTTCATACCACACAGATGCCCCCCAAGAGCTTTGCTATTGTAAATGTTACAAACTTGGATTACGTAGGCTAGAAGTGAATTGTACTGTGGATTTTTTGTTTCTTGCAATTCTCTCATTAAGTTATTAGGCCCTTCTGTTTTATATTTTACTAGCATTTGTATTTCACAAACAAGTCCAGTGGGGCAATTTTTGAAGATGAGGTGTGAGACAGAAGAGGAGAATTCTAGGCCACGTCCTATGGACAATTCTGATAACATAAGTGATGAAGAATTATAATCTTCTGAGTCATTCCACTGCACCATTGTAAAAAGTGGTCTATAAAAAAATCCTCTTTACAATGAAAACTACCCCGCAATTGATTGTTTTTTTTTTTTTTTTTTGGCTGCACCGGGTCTTTGTTGCAGCACTCGGGCTTCTCTGGTTGCAGCACACAGGCTCTAGAGGACATGGGCTCAGTGGTTGAAGTGTGCGGGCTTAGTTGCTGTATGGGTGATTTTTGTTCCCCGATCAGGAATCAAACCTGGGCCCCCTGCATTGGGAGCGCAGAGTCTTAACTGCTGGATCACCAGGGAAGTCCCCCTCAATGGATTTTTACACATGCTGGTAATCCGAGTTGTCCTAGTGCATGTACTTCATTTGAGGCAAACAACTTACAAATGCAGCAATGGCTCCAGCAAAATGGAAAAGCCACTTAACGATAAATCACAACCATTTGACCCAGAAAAGTGCTGAATATTTCTAATGGCTACTGGAATCTCAAAGCAAACAGAGAAAAACTTTTGTTTACAAAAAGGTCAGTGGAAAAGCTCAGGAAGCAAGTGATGGAGTAGCAAACTTACTGCCTAAAAAGGAAAAATTACAGAGGTGATGAAAAGCTCCTAATTCCGGGATGTAAAATTATAGTGAGTAAAATACTTGGACAGATACAATACAAGACACTGAAAAATTTCCGTAGCAGGATATGTTGATGTATCTATGACTTGTCACATGATGTTAAAAAGCTTTTTATCTAATAAACTGAAAAGAACCTCTTCTCTATCCAGGTTGGTAAGTCGACAGATTTCACTAATGAATGTCATGCTGCAACATTTATTAACGTGTAAATAATGGTTAAATTCAAGAAAAAATTTCTACTGCAAAGTGTTACCTGAAACAAGCAAAGGCCAAGATATATTTCATGTTTTGTTTAGTATCTAGAAACGAAAGGTTATCTCGGAGGATATTGGCATTTGTACTGATGGTGCCCTATAAGCGGTTGGTTCTGTGAAAGGCTTTGCCCCTTGTGTAAAATAAGACAGTCCTGACATCATCACAACACACTGCTTTCTTCACGGGGAGGTGATGGTGTCAAAAAGTCTAGGAGATTAAATGAAAAACAGTTCTGGATGGTGGTACAAAAATGGTTAACTTTATTAACAAAGACCAGGTCACTCAAGTTTGTTTTTAAAGCTGTGGGGAAACCTGGACAAAGAAAGGGTAAAAATCTCTGCTACATAGTGAAACTTCCGGGGTCAGCAGAGGAAGCCTTCTAATGGGGTATTTGAGCTCAAAGGTGAATTTCTGGTGTATGTTCCAGAAAGTCGTGGGCCAGATTCTGCTGAGTGCTTTAAAGATAAGAATGGCTCCCAAAACACGCCTACTTAGCAGATCCTTTTTTATCACATGAGCCAGTTGAACAAGCCAATGAAAGCGCTTGGGAAAAATGCTTTGGCTTCAATTAACAAGATTTAAAAGGAAATAGAATCTTTGGAAAAATCATGCTGTAAAAGGAGATCTTAAAGTGTTTCTGCTGCTGCTTGGACTTAAGAGTGAGGAAGAGAGTAGGCAAGTATGAAAGTTAGCTTACTGGGATCACTGCATGGGGTAGAAAAAAAGAAAGCTGATGTGTAGAAAAGAGAAAAAAGTTGAGGTGATATGGGGGAAAATCGTATGATCACACCATCCTCCTCCCCGTGGGAAACATCCTCCCCTCCGTGGGAAACACTGTACAGTCATACCATCATGCCTCCCCAGATCCCCCGGAACAGTGGAGGAATCTATCTAGTGGGGACCCTCCTAACCCGCCCCATGTTTAGTCTGAGCACACACTCATGATGGAGACAAACCAGCCTTTCAAGCCTTTATCTCCCTCTCATTTTAGGCAACCAATGTTCAATTGTCTGTTCCAATTCTCTATCAAACCATTACTCTGGGACTTCCCTGGTGGCGTAGTGGTTAAGAATCCGCCTGCCAATGCAGGGGACATGGGTTCTAGCCCTGGTCCGAGAAGATCCCACATGCCGCAGAGCAACTAAGCCCGTGTGCCACAACTACCGAGCCTGCACTCTAGAGCCCCCGAGCCACAACTACTGAAGCCCGCATACCTAGAGCCCGTGCTCCGCAACAAGAGAAGCCACCGCAATGAGAAGCCTGCGCACCGCAACGAAGAGTAGCCCCCGCTCGCCGCAACTAGAGGAAGCCCGCAAGCAGCAACAAAGACCTAACGCAGCCAAAAATTAATTAATTAATTAATAATTTTTAAAAAATTACTCTGAGGATGAGTGCGTTCCTTGATCTGAAGAAATGTTATTCGGTGGTCCAAATTGGTACAGTATCTTGTCAATTGAGATAAATATCATGATCACCATAAAACCAATCCACCATGGTTTTCATACAAAGTATATCAGCCCCTTCATAGGGAGAGTTCCACTAGGCATTTATAGGAAGAGAATAATCCCCCTTCTTCAGCGTAAACAAGTGTTAGAGCAGCTTTTATACAGTCCACCAGGCTTAGGAACAACCTCCCGTGTGTCTGGATCATGCATAGATATCTGCATTTGTTTAGTAGTGAGCTGTGGGTCCTACATCAACCCCAATGTGTTCTTCCATGCTGCAGTATTCAAAAGCAAGGAAACTGCCCCTAAATTAGTCACTCTCACAATCATTTTAGTAAACGTTTTTGAGGAAGCTGATGACATTGATTCACAAAATGAGATAACTCCTTCACGCTATTGTCCGCTGGTTTCAGTAGTTTCTTCGTTTTGCCCTCTTCCAACCTGGACAAACTCCTTGGTGACTAGAGGTTGTAGACGTGGTGTCTGCTGTCCCAGCATAAATTTTCCAGCACGGGTTTTAAATGAAAAACACAGATTTTATTATTTCTTTTTAGCTTCAAAAATAACACTTGGGCTTCCCTGGTGGCGCAGTGGTTGAGAGTCCGCCTGCCGATGCAGGGGACACGGGTTCGTGCCCCGGTCCGGGAAGATCCCACATGCCGCGGAGCGGCTGGGCCCGTGAGCCATGGCCGCTGAGCCTGCGCGTCCGGAGCCTGGGCTCCGCAATGGGAGAGGCCACAGCAGTGAGAGGCCCACGTACCGCAAAAAAAATAAAAAATAAAAAAATAACACTTTATATGTATATATAGGCCTACAGAAGAGATCAAGAAACTTATATATATGCATAATAACTTTGTAATTGCTAGACCTTTATTTCAGCCTGATCATGTCACTTAGTGAGAAATTTCTTTTTCAGTCTTAATAACATAGTGTCTTAGGCTACTTTTATTCATATTGCTTTGGCTTGTGATTAATTGCTTTACTATTCAAAACTGTCAAATGTTTTTGTATTATAAATAACATTAATTAAAATAAATTTACAACCCTTGCTTAAGTTAAATCTATCAAGCTGACCTTTCAAAAACTGAATCCCCACTTTGGCTTAAGCCAGTTATTTAACAGAAATGTATTATGTTTGCCTTAAAAGTTTTTAAAATTTATGAAAAGGAAAGAAAGAGATTAATTTCAAGTAAGGTTACTTAATCTTTAGCTACCTGATTCTATTCAAGATACACTGGCCAAAAAAAAAAAACAGAAAAAAAATCTTTTTAGCTTTAAATAGGAGAAATAATTACTCTTGCATATATTAAATACCATGTACCATACCTCATTAGTATTTCTTACAGTATGATGGTGTGATAAAACTTTTAGACCTATTTAGTTAAGTTTTTTTTTAAATCAAGTAGGATTTTTTTTTAAATCAAGGGAAAACTGAAGTCTCCTCGGGTGCACTACTTATGTGCAATAGAGTGAATATCCTTTGTGGGGAAGGGAAACCACACAAAAATAGTAGGCTAATAAATTGGCCATAGTAAACAGATCCACAGAAAGTATGATTCTCTACTCAAAAGAACACTGACTATTAATATTAGATTATTATCTGTAATTTACTATCATAGTAACGAACAACTGCTTCAGATATAACAGTGTTTATGCCAGAATTCCTTGAGACCTTCCCTTGAAAATTATTTCAAGTATTCCTCGAAGGTAGAAAGATTGAGAATGGCCTCCCTAAGACCCTACTGCCACTGTGTCAGTGTGACAGGTTTCTGTGCCCCTTGTTTGCTCACTTTCTAATCGCTAAGCGTTCTAAAGAACAGTTTCACTGACAGCCAAGCCCAGGTGCCATTACAATATGATTTTTGTCCAACTTGAGCACCAATATCCACTTGGACGTCAGGTTTACTGCAGGATTGAAACATGGCTGCTAGTCTCTGTATATTCTCACGAGCTCCTTCAGCCAAAAAGGGCAGAATTGCTATTAAATGAGGTAAATGTACTAAATGCTGATGCAAAAAGATTTCCAGGACACCTTATAACATGAAAAAAGCAAAGTTACAAAGTGGTGTATAGCATGTAAACACATTTACATAAACATACCAAGTTATATAGTTACATGAGTTCCTGGCTGAGTATATGTTCAGAGACATAGATGTGAAGCTAAAGGTAAATTTGGAGGCAGAGACCGAATAGAAGGAACAAAATTGCCTCATCAAGAACCATGGAAAAGAAAGCAATTATAAGAAAAATAAGAACGTTAAATGAAGCAAATGGGATGAGAGCTGCTAAATAAAAAATTACAGTGTATGCATGTGTGTATATATGTATATATTATGTATATAGGTACATGTATATGTATAGATATAATTATATATTTATATATAATTTTATATGATATTCCTAGGAGTCCTCTGCCTGAAGATGGGACAAACTGGTCCTTTCTTGGGGCAGGAACACAGTTATACCTTCATGACCTGAGTCATATTATTATTTGTTCTGAATAAAATAATCAAAAAGAAAACAAATACTTGCAAGAGTAGGTTATAATGCCAGCTACCTGTCAAGGTGCCAAGGATGCAAATCATCTTCCTCTCAACAGCATATGTGGGGAATTCCCTGGCGGTCCAGGGGTTAGGGCTCCACACTTCCACTGCAGAGGGACACGGGTTTGATCCCTGGTCAGGGAACTAAGATCCCGCATTCTGCGTGGCCCGAAAAAGCAACAAACAAACAAACGAAAAAGCATATGTGGACTCATAGCAGGAAAGCCAAACTATACTAGGCATGCTTTGGCAAGAAACTGTCTAATATAGAAGGATTGTCTCTGTATATTTAAGCCTGACTCTAAAACTGGCTGCAGAATCCTGTATCTTGCTACAAGACTTAGACATGCAATATTTGAAAAAGAACAGAATTATTCCAGGTATAATTCCTATATCAAGGAATTAGGAAAAGGGTAGGCAAGCAAACCCTTAAAGGGAAGCCCAGGCTGAGCCCACATGAAGGCAGGACAGGGAAAGAGGCCCCATAGTTACCTTGGTTCTCATCTTCAGCCCACATTTAGACACCCTCTTACGTCCAAAGATGTGTTGGGTCAGGATGCAAAACTGTTTGAGTTTAAGCTCACAACATTTGATCCATTTCATTATTGGACCCATAAAACACACACACACATAGATATATATAAATAGATATCTTAGAAGTTAAGAGCATGGGGCTTGGAGACAAATCCCACAGCTGATGAACAGTGATTACATGTGATTGGGCAAGTTATTTAACTTCTCTATGACCCAGTTTCCCTGTGTGTAAATGGGGATAGTATCACCTATCAATACCTCAGTGGGTTTTTATAAAGATGAAAACACCTAATGAACCTGAGTTTGATACACAGTAAGCACTCAAAAGGAAAAAAAAGTGCTGTTGGACCCTCCTTAGGAAGAAAGATGCTGATTGTAACAGAAAACAATATCAGCTTGGCCACAGGCCCACTTTCTCCAGCTGAATCTCAGGCTTTGACTCTCTGGGTCACAACACACAAGCCTCATGATGTCATAAGAGGCTCAAGGCATCGACAGAGAAGAGAGACGTCATTTTTAAAAAGAGAACTCCAAACAATAAATGCAAACCTGACTCTGGAGAAGCATAAAACATTGACTCTGCCCTTAAGGAGCTATCAGCCTCGTTGGGGGTGGGAGGAGGCACAGGGCTGAGACATAGAGTTTGGTTGGAAAGATCAAATAGCTGTATCCAAGAAGGCTTCTCTGCAGACGTGACTGCCTCCAGAGGAGATGATGCCTGTGCTGAGTCTTGAGGAAAGAGTAGGAACAACCCAGATGATGAGGATACAAGCATAGAAATACAGGGAAATTGTTATGTTTCTAGTAAAAGGAGCTTGTGAAAGCAAAGGGAAATGAAGCTAGGGAGAGAGGTCAGGGACAAATCAACAAAATCTTAGTACAAGAAGCCAAGAATTTAAACTTTATCATAAAAGTCAATGGACAGCATTGTTGAATTTTAGCAACGAGATGGACTTGATCAGTTTTTCACCTTGGAACGATCACCCCAGCTTAGTTTGGAAGTAACAGCAGAAAAGAGCTACAACTACACTCCAGGCCAGATACATGACCACCGCAATAAAATATAGCAACAGTGGGATGGGGAGAAGATTGACTTAAGTAGAGCAGATATAATATTGGCAGGATTTGGTGACAGTTGGATGTGGAAGAAGTGAGAGGAAGAATCATGGCTGACTCTGAAGTTTCTGACTTGGACAACTGAATGAATAGTGGTTAACATAAAATACAAGAAAAGAAACAGGGGTCCTGGAAGCAGATGAGTACAGTGCTATAGAAAGTCACAGAGGTCACTGTTCGCTGTGATGATAAGGAAGGTGTTCAAGAGGCCCTACATGATGGACAGAACATGATTTTGTGTCTTTCAATAGGAACCTCCATCCTAGTTTGGGGCTCTGATGACTCAAAAAAGTAAAGGCTGGAAAGAGGACATGGAGATCTTGTGGGTGTGTCCTGGGAGGAGGAGAAAGGGATGGCCTGACCTAAAGCATGGAGAGGAGTGGCAGCAGCCCAGACACCCGAGGACCTGCACGACATTGAGAGCTATTATTGTCACACGGATTCTCCCCAGGCATCGAGCAAAGCACCTGGGACTCACCACCAAGGTAAGAAAAGTATACATCGGGACTTCCCTGGTGGTCCAGTGGTTAAGAATTCACGCTCCCTATGCAGGGGGCCCAGGTTCCATCCCTGGTCAGGGAACTAGATCCCACATGCTGTAACTAAGAGTCCGCATGCCACAACTAAAGATCCCATGTGCCACAACTAAGACCCAGCCCAGCTAAATAAATAAATAAATAAATATTTTTTAAAGTATATATAGAATATTTTATACAGATATATATTCTTCCCAAAACCCCATATGCCTGAGACAAGTGTCCCATCCTTTTGGCAAGAGAATGTTGTAGAACAATACATATGTAAAGACTTTACAAGTAGGCATACATATCTTTTAAGAAATCAATTTTCTCATTTATATGAAAGCTTCAGAAAAGGCAACTTTATAAAATTTAAGAGGCAGAAAGTAGATCAGTTGTTGCCTGGTGCTGGGGGTAAGAACGGAATTACCTGTAAAGGGCTTGTAGAATCTTATTGGAGTGATGAAAATGTTCTAAGAATGTCTTAGTGAGATTGCTGCACCACTTGGCAAAGTTACTGAGAATGATTCAATTGTATACTTAATTTTTATAGTAAAATAGACTTCAATAAATTTTTTTAAAAAAGAAATCAACTTCCAGATCTTCAACTTCTAGAGGTGGTCCTTTCTAAATACGATCTGCCTGAGAAAGCACCTATGTGCAAGGTTATGTAAAATTTCCTTTCCTACCTCCCCTTACCATTAGCCAATCTCGAAAAGGGAAGAAAGTTATATTATTCTACTATGATGTATTGGTTCAGAATGAGAAAACCTCCCAGTTGCCAACAAAGACTGTTCTACATATTGGTTTCTGGGATACTTCATTTAATATTTAAATGCCTTAGGGCTTCTTACCTTTCTCTTTTTGATACTTAAGTTTGTTAAGAGTGTAGCCTGGTATATTAGAAATTAAGTGTTTTAGCCTGTGTTGGGATGTTCTGAATTCAGATACATTGTCAGGGGCAGTGCGTGTGTGGACAATTTTCATTTAAACACCTTTCCACACCTCAGTTCTTATCAAGGAACACATAATGGGGGAGAGTTCTACAGGAGCAAAGCAAAAATAGCATTGATACAAAATAGCAAATGCTGAAACTAGCGTTTCCAAGTATTTAAAAATAAACATTCTTTTCAAGGATTTCCCTGGTGGTCCATTAGTAAAGAATCTGCCTTCCAAAGCAGGGGATTCGGGTTTGATCCTTGGTTGGGGAACTAAGATCCCACATGCCGTGGGGCAATTATGCCCCTGCGCCACAACTACTGAGCTCCCGTGCCTCAATGAGAGAGCCCGGGTGCTGCAAGCTACAGAGCCCATGCGCTCTGGACCCCACGCACCACAACTACAGAGCCCACGAGCCCTGGAGCCTGTGCGCTTCAACTAGAGAGAGAAAACCCTCATGCCACAACTAGAGAGAAGCCCTCGCGCCACAATGAAGAGCCCAGGCGCCGCCTCTAAGACCCATTGCAGCCAAAAAAAAACATTCTTTTCAGCTCTTCTCAACACTCAATCCCTAGATTGTGTCATTACTAAGAAAACAGTCACCTTTGGACGAATGAAGCTGAACTGTTTAGTGACACTTGTCTCTTTAGACTGTTTTCCAATACTACCAAAATTTCAAGATATATTAAATAAAAGGCATGAATAGAAATTCCAACTGTCTTCTTCAGAGTCAATATGAATTTATCAGAAAGTTAAATAAGTTAAAATAAGTTAAAGCTTATTTTATCAACTTGCATCATAAAATACATAATCCAGTGCCACTATCACTAACCAATCTTAAGCGAGCCCTTAACGCTGCCCATCATCATACTCTAGTTCCATTACTCTCTCACTCTCTTGACAACTGTTTCATTCTCTCTCTTCTCCTCAAATCTCCAGCACTTCACTCTCAGATGAAGACCTCACTTCATTTTTCCGTGAGAAAATTAGGCAATGAGAGAGACCTTCCACAAGCCCCCAGCACACTTCTTCCTATTTATCTTCTCTCCTCTTACTCCGGATGAATCATAGGTGCTCTTAGCTAAAAGCTCACTCCTTGTGTTCTAGGTCCCATCTTCTCCTGCCTGTTCAAGGATATTCCTCCTGTGATCTGCTCTCTCTCCTACATTGATCATTTTACCCTCTATCCTGGATCACTGAGACCATCCACATCAGTTTACAGATGTGTTGATTCTTCTCTCCTCTTAATCATCTTCTCCATCTGGCAACTGCCCTACTTCTCTGCCTTTTTTTTTTCTTAAACAACAAAACTACTTGAAAGACTACAGTCTCTTATTTTTATCTTCCCCTTCTCTATTAAACCCACTCCAATCATGTTTTGAAACCTTTCTTGTCAAGGTCACCAGTAAATTCCACCTTGCAAAATCCAGGGGTCAGTACTCAGTCCTCTTTTTACTTCAGCTACCAGCAGCATCTGGTACAGCTGATAACTCTTCTCCATAGATGCTATCTTCACTTGACTTTGGGGATGCCAAATGCCTGGTTTTCCTCCTACCTCTCACCTCTGCAAAAAAAGATGGAAAGTTTAATTGTGCATGAGCGTATGCATGTGTGCGTGCGTGCGCGCGTGGGTGCACGCACCCCCCCACACACACACACACACAAACTCACACAGAAGTTGTTTCTATAAGGCAAAAATCTAACCATGTCAATATCTGACCCTTTCACCGCTCTTATTAAATTTCAGTGTCTCCCTCTGCCGTCTAGATAAAGCCCAGGTTCTCTGTCTCAGCGTTCAATAATTGCCACCATTTGGCCCTTGACTAATTCTCTAGCCTCATCTCCAGCCTATCCCCACTTCACACTGGATGTTCCAGGAATACCAAACTTGTTGTAGTTTCTCCCACTGTGCTTTTCTCTCCTTGCCTCGATTCATGCTACCTTCCTTGCTTGGTGTGCCCTCCTGTATTCCCAAACTCTGTATTTCATTGTTCGTTTAAGAAACAGCTAAGGAAGGCTTCCCTGGTGGCACAGAGGTTAAGAATCTGCCTGCCAATGCAGGGGACACCAGGGTTCGAGCCCTGGTCCGGGAAGATCCCACATGCCACAGAGCAACTAAGTCTGTGTACCACAACTACTGAGCCTGCGCTCTAGAGCCCACGAGCCACAACTACTGAGCATGCATGCTGCAACTACTGAAGCCCGCACGCCTAGAACCCGTGCTCCTCAACAAGAGAAGCCACCGCGATGAGAAGCCCACGCACTGCAACAAAGAGTAGCCCTCACCCGCCGCAACTAGAGGAAGCCTGCACGCAGCAATGAAGACCCAACGCAGCCAAAAATAAATAAATAAAAGTAAAATAAAATAAAAAGAAAGAAGAACCAGCTAAGGAAAGAAAGGAAGAAAGAAAGAAGGAAGGAAAGAAGGAGAGAGAAAGAGGGAGAAAGGAAGGAAGAGAAAGAAGAAAAGAAAGAAAGAGAGAGAGAAAGGGACAGAAGGAAGGGAGAGAGAAGAAAGGAAGGACGAAGGAAGGAAGGAAGGATGGAAAGAAAGAAAGGAAGGAAGAGGGAGGGATGGAGAAAGGAACAAAGAAAAGCCATGAGAACTATGACCCTTTCTGCAAAATTGAATACATGGATATTATATGAGAACGGAGGGCTTCCCTGGTGGGCAGTGGTTGAGAGTCCGCCTGCTGAGCCATCCATGGTCGCTGGGCCTGCGCGTCCGGAGCCTGTGCTCCACAACGGGAGAGGCCACAAGAGTGAGAGGCCCGCGTACCGCAAAAAAAAAAAAGAGAATGGATATGTAGAGAGGTAACTAGGGGAATTGTTTTTAAAAAAAGCAATATTTAACTTGACATCAAATTTTTACTTTCTTCTGTTGAAGGATAATTTTTTAAAAGGTAAAGTCATGACTGTCATGCAAATATAATGTGAGCAAGTACCAACATTTTTATTTAACTCAATAATTCATGAAGGGAACCACTAAGATATTATAAATGATTCAAAAGTTAATTCAAAGAACCACACATAGAGAGAGACCATAAGGAAGACTAAAATAAATTTGCTTAATAGATGCAAAGCTGATTTCTTCCACAGTGGGGGAGGGAAACCAATTGACTCTGCTCCAGATACCATTTATTTGCATCTATGGATGGGAATCATTTGCATTGCTATCAGTTATCTATAACTCATAGAGTTGTAAATAGCTCAAAAGTAATGAAAGGTGTAGTGACCCCCACAGGATCCGATCACCTGGAAGAGTATGCTAGGCAAAGCCTGGTCTTCCACTGAAGACACCCAACCCATTTCAAAGTTGGGATCCACTTTGAAGCCTTTCACAACTTTTCCCTGAATTTTCTCATGAATTTTCCCAAATATTTAAAAAAAAATTTACAGTGAACCTTTTTTGTAAAAAAGCATGAATCTTAAAAAAGTGGTTCTGGGCTTCCCTGGTGGCACAGTGGTTGAAAATCTGCCTGCCAATGCAGGGGACACGGGTTCAAGCCCTTGTCCAGGAAGATCCCACATGCTGTGGAGCAACTAAGCCAGTGCGCCACAACTACTGAGCCTGCACTCTAGAGCCCAAGAGCCACAACTACTGAGCCCACGTGCCTAGAGCCCATGCTCCGTAGCAAGAGAAGCCACGGCAATGAGAGGCCCGTGCACCAGGACGAAGAGTAGCCCCCGCTCACCACAACTAGAGAAAAGCCCGCATGCAGCAACAAAGACCCAACGCAGCCAAAAATAAATAAATAAAATAAATTTATTTTTAAAAAAAAGGTTCTCATGAACCTAGGGGTGGGACAGGAATAAAGACACAGACATAGAGAATGGACTTGAGGACATGGGGAGGGGGAAGGGTAAGCTGGGATGAAGTGAGAGGGTAGAACTGACATATATACGCTACCAAATGTAAAATAGATAGCTAGTGGGAAGCAGCCGCACAGCACAGGGAGATCAGCTTGGTGCTTAGTGACCACCTAGAGGGGTGGGATAGGGAGGGTGGGAGGGAGATGCAAAGAGGGAGGAGATATGGGGACATATGTATACATATAACTGATTCACTTTGTTATACAGCAGAAACTAACACACCATTGTAAAGCAATTTTACTCCAATAAAGAAGTTAAAAAAAAAAAATAATAGAAGCTCCTTTTCCTGAGTCCATTCAGGTATTGTCTTCCCCAGGATATTTTATCTAACCACTCCAACCCCAAGGTTAGGTGAGGTACCCCTCCTTCCCTTTTGTCCCCATAAAGCTGTGTTAATCATATTTATCTCCTAACACAATGGATAATTACCATTTTGTGTCTTCAGGCCCAGTTCAGAACATGAGAGCTTTGAGTACCAAAACTAAAACTATGATAGAGTCATCCTTATATTCTGTGTGCCCAGTACATAGTAGGTTCCCATTAAATGTCTGTTGAAAGAACGAAGAAACTAGTATACTCCTAGATTCTGTATCTTTTTTTCCAAAATAAAGATGTGATGGGAGCAGAGAAGCAGAGAGAGAGAGAGAGAGAGAGAGAGAAGAAAAGAAATACTTAGCCTTTTGCTTCCCCCAAGCAGATTCTTCCTTGTCAAAAAGACTGAGAAATGGTTTGGGGAAAGGTGAGAAAGTGATTCTGTCCTTGAACAAGATGAAGCCCCAGAGATTTAAGAATAAACTGCCTGGAGTGACACTGAGAAAAAGTTAAGCAGGAGGACAAGGAAACCCTTCTATTTTGAATCCTTGGCTGAAGGAGAGGTAAGGAACCATAGTGAATGAATAGGAACCACAGGAGCTAAGTTTCTGAGAAAAAAGATTACGAATTTGTGTATATTTGCTTCGAAAGCATTATCTGCTTTGACATTTGCCTAAGATTTACTAAAGTTTAAGTGCTTAAATAAGGGAATTGGTTTTATGTAAATCAGTTCATAGCTATAGATTTGTGGAGATTTGAGCAGAGGGTCAGAATCCTAAACATCAGGAAAACACAAGTTCACTGTGTACACAAGTCCTGATGCCATTCAAAGCCTGAGCACTTAAAAACCAAGAATGGCTACTTGAAAGTAAATGTTTCCAGATCAGAGCTGAACTGACACAACTGGACAGCAGAGGGGAAGAGTGTGGCAAAGGAATTTAACTCATGGGTCTAGTGGGCCCCTACAACATCACTATTTCACTGCAGCCAAATCTCAATTCATTCATGGTTTTCATTCCTTTAACAAATATCTAGTAAGCAATTACTAGGTGGTGGGCACCCTGTTAAAAGTGATAAATGCAACACAGTCACTTAGAGTTAGTGAGATAAATGCTAGAAGGGGCATAAGCACAGGGGCCACTACTATTCTTACTAGTTACAGGATCTGAGCAAGTAAAAGCTTACTTTCTCCAGCCTTGTGGGCAAGGCAGGAGTTCATGAAGGAAGCTCTATTTAAATTGGGTTGTGAAGGGTAGTTAGGATTTTGACAAGTAGATAAGAATAAATGGAAACAATTGAAAAAATAATGGGAAGCTTAGAGAAGGTTCAAAGAGCAACCCGAAAAACCACTGGGAAATAAAAAGAAGTGGTCAGACAGCATGAAACAAGGAAACAAGTATTAATACTGGGTGTCTAGATATTATGCAGTAGGCAGGGAGGAGGCTCTGACTTTTTTTAGCAAGAAGTCATGTGATCATGTATTTTAATAATCTTGAGCATATTTCATCCATCCTTCTAAATTTTAAGTATGAAGAGAAAAAGGACCTTGGTTATGGGAGCCAGTATAAACAGCCAGAAAGAGGAAGAAACCACAAGGACACAATGTAGCAGAGGTAAATAATTTAAAAATCAAAGATAAAAAAGTTTTAATATATCATCTTAAACACAAGCAAGAAAGTTAAACAGTCTTAAACCAAAAAACTAAGTGAAACTAGGAGCCTTGAGAAGTAAGCTGAGCCCTGCAGTCAGCTTTTGCCTTGTGGGTATTTTCCAAATCCTGTTTGACAAATGCCAAACCCTTTAGCTTCTGTTTCCATGGCCTCGCAGGATATAGGAGACAAAAAAAAGGCCTGCCCAAGGAAGAAAGTCCAGTAGGGGACACTCCAGTCATGAAGCTGGGACCCCAAATAACTACCCCTCAATTAAAAGATGAACTAGAAATAGACCCCTGGAAGACTACAAGGAAAATTAGCTTTTGCAAAGTTAGAAACCAATGGAGGGGAAAACAAAAACATGACTAAGGATTTGGACCCCAAGTTATGCCCTCATGCAGATTTTTAATCTAAATTCCTGCTGCCGAGATGACTCAACACACACACACCCCTCATACACACAAACAAACAAGCAATAAAAAAAAAAAAAAGAAGTCAAAAATTTAATTTAGGGACTTCCCTCGTGACTCAGTGGTTAAGAATCCACCTGCCAATGCAGGGGACACAGGTTTGATCCCTGGTCCAGGAAGATTCCACATGCCACGAAGCAACTAAGCCTGTGCACCACAACTACTGGGCCTGTGCTCTAGAGCCCACGAGCCACAACTACTGAGCCCATGTACTACAACTACTGAAGCCCGTGTGCCTAGAGCCCATACTCTGCAACAAGAGAAGTCACCACAATGAGAAGCCTGTGCACCACAATGAAGAGTAGCCCCCACTCATCAAAACTAGAGAAAGCCTGCGCGCAGCAATGAAGACCCAGCACAGCCAAAAAAAAAAAATTAATTTAAAGTTATCCCAGGCGAATATTGGCCCCAGGTGCTTAACAGAGGCAAAAGAAAAACTTCTTTAAATGAACTTACCTTAATCACAGACCTTACATAGTTCTTAAAAATAAAATGTTAAGGTAAGATCAGCTCACATTCAAAATAATAATTAAAACAGAGTGCAAGGGCTTCCCTCGTGGCACAGTGGTTGAGAGTCCGCCTGCCGATGCAGGGGACACGGGTTCATGCCCCGGTCCAGGAGGATCCCACATGCCGCGGAGCGGCCGGGCCCGTGAGCCATGGCCGCTGAGGCTGCGCGTCCGGAGCCTGTGCTCCACAACGGGAGAGGCCACAACAGTGAGAAGCCTGAGTATCGCAAAAAAAAAAAAAAAACAGAGAGCAAGAAGCAAAAATTAGCAATAAACAACAGACAACAGAAACAGACCCTCAAGTTCTTTAAATACTGGAATGATCTGACACAGATTATAAAATAATTAAATATACTTTTTTTTCAAGAAATAAAAGATAAGCTAGGAAATGTGTTAAGAGAACAAAAGAACTATAAAGAATGACCAGGCAAACTTGAAATGTAGAGAAAAAGAATGTTAGAAATTTTCAATATAATTATTCAAATTTAAATGCAATGGATGGACTTAAGAACAAATATGACACATCCAAAGAGAGAATCAGTGAACTGAAAGATGGAACTAAGGAAATTACTCTAGAATGTAAAACAAAAATACAAAAAGATGGAAAATATGATAAATATGTTAAGGACATGGAGGAGAAAGCAAAAAGTTACACTAACATCTAAGTAATACTCACAATGATAACAGACAGAAAATAAAAGTAGAAGAGACAATAATTGAAGAGATGATATCTGAGAAATTCTAGATCTAATGAAAATTACCAATTCACATATCCAAGAAGTAAGTGTCAAGCAAAATATATATTTTTTAAAATTCTACACTTAAATCACAATGAGTCTGAGAATTATCATGAGCCATTTCAGAACACAAATGAAAAAGAAAAGATCTTGAAAGACACCCAAAAAGAAAAGAGAGATTACCTTCAAAAGGAACAGAGGTACTGTAGTTAGACTGCCTTTTCATTGGTAACAAAAGAAATCATAAAGAATGAAATGAGATCTTCTATATGCTGAAAAAAATAGCTATCAACCTAGAATTCTATACCTACAAATATATTTCAAAAACTAGGGCAAAGTAATAACATTTTCAGGCATACAAAAACAGAGTTCACTTTCAGAAGACCTTTATGAAAAGAAAGTCTATGATGTACTGCAGGCAGAAAGGAAAATGAGAGCCCATATGGAAAATCTAAGATGAAAATAAGATTGAAAAGCACAGAATATAGTAACGTATGAACAAATATAACCATTTACTATAAAAAGCAATAATGATGTTTTATAAAAATATACAAAGAAAATAATACTCAAATCAGGAGAATGGAAATGGAGTTAAGGTGTTGTAAGATTTTCATGTTCTTTGAGAGAGAGAGTAAGGGTATTACCTTTAAACTCTAATAAGGTAAACAGGCCTGTTTGACTTTTTAGGATAACAACTACAAGAATGGCAAGAGGGTACGCAATATATTTTCAAACTAGTAGAGGAGGGAAATGGAAAAAGGAAAAATAATCCAAAAGAAAACAAGAAGGAAAAGGAAAGAAAACAAAGAACCGGGGAATAAAAAATAAAACACAAAATTTGATGTTAGATATTAATTCCAATGTATCAGTAATTACAGTTAAAATACGAAGATAGCCGAGCTAGAATTCTTAATCAAACTATATGCTCTGTTCAAGAGAAATATATTTTTAAAACATTACTGGGCTTCCCTGGTGGCGCAGTGGTTGAGAGTCCGCCTGCCGATCAGGGGACGCGGGTTCGTGCCCTGGTCTGGGGGGATCTCACATGCCGCAGGGTGGCTGGGCCCGTGGGCCATGGCCGCTGGGCCTGCGCGTCCGGAGCCTGTGCTCTGCGGCGGGAGAGGCCACAGCAGCGAGAGGCCCGCGTACCGCAAAAAAAAAAAAAAAAAAAAAAACCATTACTGAAGGTTGAAAGAAAAGAGTGACAAAAATGAAAGGTAAATTTCAATCAAAGGAAAGCTGGTATCACTATAGTAATATGAGATGGAAGAGATATTAGGTCATTGCTAAAGATAGAAATGGTTGTTTCATAATGTTGAAAGGATCAATTCACTAAGTAGATACAAAAATTTTAATTGCTCTATATACACTGACAGCTTCCAAACATATACAGCAAAATTTTACAGAAGTACAAAGAAAAGAAGAAAAATCCACAATTAGAGTGGGCTAGATAGTGTCACCTCTCTCTCAGTAGTTAATTAGAGCAAGTGGGCCCGTACCCTCAAAAATATCAGTAGAATAAACAGGATTAAAATAACATGATTAACAGACTTGACCTAATGAATGCACATAGAAAATGTACCAACAACTGTAGAATATACATTCTTTTTAAGCACAGAGAGAATATTTGCAAGATTTGATAATGTTGGCCATAAAAGAAGCCTCAACAAACTTCAAGTTATTGAATAAAAAGTACTAGTTTCTGACTGCAATGCAATTAAACTAGAAATAAATAACAAAGTTACTTTTAAAAACTTCATATGTTTGGTAATTATAATTGAAATTAGAAAATATCTAGAACTGAATTATAATGAAAATATGTATAAACTATTTTTATGATTATAGTTTTATTATAATGAAAGAATACAAATTAGAACCAGCCAAACAAGAGACATATATATGGCAGAATCTAGAACTGGGAGGCTTACACAGTAGCAAAATAAGTAGAACTTAAACTTGCCCTCCACATTTTGTGGAGCCAATTTCAGGTACTTTTGATACATTTTAATCCATTTCTTAGTTTTATCTGGTTTTCCTCAAAGGATTTTGGAGCATCTATACTTCTAATATGCTGTTTATACTCCCTATGCTAAAGTGGTGGTGTAGAAAGTCTTAGAAGGGACAGTGGGTCTTCCACATCCTTCTTCTCTCCATCTTCCTTTTCTGAGACTTCCTCTAACCCACTGACCTCCCTTATTCCCCATGTACTTTTTTCACTGTCTGCCCAGGGTCCTCCATTCATGCTTTTCACTCTTCATCCTCACTGGGTAAGAGCATCATTCAAAATTTACCGAATTTCTATTCTTACTCTGCTCTCAGCTAGCTATCTGCAAGAAAAAGCAATACAGTAAATTCTTAATGTTAGGGTGTTATGTCTAATATTGATTCAGTATTATCCCTCCCAAATATATTTGATTTTTAATAGCTTCTTTAAAAAATATTTATTTATTTATTTGGCTGTACCGGGTCTTAGTTGCAGCACTCAGGATCTTCATTGCTGCGTGTGGGATCTTCGCTGCCGCGTACCGGAGATTTTAGTTGCCAAGTGCGGGATCTTTATTTGTAGCATTCAGGATCTAGTTCCCTGACCAGGAATCGAACCCGGGCCCCCTGCATTGGGAGTACCGAGTCTTAACCACTGGACCACCAGGGAAGTCCCCCAAGTATATTTGATTTTGAAAAGAAATTCCTATAAAGTCCATGAAGATGATTCTCTTATTGCAGAATTTCAGGCCAGAGGGAAAGATATATTTGACAGAGGTCCTGATGAGGGAGTGAGCCATGAACCATGGGGATAAATTTAGGAAAGGGTGCTCCAGGCAGAAGATACAGCAAACGCAAAAACCCTGAGGCCGATATGTGCTTTGTATATTCAAGAAACAGTGAAAAAGCCAGTATGACTGGAGCAAGGGAGGCAGCAACAGGAGATGAGGTCAAAGAGGTAGCTGGATTCCTCTGACTGCTTTGTTCAGAGTCAGCCTAAGGGGGGCAAGGTAGAAACAGGAAGACCACTTAGGCAGCTCTCAACATAATCTAAGCAAGAGACAAGGAGCATTAGTGAAGACTGGGAGAAATCAGATTTTGAATAAATTTTGAAGGTAGAGTCAAAAGGATTTGTTGACAGTTTAGACACAGAGTGAGAAAAATCTCAACGACACGCCATGGTTTCTGAGCAACTGCAATGATGGGGAAGACTGGAAGGAACAGACCTGGAGGGAAAGATCAGGAGCTGTTTTGTAGATAAATAGTCTGAGAAGCCTATTGGGCAACCATGTGGAGATGTCAAGTAAGCAGTATATTATGGGTATGCAGTCCGGAAAAGAGGCCTGGCCTAGAGATACAAATTTGAAAACCATCAACAAATGGATGATTATTGAAAACCATGAGACCGGATGAGATCATCAAGGACGTGAGCGTAGATAAAAAGTACGAGAGGTCAAAGGAGTGGTTCTGAGGCAGCAGAAAAGGAGACCGAGAAGGAGAAATAAATGAGGTAGGAAGAAAACTACCAGGAACTAGGAAGCGGGACAGTGTAGTGTCCCAAAAGCAAAGAAAGCCCTTCAAGGTGAGATCAACTGTGTCAAATACTGCTGCCAAGTAAGATGAAAATGGGATTGGGCTGTTGAACGTAGCCATGTGAAAGGCACGGACAACCTTGATCAGAGCAGTTTCATTGGGTTCATGGAGTTCTTACCAAGACAGTAGATTTTTCTTGAATGAAGGTCTCATCGTTCTCTATATGCCTTTAGGACAATTTCCAGTTTGTTTTTTTAAGAATAATTTTCACCATTCATGGTTATTTCCCTGGAGAGAGCTTATGCAAAGCTCTGCACACTGCTGTTGCAGAAGTGACCCCCTTTCTCCTTCCCTTTTAGGAAAAACTTCTCAAAAGTTGTCAGTGTTCAATTCCTGACTGCTTTCCCCTACCCCAGATTCTTTCCTGGACCAATCCAATCGGGCTTTGTGAGCCGTCTCCTGCTGAACCCAACGAAATTGCTCTTGTATACATAAACTACTAAAGCTGTTCTTAGGAAGTTGATAGCCTTAAATGCTTATTTACAAAAGAAAATTAGTGTGCTAGGCATCCATCTTAAGACATTGGAATAATAATAGCTAACTAAACCCCAAGTGGTCAAATTCGTGACCATTTTATATAAGCTAGGACAGGCCAGAAACACTGGTCTTCTCTTAAGGGATTTAAGATTGTCAAATTTTAGCACTACAGTGAAATTATTTAAGATATTCCTTATGTTCATAACATGTGAGGCTATTTTTTTTTGTCATGATGGCAAAAAAAAATGTTTTATAAAGGGAAAGTATTTCAAACTGTGTTCATTCAAAGTAAGCTATCAGTTTACACTGAATAGTTTGGCCAACCTAAAAAGTACCGTATGACAAGGGGGAAATGTGATTACTTTAGACAACAATGATATGTTTTATTAAGTTTTTCATTTCTGTTGACTATTGAGTTTGTAGTTCTAGCAAAGGTATAATTCTAGAAAAAACTAGGAATCAAGAAGTTGTTTGGGTTTCCCTGGTGGCACAGTGGTTAAGAATCCACCTTCCAATGCAGGGGACACGGGTTCGATCCCTGTTCTGGGAAGATCCCACATGCCGTGGAGCAACTAAGCCCATGCACCACAACTACGGAGCCTGCGCTCTAGAGCCTGTGAGCCACAACTACTGAGCCCACGTGCCACAACTACTGAAGTCCATGCACCTAGAGCCCATGCTGAGCAACAAGAGAAGCCACCACAATGAGAAGCCCACACACCACAACGAAGAGTAGCCCTTGCTCGCCTCAACTAGAGAAAGCCCATGCTCAGCAACAAAGACACAACACAGCCAAAAATAAGTAAGTAAAATTAATTAATTAATTTTTTAAAAACTTAAAAAAAGAAAAAAGTTGTTTGAACTAGGACAGATAAACCTCAGTACATTATATAAAATGTACTCAGCTCAACTGCTGTGCTTAAAATACAGATTTCAGATCCCTCTTTACAGACAATGAAGTAAATATATATCTCTGAGTTGTAAATGATAGTGGTTAGCAGAGTATTATATTGTCAATGTTAAACAAAAACCAAAACTGGAATGTACGGGGGGGAAAAGGAAACACACACAAAAAAAAAGAAGGAAAAAATAAAGAAAAAAAAGAAGAAAGGAAATAATAAAGAGCACAAATTAATGGAAAAGAAAACAAAATATAACATAGGGATTAAGAAAACTAAAAGTTTATTTTTAAAATTTTTTTTGGCTGTGTTGGGTCCTCGTTGCTGCGCACGGGCTTTCTCTAGTTGTGGTGAGCAGAGGCTACTATTTGTTGCAGTGCATGGGCTTCTCATTGTAATGGCTTCTCTTATGGAGGAACACGGGCTCTAGGTGCGCAGGCTTCAGTAGTTGTGGCATGCGGGCTCAGTAGTTGTGGCTCACGGGCTCTAGAGCACAGGCCCAGTAGTTGTGGCACATGGCTTAGTTGCTCCACAGCATGTGCGATCTTCCCGGACCAGGGATCAAACCCGTGTCCCCTGCATTGGCAGGCAGATTCTTAACTACTGCACCACCAGGGAAGTCCCCAAAAGTTTATTTTTTAAAAAAACAAATGATTTTGACAAGTTTATGGTGTGTTTAATCAAGAAAAAAGAGGTAAGGCACAAATAACCAGTATCAGAAATAAAAAAACAAAAGACACCATATGGATCCTGAAGACAATAAAAAGGCACTAAGAGAATGATAGTGACAGAGATCTTTATTCCAAACCTAAACTGGAATTGCATTGAAATGGACAAATTCTTTAAAAGTATATACCTATTATATTACATGATATTACCATTAGATAAATGTGGTCTATAGTCAAATTTTTTCCTCCAAAAACAAAATCCAAACACAGATGTCTTTACTGGCAATACAACTTGAGAAACATCACTGAAGACCTAAAAGGAAAAGGAGAGATATACCTGCACCAGCAACCTCTCTCACGCTCACAGTCCTCCCCCTCATCCACATAGTCTCCATTCTCAGTCACACACAAGTGTCTTCAGCTCACATGCCACCCTATCTTTCTCTTCCCAGGCAAAGTTCAGTGGTCCTGATCTCCTCAGCGGCAGCCTATATTCCACTTGCCGTAAATATGAGTGTCTGTGGCTCTAGGTGAGCCAAGAGGAAACTTGCTCTCATTTCATCTGGAAGATTGGGTGCATAGAGATATCCAAGGCTTGACAATTGCTCCTCAGGACTCCCCACATGCAGACATGACATCACTGGGTGTCACAGATCTTGTCTTTTACATAAATGCCCTTAGTGGGAGCCTCTTACCCTCTTTTTCAGGCATTGTGATGATATGGAGGTGCTATTGGGATGAGCTCCCAGGCGGAACCCAGGAGATCCAAGTGACATTCCCTTATTCTCAGTTCTAGGTTATTTATCTATTTCCCTTTCTGCCCACAGAAAATAGGAGCCTACAGCGTCAGTAAAATGGCCCTGCTGGGACTCACCCAGACCCTGGCAGTGGAGCTGGCATCAAAGAACATCTGGGTGAACTTCCTGGTGCCAGGAATCATCAACACAGACTGCAGTCAAATGGTGAGGACCAAAGGCAGCTCCTGGACCCTCCCACACTGTCCCATTGCTGTCTTCCCCAGACAAGACCTTAGCCAAAGAGACCCACGCTTACAAACGTGGAGTTCTATCCTCAAGCCCAACACACCTAGATTCCGGTCCACAGCTTTGAGACTTGGCAGCTTCTGCCCACAATACAGGAGAATGGGTTTCAATTTTAGGGTTTTGATTCTTTAAGGGAGGGGCAGGGAATGTTCCCCCACCTGCCTCACCTCTGAGCAGGGTCATGCTTCCACAAGGGCACGTGCATGGTGTGGCTCCCAATGTAACTGCATCTGTCTGAGTCACAATGACCTATTATTGTTCTTTGCTTTAGCTCTTTGAGGACCCAACTCTGTGGAACTGTTTGGAAAGATTCCATGGAATACAGAGGTATGTTGTGATGAGGCAGTATCCATCCGGATCTGGATTAACGTGACCTTAGAAGCTTTGTGATGGATAAAAGATCACATGCCATCACTCTGCAGGCTGTTACCCATTCCTCTTTCTGAGATCTGATCACCCGCCTAGCCCTGGGATGAGTATAAGTCCCTGCAGAGCCCAAATATCTCCATTTGCAGCCCTCCACTCATCCCCATGAGGGTCTTGACTTCACAGCATCCCACAGGAACCCAGAGCTCATGGGGAGGTGTCACCACTCTCAGCCCCACCTCCTCTTTCTGTGCAGAGTGGAGTGGCCTGAGGACTGTGCAGAACTGGTGTCCTTCCTGTGCTCTTCAGATGCCAGCTACATCACTGGCAAGAACATCATGGTGCCCAACTTCTCCCCCACCTCTGAGGGATATGAGCACAGAGCTCAGGCTTGCCTCTTGATGTGAAGGCCCCATGTGGTTCTGGGCCACCGTGTTGGAAAACCTCTATTAATGACGAGCCTGTGCTCAATATACACACTTCGAGTTCAGAATCACCAGAGGGTAAAATAGTAAAGGAAAGAAAAGAAAGTTTACACTATAAAACTGTCATTGAGTATTTTCATTTTTCTTCACCCCTTTCCCACCTTGGTTATTAGGAACCATGGCCTAACAACAGCATAGTTACCAAGAGATCAGCATTCTCAGAGATGAAGTCTGGGCCACGCCATCAGGTGAGCAGCCTAGACCAGAGGACATGCTGACCAAGGGTGAAGGGAATCTAGAAGGGGTATGGCCTCAGCCCATTTGCAGCTGTGGGCAGTTCCTGGCACACTGACGGTTTCTCAAGTACCTGTACATCCCTAGCACAATAGGAGATGGCTTGGTTGTACACAGATAACAAGCCAGAAGTACAGAGGAGTTAACACCAGCAGAGGTCACCCTCACCAACAGAGCATGGGAGTTGATGGATCAAGGCCAGCCTCCCCACTTGGATTTTCAGAGAGTGCCAGGCAAGAATGAGGCCCTGTTACAGTGATAATTTGCACATTAATGTTGACTATTTTCCCTCCAGGGTCTCACTTTCCCCACTTCTGTTTCTTGACCTGGTACATAGTTACATAGGCATTGGTTTTTATAATACTTCATTAAGCTCTACGTTTATATTTTACACACTTTTTTTGTACGTATATCATGTTTCTCAATTAAATGTTAAAAACATAATAGGTGTGAGTAGGACTTTGGCTTTGAGTCATTCATTGTAATACAAATAAAAGATTTCATAATTTGAAAAATAACAAATAAAATGACATATAAGTTGGAAGGGAGTAAAGAGAGAGTATTTTAGATTTTCATATTTATGTATTAGTCAAGATCCTAGCAAGAAACGGACAAACTCTTAAACTGAGTGATTTGAGAAGGTTTAAAAAAGTACCACTTACAGGGGGCTTCCCTGGTGGTGCAGTGGTTGAGAGTCCGCCTGCCGATGCAGGGGACACGGGTTCATGCCCTGGTCTGGGAAGATCCCACATGCCGCGGAGCGGCTGGGCCCATGAGCCATGGCCGCTGAGCCTGCACGTCTGGAGCCTGTGCTCCGCAACGGGAGAGGCCACAACAGTGAGAGGCCCGCGTACCACAAAAAAAAAAAGTACCACTTACAAAGGTGTGGTCAAGGTTTAAGGAAACCAATGGTTGGGGGAGGGGGCAGCACCTCTTCTAGGCCCAAAGGAAAAAAGGAGGGAGCAGATGCAGGGACTGAAAAGGGTAGCTGTAAGGAAGAAGCCAACTGACAGGAGCCCTGGACTTAGGTAAAGAGTCCCAGCCCACACATTGTGACCTAGCAGAGACAGAGTTGGGGGAATAAATATCCAACCAGAGGCCAGAGGGAGCCTGTTGATCAACCTGTACAGGTCAGTCTCCTAGAGCACAGAGCAGAGAAGGAAAGGGGGGAAAGTGGTTATGGAAGGATAAACAAGATGTCCAACTGGACTAGGAGGATGGTCAAGTTATTAATCTTAGATTTTGACAGTTAAGCTAATGTGTTACAATTTCTACAGTAACCACTAAGTGAAACAAAAGATATATAGCTACAAATTAACAAAGAAAAATAAAACGATTTTAAAAATCAATCCAAAAGAAATCAAGAAAGAAGACAAAAAGGGGACTTCCCTGGTGGTCCAGTAAGTAAGACTCCACACTCCCAATGCAGGGGGCCCAGTTTTGATCCCTGGTCGGGGAACTAGGTCCCACATGCATGCCACAACTAAGAGTTCATGTGCCGCAACTAAGAGTCTGCATGCCACAACTAAGAGTCCACATGCCTCAACAAAGATCCCACGTACTGCAACTAAGACCTGGCACAGCAAAAACAAATAAATAAATAATAAATCAATAAAAATAAATATTTAAAAAAGAGGAAAAGAAATAGCAAACATAGGATAAGTGGAAAATACAAAATAATAAGAGGATGGATATAAACCCAAATATATATGTGAGTGTAAATGGACTGAATGGTCTACTTAAAAGAAAAAGATTATCAAACTGGATAAGGAAGGAAGGAAGGAATCGAACCATATAAACACATATGAGACTTTAAAAATAAAATCTGAGGTATACAAGAAGGTTGAAAGTAAAGGCAGGAGAAGGGTATCACACTGTGTTGAGGGTCCCCAAGACCACCCTCAGGCTCAATGATTTACTAAAAGGATTCACAGGACTCAGAAAAGCTGTTATACTCATGGTTATAGTTTATTACAGTGGAAGGGTACAGATTAAAATCAGCAAAGGGAAAAGGCACATGAGATGAAGTCCGAGAGCAACCAGGTACAAGCTTCAAGGTGTCCCCTCTCAGTGCAGTCGTATGGGGTCATGCTTAATTGTAGCATCAATATTGAATATGTGCAAAGTGTTGTCAACTAGGGAAGCTCACCCAAGCCTTGGTGTCCAGAGTTTTTATTGGGAGTCAGTCATAAAACACTCACATGACTGATCTTAGCTACCCAGCCTCCAACCCACCAGAGGTCAAACTAACACAGTGTATCCAAAACCTCAGGCATGCAGAAACACTCTTATCAGGAAGAATATTCCAAGTACTCAGAGGTTATCCTCCGAGATGCAGTCATGTGAGGTGATGATGTGTTAATTAACTCTACAGTGGTAATCACTTCACAATGTATATGTATATCAAGTCATCACGTTTATACTTTAAATATATACAATTTTATTTGTCAATTATACCTCAATAAAGCATGTAAAAATACACAGGACCAAAGCCCACACCACCGAGAGGTAAGCAGGACACCATTAAATCCTGGGCGTTTACATTTATTGGTAAAGCTCCTTATTGCTAGTAATAGTAATATCCTAGTACAGAAGAAGAGCAGGCAGATCAAATGTGTTGATAATTCAGGCAGCCACTAATAGGTTTACAACTCAGCACCTGCCAGAGGCAGGTTCACACTGGCCAGGCCCAGCCTAGCTCAGGCTCCAGGGACCCGCCCTCACTCTGCGGACAAAGACCAGAAAGGATCTTCTGTATCAGTCAGTCCAGAGGAGCAAGTCCAGGCCAACACACACAAGGGCAAACCAAATCAAAAAGGATGTTGAGGACGAAGAGAATTAACCCAAGGTTGGCTCAAGCACAGGGAATCATAACCAGGCCTGTGTGCAAGGCCATGGAGGTAAGAGTTACTACCTTTAAACCAGAATTCTCTGTGTCTGCCACTGACCACAGTTCTTCATATACTCTGGCCTCTCTGTGCCACAGCAGAATTCCAGAGGATTAGGATTTCTGGAGCCATTTCCATGTGCGGGCAGAAGTGGTGACCTCTTCTTGCCTTTGGCTCAGTCTGACCTCTGAATCTGGCTTTTCTTCAAATCTGATTCAGAGACGGCTACTCAGACGTCCTTACCCTTCTCCATTCATTCAGCTAAACAAACATGAAACAACTACTAATGTGGCGGCCGTGGTATCATGCTGTGCCTTGGGTCTCGAATGTTGATGTGCCATCGGTACACAGGTGGCCATTAAGGTTTAAAAAATCAAGAATGCATACACTGTAATGGAGAGAGAGACAGGTCTGCAAGGTCCTCTGAAAACTGTTAGTAGTTGCAATCACCATGGGGACTGAAGCCTCTGCATGCATATAACAGAGACTGGTGTGATGCTGACCATCCCATTTCCTCTCCCGCAGACGTGGAAAGGCTGCAGCTTCAGCCTCCCTGACAACTATATTGAAGCTATGTCACAATTTCTGCCTGTGCCTGTCCCCTAAAATGTCCCACAAGAACCTTGGTCCACCCTCTCTCTCCAGTTTGTATGGTTGGAAGTGAAGGATTCTGAAATGATGGAGTTGCCAGATAGCAACAGCCAGACTTGCTGAGTTTCTACTTGAAGAAAAGCTGCCCAGGAGCGCCACAGACCCTGAATTGGACTGTGACACAGGCAAGAAATTCTTATCGGGTTAAGCCACCGAGATTTGGGGATTGCCTATTATCTAACATAGCCTAGCTTACCATAAGCAAGTGTGGAGGAGGAGGGTCAGGCAGCCACTTTTCCCCACCACTGGTAGTGACCTCGAGCATAGACTCCTTGAAGCCCAGAAAAAGGAAGGAATTGGTCTCCCTAGGCAGGTCTTAGTTGGAGGCAGGAGTCTCCTAATGGCCTCTCGCCTCCCTGGTGGCAGTCACTAGGATGGCCATGACTTCTCCTTCTGGCGGAATCCCTCCTACTCACAAGGGCTATGGCCTCCCCAGTTGACTTCCCAGGTGGTACCACCTGCCACCAGCTTCAGGAGGAAGCACAGCTTTAGGTGAGAAGCACATGCAGAGACTCAGATGCCGTAATACTACAATGGACAGCTCTCCACCAGGGCACGGGAGCTGGGAGCCTATTTCCAGAGGCCATCCAGGATAAGAGTTAAGTACATGTAGATTTCTTTATTCCTCCAATTTAGAGCTTGCCCTGATCCTTCCTAGCTCCATCCTACCTATCCTGTGGCTTCATGCCCTGAAGGCATTGAAGCTATAAGCAGATTCTTGGATGCCCTTCTTCACCCCTGGACACCTGCCTTGTTTTTTCACTTCAGTGATGTTGTTTACCAATGGCATATAAACTTTCTAAGCCTAAGGCAGTGTGGGGTCATTTGGCCATCACATAGGGCTATGCGATAAATTTCTGTGGAATCATTAGGGATAATTGAGAGGGCTTGGATTAGAGGCACACCCTTAGCATCTCCAAATCAGCTGTGAAGAGAAACCAGTGGCCACACTAATTCTAAGACAGAAAGAGGACAGCTGATCCCACAGCAGGAGCAGGGGTTCCACAGACAGCTGCAGAGTCATGAAGTGCTGGCATCAAACTTAGAAGGAAGAACTCTTCCTTTCCCCAGCCCCACACACTGTCCAGTTATGCTTCCTGTGTCTGAGCCAAAATGCTGGAGATGCAGAATCATTAACCTTCCCCCAGGGCCTCTGAGGAATTGATATTCTCCGGGAAGGCGTGACATTCCCAGGGAGACAAAGAGAGATGTAACCTGAGGGCACTGACCAAACCTAGTAATTTCCTGGCCAATCTAACCCTGGTTACCAGGAATGTAACAGGATTTAAAAACAGAGTGAGTCCTCCCTTTGTGAATTACTGTTATAACAGTAAAAGGATATTAACCTGAATGAGGGCCTGGATTCAGACTCTGTAGGCAAATGGTGTCCCATCAGTCTCCCCTGATATACCCACTGGAATATGATATTGTACGTATGTACAATATTGTATGATATTCTTGGATGCTCTCAGGCATCCAAACCCATACATATCTCTCTGCTCCTACACATTTACACAGAAGCAGGACCCCTGAGAGGAAGGAAGGTGAGTCCCTTTGACAGCCAAGTTTCCTACAGTATCTCTGAGGAGCTGGGGTTTCCCTGACCAAGACCAGCTGGCAGGACCACTGGTGTGGCCCCTGAGAGAGAATCGTGGAGGGAGAGAAAGAGGCCGTCGCGGTGGAAAGAGGACTCACTGATGCCAGAACCTGCCCTGACCCTGTCAGCCCCAAATCAGGTTTATGCCCCACCAGAAGGGCTCAGGGCTGCTCTGAGTGGTAACATGGGGGAGGCTGTGTCAGTCACTACGTGGTACCCTTTGACCGGGTGTAACCCAGGGGAGAGGGCATTATCTCTCCACACCACTCAACACACACATACACACGCACACCTTTTGTACCCACACAGAACCCACCAGGAGGTGGCTTCTCTTACTGGGAAGGCTGAGGTGGTGAGTGGGGTTGGAGAAGTTGCCAGGTAAAGACACACGAATGGATTCTTTACCAGGCTGCACTGTCTGAAGTTTTAGGATTTAATTGACATATGATTTGAAGCCCCAAAGGCAGGAACAAAATATTAACCCTCTCCCCACTTCTTTTCCTGATTTCTCGATATTCTTAAATAGCATTCAATCATTTTTAAAACAAAAAATGTAAAGAATAAAATTTAAATGGTTTATAATACCACATCTCAGACATTTGCAATTAACCATTTATAAATGAAAGCAATATGATACATGGATATGATAAGTCAAATATCACAGAAAGATATACATTTTTCTTTAAAAAAAAAACTTGCCGATTTCATTCCCGAAAGGCAACGACTCCTAACAGTGATGCCAGTTGGGTGGCCAGTAATCCCGCTCTAAAATCCTGTCTCATCATCTGTTTTCTTAGACCACTCTTGGGTACCCACTATCCCTGCTTGGGTTTCCCAGGAAGCAGATTCTGAGATGGAGATTAACATGTAGGAGGTTTTTTAGGAGGAGAGGGAAGCAGGGTTGGGCAAAGAATGAAGTCTAGCTGAATGCAGTCTCAAGGGAACGTCTCAGTCAGTCCTGCGGGGAGCTCTGAAGATGGGATGGTATCCCTCTCCTGAGCTGGGGTGAGAGGGCTGGGCTCCATTCCACTCATTCATCCATCACTGGATGTGGGCTGCTGGAAGAAGGGCGCTCTTCAGCTAAAGAAATCCCTAAGGGGGTTGACTGTTGAGGGTTTTCTCCCAGCAGCTGAGATAGTAAATTTTCTAATCCTGAAGGGTAATTTGGGCAGCAAATATAGGCAACCACCACATAACTCAAGCTCTGGAGGGTTGTATAAACCCTCAGGTATCCTTGTCAACAGAAAAATGTCCCTGGGGATTATGTGCTCTGTCCTCTGCTCATTCCCACGAACAGGGAACCCTGACTCAAGAGAACCTGTGCCCTCACCAGAGGCAGAACCTAATATTATAATAATTTCTTTACGGCTCAGTCACATGGCTGTTGGCAGGAGGCCTCAGTTCCCCACCACATGGGCCTCTCCTTAGGGCTACTTGAGCATCCTCGCAACATGGCAGCTGGCTTCCCCCCAGAGCAGGTGGTCCCAGAGAGCAAGAAAGAGGAGAAAGACTAAACACCATTCCGGTCCTAATCTCATATACCACAAACCACCACTTCTGCCTCACTCTATGCTTTGAAAGCAAGTCACGAAGTACCTCCTACACTTAAGGTGTGGGGGATTAGTCTTCACCTTTTGAAGAATAGTATCAAATAATTGTGGATGTATTTTCAAACCACCACGTATATACAGAAGGAAGGAAATTTCCCAAATCAACAATGATGGATACTTCTGAGGAAGGGAATAGACTAGAGGAGTCAAGTAAAAAGAAGTTTTTTGTTTTCCCTCTGTTTTTTAATAAGAGTGTATTCTTGGGGAACTTCCTAGCGGCCCAGTGCTTAGGACTCCACGATTTCACTGCCATGGGCCCTGGTTTGATCCCTGGTCGGGGAACTGAGATCCCACAAGCTGCACGGCGTGGCCAAAAGAAAAGAGTATTCTTGTCATACTCTTGTAACTAAAAAATAAATATTATTGACTATTACACATATGGCAAGCAGTGAAACTGGTGGGAAGCTAGAAGCTCCCCGAAGGGGCAGACTGTGACTTACTGCCCATCTCTGCCATGGTTTCTCCTGCCTGAACCCACCCAATAGACATGAGGGAACAAGGAAGAAAATGATTATTGCTAAGAGCTTCTCAGAGGACTCATCATTTCCTTAGCACACAAACAAGGAGTCAGATGACTGCACTTTACTGAGAAGTGAAAGGTTGGGAGAAAAACATTAGAACCATTAGTCGGTTTCCTCCATCCGCATTCTTCATCCACAATTTCATTTAATGTGGAGATCATACTATTAGTTTTGATGGCTTGATTACAGGCTTTGGATGGGGCACAGACAACCCAGGGAAAGTAAGTGTCCAAGAGAGATGAGCTGGGGGATTCTACACCCTTGTGGCCCCCCTCAATCTGGGCCCTCGGGCCCACTCCCGTTCCTGTATCCCACCTAGATACCCGTTCTTAAACAGCTAGGGCCAGTGCCAGCATCTCCATGCAGTTAGGGGAGCCCTGTGGGAGGATCGGTCCACACCCAAGCAGAGAAATCACACAGTGGCTAGTTAGGGCCTATCCCTTGGGAACTAATGGCCTATCAGGAATTTTCTCTCTCCTGGGAGGCAAGATGTGTCTACCCTTCCTGGGCCTTTGCTGACCCCTTCAGGCGAGGGAAGGAACTTCAGCTGTGTCCGCACAAGTACAACACTCCCATCTCTCCAGGCCCCCCGCATCTCACTTACCTGATCCTTTGCGTAGGAGAGACAGCCAGAGCCAGGCTCTGTCCCACGTGGAGGAAACCCTGCCCATCAGGGCAGCAAGCAGGGACAAATAGGACCTTCTCCCCTTCTCCTCCTATAGAGAAAAGTATTTTGTAAATGTGGCCTATCCCACCCACTTTACAGACTAAGAACCACCCTGTGTGCCCTAAAGGCGTTGCTAGAGACACCCAAGGTTCAACCACTAGCTATCTCTAGTCTACATTCAAGTCTTGTATTTGTCTTTTTCGTGTGTGACTCTCCCTTTTGGAGGAGATCATACACTGGAGAACTCCCGGTTTGGAAGAATGTTTGGATTTGAATTTGGAATTTTTGAATTTTGCAGTATCCAACAATGGATACTGCAATGGATACCACCTCTGGCTTGAAGAGTCTCAGAAAGGGAGCTCTGGGGCACCCAGAGAGTAGCTACAAGAAAAGGGCCACCCATGGGAAGTGGGATGCAGGTATCCCTCTTGAACTGGAAGGGCACAAACCGGTGTAGTAAACACCTGCACCTTCCTCCGAGTCCTCCATCTCCATGTCCTGCTGATGCTTTCCACCAGCCGATCCCAACCAGAAGCTGGAGGCATCAGAGTATGTTGATAACGTCCATATGCGCCAGCCTCCCTGGCTGGGAGTGGATGGGTGGAAAGTGGGTCTGAAGGGGCAAAAAGAAGACAACTAATGCAGGAGCCAACAGAGGAAAAGGACAAAGAGCTAAGCTGCTTTTCCATCTGCCTCTATTAATGACATGAACAGATTGAGAAAACAATATATAATGATTAAGAAGCACACCTGGGGAAGGCAGTGGTTTGTGATGTGCAAAGCTATGCACCAGAGTTTTGATTATAATTGGTTTACTCAGTTTTGAGATTTATTTTGAAGGAGTTATTAACTTTAATAGCTTTAAAAACAAACAAGGAGAATGATTAATTCTAAAACTGCTGCTGTTGCAGATCTCATCCTGAGTGCATCCTCATTAAAAAGGGAAAAACCCATCTAAGTCATGAAACACGGTACTGGTGGATTTGTGTGAATGTGGAATAAGGAAGCAGGTGTCTATGGCAGGAAGGCTTGAGCAAGGACACCGGAGAAGCTTGATGAGAAAGGCAAATGTCTTTAAACCTTAGAGGAGATGCAGAAGATTTAGTAGGACAGGTCCTCTCAGCAGATGGTTATTCTTCCTCTTGGTCAGATGACCTGCCTATTTTTGGGTTAATCATTTCTATTTTATTCATTTCAACATGAGGACTGCTGGTGATAGATCAAGATGATCAAGACCTCAGTCATCCGTCTGATCTACTAGAAAAGCTGGAAACTTTCTCTGCATCCTTTTTTTTAATCTCATAAAACCCTAAACTTCATCTCCCATCTTCCCTAAATTATATCTGTATTTCATCTTTTATGGAACCTTTTGGGTGTCCATAAACAAGTCATTCATAAAAAGATAGTTTTAGAACCCTTTCTTACCTCAGGTGGGTAAACCGAGGTCTTTTTCGCATTGATTTTAATAAAAACTGAAGGTATGAACCTATCAGTGTCTGGTATGGATGAATTTACCAGCCACTTTTCACAAAGTGGACACTGAAGAGGAAAATTGGGGTGATTGGCAACAATTTTAACATCTGGGTATGCAGTCAAGTTCCCTTTAATTGGAGCTCTGGGGTGAGCTGGGTTTTTGTCTCTTTGCTCAGAACCTCTGAAGGGGACAGTTAAGCAAAGTTGCTATTAATTGGTTCTTCCCATTCCTGCAGTCCAAGAATCTAATGAGGTGAAACTAATAGGAAAATGTTTGCTGTGGTTCCACACACTTTGTTAGGTAGAAAGATCGTCAACACGATTTTCTACTCATTTGCTCACAAATGTGAACCAATTCAGGGGTAGACTAGAAAGGACCATTAACTATGAGGTCAGGAGTTTGGTATTCTAATTCCACTGTTTTACTAACTAGCTGTGTGTGCTCAGGTAAGATTTACTTAATTCTCTGTGTCTGTTTCCTATAACTTTCCAGCAGAATAATTAGACCGAACAATCAATCTACATTCAAGAAACTAAAATGCCAGGTCCTAAGAGCAAGGGAGAGGGGTGTGGTAGCCGAGGCTGGCCATGAGGACGGGGGGGCAGAGCACACAGGACCTCAGAGACCTGGTTAAGGATTTTACTCTCTATTCTAAGATCGTTAAGAGGCCCCTGAAGTGTTTCAAGCAGGGGCTGACATGACTAGATATTGGCTTGAAAAGATCATTCTGGTTCCATTTTGGGACATGTATCAGAATCCCCTATAGGACATTTAAAGTTATGTCAAAACATGCTAACCTTACCTATATTCCCATGCTATGGTATAATGAAGAATCTGTCTGGCCTTTGTCCCAGGTTCCTGGCACAGAGCTTCTAAAACCCTTGGAATTCCCCAAGTGATGCTGTTATTCCTGAACCCCTGGACCGTACCTGAGTTTATATTAGTAAGATACTCAGGGGGTCTCCTAAATGACTCAGGGGGTTTCCAGGATGGGGGCTGGTCACCCAAAAGACCAACCACCTGATTAGAAGGTTAGGTCTTTAAATGATGTGCGACCAGCCCAGCCCTATCCCCGGGTGGGGAACAGGACTGACGACTGCATTCAGTCACCTGGTCAGCGATTTAATCAGTCATATCTCTGGAATGAAGCCCCAATAAAAGCTGAACACTGAAGCGCAGGGGAGCGTCCTGGTTGGTGAACACATCAATGTGCCAGGAGGGTGACCTGTCCTGATTCCCCTGGAGACGGCAGGGAAACTTGACGTTCGGGGGCCTCCCAGACCTTGTCCCATGCGTCTTTCATTTGACTGGTCCTGATCTGTATCCTTTATAATAAAATTGTCATCAGATAGTGCTTTCCTGAGTTCCATGAGTCATTCCAGAGAACTAACAAAACTGAGGGGGTCATGGGAACCTCCTGGATTTGTAGCCTGTTGGTCAAAAGTGTGGGTGACCTGGGAACCCCCGAAGTATGCCTGGCATCTGAAGTGGGGGCCGTCTTCTGGAGGACTGAGTTCCCACCTGCTTGTGGTCTGCAGTAACTCCAGGGGGTTAGTATCACAATTGGATTGCAGTACACCGGGTGGTGTCAGACCCGTGCGGGTTGAAACAGAATCCAAGCTATTTTGTTTTAGTCATTCTCAATCAGTTTCAAGCCAAAAAGCCTTTTGTCGGGCCTTCCCTGGTGGCGCAGTGACTGAGAATCTGCCTGCTAATGCAGGGGACACGGGTTCGAGCCCTGGTCTGGGAGGATCCCACATGCCGCGGAGCAACTAGGCCCGTGAGCCACAACTACTGAGCCTGTGCATCTGGAGCCTGTGCTCCGCAACAGGAGAGGCCGTGACGGTGAGAGGCCCGCGCACCGCGATGAAGAGTGGCCCCCGCCTGCCACAACTAGAGAAAGCCCTCGCACGGAAACGGAGACCCAACACAGCAAAAATAAATTAATTAATTAATAAACTCCTACCCCCAACATCCAAAAAAAAAGCCTTTTGTCAAAAGGAGTTAAAAAAAAAAAAAGTGTCCCAAAATTAAGAAATGGACATACTTGTCTGCATTTGAGAAAAACCACTGGCTTCAGGCAGCTCAAAATTCTGACCTGGTTACCTGGTGGCTCCCCTGGAGGCTCAATGCCATTCATGCCTGCTGGTTATTAGCCCTAATGTAACTTGGGGGTGAAATCTTGCTTTTCCATTACTGGCCATACTGCAGCCCCTTGTCATTTGCTTCTGAGATGTGTTACTTTCACCGGGCCTGGGAGTCTGCATGCCTGTCATCTCAGGCCATCCTGTGTGGGCTTCCTTTCCAACAAACAATGCAGACTAGATATTTTGGTGACCTTCGAAATGAAACTGCAACCTTTCATAGTTCTTTAAACTAGCTGCTTACATAAACGTTGTTTGCCAACTCTAAAACCCTCCATTTTCATACCCTTTCTGGACCAGCACACTCCTTAATTTCCCCACTAACAAATTAATAAATGTTGAATTATGCTTGCAATCAATCTAAGAAATTTTGTTGAATATCTTCTAGACATGACTACAGTAAAACTTCAGGTTAGTAGTGGGCAGGAGAAAAAAGTCTCTTCCAGAATGCTGTCTTAACACGGCCTATTTCAGTCCAGATAGATCACAGGTTACACATTCAATATGCCCGAGCGAAGCACATGCGTTAGAAAGATACTGGTATTTATGATTAATACATCATTTAACAAATTCTGCCGTTAAAGATTTCTTGGCCTTTTTCATCATTTGTATTATAAATTTGGTTATCAAGTTTTCCATAACTAGAAGTAAAATCCCATTACAAATGATTCTCAATAATAACTCTCTTCAAAGGCATCCACAGCGGCAATGCTTCTGATCACAGTAGTAGCGTAGTAATAATTGTCCGGAAGGAAAATCCCCAACTGTCCATTGTCTTTTTCATAGATAGAGCTGGAAGAACTCCACCAACCACAGAGCAATTCCGTTTTTTGGTGGGTTTTTTTCTGCATTTCCGTTTATAGTAAATGCTTTTTTTACCACTTTTCTCTCTCCATTTCCACCCTGGACATTCTAATCATTCCTCCCAGAAAAACACTTAAAAAAATATTTTTTTTTAATGTGGGGGAGTTGAAAAAAGAAAAAGAAAGGTTTGACTGGCATTTTCCTCCATGTTCTACTGGGTGCAGAGCTCTTGATATTTCAGTCTCTAGGCCGCATTCTGATTCATCTCCAGGTTCAACATCCTTGTCACTACTGTCATCAGCCTAAGGGTGGCTTTGCAAGAACCGCATGGAATCACAGCGTAGAGAAAGAGATAGTGGATCCTGCCCTCAGCTTCCTGTGCCACCTTCTTTATTTCGTGCCACCAACACAAAGCTTAATTACAGGTTCCTACCCTTAGTCAACCTTATCAAGATTTCTAGGGGATCATTAGAAATATGTCATTACTAATTGTGTTCCTGAGTATACAAGACAAGAATAATGTTCTCTATTGCAGAGCAGAAGGAAGAAAGTATATGGCATATTATATATACATATAGTTGTATGTGTGTGTATATCTATATATAGATACACAAACATACACACACACATACTGGTTATATATTTTGGTTCTTTTTAATTTGCATGTGATTTCTATACCTTCTCACATAATTTTTCACTTTTTCCAAAATATTTTCCCTTATGGACAGTATTCAGAGATATTTTCAGGTAGTAGTCACCAGAAAAAAGAAAGTCAGAGTGCTTTAAGAAGTATTTATGTTTTCATCAAAAATAAATGTTTTTTAAATACAACTGGTCCTTGTCATCATATAAATGGAGTTATATTAAACCCAGTAATGTCATTGATGAGATTTGTTTGAACTCCAATAATTGGACCAACTACAAAGCCAACTAAGATTTTTCAGTGTTATTTTCATTCCCAAAGGAAAGAAAGGGGAATAAAAAAAGATAAAACCTTCTTGGTCACAGCGAGAACCCAGAGGACTATTTCACCAGTCTCTTGGCATGAATTTTACCTCAAACAAACACATACAAAAATCTACTTCAAACAAACCACTACCATTTGCTCAAACCCGATCAATAAAGTCAGCAGAAGAGGGGCCCTCTCCATGCCACTGGAGAGAAAATACACCCCCATTATTCAGGAGACCTGAGGAGAAAGAGATCTAAAAAATTTTTCCCATTGAAAATAGTAAGAAAAGTAATTAGCTGTCTTTCAGATTCTGTGAATGGGCGATATGGCTGGAACTTATACAGGTCTTCAGAAAATCCTTGTGCTACTTTATTTTTTAACCATTTTTTAATTTAAGTATAATTAATTTACAATGTTGTGTTAGCTTCAGGTGTACAGCAAAAGATTCAGTTATATATATGTATGTATTTATATATTATGTATATATATATATTCTTTTTCAGATTCTTTTCCACTATAGGTTATTACAACATATCGAATATAGTTCCCTGTGCTATACAGTAGGTCCTTGCTGTTTATCTAGTTTATATACAGTAGTGTGTATATGTTAATCCCAAACTCCTAATTTATCTCCCCCACAACCCCTGCTATCGCCTTTGGTAACCATAAGTTTGTTTTCTACGTCTGCAAGTCTATTTCTGTTTTGTAAATAAGTTCATTTATAGATTCCACATGTAAGTGATATCATACGATATTTGTCTTTCTCTGTCTGACTCACTTCACTTAATATTTCACTTCATTTATAATACAAGGTCTTCAGAAAATCCTCGTTCTACTTTAACTCTAGGGCTTTGTTCAGTTTGGTAGTGGGAATAACTAAAATATATGTGTTATGAGATGAAACAGTAAATTCTCCTCTGCTAGCTGAAATGGACTTCCATACCGCAAGTCACAGGAGAGAGTTTGTCCCTTTATCTACAGAAATCATGTATTTCCTCAGGATCTGAACTAAGACAGCACAGCTGTTCTGTAAAGGGCTCAGGATGGACACCCACCAGTGTCCCCTGGTGCGGGTGGGACTCAACGGGAGCAGGGTCAGCGGGGCTGTGTTCTGCGGAGAGGTGTGCCGGGGCAAGTGAAAGGCAAGTGCTACGGAGAAGAGCCGCAGAAGGCTCGGACGCACCCCGGGACGCTTCTGTTTTATGAGATGTGTATGAAAGTGGCCTCACCTGGGGATTTATGCACACAAAGCGGTTCTTATCTTAGGTGCTCACTGTCTAGGGGGATTCTCTGGGATGCCTCGGCAGTTTCCAGACCTTAGAGACTTCGAGTCCTGTGGGACAGTGAGTCTGAGAGCTGGCTCACTGCCAGGCAACTCAGAGAGAGGGGCCCAGAGTCACAGTCACACTCCAGACAGCGCTGCTTGTCTCCACAAAACACAGCAGTACGCAGTTGCACATACTTCCTTACACAACATACACAAGTCTACAGTTGCAGGTGGGGGGATAATTAATAGATTTTATTTTATTTTATTTTGTGTGTGTGTGTGTGGTACGCGGGCCTCTCACTGTTGTGGCCTCTCCCGTTGCGGAGCACAGGCTCCGGACGCGCAGGCCCAGCAGCCATGGCTCACGGGCCGAGCCGCTCCGCGGCATGTGGGATCCTCCCGGACCGGGGCACAAACCCGTGTTCCCTGCATCGGCAGGCGGACTCTCAACCACTGCGCCACCAGAGAAGCCCAGATTTTTATTTTTTTAGAGTAGTTTTTGGTTCTAGGCGATGATGTGTCAATGTAGGTGCGTCAATTGCCACCATATCTACTTAGGTTCCTGTGTTTAACGCAGACTTCTGTTAGAAGCAGTCCCTAGAGCCAAGTGGAATAAGGTGAGTGACTGGTTAGATTTCTAAGACCTTGAAGAGCTTATGACTCTTTGTTGCATCCCACACGAAGGGCAGTTTGTCAAGGTCAAGAACGAACAATCTCTCTCTCTCTCTTTCTCATTCTTGGTGCTAACGTTCCATATCCACCCAGCTCTTTTTTTTTGTTACTAGAAAAGGCAATAGTCTTTCTAATTTTCATGCTCTTAAAAGTACTCTTCTCTTTTTGTTTGTTATCGCAGATGTGTTTTCCGTATTGTTTAAAATGTGTATAAGACCCTCACACTTTGGAGAGCAAGACCTGGACCTGACCTAGGGCTCCTCACTTACTAGTCCTATCCCTCGAGCAAATCATTTAGCCACTCGGAGGTTATTTTCTATCCATAAAATGAGCGATTAATAGTATCTGTCCACCTCACACAGTTGTTGTGAAGATCAAAAGAAAAGATGTATGAGTGTGATTAACAAAATGAAGGATAAAAACCATATGGTCCTTGCAACAGGAGAACTGTCTTGTAAATTGAAGTCACTCTTCAAATGTTCATACGTGTTCTATTAGACCATATGACTCCTCTATTTCGGATCCAATCTCTTACTGGTTCTGGGAAAATGTATTATTGCATCTTTAATTATTGATTTCGTGCCTTTGATTTTGATCGCTTATTCAGGAAGCCTAACTATTCAGAAATTGCAATGCTGAACTCTACACCCCAGATCTGCCTTCCCGAAATGTTTCATTTCTCAGTTTCTTCAAATTCTGGTTATATTGCTCAGGTTTTCTTTTTACTTATTTAAGTGCCATTTCTGCTGTGTGCAGCTGAAACAGTATTTTCAGTCTGTCTTCTGCAATGATCTCTTTACCTTCATTCTTTTTCATTCTGACCTTCACTCACTTGAGAAGATGTAGAGTCCATTTCATTTCTTTGAAAAAAGGCTCCAACCAGTTTCTGAATTCTCTGCGTGGTTCCCTGCAGTTGCTCTTTTGCAGAATTAATTTTTAAGAAGTTTTCTGTACACTCTTTGATCTTTTTGGAGTAATGAAACTTTTTCAGGGAGTCCACATTAATTTTTCCAGTTTACTGCATTCTCCCTTAAGTTACCTTAGTGACTGATGTCTGCTCTGCTACTGAAAATTCTTTAGTAAAATTTCTGATTGATTTCGATAGAATTTGCGATTAGGAGTTTGACTGGGTTTCTACTCGCTCCACCGTCTTCCTGGAAATTTTTCCTACCGTGTCAGATCTTTCTATCCTCTGGTTCAATAGAGTCTGGAAAGACTCCACAGACGAAAGATGGGATTCAAACCAGAGAGCCGGGGCTTCCCTGGTGGTGCGGTGGTTGAGAGTCCGCCTGCCGATGCAGGGGACATGGGTTCGTACCCCGGTCCGAGAAGATCCCACATGCCGCGGAGCGGCTAGGCCCGTGAGCCATGGCCGCTGAGCCTGCGCGTCCGGATCCTGTGCTCCGCAACGGGAGAGGTCACAACAGTGAGAGGCCCGCGTACCGCAAAAAAAAAAAAAAAAAAAAAAAAACTGAGAGCCAAGCATTTTTAATAGAAAACTGGAAGATGCCTTTTTGTGCTTTGGTGCTGCTGTCAAGGCTCAGGCTGGGCCCAAGAAAGGGGGAGCAAGGAAAGGCTCAGGCTGGGCCCAAGAAAGGGGGAGCAAGGATGGAATATTGAAGTAAAATCTTACCACGAACCCCTTAATAGCTCTACTTATTAACTGCATTCTGAACCTTCCAGGCATCTTGCAAGCAGCAAAGGCTGGTTGGTTTCTTTAGCTATAAATGAGGGGGGTGCTAAATTATTTCCAAGGTCTTTTTCCAGTTCTGAATTTCTACATTAAATAATACTTAAGCTGCAGGTTCAAGCATGAATTGGTAACCAGAATTATCCCCACTTCCTGATACCCCACCTTCAAAATGTACATATGGGTCTGTGTGCATGTGCGCACGCGCGCGCGCGCACACACACACACACACACACACACATACACACACACACACACACACACACACACACACACACGCCCCACAGGCCTACTTCGATTTCCCCACTTGTACATTTTTCAAATCAACTGTTATTAAACATAAAATGAACCAGTGAAAGGGAAAATAAGGGAAGTAAATAGGAAATTCCTCCCTCTGGAATCAGGGCAGCCTCTGCATGCCCAGATGTACTCCAACACACGAGGTACCTAAGAGTAGACACCACAGGCAGCCAAGGCATGGATGGGGCACCAAGTCTCAGCTCAGTCTGGACTCTGCGAGGGGAGACCCTGCGGCCCTCTCGTGGACACACTGAGGAACTGCAGTCTTCTCTGCATCCAGAAAGGCACCAGTGACCTGAAACCCTAGGTCTTTGCCTTGCAAATGGTGCCTCGAGTCATTCTGAGGCACACTATCCCTGCAGCCCTTAGATCTGAGGCTCAAGAAAACTAGGCTGGATTTCAAAATGGGTAATGTTAAATGGCCTACATATTTACTAGTATTTTGACTCTCCCAGCAGAAGAAAAACACTTAAATTCAAGTGCTTCAGAATGAAGTTGCCAGCCTCAGGGCTCTTGTCTCTCCGTTGAACTTCAATTACACTTCGTTTACATTGTCCAAACTCACGTCTCAAGAAGATATCTGTGGCAATTAGTAGCAGAAAAGTGAGGTATGGAATTATTTTGACAGGCTGAGAATGGGAGAGTTGTGACACCTTTATTGTTCAGCCAGTGTTTAATGCACGTCTCTATGCCTATTCATTCATGCAATCCACAAATACTTATTAGTTCATACTGTACCAGTCATTGCCTGTTTGCTCTCAGATCTCTTCCCTGTCCTTCTCCTAAAAACAGTTTCCTGTTTATCCTTGCCAGCTATCTTCCAGCAAGAATGGCCAGTGGGAGGCACTGGCAAGAGACTGGAGGTTGAGAAGTAAGGAGAAGCCAGATTCTTTTTGCTGGCCCTCTCTCTCTGTTTTGAGCATCATTTTCCTATAGTGGTTCCAGCTCCCCATCAGACAGCCCTTCCCTCCAGGGCCCTTGCCAGTCCCAGCCATGGGACAGCCTCAGCCTCTGATTCTGGTGACACCATCCCTCTCCTGTGTCCTTCAAGCCCTCGTGGTAGTAGCATTCAGCTTCTCACCTCTGTGCATTTCCTGTGTAGTCAATTCCCTGTTTTAAATTCCCTCTTTGAAATGCCCAGGATGATTTTGTTGTACTTGGTAATAAGGATATCGCAGTGGGCAAGACAGGCTCCATTCCAGATCTCATGGAGCTCATAGTCTATCAGGGAAAACAAATGTTAAACCAGCCATCAGTAGCACGATAAGTATTTCAAAAGAGAAGTATATAAGAACATACAGCAGAGAGACCTAACCTAGAATAAGAATAGTTCTATAGGTGACACTAGAAACCCTAAGTCAATGGGTCTTTACACAAAGACATAGCCCCATGAGCTGTGGCAGCACAGCAAGTTTTAATGCTACCTCTCACCCTTCCTGGATCCAGCAGGGGAGAAAGAAAGGGTCCCTAGTGAAAGAAGAAAGTCAGGGGTTTCAAGCAGGATTCAGTGCACAGTCGTGGCAGAGAAGCAGAGATGGAGTTATTCCAGCAGCCTTCAGGGGTCCAAGAAAATTAGGCTCTGCCTGGTCCAGGCAGGGGAGAAACCAGAATCTTGGGCCATCCTGAAGAATTCCAGATTTACTCAACACCTGGGCTCCTCTTGCCAAATCATAAAAGCTCTGGATTTATGTGTCAGATGGGAGAGGCATACTCTCTTCATTTTTGCCACTTAAATCACTGTTTACCAGATCTAAAGTGTGTTTTTTAAATGGAGGTTTTCCAATTCCATACTATAGAGGAAAATCATGACTCAAATGCACGGCCGTTCAGAGCCACCCTGCCTTGCCGGAGCTCCCAGTGTGGAAGGAGGGAGAGAGCAAAGTTTGAGGATCTGCTCCCCACGCCCAGCTCACTGCCTACTGTAGGTCAACACTGGAACTTAGCACATCTAAAAACGTTGTAACTCAGCATACTACCACCCACAGGTCTCTGGTCTCTCCTTCGAACTCCAATTATAATCTACACCATCAAAACTCATGACTCAAGAAGCCATTATGGGTCAGTTGTGGCAACCAAGGCAGGCCAAGGAAAGGAGGGAGCTCAGGTGTTGCTTGAGACCCTGGCACGTGGGCCTGGAGCAGCCCTTCTCAAGCTGGGTTCCATGAAAGAACTAAGCCCCAAGGCACCTATTATATGTAATGAATTAACTTGTACCTCTTATGCTTCCGGAATGGTACCAGCTATGTACCGTCCTTGGGAGAACTGAGAAAATAGTCACTCTCATAATATTCTATAAACTTTCCTTCTCTCCTGGAACCCTTGTTGAGAAAGCCTGGCCCAACAGCAGAAGCTGGTCCCAGTAATGCTTTGGTCACTCTCTTGAACCTGTCTGATTCAAAGGATCATACACGAATGATTCCACCCAGGGGAATTCCCCGGCGGTCCAGTGGTTAGGACTCGGCACTCTCACTGCTGGGGCCCCGGGTTGGATCCCTGGATGGGAACTAAGATCCCACAAGCTGCAGGGTGCAGCCAAAAAAAAAAAAAAAAAAAGGTTCCACCCACAAGCATTAGCACAAGTGGGGCAGGGGGGATGTTTATTTTAAGAATATGGGTATTAAAGCATAGTGAGAGAACATGGCAAAACAACTAGAGGAGCCCCCAAGAAGTCCCCACCTGGGTCTCCTGATGGCCTTTTATTGTCCCTCTGACCATTCAACTAGCCTAACCCATCCAATTTTAACAGAAGATGATCGAAGAATTAAACCTATTTTCATCTGGGCTGGATCCCCTTTGCAGGGTCCATTTTCTGGAATTCTCTCCACACAAAACCCTACTCTCAGCCATGGGTGCTAAGCTCAATGGGAAGATAGGAGACTAAGTCCCACAGCCTGAGGAGGGGGTGGGGCACAGAGGGAAGATGCTTATTATCTGCCCACTGTCTCCAGGGTTCCACCACCTGGGGCAAGGGAGAGCCTCCCCATGGGGCAGATGCAGTGGAAAGGGTGGAAAGGAGATGCAAATAACACTTAGCTGAGTACTTTTTTAAACTGTTGTTTTCTAGGTGTTTCATTGACATGTCCGATCTCTGCAGCTAGATTGTAAATTCCTTGAGCGCAAGGACTGTTTATGCTGTAAATCTTTAATCTACTACAGTGTTCAGCCCAGCGCTTCTCCTACAGATGCTTCATCAGCATACTGTTGATTAATTAGAATCTGCTTTGGTGCAGGAAAAAAATGGTGTATCCTTGCAACAATTACAGTGTAAGGTTTATTTGAAAGTATTGGATAGTTAAGAATCCGCCTGCCAATGCAGGGGACACGGGTTCGAGACCTGGTCCGGGAAGATCCCACATGCCATGGAGCAACCAAGCCAGTGTGCCACAACTACGGAGCCTGTGCTCTAGAGACCGCGTGCCGCAACTACTGAGCCCGTGTGCTGCAACTACTGAAGCCTGTGCACCTAGAGCCCATGCTCGGCAACAAGAGAAGCCACTGCAATAAGAAGCCCGCGCACCGCAATGAAGAGTAGCGCCCGCTCGCTGCAACCAGAGAAAGCCCACTCGTAGCAACGAAGACCCAGCACAGCCCTAAATAAATAAATAAAACATTGACTACTTGTGTGCTACGACACAAGGATCTCCTCACATCACCCCATACGGGGCCTCATAGGAGCCACCCACCCCACCCTGGACATCTGACAGAGAAGCCTGAATAAGGGAGAAGTTCATCACCACTGAAACTGAGCAGAGTTTCCCCTGGAGACAGAGCCCAAAGACTTCTTTCTCACCTAACTTTCTAGGAACGGCAGGCCAGACAGAAACTGAGGACAAAACTGACCCCCACCCCACCCCATCTTCCTTCCACTCCTGCTCTGCTACCAAGAGTCAAAGGTCTCTCTCACCCACCCCCATGTGAACACCCCTTTCGTGCTGGACTTCAGAGTCTCACCAACGGTCCAGGTTTGCTACTTCCAGTCAGGAATCAGCATGTACTGCCGAACCCCGGGGTCTCAGCTCAGCTTCAGGATGAGGCAGGAGCTGGCACTCCTCCATGGTCTTGCAGCCTGTGAGATCTGACTGCCCGCTTCGGGCTAAGTCCCACAGGGTCCTGAGCCCCACGTGGCTCTCAGACTGGTCAGCCAGGAACTTGGAGAGTCAACACCTCAGGGGGATGTGGTACTGATGCTCATACCCCAAACACACATGAAATGGATGTAGTCTCAAAAGCCAATGGACTCAGTCTTGGTAGGGAACAAGCCCTTGCAGTGATAAGAAAAAGTTGTCCATGATCCGTACCTCCTACCTGGAGTGATAATCAGAAGGCAGCGGAGTGAGTTTGGAATCAGGAGAGATCTGAGGGTCCTCCAACCAGACCTTGACCGTGCTGAGAGCAGCCACTCCCCACACTGCAGCTCACCTTCGGGGTAACCAGAGTGTCACATCGACCAGAAAGCACGGTTCTTCCCTGGGACAACACTAGAGACCCTATGAATTCTTCTTAACTCACAGCAGTCTTCATCCTAAACTTGACAAGCTGACGTTGCCTCCTTTTTCCTTAATCATGCCATTGGGTTTTCAACATATTTTTGTTGTTTTCTAAATATGGAACCAATCTTACATCATATGTACTGACAAATAAGGATCTTCAGCTGACACGATGACGGCAGGGCTTGAAAGGTTTTCCTGGGAAGATGGGTGTCTTGCCCTCTCCCCTGCCCTGCCTTCCAGAACTCATTGCCACTGTACTTTGGGTATCGGTGCTCTCTGCCTTCCACTCATGGCCTCCAGTGGATCCCTGCAGCCAGGCCTGCCCCAGGATTCCTGCAGATCTGACTGACAGAGACTTGCCTGACCTCTTAGCTAGGTCTCATTGGTTGTTAGTGAGTGTGTGTTGTGCTCTCTTTCCTTTTTAACTGCACTGTCTTTGGGGGTAAATGCAGAGCAATTCTGAACACCCCACTCTCCCCATCTAAGCCAAACCTAGGGCCAGGGTTCTGGGATGGCAACCCTGCCACGTGGTCAGGCACACCATCTGACTCTGCTACAAAACAAACTTGGTCTTCCTGTTTCTGCTGGTCCACAAAAAATTAATAATCAACCATCATGACCTTTATACCACATTTATCACCCTTAGCAAAGGGAAATCTGGACTTTGAAAGCTAATTGGCAGGCTTGACTGCCCAAAGAAGTTCAAAGAACAGCTTAGCCAGTTGTGTCAAAGTTGATGGCATTCTCTAGACACGTGACTAAGATATTTTTTATCCAGTATATTTTAAGTCGCTGTGCTCAAACAGGCAATAAGACCTAGAATCTGTAAAGCAGAAACTAACACACCATTGTAAAGCAATTATACCCCAATAAAGATGTTAAAAAAAAAAAGACCTAGAATCTGATCTGTAGTTCTGATCCTGGGGCGTCTAGGAGACTTTCCAGCTCTATGAACCATACTTAAATAGAAAGACAGTTTAATGTGGTAAAGGACAGTGGCTTTCAAACTTTTTAGCTTCATAGTAAGAAATGCATGTTATATGGCAACCCAATACACAGACACACAGAGAGACAGACACACACACACACATATACACACACACACCCCTCCACATAACTGAAACAAAAGTTTCTTGAAACAATGCTGCCTTAGAGGAAGATGCATGTGAAAATAATTTATTAGGAAATATTTCCAGGGGAAAGAGAGGAATGAGGAACTTGCACCAGGAAGGGGCCGAGTAAGGGTGGTATATCAAGCCAAGTCACACGGAGGATAATTCTGACTCATTCCCACAGAGGGCTTGGGGGGCACTGTGGGCCACAATGACTTGCAGTCAACATCATCCCAATGAGAGGGCAATAGAGCTGGAGTGTGTACATCCCCGTTTCCAACAGTCATTGGCCAAGGGCCACGCACACTGGAATTCAGCTGATGCGCACAAAGAGGATAAAGAGACTGAAGCTAACACAACATTGTAAGACAACTATACTTGGATAAAATTTTTTTTTTAATAATTCTTTCCAGGAATTCCCTGGCATTCCAGTGGTTAGGACTCCACGCTTCCACCGCAAGGGGCATGGGTTCGATCCCTAGTTGGGGAACTAAGATCCACAAGCCACGCAGTGAAGACAAAAAAAAAGACAAAAAAGGTTTCTCTCCTAGATCAAACTCTAAAAAAATTTTTTCTTAAAAAAGGTAAAGGGGGACTTCCCTGGTGGTCCAGTAGTAAAGAATCTGCCTTCCAATGCAGGGGATGTGGGTTTGATCCCTGTTCAGGGAACTAAGATCCCACATGCCGCAGGGCAACGAAGCCCGCGCCACAACTATTGAGCTCGCGTGCTTCAACGAGAGAGCCCGCGTGCCACAAACTATAGAGCCCACGCGCTCTGGAGCCCGCACACCACAACTAGAGAGAAGCCCGAGTGCTGCAATGAAGAGACCACGCACAGCAACGAAAGATCCCACATGCCTCAACGAAGATCCCGCGTGCTGCAACCTTAGTTGCAGTTGACCGACACAGCCAAAAAATAAAGAAAATAAATAAATATTTAAAAAAAGAAAAGGTAAAGGAATCCCAGGTGACATGGTCGCAGAAGGGACAGCACCTGCTCCAAACACCCTAAACATGAGTGATAATCTGTGATGTTTTCTACTCTGGTTTTGTTTTGTTTTGTTCTTTAACTTGTTGGCCATGGATTTGAATATCAGTGCAGCCACTTATGAGCTGTTATTTAACCTGTTTGAGGTTTTTCCTCATTCCTAAAATGGGAATAACTATCAACTTTGTTCATTGTGATGAAAATCAGAATCGATATAGATATCCCTAGCAAACAGTAGTGCTCCACTTGTAGCTATTATGATTAAAAAATATATCTTCAAAATACCTGGAAAAAGTAATACAAAAATATCTGTATGTTCTTGACATATTCAAGACATACGTGCATAAAAACACAAGTGGTGGAGTATGGGCTCCTTTGCAGAGATACACCGGGCATCTGCACAAATATTCACCACCTCCTGACTCCATGCCTCAGCTCTTTATTCCCTTTGACTAATGTCACTCACTGTCCAAGCTTTGTCTTAGATGTCCCTCTTTCATGAAGCTTTTCCAGACCACCCCAACTAAAAACACTCTCTCCCTCCTCTGAATTGACATGCTATTCTATTTGAAATTATTTTATAAAACTTTTTCCACTTTCCTTTTACCTCTTTGCAGTAGCTATTAAAATCCTGACATGGGAACAAATAGACAAATCAATGGAATGAAACAGAATCCAGAAATAGGCTTAAATACATATGGGAATAATAAAAATAATCAAGGCATAGAGGGATAATGCAAACAGTGCTGAGATAACTGATTAACCCTTTAGGAAAAAAAATTTAACCTGGATCTCTACCTCACTTCCCATACAAGAGCAAATATCAGATGTGGCCCAAAGATTTTAACAGACACACACTCACACACACACACACAAAACCCACATTGAATAACTATAGGAAAACATGAGTGAATTTTTTATATTTTTGGAGTAAGAAAGGCCTTTCTAAGCATGACATAAAACTTAGAAGCCATAAGAGAAAAGACAAATAAGTTTGATTCCGTAAAGATTTAAAACATCTACATGACATTAAAGACATAAACTCCAAAGTCAAACTGGGAAAAATATTTGCCATACGTGACAGTCACATGGTTAATTTCCTTTCATGAAGCGTTTATAAGAATAAATAAGAAAACAATAAAAGTGGACAAAGGACATGAACAAGTAGTTTACGAAACAAGAAATACAAATACCTGTAAACATATGAAAAAATAATCTTAATAAAGAAATATAAATCAAAAATAGCTTTTTCGCCCAGATTGGCAAAAGTTAAAATGTTTGGTGAAACTGAGTGCTATGAGGGTGGGATGAAATAGATACCATCACACAGAACTGCCTTCTCAGGAAGGGTGTCTGAGACTGGAATAGGGCACAGCTTGTCTGGAGGGCAATTGGCAATTTCTCTCAAAATGTCAAAGGCACATACCCTCTGCCCTATTGCTTCAACTATTTATTTGGGCCCGTACAGACAAGTTCTCCTACCTAAGTGAACAAAGATGCTATTGCAACATCATATTTATGGGCGATGTCAACTACAATTGCCACTCACCATGGGCACTCGCCATCTACCTCTACAAGGATTAATCATGCGCTGCTGCAGCTGCTGACTTTCAACACCCCCTGAAAAGTGTGGAGGGTGGAGAGCAGAGATGAGGCCCTCTGTGCTCTGGGAAAAACTGGCAGAACAGGTCTTCAGATTGTTAAATATTTTCAGGAGCTGATTTTATAAGCCTAATTTTTGTATCTCCTCATACCTAGAAAAACACTAAAATCCTTCACGGTGACGTCCGCTCCTCATGACTAGCAGTAACCTTCACGCGACTAGCAGAAAACTTCTACAAAAAATATGTGCTTGGGGCTTCCCTGGTGGCGCAGTGGTTGAGAGTCCGCCTGCCGATGCAGGGAACTCGGGTTCGTGCCCCGGTCCAGGAGGATCCCACATGCCGCAGAGCGGCTGTGCGCGTGAGCCATGGCCGCTGAGCCTGCGTGTCCGGAGCCTGTGCTCCGCAGCGGGACAGGCCACAACAGTGAGAGGCCCGCGTACCAAAAAAAAAAACAACAACAACTCGCAGCTCTCACGTTGTGCAATATTTCTTAAGTCGACAGAGAAAAGGCATAAACAACTGAAGTGGGCTTCAATGGGTAACTGATAAATGATTGTCTATCCAGATAATGAAAGAAGGAATAATGATGAAGTATGGACTGCTGGTCAAAGATCTCCAACACAGGGACTTCCCTGGTGGCGCAGTGGTTAAGAATCCCCTGCCAACACAGGGGACATGGCTTCGAGCCCTGGTCCTGGAGGATCCCACATGCCATGGAGCAACTAAGCCTGTGCAACACAACTACAGAGTCTGTGAGCCACAACTACTGAGCCCACGTGCCACAACTACTGAAGCCCACATGCCTAGAGTCCATGCTCCACAACAAAGAGAAGCCACTACAATGAGAAGCCCGTGCACCACAACGAAGATTAGCCCCCGCTCACCGCAACTAGAGAAAGCCCGCGCACAGCAATGAAGATCCAACACAGCAAAAAAAAATAAAATTAAAAGTAATAATAATAAAATTAAAAAAAAAAAAGATCTCCAACACATGCCAACAAGCTAGGGAACATTCATGCACTGACACACACAAATGAGTGCCCATAAAAAATGATGGACACCAAATAAAAGTCTATAGTCTAGTTAACAGCATTGCACCAATGCCAGTGTCCTGGTCTTGACATTGTACTACAGATGTTCCCACTGTAAGATGTCACCATGGGGGAAGTTGGGGGAAGGGTACATAGGGACTCTATGTATTACTTTTGAGTTTATAATTACTGTGAGACTATAATTACTTCGAAATAAAAAGTTTAAAAAAAAAGGTGCAGAAAGTGTGTATTGTGTGATTCCTTGGTTTTTTTACAAAATATCAAAAGGTAAGAACAGTCCCTTTGTCATTAAATTCAAAATGAGTGAGAAAAGCATATGTAACTAGAAGGACAAACCCACCCACTCCCTTCACTCCTAAGGGTTTGCTTGAGACAGAAGGAGAAGAAATTCTTAAAGTACCCCTACTTCCTTTGCAGAGATTAAAAAGAATGCATGCTGCTCAAGAATTTGATCTGGCCCAACAAAGAGAGAGCCCTCAGAAGCAGATTGCTCTGTCCTTTCTTTCAGCAAGGTTTGCGGTAGGCCTTATTCATTTCATACCACAGGCCTCTTATGCTGCTCTAAAAGCAGGACAGGGTAAGTGAAACTGCTTTGCATAATAATGGCAAACGTTATCTCCAGAGAGGGCAGGCTGGCACCTCTAGGGAAATGGTTCATTTTCTTTTGTGGATTTAGACTGCCTTGTCCCTAGGAATTGTTGATGGTTCTTGGAAGGGGTAGTGTGTGTGTGTGTGTGTGTGTGTGTGTGTGTGTGTGTGTGTGTGTGTGTGTGTGTGTGTGTGTGTGTGTTATGTGTGTGTTCAGTTGATCCAGAAATTTACAGGAAAATGAAATACTTCAGGGGTGGGGGGCGGGCAGAGAACATTTCTTCATCTCATACCAGCGGAGAGATCTCAAGGAAAGCATGTGGAGCTCCGGGACTGGCCTTGCACTATTGTGCTGGCCTGACACTGCCAAAGCTCACCCTGCAATTTTTTACTCAAGCCCCCACAGAAAAATTTAAACGGGCAGGAACTGCAGTTACAGAGGAGTCTTGCTTCAGAGCGCACTGATGCTCTGATTTGGGGGGAAGGGACAGATCCTCTAGGAGAACATCCCCTGTATGTTGAGAGTGGGGGTGTACACTGGAAAGATTCTGAAGGAAAGAAACTGTGAGTCCCCAGCAAAGCAGATGCCTGGTTGTGATTGGGATAGAGTAAAGGGACAAAGTAGGCGATTAAATAGTTAATCTCACTAGGGGATTGTAAGCAGAAAAAAGTATGGGACACCCCTGTAAATTAATGATTACTCAAGAAAGCAGATTTGCTTAACCACAAAGCCAAACAGGCTTGCTTAACAACAAAACCATGCAACAGAAGCACAAGACATACCCCAAAACAATAAAACAATGGTGGCATGAGACCCACATCCTGCCCAGTGAGCTCAGTAAGTTAATGACCCTTAAGACATATTCTCTGTACACATAAAAAGCAATAATTTATGGAAAGGTGACATTTCAAAGTGAAAGTCTCTCATTGTACTGAGACCTAAAATAATTTTTTCATAGTGCCATGATAGTCCTAACCTGACCATGTAGGGACAAGAAAACTCCCCTGCCCAACCTGGAGGAGGAGCTGATGATGGAAGCATGACGTCTACTTAAGAATGAGGAAGGGGAGGGAGACGCAAGAGGGAAGAGATATGGGAACATATGTATATGTATAACTGATTCACTTTGTTATAAAGCAGAAACTAACACACCATTGTAAAGCAATTATACCCCAATAAAGATGTTAAAAAAAAGAATGAGGAAGAAGGTGGTCTTTTCTCCCTCCCCACTTTTCCTTTGATTATAAAACTGTACCCCACTAAGTTCTCGGGCAGCACCTCTTGCCCACCCACTTGTAAACCTCACAAGCGTCTATTCTAATAAATCACTTCTTATCTATCACTTTCCCTCTGGCTTCTTTCTGCGTTGAGACATAAAGGACTGGAACACCTTGGAGGCCCCCCAGCACGGCACCTATCGGTTTCAGATGGAATTAGGAGACCAAAGGGTTTAGTCGGAGTGAAACAAGAGGGAGGGGGACAGAACACAACCTTTGAAAGAATGACATAGCCCAAGGGCATGACATAACCTGATTAGAGCCAAGTGGGCCCAAGATGGCAGACAAGTCAACTTCCACTAGACCTTGAGCCTCAGTATACGCTCACTGTAACACATCAGCAAGCTAAATGACACACCCACAGGCGCCATGACAGTTCCAGACTGTCCATAACGATCAAAAAGTGGGCGGTGGCCCATTTCCTGGAAATCCCCGCCCCTTCCCCAAAGAGCTGGAATACTCCTCCCACTCATTAGCCTATGAAATTACCCACCCCTATAAAAACTGACAACCCCATACCTGGTGCCTTTCTCACCTTCTGAGGTGGCCCACACTCTGTCTGTGGAGTGTGTTTCTCTCTAAATAAATCCACTTCTTACCTATCACTTTGTCTCTCGCTGAATTCTTTCTGCGACAAGACATCAAGAACCTGAGCTTCATTAAGTCCTGAAACCAGGTGTGTGATGTCAGTTGGAAGACTGTGGGTTTTGGCCGGGTTTGAGTCCCTGCCACGTGGGTTCAAGTCCCAATCTGAGGTGCATGGTTTCAGGAGTAACATCTGTGAAAGGAAAAGGGAGGAAGCAGGATTGAGAAGGAGGATCCGTGAGACCCTAAGATGAAGATCTGACCAATGCCAGCCCAATAGGAAGCTCCAAAGCAAAGATGGCCCCTTAGAGGAGCCCCATGTTAGGCAGAAGTGGTGAGGTTCTTGTACCACCATCCTGCTCAGTCACTGGCTGGGGCCACCCTTGGAAGGAGTTAACTGCCAGCTGGCAGCTGACAGCTAATCAGACTCCCAGCAGCCAGAGTGAGTACTTTCTAGAAGGAGTGAGAGGACTGCGTACCGAAAAAAAAAAAAAAAATATATATATATATATATATATATATATATATATATACATCCAAGGTTGTTCATTGTAGCGTTGTTTGAAATGGCAAAACACTGCAAGCTACTTAAACGTTCTTCGGTGGGAGACTGGCTAAATAAATTATGGAATATCCACACAATGGAATACTGTACGGCTATTTTTAAAAGGGAGAGAGAGAATAAAGGTGATCTATTGTGTACGACTCAGAACACTCTCCAAGAATGTATTTTAAGAAATGAAAGAGAGAAGTGGGGAAAAGGAAGAAAGAATAGAAACAAGCAATTTGAAGGACATTATGTATCGTGTCATTCCATTCATGGGAAACATTTTAAACGGAAAATATGTATGTAAATGCATAGGAAACTTCTGGAAGGATGATACACAAGACCAAGAGTTATATGGGGAGCAGGCAAAGGAAGCATAGGGAAGAGTTACTTTTTTACTTTTCACTCTATAACCTTGTGTCTCTTTTAAAAATTGTGAACATGTGTTATTTTTGTAATTTAAAAAATGATTAAAACAAAAATGAATTGAGGCAGAAAGTAAAATTCCAATTAAGAGAAAATTAATTTCCAAGAAAACTGTCATTCTCTAACAACGTCAGAAAAATTAAAAGTAGCTATTCAACATTGACAGCAGGTCAGGCTGTCATAACTCACTTTGATTTCATATATAGAAATAAAACTGCCTACCTCACTGGATTAGACACATTCAATAAAATTTATAAAAATCACCCAACAGTTGTCGGCACTTAGTAAGTATTCAATAAAAGTCGTTGTTATCACACAGCCCTCCTACACCACCCAAGACTGACTTGTGTCAATATTGCATGAGTCAATGACTAATGTGGAATGGCTGTTGCAAGATGCAAGACTTAAATTCCAACCCAGGTGAATTTCCTTCCAGACTGCAGTCAGCTGATAAATGGAATATTTATAAATGGAATGGAATATTTATATATGGAATATTTCCTGCCATATCAGTAAACAGAGGATGTCACAGTCATCAACGATTGTAACCCTCCAACAGGAGCCGGTGAGCCCTGAGGAAACTCAGGGCTGAAAAGAATACCATCTAGCAGCCAACAGACCGCAGCCACTCCCTATGCTGAGACCTGAGGAAACTCAAGATATGAAAACACAGGATACTGGCCCCAGATAGCTGAGGTGCATATCAAAGGAATGATTTCAGTGAGCCCAGACTCTTGCATCTTCCCATACATAGAAAAGCGCTAAATTACTTAACTTGAGATATCTGGTTTTCTTTAATTAACAATAATCCTTTGACATTCCCAACTACCTGCCTTTTGTTGCAGAACTCCTATATATCCTGGCTCCTCCACTCGCCTCCTTGGAGTAGTTTCTCAGAGCTATCTGAAACTCTGTCTCCTGGGCTGCAGTCCTCATTTTGCCCCAAATAAAACTTAACTCGCAACTCTCATGTTGTGCATTTTTTTTTAAGTCAACACAGCCCTTGCAGAAGATGGGAGTGTAGTCCTCAATCATGGAGGCATTTCCTCAAGATCTGCAGATGGTACCACCTCCATACAAGAACAATCCCATTACCTATTAAAATCCCCATTTCAAAGAGACTCCTACACACATATGTATTTCCCCCAAAGATTTCCTACCCTCATCTCCAACAAACCAGCTTGATGTGTAGTCGGAGCTGGAGACTCCCACTCTTCTTGCCTTCCCTCTACCCTTTTCTGTTCACAGATCCCCTCCCTCATGTCCCCTGTGTTCTCCCAAAAGAAATGGTGCTGGAGGCCAAATATCAACCCCGCCCAGACAGGGAGGGGCCATGTGATGTTCACGAGCTCACAGGCCAGAATTCTATTTTCCCCAAACCCTTTGCTCTTTGGGGTGTGGTCTCCCTCAGCCTCCCACTGCCAACCTCAAACCCTGGATCTGGCTGCCCACCTCTGGACAGGAGGTGAAGAGAGATCAAATACGTCCTGCAGGCCTGTCCCTTTGAACTAAAACCCTGAGAGGCTCTGCTCCAGGCCGCCTACATCCCCTCCCCCAGCCCCACAGGCAGGTGCAGAGCACTGGGAAGGGTTCCCACAGTGCATTAGCTCTGAACAGGTCAGGAAGAAGAGGAGTGTCATGCTATCCAGCCTCTGTTGTCAATAATTCATGAGGTTCAGACTGAGGGGCACCAGTCAGAGAGTCAGTTTTCCCCAGACATGGGGAAAATTAGACTCAAGCTCTCTTATCTCATCAGGATGAGCTGAGTACCACAGCTGTAACATCTAGTTTGAGGAATAAACTATAGATCCAGTGCATGCTTGTTATATCATTCGCTGCTCATACACCCCCTTTTGAATGCTGAAATCCTTTTCGGCTGCTCAGTTGACTTACACGTATACTAAAAAATCTTTAGCAAGTATGAATTTTATTAAGTAGCGATCCCCAGAACTGAATTTCACAAACCAGGATTCTCTCTCCTCTAATTGTAGGGACTGACATCGGGTTGTGAGACTGGTGATTTCACCAACTAACAACACTTTTCTCAACCTACCCATCTGCTTTCATCATCTTCTCTTAACAAAAAGACTAACACCAAAAAAATTAAAAAGGCGCAAAAGCATATCCCAAAATAAAGGACTACCTGTTAAGTTAAATAAGCTTAGATTTATGAAACGCTATATTGTCCTTTTCTCTTTTTGCCTTGAACTAGTGAAAACTTTGCCATGGATCTGCACAACTTCTCAGGCTGGCATTTGGAGGCCACTGGGTTAAACCAATTCAGATGCTGACACTGGGTCTGTCGGGGCCTTTCTACAGTGTATCGTAAGCCATACAGATTTATTAGTTCTCCCAGAAACCCAGGAGGGAGATCATTCCAGCCCACTTGGCAGAAGCGGAGACTGAAGTCTCGGACACAGAATTTATAGCTGGAGAGGACCTTATCCATTATCTACTCCAGCACCCTCAGTTTACAAACGAAGAGCCTGGCCTGTGGCGGACATAATAATTATTTTATGGTGGCAATAATTACTTATGTGTTTAGTAGTTTACAGTTTATAAAGTGCTTTTACATTCAACAAATATTTATTGAACTGGAATGGAGGCTAAGACCTGGGGACATAGTGATTATGGAGAACTTGAGCGCTCCTGAGTTCTCCGAATTTCCACCACTTGTTGGGGGACTCTCTAGCCTCCTTGCTACCACTGAGGCCTGAAAATGGAGAAGTCCCCTTGCAGTGGAGGGTATAAGAGATCCTGTCCTGTCAGGATCTTTAATTCTGCACACTGGTTACCACTGGTGATCAGAATCTGCCCTCCAGGCCTGTGGGGATGGAGGAGAACTTGAGCCAGAGTGAAGGGCAGGGCAGGCCTACCCAGCTGCTCCCCTCTTCGTGTCTCTCCCAGGCTCCTGCAGCCTCACCTGAGACCCTCACGTGGTGGGCTCCATGGGGGCTACGGGTCTCACCCCCATGGGCAATCTCAAAATATTTGCCCTCCTGTGGGCTGTCACAAATGTGGACCCAGACTTTCTTGGAAAACAAAGTCGATCTTGAGGTTCTGGGAGGGAAAAGCAACCAACTCAAAGTCCCCTCTCCCCCAAGAAAAGACGTGGGCAAGCAGATGTGGAAGGAGGGGCGGGAGGACAGGGAAGTCTAACGGACTCCCGGAGGCGGGAGCAGCCCTCCAGGGAACCGGAACCGACGGAACCGTCCCACACCGGCCGGTCGGGCCGAGCAGGGGACTGAGGGGCGCCGCGGCCACAGCCGGCTCCCTGCGCCAAGGGCCCGCGCGAAGCGGGACGAGCTGTCCCGCTCTAGAACTGGTGGTGAGCTGGGAGCGGGGAGGGGATCTGCCCGCTTCCGAGCGGGCAGCCGGGCGGGAAGGTGGCTCGCCCCTCGCCCTGCCCCTCACCCCGCCCCTCGCCCCGCCCCCCTGTCACTTCCCCTAGGCGGCGCAGAACCCTGAACCGGCCGCCTCCATGCAAAAGGCAGGGCTACTGTTGCGTCCCTGTGCGCGGACGTGGAAGTCCGTGCGGATGGCCAGCTCCGCGGTGGCGCGCCGGAACCCGCTTGAGAATAAGGTGGCCCTAGTAACGGCCTCCACTGACGGGTGAGTGCCCGAGCCCGAGTCTCGGAGGCCCCCGCTGTCTGCAAACAGGTACTAACCCCTTGTCCTTGGCCTCCCGTGCCCCATCTTCAGGCGTCACGTGTGGCCAGAGTCGGGCCGGGAAGAAAGAAACTACGTGGTTGGCCTGCAGTCCCCTCGGAATCGCCTCCCCCCCAACCTTGCAATTGCCGGCCCTCTTGTCACTGCTGCCTCTGGCTCGACTGTTCCACCTGGGTGCTGCCCGCCCCCGTCAATCCCACCTCCCAGGGTTCTGGGCTGCCCGGGTCAACTAGCCCCACCTAGAGTCTGGGAAGACCAGACGCCGGAAATCCAAGACAGTCCAGATTCCAAAAATCCTATCCACTGCCTGCACCGACGGTGGAAATGATCCAGGCACCCCATTTTGGCACCCCACTAGTCTCATAGAACTGCGCCCCTGACCTAGAGGGGACACAAAAGCCCTGTGTCCACATTCTTGTTTAGTTCAGTACATTTTGGCCTCTCTTGCCCAGCCCGTGTCTCACCAACCACTGTTGTCTACCCTGTTTCTCACTCCCACAGAACCCTGCTAGATGCCAGCTCTTCACAAATCTAAAATACAAGTGAATGGGAAATGCTAATGGCTAAATGCAAAATGTGTAACCCTTTCTCCCAGGGGAGTATGTAAAAAATTTATGTTTGTAACCGGAGACCCCCAGTTTCACATGTACCTGAGACCCTCCAGTCACGGAAATAGCTGCTGCTTGTTATACCCCTAGCTCATCTCTCTCTCCTCAGTCCCTACAGGGTATGGGGACTGTGACCTGTGGTGGCACCTGTGGAAGGTGATATCACTTCCTGGGAACCTAGACTGAAGGCCAAAACCATAAGAAAAATAAGTAAACCAGTGCCAAAAATATGCTAAGCATGTCCATCTGTATGGTAATGGCTGTGTCATTAACCCTACGTAACACATGGGGGTCCTACAGAGAGAAAGCTGGAATTCAAAGCCCAGGCAGTCTGATTCAGGAGCCCACGCTCTCACGCTCTTTTCCTGTACCAACTTAAAAGTCCTTATCTCTCTCTGCCCACAGGATCGGTTTCGCCATCGCCCGGCGTCTGGCCCAGGATGGGGCCCACGTGGTGGTCAGCAGCCGGAAGCAGCAGAATGTGGATCGGGCAGTGGCAATGCTGCGCAGGGAGGGGCTGAGTGTGACGGGCACCGTGTGCCATGTGGGGAAGGGCGAAGACCGAGAGCGGCTGGTAGCCACGGTGAGCAGCAAGGATATGGGCGCAGAGCCAGGAGGTAGCAGAAGGGAGCCAGCCTGAGCAGGCTTTCCTGGACAACACGGGTGTAATCCAAGCCAGCACTGTTAACTAAAACACACCAGTGCGATCTGCATACCCACTCCAGTCCACCAACACATTTTTATTGTGCCTTTCTGTCCTGCCTCCGAGAATCATCCCATCTCAGTCAGAGAATCAAAAAAACACGCTACTGTTTCAACCCTGCATTGTGCCTTGGGGCACCCCCCCAAAAAAAAACAGCTGGTCCTGGCTTTCCAATCTAATTGGGCAGATAAAAAGGGTAAATACAATTGCAAAATAGGTATTCCCACTCTGAGCTAATAAACAATCAATCCCTGTTTTTCAGCTTATAAAGTCGAGTTTCCGGGAACCTACAGGAGGCAGCCCATCAGGTTTCAACCACCTACTGTGTGCCATGCACTTTGTTTTGAGCCTTTTGCAGGTTCTCTCCAAACAACAACCCAAGCAAGGCCAGGATTAGTCTCCCTGTTTAAAGACTGGTTCAGAAAGCTGGATCAACATCACAAGGTCCCACAGTTAGTAAGAGAAGAGCTGTGAGCCAACCCAGAATTGCCAAGCTACCTACAGACTACCAGGCATTTCCCCATCAGGTCAGGCGTTAGGTGCCCACTTGGACTTTAGCCTCAAAGACAGTGTCTAAGCCAGTGTCACAGCTGGTGCTTGGCACCAGTTTTCCAGCTGCGCAAGAAAATATGAACATTTTGCAAAGGAGGCTGCTCTTCCCTAGGCTCAGGGCACACCCTTTACTTCTTGGAGTAAAAGGGAGAATCTGCCCGAGAATGGAAAGCAAAGGATGTTGTGCTAACAGAATGAAAGATGGTGAAATAATTTGGGTAATCTTAGACAAGGAGGACATGAAATGATGGTAGGTGGTGGTGTAGTAGACAGCATAAGGTTATTCCATTTGTCAGGAGTCATTTGGCAAATGCTCAGATGTGCACTGGAGAGAGCCAACTGGGGGTCCAAGAAAGCCACCTTGCCTGGCATAGGCAGCTGGACAGAGCCTGAGATTGAGACCTTGATCCTCAGGGTGAGGGAGCCACCTGGGATCCTGGGCCAACTAGGGACTAGCTGTATGAAATGTATGTGGCCACTTAGTGTCAAAATCCTGCTGGGAAAATGACCTCTGGACCCTCACCAGGTCCACTTTACCCATCCTGCAGCTCTGGCCCAGAAGCGGGGTTTGAACTAGACCTTGAAGAGTGCGTGGGGCTGGGCAGATGGCATAGGGCCAGGATTCCAGATGACCCTGCAAAATGAGCAGACAGCCAAGCAGGGACGGAAGGGGAGAGGGGAGCATTGTGAACCCACAGCAGAGAGAGAGCACAGGCTTGAGAGGGCTGGTAGGAAATGGGCCGGGTGGGAAGGATGGGGGACAGGGGCCTCTGTGGCCTCCCAAAGGAGTTTAGACATTCTTGGAGGAAATAAGAAGCCATGTGAGGTTTTGAGCAAGGTGAAAATGGTTATTAAAGGACAATAATCTGGCACTGGGAGGAAGGATATATTGGAGAAAAGAAGACTCTGAGCCAAGGACATCAGGGAGGAAGCTGATGCTGTCACTTAGGTAAGAGCAGTGGCAGTAGGACCAGAACAGATGCGCCCAAGAGACGTTTAGTGGGAACCAACCAAGATTTTTTTTTTTTCCTGGCCGGTGTCAAGAAATAGGAAATAGGAGGGATGAATCAAAATTGACTCTCAAGTAGTTTGAATGGCCAGTGTCGAGTGGAGAATGATAGGATACTTGTTAGCAGTTTGAGATGCGTCCTGCCTATTGCCGGCCACTACCTGTGATGAGGGAATCTGCTGCCCTGAGGATGGTTACTCCCCAGTGGCCTCCTAATCTGCACCTCAAAGCTTCTCAAAGGTGTCATGAGCCGAAACCAGATTAGCTGCTTTTCCACTTGATTCTACTTTTTAAAAAAAAATAGAACTGGGCTTCTCTGGTAGGGCAGTGGTTGGGAATTCAACTGCCAGTGCAGGGGGCACGGGTTCAATCCCTGGTCCGGGAAGATCCCACATGCCGCGTGCAACTAAGCTGGGGCTCCACAACTACTGAGCCTGTGCTCTAGAGCCCGCGTGCCACAATTACTGAGCCCGCAGGCCACAATTACTGAGCCCGCACGCCCAGAGGCTGTGCTCTGCAGCAAGAGAAGCCACCATAATGAGACGCCCGTGCACCACAAGGAAGATGCAACAAAGCCAAAAATAAATAAATAAATACATTTATTAAAAAAATAAAAAATGGACCTGTCAGAACACAGAGCAGCAATCACACAATTTAGAGCAAGCCTTAGAAGACACCTGGGTGGTCATAGTAGCTCTGCCATTAATTTTCCAGTGTTCTCTGTCTGTTCAGGCAAAAGCCAGCCTTCCCTCCTCTCTATGCTGATAGGCCTAGAAAAAGAAGGGGACAGGATACACAGCAGAAGTGGGAAAGCGCTCCAGGGGGTTCTGCTGCAATCCACTATCTCCCCACCCCCAAACACACCCGCACACGGCCCAGCACACATCACTTTCTAATGCATACCGTGTTTTCCTCATCATGAAACTTACACAGAGCCAAGGCAGGTGACTGGGATTTTGTGCTGGGACATCAAAATTTAGAGAGTGCCAAGAGACTATTGATACAGGTTTGCAAAGATTATGTGATTTTAAAATTTGTTCAATTTACATGTTGACAGCCCAGGCATCCCCTCAGCAGTGTGGAAGCAACTGAGCTTCGCACCTAGTTAGCAAGAATAATTAGTTAAAACAGGAGCTAGCAGATTGTTAATAACACACCTCTGTGTGCCAAATCCGGAAGCACAAAGTTGGTGGAGGGCCCATTTAGTGCCGCTTGCCCAAGGCATCAAAATTCCCAATTTTGGGCCAATGCGAAGTCTGGTTGCAGCGTGGCATCATGTTGGCAGATTGTTTGGCTACTCGTTACTCCAGCATGTGTCTTCACCACATACTTACAATTTATTAAGGAGGTGAGATGTTGCCTCTCTTAGTTTTCCCAGTTTAAATCTCAGTTTCTGCCTTGAATCTTCCATGCCTCCAGGCCAAAAAAATAAAAGCAAGGGGTGGGGGGAAGGGAGGAATGGCTTCATAACCGAGTGTGGAACTGCCTTAAGCCCAGGCCGGCATCCTCTCCATCCTGGCTCTCCTGGGTAGCCAGTTTCATAGTGACCCCGACGCACTTTTGAAGGACTCTTATGAATTAGCTCTGGGTTAGAGTGTAAGTTCTGCCACCACTAACTAGCCTTGTGCCCTGAGCAAATCACTTCACCTTTCCCAGAGACTGAATGAGCAGGCCTCCTCTTCTTAGCTGGCCCTGATATGTCATTACTGAGCTATATGACCTTGAGAAATTAACTTCCCTGGACCTCAGTTTCATCACCTTCACCATGAGGGCATTGGGCTAGGTGATCTCAAAGGCCCGAGTGGCAACTTTCTATAGGTCTAATTTTTTTTTTTTTTTTGGCTGCGTTCATTCTTCGTGACTGCACGGGCTTTCTCTAGTTGTGGCGAGCGGGGGCTACTCTTCGTTGTGGTGCATGGGCTTCTCCTGTTGCAGAGCACGGGCTCTAGGCACGTGGGCTTCAGTAGTTGTGGCACACGGGCTCAGTAGTTGTGGCTCACGGACTATAGAGCGCAGGCTCAGTAGTTGTGGCGCACGGGCTTAGTTGCTCCGCGGCATGTGGGATCCTCCCAGACCAGGGCTCAAACCCATGTTCCCTGCATTGGCAGGCGGATTCTTAACTACTGCGCCACCAGGGAAGTCCCTATAGGTCTATTTAAACTTGTTTCTCCGTTCAGGTACGTGTAGACAGGCTGAGTTTGAGATAATGGTAACTCATTCAAGGAGAACTGGACGGTAAGCACTGGGAAAAATGGGGCTGGGAAAAAAGAGGAAGGGTCTAGAAATGGACTTTGAGGTGAGAGCTGAGGCCATGAGAATAAAGGAGCTCCCAAAGGGAAAGTCTAAAGAAAAAAGGGTCAGTGACAGCCTCAGAAGTGGGGGCAGGAAGAAAAGACTGCCAAAGAAATGAGACGACCTTAAATGTTTTAGCAGCAGACCTTGGGGTGTTTTGGAGAGAAAATGTTTTAAGGAAAAGAGGTCATTTTGACAACGGTTCCTAAGAAGGAATTCTTTATCGACACTGATAAATGCACTTCCCTTACTGTCCTGCAGCCCTAACTCAGACCTTACTCCTCTCTAGGCTGTGAACCTTCACGGGGGCGTAGACATCCTGGTCTCCAATGCTGCCGTCATGCCTTTCTTTGGAAACTTAATGGATGTCACCGAGGAGGTATGGGACAAGGTAAGACGGGATGAGAGCAGCAGGGGGTGGGCCTCAGAAGACACACACTCAGTCTGCTTTTAGAATGTATTTGTCAAGTGCAGTGTAAATGTGAGGGATCCTTGCAATTTGCCACATGCCTGCAGTGCACCTGGTAAAGGGCGAATGGCGGGGTGGGGGGCTTCCTCTGTCCCTGCCCTTCTCTTTCATTTCTGCTTCTCCCCAGTTTTGTCTTCATTTGCTCCTTGCTAACAACCCGTCTTCTGCCTCCCTCCCCCATCTCCCCCACCCCCGACCCCGTGGGCTTATCCAGGCTCTTCTTCCTGGTTTATTTCCAGCAGACAGGGCAGCTAATATGCCAATAACTAGTACGCTCAGACTTACCCGCCACCCCTCCCCTTTTCAGCTGCCAAAAAAGAATGATTTTTCATTAGTTGGAAAACTTTAATAGCTGCTAGTTAAGTGAAATATCAATTCTCGTGAAATTAACTAAGTTGCTGCTTTATAACATACAGCCTTTTAAAAAGACCTGCGCTTTTTCCTTTTTAACTCCAATGTCTAGAACATCTGAGATCCAGATGTCTAAATTCAAGAACGAGAATATTAGTTTTCATGTGAATGTGTACAATTACATTATATTTATAATATATTTCACACACCTACATTCTTTAATTATAAAGCCTTAATTAAAATATTTGTCTTTCTTTACTGAAGTTAATATTCCCACCTGATTTGAAAATGCTAAATTTTTCATGATCTCCCATGGTTTTGCTTTTTACCCTGACGTCATCCATAATTTCTCAACACTGAAGTTTAAGGATACTAAACTATTCTCGTTTATCAGTGTTTCACAGGCATAGAGACCAAAGTGCCAAAATGCTCTTCAGTGAATCAGTTCCTGATTGATATTCTTCAAAGTAGAGAAACATCTTTCATGAGCAGTCTGAACAGAGACCACATGAAAATCAGTTATAAAACTAGTAATTTTTCTTTTTAGTTGGCTTTTTTTTTAATTTAATTTTATTTTTTTATACAGCAGGTTCTTATTAGTCATCCATTTTATACACATCAGTGTATACATGTCAATCCCAATCTCCCAATTCATCACACCACCACCACCACCCCCCGCCACTTTCCCCCCTTGATGTCCATACGTTTGTTCTCTACATCTGTGTCTCTATTTCTGCCCTGCAAACCGGTTTAGTTGGCTTTTTTTTTAATATCACAGTATATCAAATCTAAATGCAATGGTTGATCCTTGATTGAACCCTGGACTTTAAAAAAAATAAGGACATTTGGGGGACAATTGGGGAAGTTTTATTATAGACAGTATATTAGGTAAAATCATGATTATCAATGTTAAATTTCTAGGGTGTGATAATGGATGGTGGTGTGGAAGAACATCCTTAGTCTTTGGAAATAATGCTAAAGTCTTTAGGGCTAGAGCATTAGCATGTCTGCAACTTACCTTCCAAGGGTAAGGAAAAAACTGCATAGGTACATAGCTAGGGCAAATGGTACAAAATGTGAACCGTTGGTAAACGTAGGTAAAGGATATCTGGATATTCATTGTCCTTCTATTTCAACTTTTCTGTAAGAGTGAACATTTTCTAAATAAGAAGTTGCATGGGGGGTATGGGAGGGGACTATCCCAGCAGTGCCTGGAACAATGTAAACAAGGGTCATGCATTTGTTTTCAATTACACATGTGGGGTTTTGATTGTAGACTATGTTCCAGCTCCCCCAGAAGTGCCTCCTCACGATCCCACTTGCCAATACATGTCCAGCCAGACAATCCATCCTGGAGGGCCAAGAGCATCTCACTCCCTAAGCTCAGAAGCCAGAAAAGTGCTGGAACGGCCCCAAGTGCCTGAGGTCCGGCCACATTTCCCCTGAGAAACACGGCGCACTCCGGGGCAGGTCCAGGAAGCCGTCCAATTCCAGGCTCTCCCTAGTTGGAAGACACACCGAAAATCCAGCTCAAGTCCAAGGCAGCCCTGAGAGTTCAGCCCCATTCTGGGTCAAACCATACTTAGGAAACAAGCTGAACCGGGCTCCATTCTTCCACACCCGAACCTAATGTGTCATCCTCTAACTGAATAAACCGGGGAAAGCCACCTCTCCCTGGGCCTCGGTTTCTTCACTTGTAAGGCCAAGTAGATCACCCTTAGGGTCTCTGCCAGCCCTAACAAACAGATCCTGGGAACCGCACTCTCACTCCCCATTGCCCTGCCTTGTGCCGCCCTCTTCCCTCATGCCGCTCCCCCTCTTCTCTCTATTGCAGATTCTGGACATTAATGTGAAGGCCACAGCCCTGATCACAAAGGCAGTGGTGCCAGAGATGGAGAAACGAGGGTACAGAGAGCAAGAGGGAGCCTGTGTTCGATGGGCCCCATGAAGGCTGAGGGGAGGGTGTCCATGGGAAGAGGGTCATTCTGTTCTTTTTCCAGAGGCGGCTCAGTGGTGATTGTGGCCTCCGTAGGAGCCTACAGACCATTTCCTGTAAGCACCTCCTTTTCTGCTACTTTTATCCCTTCCTCCATCTTGTACCTTCTACCCTTCCAGTCACCCTAAGACATTTGTCTCCCCTTTTGGAATCACATCACCAAGTACCTTCCAACAAAATAGAGGCCTTGCCTCCACAAACACTAACCAAGGGGAGGTTTAATCACAAGACAGTTTTCTAACTGGGACCCTCCGTTACAAGAGATACCCTATTATCTGTTTATAACCCTTTATATCTTATGTTAAGAACCAAGAATGAACTGGAATTGAAGAGAATAACCCATTCTCTCCTTTCCCCAGGGCCTGGGCCCTTACAATGTTAGTAAAACAGCCTTGCTGGGCCTCACCAAGAACCTGGCCGTAGAGCTGGCCCAAAGCAACATTAGGGTGAACTGCCTGGCACCTGGACTCATCAAGACTAGCTTCAGCCGTATGGTGAGGAAGGGGAGTCCTGCATCCCACTGGGACCCTAAAAGGCATCTTCTCAGGTAGAAAAGCCCAGCTCCTTGGTCCTGAGCTCCCAACCACTTCTACCCCCCATCTCTGCACTTTTCCATATCCCCACTCCATACCAGCCATGTGTCCAGACCAGACCCCCACATGATCCTTTCCTGAGGTGCACAGTGAGACTGAGGAATTCAGATACCACTCAGGCCATTTCATATCTCCTTAAGTAGGTGAGACCTGGGGCGACCCAGGAAAATGCCTCACTAGAACTTGAAGAGAATGGAGCAGAAGAGGGAAGAGGGTAGAGACTGGGAGCTGGGAAGGTTTAGGAAGTGCAGGGGGTGCCTCTCCATCGCCCTTTCAATTGATGTGACGGCAGGCAGTTTCTCCCCTCGCCGTCCCTCACAGGAAGAGATTTCCCTTTTTCCTGCAGTTGTGGGATGACCAGGAAACACTGGAGAGCCTAAAAGCAACCATGCAGATCAAAAGGTAAGGCTGGGGGCTTCCCTGGTGGCACAGTGGTTGAGAATCCGCCTGCCAATGCAGGGGACTCGGGTTCGAGCCCTGGTCCAGGAAGATCCCACATGCTGCGGAGCAACTAAGCCAGTGCGCCACGACTACTGAGCCTGCACTCTAGAGCCCGCAAGCCACAACTACTGAGCCTGCATGCCACAACTACTGAAACCCACGCGCCTAGAGCCTGTGCTCCACAACAAGAGAAGCCACTGCAATGAGAAGCCTGCGCACTGCAACAAAGAGTAGCCCCCACTCGCTGCAAGGAGAGAAAGCCCGTGCACAGCAACAAAGACCCAACACAGCCAAAAATAAATAAATTAAATAAATTAATTAAAAAAAAAAAAGGTAAGGCTGTCACAGGGGAGGGCAAGAAGGGATAAAGATGGTCCCTCACAGCCCGCGGCTTGCCGACTCTCGGTCCTGCAGACAACACAGGCATGCTTTCCTCTGCTTCAAACACACAGATTTCACAAGTTCTTGAACACAGCATTACTACAGTGGCGTGTGCAAGGAGTCTGCTTCCACTGCAAAAACGAAACACAGAGGCATCCAGGTTTAGCAGAGCAGAGCCCTGGGGGAGGCCCTGACCCCTCTCTCCACCTGGGTGTTTGCCTCCACCTCTGGGCATCCCTAAGGATGAGGGACCAAAACCAAAACCAAAACATGCTTTTATTAGTTCCCCTTGAATAAAAAGTCATGTGTCCAAAGCTCAGGTTAGCGGTCCTACAATCCAAATAAAAGGAATGAAGAGCTTTACCAAGTCCCCAAACTCCCCTTGCCTAAGAAAGCTAGCCTCTTCCCCAAAGGGTTGGCCGAACTGTTCAGGTACCTTCATCTGGCTCTCTTTCCTCTAAGTTCCCTGCCTCTCTCCAGCTTCTGGCTTCTGGGAACTCTCTTGTCTTTAGCTCCTCCGCCTTGTCTCCTCAAGGACACACATCAGCAATGCCTGCTTGAGGGGGGAGACACCCTCAAGTGTTCCCAAAGCCATTCTGAGGTCAGGCATGAGCTGCTGGCCTAGTTCACAACTCATTAATAAGTCACCCTTGAGCCGCAGTGAATGATCCGGCCCCATGCTTCTCAGTGTTGGATGCACGTTAGCTGGGGTGCTTGTGAAACCACAGATGCTCAGACCCCACTCCCAGAGATTCTTTTTTAATTGGTCCAAGGTAGAACCTAGGCATCTTTGGCGGGGGTGGGGGTGGGGAGAGTTAAGCCTCTCGGACGACTACAGTGTGCAGCTAGGATGGAGAACCACTAATCCAGGCCTTCTAGGTTTGAGGTACCCACTCTACCCACCTCTAGAGCATTCTATAGCAGTTAGGTTGAAGTGTTCCCTAACAATGCGATCACTGATACAAACACTGAGAATTAGCACAGTCTCACAAAATGACTTTAAGGGACAAAAATAGATTCCTGAAAAAAGGTGTCTGTGAATTGAAGCTGTACAAATGGAATCATTTTAAACACATCATTTACCGTCTCACAGACTCCCTGACATTCGAATAGTATGCACACATGTGAAACAAATTCTCTGAAGAGTGAAATAGCTGCTCACCAGGTTATCTATATAGCTTTGGATTTTGGTGTCCTGAGTTCTCTAAAAAACAAAGTATCTCTATATTATATGAATATAATGTGCAGTGGTTTTTGCAGAGTACAGTATTAATGCTTATACTGAACTATAACAGCTTATATTCATGGTAACCCTATTACTGCCCCTACCCTATGGGCAGTACACTGGTCCTGAAAAATCACCTGATACTTCTTGATTAAGCAAATTTCATTCCCAGGTTGATTTTTACTCCCTTCCTTTTTTCCCTTCCTCCCCAGGATAGGCAAGCCAGAGGACTGTGCGGGCATCGTATCTTTCCTTTGCTCCGAAGACGCCAGCTATATCACTGGGGAGACAGTGGTGGTGGCTGGAGGGATGCCATCCCGCCTCTGAGGACCTGGAGAACATCCACCAGCACAGAGATTGGGCTCCATCTCCTGGGTCCTGTTCCAGCATCCATCTACTGGCCTTTCCCACCTCTGCCTAGCGTACTGCTCACCTTACACCCTAACCACCCCCCCCCATATCAATTCTGCCCTGTGAAAAGCTCCAGCATTCTCTGGGGTCAAGGTGTGGTTATGAGGATTCTCACTGTTGCTGTGGCCTTGGATAAAGACTTCCCTTGAGAGCACAGGGCAGGCCTGCTGAGAGGGCTTAGTCTACGGCGGCAAAGACTAACTAATATTTTTTTTCTGGGCATCAGAGGAATTTGAGGGAGATGGGAGAGAAGGAACCTGGAGTGGAAGGAAGAGGGTTGGAAATTAACTCGCAAATGAGGTCCAAATAAAATAGAGATCATCATGATGCTTTGAATCAGTGTGTTCGTTTTTCAGCGTAGGGTGCATAGGTGTGGTAGCCGAGCAGAGAGCATAAATGTGAGTGGACTGGATTCCCCTAAGATCCCCCCAGATACTAAGTCTGGATCCTCCTAACCCTCCTCCCTGCCTCCAGGACCTGAGCGTAATGCTGGGTGTGGAGGTGTTTGCAGAGCTGCCAGCTGGGAGGAAGTGGCACGGGAATTCCCAGGTGCTGCTCTCAGCCTCACACCCGCGGGGATGGTGCCAAGAACACCGCAGGGATCCCCGAGGCTGGGCAAGCGGAAAACGAAGGACCAAGTCCCCCACATTCAACCATGTCCTCTGCCGGCATCGCCCTCGGCCTAGAGTTTCTTCCTTCGAGGGTCAGCGAGGACGCGCTGGACGGGTCCCGAGCAAGCAGTGAAAAGGGAGGAGCCTTGCAAAGATGACCCGGCGAGGGGTACCCAGGCCTACGAACAAAAGAAGTGGGGTCTGCTCACGGTGCCCGAGGAGTGAGTGACACGGAAATTGGGGACGCTGCCCCCCTTCCGGGAGATGGCCCGGGCTGCAGGCGACACGCACAGGGCGTAGCACGCTAGAGCCGGCGGGAGGGGTGGGCGCGAGCGCTCTCAGGGTCTCACGCGGCTCGGAGGCGCGGCGCGCATGCTCAGTCTGGCACCTCTCCGGGCGGGGCGGGAGACCCAGCGCTCCGAGGCGGGGGGAGTAGCGCTCGCGCAGCCGCCCCTCACAGGAGCGGGCTCAGCGGCTGCTGCAGCGCTCAGCGCCGGGGCCCTGCCGGAGCCGGGTCTAGCATGTGCCGCGTCTCCCCGGCGGTGGCGACGGCGGCTCCTCTGCAGCAACAGCGGCAGCAACGGCCGCCATGGCCAAGTCCAGCGCGGAGCTCACCCGCGAGCTGCAAGGTACGAGGCTGCGGTGGTCTCCGGGACGCCCCGTCCGGGAGCCTCCCAGACCCAGTGCGTTCCTCCCCGCGGTACACCCCGGTGCCTTCCGCCCCTCATGCATCCGGTTCCAAGGCAGCTCCCTGCCCCTGCATCCCAGCTCGGGGCATCGCTGTCCCAGAGCATCCTCCGCTGCCCCTCGCCTCACCCCGTCAGGACCTACGTGTCCCAGAGCCGCCCGTCCTGATCTTCAGTGACAGGTGCAGTCCCTTCACGCTCCCTGGGGCCGACTCTCAGCGATTCTGGCCCATCCCTCGGCGAAGCATCCAGTGTCCCCTCTGGAGAATCCCCGTTTCCCCGCCGGGCGGGGCCAGGCCAGCCCTGCCGGGTGATGGGAGCTGCCCCAGGTCCTGACCTCCTCTGGCCTCAACACCCTCCCTCCTCTGGGCCCGGCCCCGGAACTGGCTCGAGAGCCCCCCTAGCGCCCCGGCCAGTGGGGCAAAGAAGGGAGTCAGGGAAAAGGGCCTGGACTGGAACTAAAACCAGGAGCAGGGTCTACTGAAGCTTATCTACCACAGCCCGCATCCCAGCCTGCCCCCTTCTCTCTACCCCACACCCACACCTCACGGCATCTCCTGTTTGCCTGGTTCTCAGACTCAGACCAAACCAAGGCCCGACCCCCGAGCACTGCCAACCCTGACCCCCAGAGGCAGGAGCACAGGCTAGCCCACGCAGAGACCAGGACGCTCAAGGATACTCAGAGGCACGCTGCCCCGTGGCGATTTCCCACAGCTCCACAGGCACACAAACACAATCATGAGATGTGTGTACACACATCTTTACCGAAGCCGCACACACACACACACGCACGCACACGCACACACACTGGGATATCTGGATGATTCTGCCAGCAGATGGGTATGGAACTCATTTAAACACTAACTCCTTCCTACCCCGCAGCTCCCACCCACACCAGAGCTGGCTGGCTCTGTGCCCCTTTCACAACTGCAGACACAGCATACTCATTCACACTTACCCATCCCCACCAATGCCACACACGGGCTCCCTGGCATCTTCTTTGCATGTGTAGTAAAAGGTAGACACTCACACCCAGACCACCTAGAATGCAGCCGAAGGGATACCCTCCACACCCCTACACACTGACTCACTCTGTATGTGTTGACAGCTGCTGGAGTGCACGGGTTGGAAAAATCCTTCACACTCTCCCACAGTGTCACTCAGCTACTGTCCCCCGACTCAGGAACGTCAGGAGCCAGAGTTTTCTCCACACCCCACTGCCTTTCTAATAGAAAGATAAAAGTCACCCAAGGAGGAAAGGTCTCGGTCCCTGTCCTTCTCGGTCTCTCTCTGATTCTCTCTCCTCTCCTCTGCCCCTGCCCCTGGAGAGCCTCGGGTTTGCGGGGGCGGCCAGGGTCAGGGGAGCTCTGAGCAGCCCACCACCCACCTGCAGACAGCATCCGGAGGTCCCTGAGCCAAGCGGCTGTGCTCCAACAACATCGTGTCAAGCTGGAGACGAAGCCCAAGAAGTTCGAGGACCGAGTGCTGGTGAGGACACTGGGCCGGGGGAGGGGAGGGGGGGTCAAGAGCACCTGGGCTGGTGAGGGCAAGGAGCCTGGGGGGACAGGGGAGACAGAGGTGGAGGGAGAGCTGAGAAGACATAGCCTGGGGGCAGGGGGAGCCTGGATGGGGTGGATGTCTAGGAGCCTAGGGTGGGGCATGTGAGAGAGGGGGGACTTCCGGAGCAGAGGGTCAGCTGGCAGGGGGTGCACACAGGCTGAGGGGGCTAACAGAGGGCAGGGTGACTAGGGCCCAGGAAGCTGCCGTTTGCTGCTGACGTTCTTTTCCCCTCTCTGAAGGCCCTGACCTCCTGGCGCCTCCACCTTTTCCCCCTTAAAGTTCCAGCCAAGGTGAGTTGGGCCGATGAGCCGGAGAGCACCTGGCGTGCTCCCATCTGAGCCCAGTAGCCAGGCCCTCACCATGAGCTGGGCATCCCCGTGTCCCCTCCCCCCAGGTGGAGAGCTCCTTCAATGTCCTGGAGATCCGCGCCTTCAACACGCTCAGTCAGAACCAGGTGAGCACCAGGGCTCGGGCCCCACTCCTGGGCCAGCGGGAGGAGGGAGCCCGCACCTGAGGCCCTGCTGCTTCCTCTCCCCCAGATCCTAGTGGAGACAGAGCGTGGCATGGTGAGCATGCGGCTGCCATCGGCCGAGAGTGTGGACCAGGTGACGCGACATGTGAGCTCTGCCCTCTCCAAGGTCTGCCCTGGCCCTGGGTGAGTGGCAGAGGAGGAGTCTCTCAGGGGTCAGACAAGGAGACCTCCTTCCTCCCTCCCTCCTTCCCCTGGGCCCCCGAGACATCAAGGCGAAGAGCTCTTGTGTCCCTATTCCTGCTTTTCCTGGGGATCCAGAAGCTATAACAGGGTAAGAATTGAGAGCCTCTTTCCACCCATCTTGGGATGGATTTGTTCATTTTCCAGGAGTCTAATCCGGCGTGGAAATGCAGATACCCCAGAAGGGCCCCGAGACACGTCCCCCAACTCTGAGACTTCCACGTCCACCGCTCACAGCGTCTGCGGTGAGCAGGGGCAGACTTGAGGAAAGTGGGACTTACACCACCCTGCCCCTTGCTCAGAGTCCTCTGTGTACGGGCCTTTGCCTGCCCTGAGACTCCATGGCTCCCAGACCTCAGAGGTTCATGAACCCAGGACACTGGTGCATAAAGTGACCTTGACCTTTCCTTGAACTCCAAGCCTGTTCCCCACCCCCTTACCGCTCAAGGAGCCAGCCCATCTCCTGCCCCACAGGTGGCTTCTCCGAGACCTACGCCGCCCTGTGTGACTACAATGGGCTGCACTGCCGTGAGGAGGTGCAATGGGTGCGTTGGACCAGGACCGGCAGGCGGGCAGGTGGGACCCAGAGGGAGGGGGCAGAGGAGGAGGAGGAGGGAAGCAGGTGTGAGCCAGTTCCACCTCTCCAAGGATGTGGACACCATCTATCATGCCGAGGATAACCGGGAGTTCAATCTTTTGGATTTCAGCCACTTGGAGAGCCGGTAAGCAGATGGGGTAGAGACTCAAGCCCCCATTCCAGCCCCAGCCCAGCCCTGGCCCTTCTAGGCTCTCCCTTCTGGTCCTACCCACAGCCCAGGCTGTGTCTCCCAGCCCCCACCCCCCCTGCCTTCCACCCATCTAGGCTTTCCCCAGCCCAACCACCCCAGCCCTAGTCTCTTCCTCCCGGCCCTAGCCACCTGCTCACCACCTTCCTGCCGCCCTCAATCTCCCCACAGAGACTTGGCCCTAATGGTGGCAGCCCTGGCCTACAACCAATGGTTCACCAAACTCTACTGCAAGGACCTGCGGCTGGTAGGGTCTAGGAGGGGCAGTGGGGAGGGGAGCGTACTGCCCTCTCTGGCTCCTGGTCACATGACCCCCTCTGTCCTCAGGGCTCTGAAGTGCTAGAACAGGTGCTACACACCCTGAGCAAGTCGGGGAGCCTCGAAGAGCTGGTGCTGGACAACGCCGGGCTTAAGACGTGAGGCCAGCCTCCTCCTTGGGCAGTGGTACCCCCTTGATGTAGTCTTAGGGCCCCAGAACCTCAGAGCATGATACGGGCCTCTGCACCATCTCATCCAGCTCCTCACCGTACAGAAGAGGCCCAAAGAGGGCACAGAGCAAGCCAGCCTAAGCCTCCTGACCCCCAGCTCCACAGCCTTCCCCCGTACCTCCATGCCCCGTCCCCTTCTGCCGTCAGCCACCGAGTAGAGTGCGCTGCTCCAGTCTCGAGGACCCTAAGCTGGGCTTTGTCTCAGCACAACTTCCCAGGTATTCCGGAGTGACGGCAAGCTCCCTGGCAGGCCCCGAGCTGCTCCCCACCTGCGGGGGCCTCCAAACGTTGCAGCCCCAGCCAGGCAGGCAGGTGGAGGAGGAGGGGAAGCCCAGGGCCTGGGACAAACACATCCTTCCTCCCCTTCCCTGAAGGGACTTTGTCCAGAAGCTGGCCGGGGTATTTGGGGAGAACGGGAGCTGTGTGCTGCATGCCCTCACTCTGTCCCACAACCCCATCGAGGACAAGGGTGAGCCCCAGCCCTGAATCCTACCCCCCATCACAACGCAGACCCCTATCCCAGCCCAGAGCCCAACCCGGTCTGAACAGGGGCTCTCCGACCTGATGCCAGCCCCTGCCCCAATATGCCATCCTTGACCCCAGGCCCATACCCCACTCAAGCGCCCAGTCTGGCTCTGCACCACCTGCCCCCACTGCCCATCTCTCAGTGGGCCCCTTTCTCACTCCACTCCCCAGGTTTCCTCAGCCTGAGCCAGCAGCTCCTCTGCTTCCCCACTGGCCTCACCAAACTATGCCTGGCCAAGACTGCCATTTCCCCTCGAGGTACCTGCCCCGGGACCCCGACCTCTGACTCTGACCCTCCCCCAGCACTGCCTGGGTGTCGAGTCCCAGAGGTGTACCCATACACTCACACGGCATCCCAGGGATCAAAGAAGGGAAAGGAGCCACATTTGGAGAGTGGGGAAGAGTTGAATGCAAGGGGAAGAGTTCATGGGGGTGGCCAACCCAGCCCAGTGCCCGCTGTGCTCAGGCCTCCAGGCGCTGGGCCAGACCTTCGGGGCCAACCCGGCCTTTGCCAGCTCCCTTCAATACCTGGACCTGAGCAAGAACCCTGGGCTGCTCGCCACAGATGAGGCCAACGTGAGTCCACGAATATAGCCTCAAGCCCCTGCAGAGGCCCACTCGGGTTTCAGGGCCTGAGGTCCTGGGGAGGGGAGGGGTTCTGTCACCCCTTCACCTGCAACCCCTCTGTCCTTCCTTCCCAGGCCCTCTACAGTTTCCTGGCCCAGCCCAATGCCCTGGTGCACCTGGACCTGGCGGGGACTGACTGCACCATCGACTTGGTGAGGGGCTGGTGACGGGGCAGCCAGCCTGTGGTGATCCGGGGAGGCTGGGGTGGGTCACCCCCTCCTTGAGTACAGAGGTGGGCAGAGCTGGCAGGATGGCTTCAGGTTCAGCTGAATTACAAATCAACACCAAAGCTCACACCTGTGCAGCACTTTATCCGTGCGCCGCCAAGGCTGTGCTGGCTGTGCCTAAAAGCCAGCCCGGATCTGTTCCTCAGCCGTGAGCCCCAGCGTGGCGCTGAGTCCACCGGAGGAAAGGACTCCTTCCCTAACTTGAACCAGGCACCTTACGAGCTTGTGGGCGCCCTGGCTTTACACATCCACTGCCTATGAGCCTCTCACCCCCTGGGGGCCAGACAGGTGGGAGTAGACCCACTTTCCACAGAGGGGAAACTGAGGCTTGAAGAGGCTAAGTAGGCAGGCGCAGCGGGGCCCTCACAGACTGACCGCAGAGGACGAAGCGCCAGGACCTTGGTTGGGGGGGAGGAGGGAGTCCTCGTCGCCCCTCCCGGCAGCCCTCCCAGCCCCGTGAGACGCACCCTGTCTCCACCCTACAGCTTCTGGGCGCCCTGCTTCACGGCTGCTGCTCCCACCTCACCTACCTCAACCTGGCGCGCAACAGCTGCTCCCACAGGTGGGAGCACAGGGGTGCAGGGAGGGGCGGGGCAAGTCGTGGGCACCCCCTCCCTTGCTGACCCCAGGCATCTCCGCAGGAAGGGCCGGGAGGCCCCGCCTGCCTTCAAGCAGTTCTTCAGCAGCACCTACACCCTGAGCCACATCAACCTGTCGGCCACGAGGCTGCCCCTGGAGGCCCTCAGGTCGGGTGGGTGCAGGGTTGGGGGGCGTCCGAGGGGGAACCCTGGGAGAAGGGGGTGAGGGGTAAAGGCGGGCCTGCTGACCTTCCTCCCACAGGGCACTGCTCCAGGGCCTCTCCCTCAACAGTCACCTCAGCGATCTGCACCTGGACCTCAGCAGCTGTGAGGTGAGCCCTCAGTCCCTCACCCATCACCCCACCGTTCATTTCCCTAAGTCAAGCTCTGGCTCCATCCTGCCTCCGCGCTACCCCTCAGCGACCCGCCCCCGCCCTGACCTCACCCCCACTGTCCCCTCTCCGTCTGTGGTCTGCGGCCCTCTTTCTAGAGGTCATTTTCAGTCTCCAGATCTCCTCGCTGACCGCTTTGGGGTGGGAGATACCAGGCTTTCCCACCAGATGGCAGGAGCGAGCTGTCTCCAGAGCAGCGGCCTGGACATTTTTCTGGCTGAAGGGAGGGGAGAGAGCCCTAGGGAAGGATCTGGTATAGAGCAGGGGCCTCCAGATTTCACACCCGAGAAGACCTGGTATGACCTTGAATCCTGGCATGACGCCTCTTATCTCTAAGCATTAAAGGTGCCCTGTCTTCCACCCACACCCTGTCCCTGCAGCTCCGCTCAGCTGGAGCCCAGGCTTTGCAGGAGCAGCTGTGGGCTGTCACCTGTGTGGGCAGCCTGGATCTGTCAGACAATGGTGAGTGGGGGCGCTTCCCTTCCTGGGGGCCAGGTGCGGACAGGGGCCTAGAGCACGGGGGAGAAGCCCTAAGGAGACTCCAGTGAGCTTCGGGCCTCAAGGCCAGGCCTCTCCCATCTACTGGCCAGGGTTCGACTCGGACCTCCTGACACTGGTGCCTGCACTCGGCAAGAACAAGTCCCTCAAGCACCTGTTCCTGGGCAAGAACTTCAACGTCAAGGCCAAGTGAGGGCCCCTGCCTATACCCACAGACCTTCACTCCATCATCACCTATCCTTGTGGCTCACTGTGTTCCCCTTGACCGCCTCTCCACTGCTCCACTAACATGACCCCAGCCCCCTCCCCTCCTACTCTGAGCCCCGACTCCCCGCAGGACCCTGGAGGAGATCCTCCACAAGCTGGTGCAGCTAATCCAGGAAGAGGACTGTGTGAGTGCCTGGGCCTGGGAGGGGACCTGCAGCGACAGGGGCTGCAGGGACTGGGCCAAACCCCCGACTTGCCCACACAGTCCTTGCAGTCACTGTCAGTGGCAGACTCCCGACTGAAGCTTCGCACCAGCATCCTCATCAACGCCCTGGGCAGCAACACCTGCCTGGCGAAGGTGGATCTGAGCGGCAATGGCATGGAGGACATCGGGGCCAAGATGCTGTCTAAGGCCCTGCAGATAAACTCCTCCCTCAGGTGGGGCCCACACCTGGAGCCCCAGCCCTCCCCCACGCACATACATGCCCTCCCTGCTGCCTCGCTGCTCTGTACCCCAGCTTCCAGGAGACCCTTAGTCCCAGGACCATCTCTGAGTCAGCCTCATTACCCAGGAAAAGAGGGAAGGCTCCCGAGGGGGATGTGTCCCCTCCCCCTAAGAGAGACCCTGAGGGAGGGGTAATACGCTAATGCTCACCCTTTCCCCAGAACTATCCTATGGGATCGGAACAATACATCTGCCCTAGGCTTTCTGGACATTGCAAGGGCCCTGGAGAGGTGAGTAGACCAGGGCCCTGCCCTGATCCTAGCCCCCAGCTTCCCTGTACCTGGACCAGGCCTGAACTACACCAGCCCCACCCCAGTCCACCTGACCTACTTGCATAGAAGTGTTAGGAAGGACCACAGAAGAGGGAAATGGTCAGCAAGAGGTGGGGTCTGGGGAGCAGGAGGTTCTATCCCACCCAGCTGAGCCACTCTGTCCCACAGCAACCGTACGCTGCGCTTCATGTCCTTCCCCGTGAGCGACATCTCTCAAGCCTACCGCAGCGCCCCTGAGCGTACCGAGGACGTCTGGCAGAAGGTGGCGGCCTGAGCAGGGTGGAACCTGAGGGACAGGGGCCCGCCCACATCCCCTGGCCCTCACCCCACCCACCCATCATCATCTCCAGATCCAGTGGTACTTGGTGAGGAACAACCATTCTCAGACGTGCCCGCAGGAACAGGCTTTCAGGCTGCAGCAGGGCCTGGTGACCAGCAGCGCCGAGCAAGTAAACGTTTCCCTCCGAGACACAGGGGGCACACGTGGGGCCCGCAGGGCACAGGGCTGATGTGATGGAGCGCAGGTCGGGGCGGGAGGGGTCATGAGAGAGGCATCGTGTGGTGCCCGTAAGTGGATTGAGCATGTGGGAGAGCAAAAAGACAGGACGTGCAGAACGTGGGCCCCAAACATGAGAGAACATGTGTGCAAACAGCAGGGGTCCCAGACAAGGGGTCCCAGGACTGTGGGAGCTCCACTGAGTGTTCAAGGGGGCATCCCAAGAAGAAGAGGGAACAGGCCATCGGGAGACATCACCCTTACCCCTGTCAGTGGCAGCACCAGTAGCACTGCCCAAGGGGGCCCAGAAATGGAGCGCCTGGGGGCCCGCCTGGGAAGGTGAAGCTGCAGGAGTCCCCCTAACACTCCTGCCGCCTGTGGTGCAGATGCTGCAGCGGCTGTGCGGACGGGTGCAAGAGGAGGTTCGGGCGCTGAGGCTGTGCCCCCTGGAGCCCGTGCAGGATGAGCTGCTCTACGCTCGGGACCTCATCAAGGATGCCAAGAACTCCCGGGCGGTGAGCCCTCCGCAGCCCCGCCCTCCCCTGACGGTCTAGAGAGCCCAAGAAGGCCAGCCCAGGAGTGTCCAGGCCCAGGAGCGCCCATGGCCAGCACTGCCTATCCCCCCAAGTTTTCATGGCCTCCTAGGCCGGGGACCCAGCGAGGCCAGACTGTGACCTTCTGATCAGAGCCCCTTTCTTCCCCAGCTGTTTCCCAGCCTCTATGAGCTGGGCCACATGCTGGCCAACGACGGACCCGTGAGGCAGAGGCTGGAGTCAGTAGCCAGCGAGGTGTCCAAGGCTGTGGACAAGGAGCTGCAGGCAAGTCCTGGGGAGGGAGCCCGGTGCTGACCAAGGCCCTAAGCACGGACCGAGGCCAGCACGGGAGGATTACCGTGGGCAAGAAGGAGTTGCAGAGCTGAGAGCACCTACACTCCCACTGTGCCAAGGCATTGCTAGAGACCCGGCCTCAGATATTTGCTGCTCGTTTCAACCTTAGCCCCTGAACCCTGAGCTCTCCCTCTGGACTCTGATCCTTGGACTGACTCTCCCCTGTCCATGTGTCCATGTGGTAGGATGAAAAGGACACTGACCAGGATGTGGGGAAGCCTGAGTGTCCAAGGCTCTGCTGCTAACCAGCCCTGTGACCTTGGCCGGCCCCTCAGTCTCCCCACGGGGGGCTGGAATAGACAGGCTGGAGTCTCTTCCACTGTGGGGCCAGCCCTGACCCCGCCCTCCTTGGGGCTCTGGCCTCCTTTCCCCACGTACTAGGTGATCCTGGAGTCCATGGTCAGCCTAACGCAAGAGTTATGCCCCGTGGCCATGCGGGTGGCTGAAGGGCACAACAAGATGCTGAGCAATGTGGCTGAGCGCGTCACTGTGCCCCGGAACTTCATTCGAGGGGCGCTGCTGGAGCAGGCGGGGCAGGACATTCAGAACAAGCTGGAGTGAGAGGCGGGGGTGGGACTGGAGGGGGGGCTGGACTAGGCCTGGAGCACTTAGGGACTTGGGGGGCCCAGCCATAAGCAATGAATAATGAATGACACAATCTACATTACGAGGGATGAATCTTTAACCAACTGCAACCTTGCTATTTAGGGCCTGACTCATCTTTGCCCTAGCAGTCTAAATGCTGAGCTGGGGTTTAGGAGTCCGAACAGTGCACACACGTGTACACGTACACACAGCCGCGCACATACCCCCAGGAACTGACCTCTAGAAACAGAGCACAGCCTCCTCGGAGGTGTGGACAAAGAATAGGTGTGCATGGACTGCGCTGCCCATCCCCCCAAGTTTTCATGGCCCCTAGAGCTCTCTCTCATTCCAGTCTGGGTGCCACCTCTCACTAAAATGAGGGAAAATTATGACACAAACCCGTGAAATGGCCAAGCTCAAGAAGTGCTGGTTCCTGCTCTTACAGCAGAGACGGGCAGGATTCACTCAACACCTCAGTTTACCTTGCTCTGTTCCACTGGAGTTCCAGGGGCCGGACCCAGAGCCCCTCTGCCCTTCCTTCCCCTCAGTTCGTCTTCGTCCACCCTCCGCCTCCACACACGCCTAGGCTGGAAGGGCTGTGGGTGGAGCTGGGTGGTGGATCCCAGGTGCCTCATACAGCAGCTGTGTTCTCCGTGGGCAGCCGGGGCGGCTGGCCCGCTCCCTCAGGCGTCTGGGGAAGGCTGGGGCAGAGGCTCAGGGGCAGGGAAGGAGGAGCTGAGCCACGCCCCTGTGCCCACAGTGAAGTGAAGCTCTCAGTTGTCACCTACTTGACCAACTCCATAGTAGACGAGATCCTGCAGGAGCTGTACCACTCCCACAAGAGCCTGGTAAGACTTCTGGGCCTCAGCCAGGCCCAGACCTGTCCTCCACCCCGCATCACCCGCACCTCCCCCCACCGGCCCTCCCTGTCAAGGTCCTGGGCGGTGGGCGGCTTCCTTAGGCTCCTGTTCACACCTGTCCTTCCCTAGGCCCGACACCTGGCCCAGCTAAAGACACTGTCAGATCCGCCAGGGGGGCCGTGCCAAGGACAGGATCTGTCCTCCCGGGGCCGAGGCCGGAACCATGACCGTGACGAGACCACAGATGATGAACTTGGGACCAACATCGTGAGCACCCCCACTCCCCTCCTTAACCTTGGTCCTGCCCCTGCCCCTGCAAAACACTGTCCCCTTCTACTTCCCTGGACTCCACTCTCTGCCCCTCGCCGGTCTCATCCCCTTGCCCCGATCCCGCCCAGCCTCTTCCCTTGTCCCATTGCCTCAGCCGCCTAAGGACAGGGAAGCGGGATGGACTCTGAAGAGAAGGCTTTATGAGGAATGGGAGGCTCCAGGCGAGGCTCCTGGGGTTTGCCACCTGGCCCCACCGTATGCCTCCGTCTCTGCAGGACACCATGGCCATCAAAAAGCAGAAACGCTGCCGCAAGATCCGGCCAGTGTCTGCCTTCATCAGTGAGTCTTCCAGCCTCCGCACTGATGGCCCTGATTCCCTTTCTTTTCTCTCTGCCTCTCCAGCCTGCTTTCTCCCTGTCCCTCTAACGCTGCTCTCCCCACAGGTGGGAGCCCTCAGGACGTGGAAAGCCAGCTGGGGAGCCTGGGGATCCCCCCTGGCTGGTTCTCAGGACTCGGGAGCAGCCAGCCCACTGCTAGTGGCTCTTGGGAAGGTCTATCTGAGCTGCCCACTCATGGCTACAAACTAAGGCATCAAACACAAGGGAGGCCCCGGCCCCCCAGGACCACCCCTCCGGGACCTGGTCGGCCCAGCGTGAGTCCCTAAAGCCTCACAGGAGGACCAACTCCACTTAGCAGTGCCAGAGCCAGAGATTCTAGCTCTAGGACACCAATGCCAGAGGTACTAGCCTTGGGGGATTGGTCAGGGGCCCAGGCAGGCCGTGGAACAGAAGAAGAGGAGTTATGCGGATTGGATGGAGCTAGACCTTGTCACAGATAGGAAATCTCTGTCTGCTAGACAGTGGCAGTTCTCCTTTTGGTGAGAGAGTCAAGAGTCACCAAGTTTAAGACATGCCCAGGTATCCTGAGGTCTAAGTTTCCATGGGGCCAAGGAGAGGCAAGTCCAAGTCCAAAGGGGAAGGCCTTGAGTGGATGGGAGGAGGGCTTCCTCACCCAGATGGGATATCCTACAGGACTTTCCTCCCAGCAGGCGCCAGTACCTGGGCCCCGTCAGGAGAACGGGACAGCCACCCGCCTGGATGAGGGGCTGGAGGACTTCTTCAGCCGAAGGGTTATGGATGAAAGCTCCAGGTGTGGTGCCCTAGCACACCCCCAATTTCAGCAGGCCCCGAGGCCCTGGAGGGCTCCCGTGTCCACCCATCTCCCAGAGAGCCCTCTCCAATGGCAGTGCTCCAAATCCAGTCTCTCTGAGAGATTCCCCCATGTTCTCTTTCCTCCACACCGAGCCCTTAGTTCCCATGTTCTCTGAATCCCCTCATGACAGCAGAAAAGAATGGGACCAGAGTGAACCACCACAGCGGGATTGGGGTTGGGGGGATAGCAGGCCCTGGAATGGGGTGATGGTTAGTGGTACCAGGCCTGGAGGGTGTGTTCTGTCACTGTCCTGCACAGACTCCCCGGCATCTCTCCAGAAGGAACTGGGTCACTTGGAGAGGCTGAGAGGAGATGGGGGGAGGGGTGCCTGGGAGGGAAGAGGCTGCTGGAGGGTTGTGACAGGGAAGGTGAGGACACCATTCCCTGAGAATAGGTGGAAAGGGTTATGGAACGGCAGGAAAGACTAGATGAGACAGGATAGCTGGAGGTTCCGGAGAGCCAGGACTGGCCTAACGCCAGCACCACCCTGGGCCCTGAACGACCTCGGCATCTGACCTAGGTATCTCCCCACGACTTTGTCACTAACTCACCCCGACCCTGCCCAGCTACCCCCGGACTCTGAGGACCCTGCGGCCAGGCCCCTCGGAGCCGCCACTCCCTCCACTCCAGAAGAAGAGGCGCCGAGGCTTGTTTCACTTTCGCCGGCCCCGGAGCTTCAAGGGGGACAGGGGGCCAGGGTCCCCCACCATCGGGCTCCTCCTCCCTCCGCCCCCGCCCCCGCCCCCGACTCAGGAGAGCCCCCCCAGCCCAGATCCCCCCAGCCTCGGCAATAATTCCTCCCCCTGCTGGAGCCCAGAAGAGGAGAGCAGGCTCCTCCCTGCATTTGGCGCGGGCCGGGGGCCTTCCTTCCGCGAGAAGATGGTAAGTGAGGCAGGGGTGCTGAGTCCTGGTTTGCTGCCCCACACATAGCCCATCCACGCACCCCACGCTAGGCAATTAACGGGAGATTGTTAGCACTCAGGGAACTTGGTCATTCCAGTTCCTCGCTCCTGGGCTCCTTGGGCTAAGCCTGGTGACGCAGTGCATGCTGGGAGTCCACCATGCAAATAAGGGCAGTGGAAAGACTCAGAGGGTCTGGATAGGGCTTCCCCAGGCAGAGGGCTCTGAGGGGTTGGGGGCCTCCCCTGCTCCCTTGCTGCCTGTGGAGCCCCTTCTCCATCGGGAACTGATTCTAAACCCGAAACCTTGTTCCAGGGCACCGACGGGGCAGAGCCTGGGGAGGGGGGCCGGGCCCCTGGGACAGCACAGCAGCCAAGGGTCCACAGTGTCGCCCTTCCTGGGTTGGGAAGAGCCAAGGGTTGGAGCTTCGATGGGAAACGAGAGGTGAGCGGAACCTGGGGAGGCGAACTGAGGGTCCCGTGGGTCCCTGCATACCACCCTCCCCTCCCCCCGGCCCTGCAGTTGGTAGGTCAGTGGAGAGAGCGATACTCTGGAGTAGAAGGTGTCAGCTGCAGCTCTGCCCCTACACTTGCCGCACAACCCTGGACAACTCACTCTGGAGCCTCTGCTTCCTTATAAATTGTGTGGCCCTAAAAATACTTACCTCTAGAGCTGTTTCCCAAATTTTGATTTGATTACCACTTTTATGACTGCTTTTCACCTTCTCCACATACCACGGCATTATTTACATAATATTTTTATTTAAATCAACTCACCTTTTTTTAAAGATAAATTTATTTATTTATTTACTTACTTATTTATAGCTGCGTTGGGTCTTCGTTGCTGCGCGCGGGCTTTCTCTAGCTGCGGCGAGCGGGGGCTACTCTTCGTTGCGGTGTGCGGGCTTCTCATTGCGGTGGCTTCTCTTTTCGCGAAGCACGGGCCCTAGGCGCATGGGCTTCAGTAGTTGTGGCTCGTGGGCTCTAGAGCACAGGCTCAGTAGTTGTGGCGCACGGGTTTAGTTGCTCTGCGGCATGTGGGATCTTCCCGGACCAGGACTCAAACCTGTGTCCCCTGCATTGGCAGGGGGATTTTTAACCACTGAGCTGGCAGGAAATCCCTCAACTCACCTTTTCAAACTCATTCTGGACCTAAGCATTATCATCTTTAGAATCACAGGCTTGTTGTACTAGTCGTGTTTTTTCTACTACACATAAAATAAACACATATTAAAATAACCGTATGTTCGTTCGTGTAAACCATTTCTTATGCCCCTAGGGGTGGTATGAGTGCCACTCTTTGGGGAAAACAGTCCGAATGTCTAGGGACTAATGAGATGCTAGAGCAGAAGCCCCTTGCTAACTGCAGTCCCCACGCAGAAGGGACTTTTTTAATGACCTGACTCAGCTGTCCTTTCAGGGCCCAGGCCCAGACCTGGAGGGCAGCGTCCAGCCTTGGCAGAAACGGCGCTCCTCAGACGATGCAGGTGAGAACGATCGTCCTCACGTCCTTCCTTTGCCCCGTCTCTCAGGGCCCCTGCTAACATGCCTTTTCCCCTTTCCCCTTTCCCATCCCCTCCCTCCACTCCAGGGCCTGGAGCCTGGAAGCCCCCACCACCACCCCAAAGCACCAAGCCGAGCTTCAGTGCCATGCGCCGAGCAGAGGCCACATGGCACATAGGTATGGAAAGCCTCTTCTCTGGCAGCAGCTCTGAAGGCCCGGGTTATGTCCAAAGAGACAGAAGCCAACTAAGGGGGAGCAGTAAAATGTCAACACTGTGCAAATGCTTCAGTATAGCTACAAAACTACATCCAAAAGAAACAACCCAATCCAAAGAAAGGTCCCACAGAACAGAAGTGGCTTTGCCAGGCTTAGCCTACAAGGAACAACACTTCGTGGGTGGTTCGGGGAATTCTCTAGAGCGGGGGCCACCAGCAGAACGGCACCCTCTGTAAAGAAGGACTCTCTCTCTGCACCCCAGCTGGGGAAAGGGTGGGCAGTACCAGCCATACCAGGCCCACCTCCAACACTCCAGTCTCCCCCCAAAATAGTTCACCAGGCCATCCTCCGCTCACGCAGAAAGGTACCCCAGAGCAGGGGCAAGAGCCCCCTGCCTCGGAGGTCAGACACCCTGGGTGTTAAGTGCTGGCTCAGTCACCACCCACAGTGTTGACAGGTTATTCACCTTCCAGAATAAAGGGCGGGGGGATCATAGTATGACACCTCCCTTCTGCTGGGTTCAGAGCACCTTTCACTTAGGGAGCAGCTAAAGGAAAGCCGGTCAGCTCGGCGTCAGCCTCAGTTCCCCCAGGTCTGGAAGGTGACCCTCCAACAACAGTGACAGGGACAAATCTCCCTGGAGAGGTTGACACTCCCTTCCCTCCTCCACTCCCACCCCAGGGCTAGGGCATAAGGGTGCGGTGCGGAGCCAGGCTGGCCCGAGGCTTGGCAGTGCCTGAGCTCCTGCCCCGTCCTCCAAGGCCTACCCAGCGCCGGGGTCCTCTTCACTGATGATCCCATCCCCCACACAGACTAGCTAAGACACCGGAAGAGGGGCTCCATCCTTCATTTAGGAGACGGTGATTGTCGGGTGCTCCCTGCACACACCCTAACCGCCGGCACCTTCCTGGGCTTCCTCACCCGCACCTCACAGATACACACACGGACAACCCCAGACACGTGGCACATCCTGGGGTCCAGGGTACCTAAAGCCACGGAGGCAGGGTAGGGGGAATGGTGAGGGTGCCAGGCACCTCTCCTCCAGACTCACCATCTAAATCAGACTGGCGGAGAGTTCTAGGAGTGCCAGGTTGCAGCCTTGGCAGGGCGCCGGGGCACTGCAGCCCTGGATGGGCAGCCATGCCTGTGGAACCGGCAGGCCGCGGGCCCTGGCTCTGTCCCTGCTCTTCAAGAGGGTCAGCCAGAGCCCCCTGCAGAGGTGACAGGCTCAGGAGGATCCTGGGGACCATGAGAGCAGAAGGGGACATCCGAGGCAGAGACATGGGAGCAAGTGGGCTTGGAGGGGAAGGTCCTGGCCTCCAGGGCTTCACAGGAACAAGGGACAGGGAGGGCTGTGCAAGAATGTCTTTTCCTGCAGTTTCTTCTCTCTTCCCATCCCCCAGCTGAGGAGAGCGCCCCCAACCACAGCTGCCAGAGCCCCAGCCCAGCATCCCAAGATGGGGAGGAGGAGAAGGAGGGGGCCCTGTTCCCAGAGAGGACGGTTCCCGCCAGGAACGCCAAGGTGAGAGCCAGCAAGGCGGCGGGGAGGGCACTTTGAGGAGGCAGAAGGACAAACTGACTGACTGAGCATCTTCCTTCTGTGCCGGCTGCAGGACCCTCCTTTAGCTCTGCGGCCCCCCAAGCCGGTGGCTGTGCACAGGGGCCGCCGGCTCCCCCAGGAGCCAGGGGGCACGGAGGAGGCTGAGACTGGGGATGCGGCCCCAGGAATGAACAAACCCCGGCTGAGGCTGGGCTCCCAGCAGGACCAAGAGGAGCCTGAGGTCCAAGGTCTGCCACCTGGCTAAAGGGGGTGTGGGGCACCTCTGGGGCCTTGCTGCCCACATCGGGTCCCTTCCTGGGCACAGGATGAGTGACAGACAGCCAGAAGTCATAGCCTGGATGAGTGCCCAGCCTGTGAGCCCCACTCATGGGCCAGGCCTGCCTTGACTGTCATTTCAGGGCCCCCAGATCCGGGCCGCCGGACTGCCCCCCTGAAGCCCAAGAGGACACGGCGGGCACAGTCCTGTGACAAGCTGGAGCCTGATAGAAGACAGCCCCCTGACCCCACAGGTGCCAGAGGGGGGGGCTAGAGGGTGGTCCCCCTTCCCACCCATCCATGTGACGAGGCCGCCCACGCGGCGTGGCTGGCTCTCCCTGCCTGGGAAACAGGACTCCCTGGATTTCCCCCAGCAGGAGCCAGCGAGCCAGGAACAGGGTGACAGCCGCTGCAGCACCCCCCCAGCCCTCCTCTCGACATGTGCCTCACAAGGACTCAGACCTCCACCCATCCCCGCACCTCCAGGCCCTTCTGCCAGCCCCTGTCCCACGGACGCAGTACAGCAGGATGAGGCCTGGGGGTCAGGAAGGGAGGGAGCAGCCTGGAGAGAGAGGTTCTGCTTGCTCTGCAGACCTGGGGCGTGGGGGGTGTCTCCTCACCTGGGAGGGCAGATCTGTCCCTCTGTCCCCAGGGGCTCTCTCTCCACTTGTATAGAATAAAAAAACCAAAATCACCACCTGCCCGAGTCTCTGCTGTTCTCCCCATTCTCTGCTTCCATTTCCCACCAGCTGCTCCCCTTCCCTCAAGCCCCACAGTGGGGAAAAGTGGGGAACATCCCCCCCCAGAGATGGGGCTAGAGCTCTAAGGGGAGAGGTAGGAAAGACTGGAGAGCTGCTGGATGGGAGGGGACTCAGAAGTCCCCAAGAAGGGTGGCTGTTATGTGCAGGGTCTTGGCTGGGCTGGCTGGAGAAGCGGGGGCACCAACACCAGTGTGTGTTGGGCTTTGGGGAGGTGCAGTGGGATTGGGGAGATCCCAGTGTCCCAGGAAGAGACTGGGGAGCAGTGTGCTCTGTGTGTGTGTGTGTGTGTATATATGTTTATGCACAGGCAGGCTCACTAATGGTGGAATTAAATGGTACTGTGTCATCCTGGGGGCACCATCAGTAGTTAGAAATCTCAACAGTAGAGTGGCCTGCAGGTGAGCGGAAGTGCCTAGAGCAGGAGAAGATCGATAATTAAAATTAATCGTTTCTCATCAGTGTACTAACAAATACCAGCTTGGCATTCAAGACTGGGCTCAAGGACTTCCCTGGTGGCGCAGTGGTTAAGAATCCGCCTGCCAATGCAGGGGACACGGGTTCGAGCCCTGGTCCGGGAAGATCCCACATGCCGCGGAGCAACTAAGCCCGTGCACCACAACTACTGAGCCCGCATGCCACAACTATTGAAGCCCAAGCCCGTGCTCCACAGCAAGAGAAGCCACCGCAATGAGAAGCCCGCGCACCGCAACGAAGAGTAGCCCCCGCTCGCCGCAACTAGAGAAAGCCCGCGTGCAGCAGTGAAGACCCAACGCAGCCAAAAATAAATAAATGAATAAATTTATATTAAAAAAAAAGACTGGGCTCAATAGCCTCTTCCTCTGTGAAGCCCTTCCTGATGCCTTCCCCTGACTCATCCAAATTGAGCCCTCCCTCTTTGTGGCCCGCTGCATCCTGAATAGGTCCGTACTTTGCACCTGTCATACCTCATTGCATTTGTGCATTGGCTGATCATCTCTGTGTGATTTTTGTTCCATACACACGCACCTCCCCCAGGGGCAGGAGCTGGGTCTTAATTACCTGTGTAGCCCCAACCTCTGGCACAGTGCCTGGCACCCAGGAGATGCTCAATAAATGGCTGCTACCTTAATACACAAGCAGTTTCGGGGATGGCGGGTGAAGACGTCTTGGTGACCCCTCTGTCATACTCATCCCAGATCACCATGTACCCAAATGTCTTCACTCGTGGCATGCAGCTTCCCGGGCAATTGCTCACTTCCCCTGGCCTCACTAGAGAATGATTGTCTTGTTTCCTCGAGATCTGTGTGTGGCACGGCCCGTCCTACAAGGATGTGGCCATATGAGTTTGAATCTCGGGGTGGAGGGGGGAGTTGTGGGTACCAGGAAGATGCCTCAGGAATCAGTCCAGCACATGTCCCCCTATCTTCAGGGGGCTTCGCGACCAGGATGTGACACTGTGTTCCCTTAAGCGATTGTGTCCATTTCCTCGTCTCCCTGTTAAAAGGTGGCTAGGGAACTTTGAATTCTCAAAGTTATGAGCCTTAGCATGGTACATGATGGTTTTTAAGAAGCACGTGAAGATCTCCATTCTGTCGTATTCGGGTTGGTTGGCGTGAATGAGAGTATGTTGTGTGTGACAAGTATAGCCCAGTGTTCTTTTCTATATGACTGTGAATGTCCTTAGCAAATGTGATACAGAGAGTGTTGTGAGACCGGGTGTGTTTCCCTACGTGTAAGCGTAGGGCTGTAACTGTCATGGTGTCACAGTGAGTTTATGTGCTGGCACCTGTTTGTGTCAAGATACGTGTGAGCCTGTGAGTCGTGTGTGCATATGTCTCCATCATTTCCCGGTGTGAATGTGTGTGCGTGCACGCACCACCGCAACGTGTGCATCTCTGTGATGCGGGGTGTGGGTGTGGCATGAAGGGGAGGATGTGTGTCACTGTCTGCAGGGGTCCTGCGTCTGAGCCACCCCCAGCCCGCCCTCCTCCTCCTCCGGCTCTGTGGCTCCTCCTAGGCAGTGGCCCTGCCCCTCCCCTCTTCTCCCTCCCAACCGGTCTGTGCGGGGGGAGCTGGTGCTGCGGCCCCCCCCACCCCTCCCCATCCAGGCCCCATAAATAGCTGCAGAGCCGGAGCCGGAGCCTGCGCCAGCGGCTGGAACACCAAAGGAGTCAGGGCCAGGGCCAGAGAGCTGGAGAGAGGAGCCCCCGCCTAGAGCCCAGGTGAGCCCACCCTTCCTCCCTAGCCCAGCCCCAGCCCGGTCCAGCCTGGCCCAGTCTCCATAACAACATCGCCCCCAGCCTCCAGAGAGGTCTCTAGTCCTGCCCAATACCCTCACCATCACATGCCCCTGCCCAACTCAGGGGACCTGTGAGAGCTGGGAGACTTGTGGCTGGAATGCAGAGGACCCCTTCAACTCAGACCCTCCCTCACGTCTCCAGAAAGGCACACGCTGTGGGGAGGGGGGGACCCAGCCAGGGAAGGGTCCCAGTTCTGAGGGAGGTAGGGGAACTGTCACACCCTCCTGAAGACCGACACCCGACTAGGGGACAGACACGGGGTGGGGGCATTCAGACACACCAACGGACACTCGCTGGGGAAGCACGACATGGGATCAGACAGCCTCACCCTGAGATGTGGACAGACAAAGATAGATGGATGGCCCCGCCATGAACTCAGGCCAGCGGACCCCTGCCTGCTGCTGCCCGAAGCTTGGTGCCTCTGCTGGGGGAGGGTGGCGTGCGTGCATCCCACGGGCAGCATGGAGGGGGCCGAGGCTCCCCAAAAATCCTGTCGCTAAGAGACAGTGCCAGTGCTGCCAAGAAGTGTGAGAACAGGGGAGGTGGGGAGGAAAGCCAGCGTTGTCATAGTGGGAGCCACTGCCAGGAACCTGGAGGAGATTTCAGCAGGGACTGGGCTCTGCTTCTCACTCTGCAAGCCCACCATCCCTCCCTTTCCGTCAGCCAACCAGAAGGTGAGTCGGGGGAGGTGGATGGGGACAGCCCCGGAGGGTACCTTCCAATCTGCCTCCTCCTGCCCATTGCAGCCTCCATTCCTGACCATCCTCTTCAGACTGCCAGGGACCCCTTGCCCCAGTTTAGCTCCTTTGAGCCAAGACTGAGTGCAGCGCTGACTCAGACATCAGTCAGGAAATAGCAGAAGGTGCTGAGGTAGCAGAAAGTGTAGATCAATTGATGGCCTCGGAGCAAGGCTGCCAGGAACCCCCCCCAGCCCTCTAGCCCTCTCCAGCCCCATCCACGCATATGAGGCCAGCAGGGGTGACAGGAGCACTGGACTGTGCAGGAGTGGGGGGCTCGGGTCCTCCACCCTCACCAGCTCAGTGCTCAGGGGAAGCTGAGCGAGGTCACTGGGAAGCAGGTCCATGAGATGCCAGGGCCTCAGGGAGAAGGGCAAAGGGGTGGGGCCGTGGCTCCCAGAGACAGACCCCGCCCCTGGCAGGGGTTCCCCTTCCAGTGTCCAGGCCATCTGCTCTGTCCCCACAGTGACATGTCCGACCCGGAGATGGCATGGGTGCCTGAGCCCCCAGCCATGACGCTGGGGGCCTCGAGAGTGGAGTTGCGGGTGTCCTGCCACGGCCTCCTAGACCGAGACACGCTCACCAAGCCCCACCCCTGCGTGCTGCTCAAGCTCCACTCCGATGAGCAGTGGGTGGAGGTGAGAGCGGCTGGGATCTCCTTCACTCACCTCCGGGACTGAGAGGGAGGAGGCTGGTGGGGGCAGTGACAGCCTCGTGGGGGACTGTCAGGACTCCCAGGGCCCTCTTCCAGGCTGTGTGGGTAACCCCGCGGATGGGGATGCCATCATTACGCACACAGACCGTTTTACAGATTCCAAAGCCCACAGAGTCCCACTGGGTCCTGAGATCGCCCCCGAAGTCAGTGGCACCGCTCCCAAATATGACAGCCCCAGCGGGCTGATGGTCCTGGGGGCTGGCAACGCCCTGAGCTTGGGGTTCAGCCCAGGGAGAGAAGAGCTAGTCGCTGGGGTGCGGAAGCCTGAGGAAGGCAGGCAAGCCCGGGGCGGTCCAGGGCAAGGCAAAGCAGCCCGGGTTCCCAGAGGACACGCTCCCCTCTGCCGCAGGTGGAGCGCACAGAGGTGCTGCGCTCCTGCTCCAGCCCTGTCTTCTCCCGGGTGCTGGCCCTCGAGTACTTCTTTGAGGAGAAGCAGCCCCTGCAGTTCCACGTGTTTGACGCCGAGGACGGAGCCACCAGCCCCCGCAATGACACCTTCCTCGGCTCTACCGAGTGCACCTTGGGCCAGGTCTGCATTCCCACCCCACCCCCACCCCCACCCCCATCGCTCTGCCTCTGGAAGCCAAAAGACAGAGGATAAGCTCTGGAGCTAGTTCAGTCGGGGCTTGGACCCCGTCTCCACCATTCACCAGCTGTGCAGCCTTGGGCTAGATATTTAACCTCTCTGAGTCTTAGTTTCCTCATCTAAACAATGCGGGTCACAGTGCCTACCCGTTAAGGTTGCTGTGGAAATTAAGTCCAATCCTAGCCCAAGCGCAGCCCCTGTGAGAGCTCAAAGGGCCCTTATTACCCTGTCCCTTGTACCCTGGCCAAAGCAGGTGGGGGTGTCACAGCTGGGCCCCCCTCCACCTCCATCCCTAGGTTGTGTCACAGACCAAGGTCACTAAGCCGCTGCTACTGAAGAATGGGAAGAACGCGGGCAAGTCCACCATCACGGTAGGCAAAGTCACCTGTACTCACCCTCGGGCAGGGCATTCAATGCCCCTGCATGGACATCCATGGTGACATCATGGCTAGCTCCCACCTAAGGGAAAGGGCCTTGTGGGAGTGGGTTGGGGGAATCCCATCATTTGTGTCCGCCTTGCAGATCGTGGCCGAAGAGGTATCTGGCACCAATGACTATGTGCAGCTCACCTTCAGAGCCCACAAGCTGGACAACAAGGTTGGAAACCCAGAGTCCAGGTCCCCATCTCTACTGTTAGGGAGCCTAGCCCCCCTACTCAGGACAAATCCCAGGTCCCAGCTCTGCTCCCTTCTTGGTGTTAGCCACCTCCCCCTCAGACCTCACCAGGCTCATGGACGCTTTCCCCCGTGTCCCCAGGATCTGTTCAGCAAGTCTGACCCTTTCATGGAGATCTATAAGACCAATGGGGACCAGAGCGACCAGCTGGTCTGGAGGACAGAGGTTGGTGCCTGGGGCTGGGAGGAAGGAAGGAGGAAGGGCAGAGCAGGGGAAACTAGATCAGGGGTGACCAGCTCTCTGTGCCTCTTCAAGGTGGTGAAGAACAATCTGAACCCCAGCTGGGAGCCGTTCCGTCTGTCCCTGCACTCGCTGTGCAGCTGCGATGTCCACCGGCCTCTCAAGGTGAGGCCCCTGCAAACAAGGGTGGCCCGTTGGAGCATCCGGCCTCTGCCGGAGACCGTTCCCCCACCCTCACCCCCACCCCCGAGTGTGCAAGCCCCTCCCTCTCCCCCATGTGATACCCCTTCCCGCTGCGGGTAAAGAACCAGTCACAGCTCAATGTTCCTATGTGTGTGCCTTCTAGCAGAGGCCAAAGTCCCTGCCGGACTGAGACAAAGGATGAAGTTCAGCAAGTGGCTTCTCTAGGCAGGTTGAGGACATCTGTTTGGGCCTAGTGACTGTTGGGCCCCTACCACCCTGAGTCCCTCTCCTGCCCCCAGGAACCTCTGCAAAGCCTCCCCAACCCTGACCGCCCCACCCCCCTTGCCTTCTCAGTTCCTGGTGTATGACTATGACTCCAGTGGGAAGCATGACTTCATCGGCGAGTTCACCAGCACCTTCCAGGAGATGCAGGAAGGAACAGCAAACCCTGGGCAGGAGGTGCCACAAAGACCCTCAGCCAGAACCCCACCAAGATCCCTGGGAGAATCCCGAGGGTGATGCTGAAGAGCCCCCCCTCACGTGATAGGAGGTGGAGAGGGTGGAAAGCCCTGGGCTCAGCCTGAGGACTGAGCCATGGCGGTCTCACTCTGGGAGGCTCCGCTGGAAGGGGGAGGAAGGGTCACGTGATGTGACCCTGGGCTTGTGGGGTATGTGGGGTCTAGATGCAGTGGGACTGTATCAACCCCAAGTACCGGGACAAGAAGAAGAATTACAAGAGCTCAGGGACCGTAGTGCTGGCCCAATGCACGGTAAATTCCAGTGTCCGCCTCAAGCCCTGCCCCACCCCGACCCCCGAGGCAACCTCAGATTCAACCCTGCCCTCATTTCAAAGATCATTTCTCTGCTCCTGGGAACTGAGAACCCTTGCCCTATCCACCACCACCTTCAACCTCAAAAACTCTGGCCCCTCCCTTTCTGCTGCAGAAGCCCCACCCAGCTTCCTCCTCAAGGGACCATCCCTCCACCTTACTCCCCCCTTCCCACCAGGTGGAGAAGGTGCACACCTTCCTGGATTACATCATGGGCGGCTGCCAGATCAACTTCACGGTAAAGGCCCAGGAGACGGGGACATGGCCAAGGGGGAGGGGCTAGGCCCACAGTGAACAGAAAGAGCTCAGAATCCCCACTGCCCCTCCTTGGACCTCTCATTAGCCTTAGCGTGGTCAGCTTGTTCCCCTCACCCGGCTCTATGATGAGACTACCGGTGGGCTTGTTTAGATTCACCTTAGGCCTCCCTACAGGCCCTAGCTCTGGCCCAGCCTCTCTGTTGGCGCTCACGGATGCACCATAACAATTTCCCCATCTCCACCAGGTGGCCATTGACTTCACCGCCTCCAACGGGGACCCGAGGAGCAGCCAGTCCCTGCACTGCCTGAGCCCCCGCCAGCCCAACCACTACCTGCAGGCCCTGCGTGCAGTGGGAGGCATCTGCCAGGACTACGACAGGTAGCAGGAGGTCGGGGTGTTGGACAGGCAGGGACGCCTTGCCCAATGGGCCCCCACAGACTTTTCTTCTCCCCAGTGACAAACGGTTCCCAGCGTTTGGCTTTGGGGCTCGAATCCCCCCCAACTTTGAGGTAGGCTGGGTGCGAGGGGAAGGGAGCAGATGTTGGGAGGGTCAGACGAGAAGGAAAAACATGCCCTGGCTGGCCTCACCCTACCCTCACAGGTGTCCCATGACTTTGCTATCAACTTTGACCCGGAAAATCCTGAGTGTGAAGGTAAGAGAGGAGATTCCCACCAGCCCCGCCTCCCTGCATGCAGCTTGCCTACTCCTGTACACCCCATGCAGGAGCACAGACTCCATTACCCTGGGCCCTGCTCCCAGCCCCTTCACCCATCCAACACCCGCCTTCATTTGGTAAGACTTCCAGCCCCTGGCCCAGTATCTGCCCACCCAACTCTGCCAGCACCTGGACCGTCCAACTCTCCTGCTTAGTGAAGAACTTGGTGGCAGGGCAGTCCTCAGACAGAGAAGCACCTCCTTGCTTTAAGCGGGTTCAGGAAGGGCTCCCGCTAATCTCTGCCCTCCTCACCTCTTTGCTCACAGAGATCTCGGGGGTCATCACCTCCTATCGCCGTTGCCTGCCCCAGATCCAGCTCTATGGCCCCACCAACGTGGCCCCCATCATTAACCGCGTGGCGGCACCAGCCCAGCGGGAGCAGAGCACTGGCCAAGCCACGGTGAGGAGCCCCAGCTGAAGCGGGCAACCTGGTGTCCTCGGGTGAGGCCCGGGCTTGGGGCCGGTGCCAAGGCCGCAGAGCTGACCCTTCCTCCCCCTCTGCCTGCCCTCAGAAGTACTCGGTGCTGCTCGTGCTCACGGACGGTGTGGTGAGCGACATGGCTGAGACCCGCGCCGCCATCGTGCGCGCCTCCCGCCTGCCCATGTCCATCATCATCGTGGGCGTGGGCAACGCCGATTTCTCCGACATGCGGCTGCTGGACGGCGATGACGGTCCCTTGCGCTGCCCCCGAGGGGTGCCCGCAGCTCGCGACATCGTCCAGTTCGTGCCCTTCCGGGACTTCAAGGACGTGAGTGCCCGGAGGCCCCTCCCTGCTGAAGGACTCCTCAGCTCCTCCTGCCGCCCAAATCTGACCAGTCTCTCTCACTTGATTGATGTCCTGCGAAGGACGCTGGAGCTCAGCCGGCCACCCGAAGCCCCGCCTCTTACCTGAGCCCCTCCTTCCCCCACTCTCCCGCCCCTAACCACACCCCCGTCCCCATCCCAGGCCGCACCCTCTGCGCTAGCTAAGTGCGTCCTGGCCGAGGTGCCCCGGCAGGTGGTGGAGTACTACGCCAGCCAGGGCATCAGCCCCGGGCCTCCCAGGTCCTGCACGCCAGCCACGACGCCCAGCCCCAGCCTGTGACAGCCGACAACCGGACCGACACTCCCTCAGTCTCTCAGTGAGTCCTGGGACGCTAGGGGGGTGGATCTTGGTGGAGTCCATCTCGGCTGGGTGTGGTGTAGACGAGGGTGCTTATGACTATCCCATTCTCCCCCAGGTGCCTGTCCTGACCCTTGTGACTCAAGTGACCGGTGCCTCTCCCTCTTGGACCAGCTGTGTCCCCTGGGTCCTGGAAGTGAGTGGTGAGCCCTGCGCCATCTCTCCAGGCCCCATACCCCTCAGCCTTGTGGCCCCTCAGTGACTTTCTTCAGTGATCCTGACTTTCTGGCCGTTAATAAAGGGAACCACTCCTAGCACCTCAGCCTCTACCCATCATGCCTCAGATGCCCATTGGGCAGTTCATAGCACCCCGCACACACCATTAAGAAATGAGGACCAGCACGTTTTGAATTCTGAGCCAGAGCTCCCCAGACAGCCTGGTAGCTCTGCAGTTTCACCCCAACTATGTGCCAGTGAGGTCTGAGGAGTCCCCACCGTCACCTCCCAACCCCAGGGGGGCCCAGGCCCCCTGGGGGTTAATTACCAGAGATAGAGGGGTAATAAGGGGCTGTCAAGGGGGCAAGTTGATGCCCTCTTAAGCTGTCTTCAGAGAAGCCCAGCTGAGCCCCCCAGGGGCTGAACTCCAGCCCTCACACAGCTGTGAGGCAGCCTGAGAAGGGGCGGGAGGGATGGGGTGCAGGACTGAAGGAGGGCAGCAGGTCTGCTAGCGAATTATGAATACAGAGGGGGTACCTAAGGTCTTTGCAGCCTGGTTTTCCTGGTGTGTGAATGTGTGTGTGTACATGTGTGTGTGTGTGTGTGTGTGTGTGTGTGTGTTCATGCTTTGCATATCCCTGACTCTCCAGAGTGTGGCCTTTAGTGGTTCAGAAGTCCAGCTGTGTACAGTTGTTGTTTTTTTTTTTTGGCCGCACCTTACGCTTGTGGGATCTTAGTTCCCTGACCAGGGGCTGAACCCGGGCACCCGCAGTGAAAGCTCTGAGTCCTAACCACTGGACCGCCAGGGAACTCCCTGTGTACTCTTAATAACATTGACAACAATAGCAAACATTGCCATTTAGCATGTGTGAAGCTTTGTACTTAGTGTGTTTTAAATGCGTTCACTCTCACTAGGTAGTTACCATTATTTTCCCCATTTTCCTGACAAAGCAAATGAAGCTTGATTGAAGCTCACCCATATGGTCAAAGAAGAACTGGTAAGCCTGGAACTTGAGTCCAGGCCCACCTGACGAAAGGACCCACATTTAATCATGAGTGTGCAACTTCTGTTTGAGGTGAATCCGTGTGACCCTCAGCTTGTGACCCAAGTGTGTGTAAACATGGCCCAGTTGTGTGTACGGGTGGAGGTGCATATGGATGGGCGTCTCTGCCCATATGTGTGCCGTGCAGAGCCTCAGCCAGTTAAGGAAGGCAGGCAAGAGCAGTAGTGGGTCTGGATCACAGCTGTAGAGAGCAGGTGAGGATCTGAGGGATATCCAGAGTGAGGGAAGAAGAGCTGGGCTCCTAGAAGGACCTTCCCTGCCCCAGCCTCTCCCTTCAACGATGCACGTGGAAGGGGATGGAGGAGGAGAGGCTAAAGGTGCCGTGAGCCACTCAGAGAGAGAAGCCAGAGTCAAAGAGGGTGGCCAGTAGCCAGTAGTGGGAAAGGGAGAGAAGAGAAAGAAATCCTGGTGGAGATAGAGGAAAGGACTCCCATGGCAGTCTCCTGAGTGGAGGAGGGACAAGCTTGGCTAGAGGAGGGGGAGGAGGGAACAAGAACGGGGATGGGAAGAGACAGCTGGGGAGGGGGTGGGTAGAGGGGGCAGAAAGGAAGAGAGACATATGGGAGCCTCTTCCCCCACACCCAACTCCTTCTCCCCATTTATTATTTCCCTTAGAGGACCTACAACAGAGGCTGCTCCCAGGTAACTGCTCCCAGCCCAATGCCTCTGTTCTGCCCAGAGCCCCCACCCACTCTCTCTGTAGGCTGCTGAACTAGAGGGCTGGGTTACCATGGCAACTGTGAGCCGCCAGGATAGCCACAGGCAGGCCTGGCCGGGTCACTACTGTTCCTGGGCTTCTATGCAGTGGAGGTGGGAGGGGGAGGCTCCATCTGGCCCAATCCCCACCCCTCCCCCCCATTTCCATTGGGGCTTCAGAACTGAGATGCTGCACTCTGCCCAGGTGGGGGCTATCCAGCCTCTCTCCTTCTCCCTCTCCCTCTCTTTCTCTCTGTCATACACACACACACACAGACACACACACACACACACACACACACACACAGGCCTGGAGCAAGGATATAGAATAAACACTTCTTAAATTGCAAGAACATCTAGCCAATAGCGTACAGTTGTGCCTAGACTTCAAGTTTAATTCACAAAAGCTGCATTCTCTCAGCTCCTTGTCAGGCTGGGGGAAGTCTCACCTCCGCCCTCAGAGAGACAGGAGGGAGCAGGGGCACCCTATGCAGGTCTGGAGGCCAAGGCAGCATGGAGGGAGCAACAGAGGACCAGTGCATGGGCCTATGCTGCCGTCAGCAAGCTGGAGCAGGACGGAAAGTCCCTTTGGTGAGGCTGAATTCGGGGCTTCTTGGGGAGACCACTGGGGCTCCCACACTAAGGAGAGGCCAGAACTGGAAAGGTGTCAGAAGTCATCCAATTCACATGAGGATTAGATGAGGTAATCAAGACCCAGGGAGCAAGTGATTTGCTCAAGGTGACTGCGAGGTATCCTGTGGCAGAGCTGAGACTAGCAGCCCTGGCTTCAGACTCCTGCCCAGGGTTCTCTCCCAGCCCACACCAACCACCCCCAGAGCTCCTCAGGCCTTTGCTGCTCTGGGCCCTGGAGGCCACGCGCTTTCTGCAAGAAAGCCTCTTGAATAGAGTTCCTGGTCTGTCTTGATATTGGGAATTGAGATCTTGAAAATGCAGTAGTCCTCAAATGGGGAGGTTACAAGCCTTGGAATGAAAACATAGCCTCATTGCTAATTACCACCTTAGTGCACTACAGGTTGAAAACCTTGAATTAAAATCTAAGCTGAGCCGGGAGCTGCACCATTCCCTCACCTCCCATTCACTGTGCATCATCCACACCTCCTTGCGCCCCGCCCCCCCCCAAGTGCCTGGCACTGACTCCTGCAGACTTCAGTGACCTGGTCATGTAGAGTGGAGCAGAAGGTGAAGGGTTTCTGTGCACGTCCTGCGTGAGGGAAGGGGACCTCTCTTCCAGAAAATGACCGGCATCTAACCTCAGAGCATGCCTTGAGGGTCCAGGAAGTTTGGGGGTATTTGTGTGGTCACCCAAAGTAGTGTCTGGCACCAGAAGGCGCTCAGTAACCATCTAGTGAATGGTACAGCCGCCTCCCGGGTGGTGCGCGCCGCCCGCCCACCGACTCCACCACTCCGCGGCCAGTGGCTCAGAGGAAGAAGGGGGCGTGGCCTCCGGCCCTGGGCCGCTCGGGGCCAGCCGGTCACAGCGAGCCTTGTAGAGGTCGCGCTCCCTGGCCAGGCGGGCCACCTCGGCCCGCAGCGCGTCCAGCTGGGCGGCCAGGCGGGCGCGCTCGGCCTCCAGCCCGCGCCGCTGTTGTAGCCGCTTGGAGCGACAGGCCTGCGCGTACCCGCGGTTCTTCAGCGTGCGGCGCCTCTGCTTCAGCCGCAGCGCCTCGTCGCGCCCGCAGCCCCGCAGCTGCCGGTTTAGCTCCCGCACAGACATCGACACCAGCGCCGCGTCCGAAAACCGCTCGGCCAGCTGCAGAGGGAACGGGCAGAGCCCGAGTCAGCGCCGGCTCCCGCCCTGCTCCAAGCTCGGGTGGCCCCGCCCACCCGGCCCCGCCCTCGGGAATGCTCCGCCCCCGGCTCCCACCTTTACCTGAATGTGCGCCTTCCCCTGAATCTGTCCCGCAGTCTAGATCCCGTTCCAGGTCCCAACACGCCCTCCCCTGCCCCGCACCCCCGCCACGGGTCCCCGACCCCTTTGGGTGGTCCCTGCGTGTCCCACCCACCGTCGGGCGAGCCAGTCGCGCCCCTGAACCCCACATTGACCTAGAGGGGTCATGAGCATCCGGCTCCTGGCCCACGTGTGTCCCGTGGGCTCGGGCCGGACAGACCCTTCCCCTCCAACACACCTCGCTCCCCTGTCCTGAAGGCTGCAACCCTGTGACCCTCAAAGGATTTGGATTACATCTTAATGCCCTCAACACCCCTGTCTGTGTCTATAATTAATAGGATGAGTCCCAATCCTTCCTGAGAAGGTTGGGGGCTGGGGCAGCACGAAGTCTTGAAAAGGCCAACTTCACTCCGGTTCCTACAGTCTCAGCTCTGCTCCATTCCACGCACAACCCTTTCCGTGGTTCCCCAGACTGAGTATCTATATACCTCCCTTAATCAACCATTCCTGACGCCCTTTAATTCTCAGCTCTCCCCTTTTGGTCGATCCTCTTCTAACCTTGTCTTCTCCCTCTTCCTCCTGATTCAGCCTACTCATTTCTCTCTATTTGGAAAAAAGAAAAAAAGAAGGGCCAGAAAACAGTTTTCTCCATCTGATATCTTTTAAAAGTCCTTCTTCCCTTCTCCTGTCCTCTACCCCTTTCCCAATAGGTAACCCTCTCCGGGGACTCTCCTTCCTCTCTGGGCTGGCCTCCTCCCTCACCCTACCCACCCCCCGGACCAGCTCGCTGATCACTCACCTGGGCATGCTGGGCTCCGGTCTCCTCTGGGCTCCCTGGGTAGTAGGTGTGGGGCCCTTCAACAGGGACTGGGCCCTGACCCTGCAGCAGCTCCACGGCCTCCTCAGGACTCAGACCCAGCACCTCCCCAGCCCCCAACTGCTGTTGCAGGGTGGCCAGCCAGTACAGCTCCTCCAGGCCTGGCCGGGTGCCCTCGGTGGCCCCCACAGTGCCCGGCTCACTGAAGGTGGGTGATGGAGGCACTGAGCTGTAGGGTGTGGAGCCCAGTGAGGCTGTCGGGGGGCCAGATCTCCCCTCCAAGGGTTCCCGCTTTACCTCAAACTTCATTAAGTCAAAGTCATTGACATATTCCATGGCCAGGGGACTGGGAGGCAGTGCCATTCTGGGGCTGGATTAGGAGGGGTGCACCTGCAAAAAAGGGGGACAGGTTTGGAGCACCTGGAGGCTGCCTGCCAGCCTCCTTGACCAAAATCCGCTTCCCCCAAAGCCCAAGTGCCCTGGGGACAGAGTTCTGGAAAGCTGGGGTGATGGCGCAGCCCGCTCCCTGCACAGTCACCTCCGGGCTGAGGGACAACTTATTAGGTGGCAGGGGCTCCTGACCAGGGGGAAAGCAGCTTAAAGCCTGAGTGAAGAAGAGGATAGCAGAGCCTCTGGCCCACTGGTGCCTCTGGGATCTACGAAAAACAAGAAGACTGTGGCAGCACTCCCAACTCTAGTGCTGGGACATGCTGAGCGTCTCTGTCATCTCAAGAGGCATCATTTCATTTCCAAGCAATTAAAAAATGTTGCTTAATTAACTGTGACAGAGTATGTGTATATTTTAGGGCAATGGAAAGGCACACATGCTGTGGATTTTAAAATAGATGGATAACATGCTGTAATCTCTCTCTCTCTCTCAGAACACCCAGGCCAATGCCTTGCACATAGTAGACCCTCAATGCACATTCATTCTATGGATTAATCAATGAATCCCTTTTCTAGAAGCAAGAGACTTTTCAAGAATCAGTTCTAGAAAGATCAGGACAGAGTGGTGACCATCTTTCCCCAAGTCTAATCTCTCCAAGGGAAACCAACCGAGACTGGTTTTCCTCCTTCCATCCAGGACCTGCGATGTTGTATGAACTTGAGCAGGTCACCTTCCCCTTCTGACCCTCTCGTTTCCCCTTCTGTTCAAGGAAGGTAGTTAGACTTTAACATTTCTCAGAGAGTGTTCTGGGAAACATGAAGTCTGAGACATATCCAAGAAGGGGTCCATGTGCAAATCATTCTTAGAAATGCTGTCTCCCATCCCTGTGAGCCTCTTGCAGGTTCACAGAGCACCGCAGCATAGTAATCTGAGCAGTCCTTCGGTAAACCATCTGTTCAACTTCAACAGTGTCCCAAACTTATGGCACCCAGGAATCCTCCTCCCTGTTATCAACCACGGAGCATGTGCCCACCTGAGTCACCTCTGGCTAGGTGACCTTGGAGAACCTTCCCAGCCTGGAAGTCCCAAGCTTGAGCCCAACTCCCAGTTCCAACAGCCCCAGGAGGGACAAGGCAGAGAGTGCTCCTCCCCAGGGCTTAGAGTCTGCTCCATCTCGATGTCCAAACCTAGGTAACCCACTCTCCAACCACATCTCAGGCCCCCAGGTTCTGCCCAGAGAGGTGGCAGGAAGGACAGGTCCTCTCTCTCTTCCTGTCCCAGGTGTTGCCCTATCTATTGAGCCCCTCACCCTTGAGAAGGCAGAGGGGATGGGAACAAAAACACAAATTGAAGGAATTGGTCTTTGGCAGGGAGGAGAATGTGAGACATAGAGAGAGGTGTCCAGAAAGAATTGGATGAAAAGCTAAGTGAGGAGGGCTGTTTATCTTTCTGATGTGATAGCAGTGAGGGACATAAAGCCAGTCAGGGTGGGAGTAGAGCAGGGGACAGAAGTGTGAAGATTCCTGAAAACAAACAACAGAAAGCAGACAGCAGGTGTCAGAGGAGGGGGCTCTAGGTGAGAGGCCTGGCACCCAAGTAGGCCTCAGACATACTCACTTTAGGGATGGCAGAGATGATTGGTCAGTGTCAAAGCCAGGCAGGCACAACTTCCCCAGAGACTGGAGGCCCCATTGAGCAGGGCCTGGTGCCTCTGTGCTCAGAACAAGGGGCTGTGGGCACACAGCCCACTGGGTACTCTTAAAGGGCCAGCTCTCTGAGGTCATCCATGGTTCTCAGGCCTCCAACCAATGAGGTAAGGGGATCATTTGCATATCTCATTGGCCTGAGGGGTTGCAGGAAATGAGAGGAGAGGACAAGTCTGCCTGTTCTCAAGGAAGGCAAGGGGGCGTCTTCCCCAACAAAGCATCTCACTGATGGTCTGACTCACCATTCTCAGTTCCCCAGTACAGAGTGCCACATTGGCCCCTGCCGGCACCCTCATGAGGACACAACCCTCAGCCCTTGGTGACTGAAAGCCCGGGACTGGAAAAGAGGGCCAGACAAGCTTCCAGCACCTTTACCCTCCAAGGCTCCGCAGCATCCTGTGGGTGTTTTAGGGGAGTATAAGCTCTCCTAAGCCCACTCTCACCTGGCCTGTTGGGTCTGTTTCCTGTTTTCAGGAACGTTCACATTTCTGCTCCCTGCCTCATTCCCACCTTATCTGGCCTCATGCCCCTCACAGGTATGGCATCAGAAAGATAAACAACCCTCCAGGACTTGCCCATCCTAGTCTCAGCCTCTCTAATTCCTGAGGACCCAGCCCCAGGACAGGCAGGCCAGCTTGGGTTCAGGAGCAGAAGGGGGAATGAGGAACCCTTTTCCTTCCTTCCAGGACACCTCGGGACACTGAAATCCAATCACCACCAATCCATCAGAGACACTTTTGTAACTGTCCTCATTTGCCCTCTGCTTCCCCTCACCTTTTCCTTGTGTGTGTCTCTGTCCCTCTTTCTTCCTCTCTCACTCCTCCTGGTTCCCAGATGGCTGGGGGGTGACCTACATTTTCAGCCTAATCCCCTAACACTTCTTAGAGCTATCATCCCCAAGTAGAAGTTGGAACAGAGATACTAGGAATTAGCCAAGGAGATGTTTAAACCTGTCTGAAGCTGTTTAAATAGGGTCTGTACTAGAATAGAACTCCAGGAGTTAAAAGCTATTTCCTACATTCTAAGGACATCCAAACACTCCCCTGGGGTTAACAGGTCCTCTTTCCCGACCCAGAGAGAGACCTGGGTGTCCATCAGCCCCAAGGATCAATGATAAAAATTAACCTGGTCCCAGCCTTAGATGTTAGGTAAAGAGCTGGTAGATTCAGATGATCTAAGACAGTGGTTCTCAGCCCGGGGTCCCCAGACCAGCAGCACCACCTGGGAACTTGCTAGAAATGCAGTTCTCTAGCCTCACCTCAAACTTACTGAATCAGACACTCTGGGGATGGGACCAAAAGAAATCTATGTTTTAATAAGCTCTCCAGGTAATTTTGATGAACACTGAAGTTTGAGAACCCCTGATCTACAGAGTGCTTATAGTCAACTCAGATTCCTTTGGTGTGTGTGTATGTGTGTGTTTGGTCTCTCCTTCCATACTCTCTACACACCTATACGAAGACCAACGTCAGAGGACATCTCTCTTCCCGCACTTGGCCTCCATTTTATAGAGCAGAGACCATTGTCATCATTCAAGTGGAAAGGCTTCTCGGTGTGATTGCCTGAATCTAGTGCTGTTTTTGCAGAATTGAAAAGCCCAAGGCCTAGGCACAAGGCCACAAAATGGGAATGGGGACCGTGGAGACCAGAGCCCAACACATGCGCACGGAATGTGGTTCTAAGGTAAATACCCAGGAAAGAGACCTCAGAATTTCCCTGGTGAAGAAGGAATAGCAAGTGTTGACTGCAGCCCCTTTTGCAGGCCCGATCTGGTCTAGCCAGACACTGGCCCCCCAGCAGCTGTCAGGTCTGCGCTGATCCTCTTGTTTACTGGAGCGCTCAGAGGAGAGGTGGGAGGGCTAAGCTGCTAATGGGCTGAAGGAGTCAGACTAAACAAGCTCAGGCGAGTTGAGCCACTCGGGGCTCAGACCAGGCACCACCGACCAGGGAAAGGAGTCTGAGGGGTGAGGGCTGGACCAGGGGAAAGGACCAAGGACACAGAGAGGAGAAGCACGTTGGTCAGTGAGGACCCAGGAAGTGGTTCATGGGTTTTCCTGGCGGGGGGGGACGCAGGCTGAGACTGACTGGCTCAAGGACATTTGGGGACAGAGAAATGGGGATGAAAAAGTTGAAACCAGCTGGACTCTGTGAAGGACAAACCAGAGGAAGGGAGGCAAGAAGACTTAGCTAAGGAGGCTGTAGGTGTAGACCTGGGAGAGAGGGCAGAACTAGTCAGGGGCTCCCCAGGAATCTGGATTGAGGGAGACAGAGGGACATAGGCACATGGAAGAGATGGGCAAAGGCCCATGGAGAACTAAAAGAGAGAAGAAATCTTCTGGAAGGGGATCAAGAGGGAGTAAGAGGTGATGGGAACAAGTGACTAGAAGAGCAAAAGTGGTAGAAGAAGGGAGAGAGGAAAGTAAGATTGGGGACCGAGGGCTTCCCTGGTGGCACAGTGGTTAAGAATCCGCCTGCCAATACAGGGGACATGGGTTCGAGCCCTGGCCCAGAAGATCCCACATGCTGCAGAGCAACTAAGCCCATGCGCCACCACTACTGAGCCTGCGCTCTGGAGCCCATGAGCCACAACTACTGAGCCCGCGTGCCACAACTACTGAAGCCCACGCACCTAGACTGTGCTCTGCAATAAGAGAAGCCACTGCAATGAGAAGCCGGCGCACCACAACGAAAAGTAGCCCCCACTCGTCGCAACCAGGCAAAGCCCGCGTACAGCAATGAAGACCCAACGCAGCCAAAAATAAAATTAAATAAATTAAATAAATTTAAAAATAAAAAGAAGATTGGGGACCGAGAACTAAAACCAAATACAGAAGAACAGACAGATAGATGGTCAGGCCATAGAGAAAGAGCAATGGACAAAGGACAAAAAGGTCAAAGGATATGGACAGAGGGATGCTGGATCATGGGGAGAGAGGGCCAGGCAGGTAAAGGGCCTGGAGAAGTGAGGTAGAAAACAAAGAGGAAGGAGAGGACAGGAGACAGATTCAGTAATCCAGGATTCCATTCTCCTTTGTCTGCACCCCCATTTTTGCAGCCCTATACCACCCATTCTCATTTCTAGTTCTGGCTTATGGAATCCAGATCTTCAGTAATGGATTCAAATCCTCAAACCTCTTCCTGGTCTACCTCATACATTCATTCATTGGACAAATATTGATTAAACACCTACTACACACCAGACACTGTGCTGGGCATTAGGGACACCTCAGTAAATCAGACTGACACCAGCCCTGTCTTCATGGAGCTTATAGACTGATGAACCAGAGAAAAGTCAATTTATTGCCCTTAGGCCCAGGCAGGAGTGGCCCGTGCCCTAGGCCCTGTGCTTTGAAAGGCTCCACTCTGGCCCTCTTCTGGCTGTGTCCCTTGGAGTGAGGGGTCCAGGCATCCCCTGCGCACACCCCAAACCCCTTCTGGACCACACTCCAGATACTTAGGAATTCCTTGTCCAAAGATCCCCAAGCCCACTTCTAGGGCCCACATGGACCTCTTTCCTGGGTTTGCCCTCCCGAGGGTAGATCACACTACTTGTACACACATTTCTAGACCCAGTGGGTGGCCAAGGGGTGGCTGTTTGCCGGAGGCTGTGTACAGAATTGGGATGTATAGACAGGAGGTCCATGGGCATGCACATGAGGTGTAGAAGTAGAATATGGTGACAGAGGTGGGAAAAGAAGTGGGCCCGAAGACCAGTGGCTGAAAGCTGCTTCTCTCCACACCACCACATTCTGCTGTGGAATCTTGAGGATTCCAAACAAAATCCAAATTTGAACCAAATTCCAGACCACTGTGTGTATATTTGTCAAGGTAGAAGGATAGAATATATTTTATTTAATAGTTTGTTAGCTTGAGTCATACATTTAAAATATTTAAACACAAGGTTTGTGAGCCTCTATCTGTACTCTTGCCCCAGGCCCTACATATGCTAGGGATGGGCCTGCATAAAAATGAACCATTAGAGCTTCCCTGGTGGCGCAGTGGTAAAGAATCCATTTGTCAATGCAGGGGACATGGGTTCGAGCCCTGGTCCAGGAAGATCCCACATGCCTTGGAGCAACTAAGCCCGTGCGCCACAACTACTGAGCCTGCGTGCCTAGAGCCTGTGCTCTGCAACAAGAGAAGCCACCTCAATGAGAAGCCCTCACACCACAAATAACAGTAGCCCCCACACCCCGCAACTAGAGAAAGCCCGTGTGCAGCAACGAAGACCCAACGTAGCCAATACATAAATAAATAAATAAAATCTTTTTTTTTTTAAAAAAAACCATTATAACTGTTGCAGGAAGAGGGACCCCTTCCAGGGCCCAAGAATGGGCTCTTGTCTAACACTTGGAAATGAATTGTCCAAGGAGACACACATGCTGACAAAGCAAGAGACTTTACTGGGAAGGGGCACCTGGGTGGAGAACAGGAGGGTAAGGGCACCCAGGAGGACCGCTCTGCCACGTGGCTCGCAGTCTCGAGTTTTACGGTGATGGGATTAGTTCCTGGGCTGTCTCTGGCCAATCATTCTGACTCAGGGTCCTTCCTGGTGGTGCACGCATCACTCAGCCAAGATGGATTCCAGCTAGGAGGATTCTGGGAGGTTGGTAGGACATATGGACTGGCGTCACCTTTTCACCTTTCCCAGATTCTTCTGGTTGGTGATGGTTTGTTTGTTCCATGTTCCTTACCAGGACCTCCTGTCATAAAACAGCTCATGCAAATGGGTTAGTGTGGTGCCTGGCCAGGGTGGGCAGTTTCGGTCAATGGTTCCCCTAACATAACGAGATGGGTGCTATGCAGGAGAAGGGCAGGGGGCTATGAGACTTTATTTCATGAGAACCTAATCTAACGTGGGGGCAGGGGAGAGGGTAGCATTGCAGGGAGAGCTCGCCTAAGAAGTCACATTAAACTGAGACTGGTCAGGGGAGTAAGAAGGGACCGTGCCTGGTGGTGTGGAGAAGATGGAGATTCCAAGCCACAGGAATAATGTACGCAAAGGCTCTGGGCAGGGAAGAGGTAGACACATTCATGAAACTGAAAAAAACCCAGTGTAACCAGAAAGCAGATACCAGGGAAAGTGGGAAGAATGGCAGTAGCTGAGGGTGGGGCCAGATCATGCAGAGCCTTGTGGGCCAAGTTTAGGATGTGGGGGCTCTACTCAAAGGGCAATGAGAAGCTACTAAAGGATTTTCGGCAGGGATGTGGAATGATCAGGTTGTGTCTGAAAAGATCACTTTGGATCTAGGGTGGAGGATGGCCAAAATGGAATCAGAGTCAGATTAGGGGATTAATGCAGTTATCCAAGTCGAGTTGGGGGGATATCTTAAGCTGGAATAAAACCCCCAAAACAAAAAAATCTCCGAGATGGAAACTTGTGTACAGGTGATTTGTTGGGAGGATTTTCCAAGTCAGTGAGAGAAGTGGGACTGGGCAGCGGGAAGAGTTGAAAAGCATTACAGCTGAAACAGAGGCTTCAGTTGACCCCCTAGGAGCTCTGGAGCTGGGCTGGACCTTCAGAGTGTCCCAAATTTAGGCAAGGGGGCCAGGACTTTGGAGCCCTGCATCAACCAGTCGTTGGATACCAGCTGCCCCAGGAAAGGGGGCATTCAGCCACAGGTGGTGCTCAGGGAAGTGCTCAGCTTGGCACCATCAGCAGCCAACACTCAGCCGCTGGGACAGGATCCTGAAGGGGGCATCTGGGCCGCACACCACAGCACCCACTGCAGGGGGTCTGTGAGACGTCCAATGGCTGAGCCCAGAAGGCCCTGGGGAGGACAAAATGCAAACTAAGGCAAAACTGGTCACACTCTGCCCCTGTTACCGAACACAAGTTCGCGTGCCCAACAACACACAGTGAGGCCAAACAAACTGAAACGTTGGAGTTTGGAGTAGAGAAAGGTTTATTGCAGGGCCAATCAAGGAGAAAGTGTGGCTTGTGTTCAAAAACCCCAAACTTCCCAGTGGTTTTCTGGGAGTTTTTATAGGCAAAGTCTGGGGTGGGAGCTGCAGGGTATGTGACTTTTCTTCTGACTGGTTGGTGGTGAGATAACAGGGCAGTGTTCCAAGGATCTTGTGCTCAGCATGAAGTTACCATTCTCCACCTGGGTGGGGGCGTTAGTTCCTGCAGAAGAGCTCAAAGATATTGTTATGGATATCCCTTGAGGAGGAAGCAGGGCCCTGCTTGATCGCTGCACTATTGTTTTTTGACTGTTTCTGCCTTACCTCCCCTCCCTGATTAGTAACTGTTTGAATCTGCCCTTTGGGGAAGGTCTATGAGGCTGAAGCCTTTTTCCTACAACTAAGAAACCGGGGACACAAAAAGGATTTGTACCTGGGAGGGCTCCACGGGGTCCTGCTCAGTTTCAATGAATGCCGTGATCCTGAAGGGGGGGATCTGGGCCACACTCCCCAGCACCCATTGCAGCGGGTCTGTGAGACATCCAAGGGCTGATCCAGAGGGCCCTGGCGATCAGAAAACGCAGACCAAGGCAAGGCTGGTCACACCCTGCCCCCTGGTGGTGGCCGCAGACACTAGGCCAGCTGGTGGACCAGGCTAGGAGGAGGGCTAGAGAACCGAGCAAAACTGTGAGGCACATAAGGGGAATCGGATAAGGAAACCCTCAAGGGAGCCCCTTGTTCAGTCTGCCTAAAGTTAAGGAAGAATGGGGGGAGATTAGAAATGTGGGATTAATTCATTCTTTCACTCCACCAGTGTTGATTAAGTGCCTAATTATTATGGGCCAGATTCTTCTAGGAGCTAGAATAAAAAGAAGACTAAAATTTGGGTCCTTTTGGAACTTCCCTGGTGGTCCAGTGGTTAAGAATCTGCCTTCCAATGCAGGGGATGTGGATTCGATCCCAGGTCGATCGGGGAACTAAGATCCCACGTGCCGTGGGGCAACTAAGTCCTTGTGCCACAACTAGTGAGCCTGCGTGCCGCAACTACAGAGCCCACACGCTCTGGAGCCTGTGTGCCACAACTAAAGAGAAGCCTGCTCACCACAACAAAGAGCCCACATGCCGCAACTAAGACCCGATGCAGCCAAAATTAAATAAATAAATATTTAAAAAATAAAATGAAATTTGGGTCCTTTTTTCAAGTAGCTAACACTCCAGTGAGGATTACAGAGATACAAAAACTACTACAATAAAGTGTGATTAATTCAAAAATATAGGTATGTACACAGTATTGAACCAACATAGATGAGACAGATGTTAATTCTAAGGGGCACATTGACCTTCACACAGAAGGTGATGTTTAATTTAAATCTGAAGGGCAGAAAGGTTCACAGAAGTGCTCTGGGAACTGCAGAGTTTGGTATATAGGACAGAAGGCAGCAAGTAGGGAGGTGGGGGTGATACCACTGGATAAATGGGAACCAGATTATGAAGGACATCAGTTGCCATGTAGTAGGAAGCCTTGAAGGAATTTTAAGCCTAAGAGTGATATGATCTCATTTTTTCCTTAAGGACAAATCAAGGAGACAGTATAGGATTGCAGTGCGGCGGGGTGGGGGGGGGGACTTGGTAGTTAGAGTCAGAAAGACTTGGATTCAGATTCCATTTCTCCTGCTGATCAGCTGTGTGACTTTGAAGAAATGACTTAAGCTCTAAGCCTCAGTGTCCACATCGGTAAAACAGGGCTATTGTGAAACTGAATGAGATTATGCATGTAAAGCTACTGGCTCAGAGCCTGGCACCTGGTGTCCATACAATAAATATCCCTCTCTCTTAATTTTCCAAAGTGAGCTTATGCGCAGAGTTTGGAGAATAACTTGGTGGGAGGGAGAGGGGATGGCATTTGGAGAGGTGGGATGCCAAGGTGCTTGGGAGCTATTGTTTGATGCCAAGTGAGAGATAAACCCTGAACTAAGGCAGTGGCCAGGGGGAACAGACACAGACTTGAGAGCTAATTGTGAAATACAAATCCAAAGTTCCTGCTGTCTGACTGGACGATAAGAAAGGAATAGTCTAGACTGATTCAGGTTCCTCTAGGGCAACTGGCTAGATAGTGGTGCCATTTGCTGAGATAGGGAACCATGAAAGCAGGTGCAGGATCACAGAAGAGATGATGACCTTCAATAGCTTGGCCATGATGCCACCAGTGTGCACATCTTGAAGCCCAGAGAGTGACCAAAGAGGAGCTGTTTGCAGTGGAGTGGGTATGAACAGAGTTTGGATGTAGGGACTGGAGGGAAGAGTCCCAAATACATACACATGAGGTTGAGTCCAGGATGGAGCCTGGGTGGAAGAGATGAGGGTCAGGGGCAAGCCCAAGGCTGGAGGCCAGCTCTTTTGTCCCATTATGTTCCAGTACAGAACTCTGAGAAATCTCAGAATTAGGGCTGCTTCTGTTGCAAATAGCAGAAGTCCACTTGAAATTAGCTTGAGCAAGAGAAGAAATTTATTGACTCCTATACCCGGAATTAGGAATCTGTCACTCTCCATCCCTCAGCCTGCTTCCTCTAGCCTGGTTTCCATCTCAGGCAGGTTCCTGCTTTGCAGGGCCAAGCTGACACCCAGCAGCATCAGGCTTAGGTTCTACCAGCCCAGCAACCCCAGCAGAAGATCTCATGTTGAAAGTCGACAGAAAAAGCCCCAGAAAGAGACCTCATTCCCATTCCTGAACATTTCCACTGGCTGTGGCCAGAGTGACGGACACACAAATTGGCCAAGCTGAGAGCCCACCGGTAGGAGACCCACAAGACCACACAGACTGAGGAGGTGGTTCCCCAAAGGAACATTGGGGTGCTATTACCAGAAAGGGGGAGTGGATGCTGTGCCAATGCTTGCCATAGCCACATTGAGTTTGAGGTGCTCTGGCCTTTGGGGTGATACCCGTGGTCTCAAGCTGAAGAGAGATGTCTGGCTGGAGACATAACTTGAGAAGTTACCAGAGGACTTTGTGGTGGTGGTTGGGTGGGGCAGATGCATTCTCCAGGGGAATGTGGAGAGAATGACCAGGCCAGAGGTCCAAAGAAGAGATTCTGGGGTGGAGAGACATCACCACTTCATGGTAAGGCAGAAAAGAGCCCTCATCACAGGGAGAAGAAACAGGGATTTGGGAGTTGGGGACTGAGGGAACCATGGCATTAGGGCCCTGGACAACAGAAGAGCCGGGGATCAGAGTACCCAAGCCCCGGGAAGAAGGGGAAAGGCAATGCCCAGCCCCCGGCTTCTAGACTTCCAGCGCCCCGTGGGCTCCTGCCCCTGGCCTCTCTCCTTGTTCTTAGCTTGTTTGTCACCCAACGTCTCCCAGTCGCTGTCTCCCGGGAGCAAGAGTCCTCAAAGTTACATCATGAGCAGGGGGCGAGGCGTAGCGGTGGGGCGGGGCCTCGGGGAGGAGGCAGCCGAGGAGAGGACCCAATCCTCCAATGGGAGACAAGGGTTTGGGGGCTAAGATGCAGGAGGTGGGGCTATGGCTGGGCTGACCTGGGGCTGGAGCCCCGGGCGGAGAGAGGGTCGCGCCGGCCCTGCTGGGTCCCGCCCCTTCGCCCGCCCTCCTCCTTTTTAAGCGCCTCCTGCCTAGTCTGCGCTCCCGCTCTCTGCGCCGCGCTCCCTCCTTCCGTGCCTTCCTTGTCTCCCCGGCTCCGCTCCGTTCGCGCGGCCATCCCGCAGCCCCGGCCCAGGTACCATGGCCGCTGTGTACCGCCCCGGCCTGCGGTGAGTGACCCCCAGTCCGGGGCCGACCCGCACCTTCCGCCGCGCTCGCCCCCTCGGGGCTGCCATTTGCCTTCTCCTGCTCGCCCTCCTCCGCCTGCTTTCGCCTCCGAGGAGGAGGAGGCGGGCAGGTGGCGAGTGCGTCTGGATCCACGGCCTTTCGGGTCGTGCGTCTCGCTGGAGGCCGCCCCGGGTCTCTCGGTTTCCGTCCCCACCCCCCACCCCCACCCCCCGCTTTGTTGGTCCCTGACCACACCGTCTCTATCTGCCACCCTCAGAACTTCCTTTCCACTCCTCGCTCGTCCTCGCTGGGCCCGGTCTCCGTGTCTCCTCCTTTGCTTTACAGATGTAGCGCTTGTGCCCCAGATTGCGGTGAGCAGCAGTAGGGCCTTGGGGGTCAAGGGTGCATGAGCCCCTGGGGACTGAGCTCAGCGCTCCCTAAAGAAGGTAGAAGGTAAACAGCCATTCCCCAGCCTCTCCCGCGACTGGATCCTGGCAGACGAACCTGGCGGGAAGCCTAGGACAGCCAGAGGGGCCTGGGGCCCGGGAAAGAAGGGAGGCAAGGTGGAAGAGGCGGCCAAGGTGCCTTCATTCTTACCTGGCTGGCTTCATCGCCTGTCCAGGACGGGAACCCCTAGGCCCTGCTTGTCTGCCCTCTCCCCCTTTTCACAGCTTCCTGTCTTCCCTCTGTAGCCTCCCTTCTCAGCTTTTGTCCCAGGGTCTGAGCTGACCCTCTGTCTCTCCCACAGCTGGTTCCACTTGGCCAGCCCTTGTGGGTGGTCTCTGGAGAAGGGGAAAAGGAGAAGGTCCTACTCAGGAGGCTGGGGGGGGAGTGGGGGAGGGAGCTTCCCAGGAGACTTCCTGAGCCAGCATCCCCATGGAGACAGGTTCTCCCCAAGGCTGTCTGCCTTTAAAATTAATGCTCAGGGGAAATTTCTCTCTGAGGCGGAACAGAACCAGGTTCCAGGAGGCTTCCACTTCTGCCCCTGGGGCCACACTGGGTTTCCACCCTGCCCTGCCCAGTGAAGCCACCCAGCTCCCACATTCACGGTCTGAGCGTCCTCCCTTCCCCAGGCTTATTCCCTGTGAGTCTGAGCGCCCTGCAGTCTAATGTTCCACCCCACCACCAAGAGCCAAAGTTCTAGGCATGCGCTCTCTAGGAAAGAGAGCCAAGACAGGGACAGGGTCATGCGGTGCTGGGCGTGTGGGGCACAGTTTCTGGCGGGCAAGGCCCTGGCATTAGGAGGACAGCTTCTCTCTCTTGGCCTTTGCTCTCTCTGGGTCACTCCATCCTGGGTCCAGGCCAACTGGAGAAGACCTTACTTTTCCCTCTCCTACGGGTGTGAAGGGACAGACTCCAGGGACCCTGTTCTAAGAATTGGGGCATGCACCCCAGCCAGTGACATTCTCCAACAGTAAGCCTTCTACACAGTTCAAAAATACCTACCCAGTGGCAGCACTTCATGCAGTCCTTGTTGGCCCAGGTGGGCAACCGCAGATCCAGTGCCTGGAACCCTGACATCCAATCGCCCACTCTCTGTGCAAGGGCCCAAATCTAGAAACCTGGGACTTTCCATCTCAAAGACCTAGTCCTCTGCCTGAGGCTTTCATAGTCTTACAGCATGCACATCAGAAGAAAAGAATGAAAACAGCTGTCTTTTTGACTTATAAAAACTATACTTGAGAATGAAAAGGACACCAGACACATGAAGCTGTCCACTGGGCATAGTTTACTGACATTTGGGCCATAGGACACCTGCTCATTTCCAAACATTGACCAGACGTAGTAAAAAATGGGCATGAGCTAAGCCTCCAATAACATCAGCATGCCTTATACATAGAGCCACACAGCCAGGCATGTGTCTTTATGCTCGTTTGGTGATACCTGTCCCTTGCTAATCAGGAGACACCCTCACTAAGCCTCATAAAGGCCACAAGACAGACGTGGCCTGAACCCACCTTCCTTACCTATTCCGACCTCTTCATGGTGCCTGTACCCAGACCTACTTTAGCACATCCCCAGCAGCCCAGCTTTCTGTCCCCTTGACTTGCCCATCTTCCACGAGAACACCTGACCCATTACTTCTCTGTTTCTTCTCTTGCAGGCTTAAATGGCGTGGGCTGAGCCCCTGGGGCTGGCCCTCACGGCGCAGTATCCAGACCCTGCGAGTACTGAGTGGAGACCTGGGCCAGCTGCCTGCTAGGGTTCGAGACTTCGTGGAAAACAGTGCCCGCCTGTGCAAACCAGAGAACATCCACATCTGTGATGGGACCGAGGCGGAAAACACTGCCATACTAACCCTGCTGGAACAGCAGGGGCTCATCCGAAAGCTCCCAAAGTACAACAACTGGTAAGCCCTGAGCCCAGCGACCTGCGAGATGGGGGCAGCTGCGGGGACGGAGGCCACTTTGGGTTTACCAAGACGAAATCAAATTTAAGTAGACCATCCCAATGGAATGAGCGAGAATGGGAGCTTTGGAGGAAACAATCAGGAATTATTGGGATTGGTCTGTATTTTTATGTTAAGTGAATAAACTGATACAAATAAAAGCCTTTGCTTTTTTTTTTTTTTTTTTTACTTACAAGTTCAGGGAGTTTTTGCCAGGGCAGAGGCCATCAGGGAGCTGGGGCCAAGGGAACTACCCCTTAGACTGGGACGAAATCTGGAGAAAGCAACTGAGATGCAAATGGATGGGAAAAAATAAGGCCGACAGAAGACCTAGAGACAAAGTTGGACTTGAAAGAGTGGGTCTGGGATGAGGGAGATCTACTGACCCCTATCTACTTGATATCCGCTCTCCCCCAGCTGGCTGGCCCGCACAGACCCCAAGGATGTGGCACGAGTAGAGAGCAAGACGGTGATTGTAACTCCTTCTCAACGGGACACGGTGCCCCTCCCGGCTGGCGGGGCCCGTGGGCAGCTGGGCAACTGGATGTCCCCAGCTGAGTTCCAGCAAGCCGTGGATGAGAGGTTTCCAGGCTGCATGCAAGGTAACCAGGGCAGGGAAACAGAGGCAGGGGCACTGAAGGAATAAACAGGTTGGAACCCTTCAGCCAGGTGGCGTTTTCCTCCACAGGCCGAACCATGTATGTACTGCCATTCAGCATGGGTCCCGTGGGCTCCCCACTGTCCCGCACCGGAGTGCAGCTCACGGACTCCGCCTACGTGGTGGCAAGCATGCGGATTATGACCCGGCTGGGGACGCCCGTGCTTCAGGCCCTGGGAGATGGCGACTTTGTCAAGTGTCTGCACTCCGTGGGCCAGCCCCTGACTGGGCAAGGTGAGCGCCTGCTCTGCCCGGGGTGGGGGGACACAGAGGCCTGCTTGTACTCAGAGGGAACCCCACATCCTACCCATCCTGATTAGTGAGATACTGAATTCCCAAAGCTAGGGCAGCAGTGCGCTGGGGGTGAGGCTGAGTTGGCAAAGCAGTTTGCTCAAGATTGAGAAGAGTGAATTATCCGTGTCCAAGAATAGGGGCATGGGAGCTGATGCATATTATGAGGTGGGAGGCCTTAGCCACCCATTGACACCACCCCTGCTGCCAAGTGTCTTTCCTGCCACCCCCTGATCCCTCCGGCCCCTGACACCCCAGTACCTGATGCCCCTGCCAGCAGCCCCATGACCCCATTGTCCCCAGGGGAGCCGGTGAGCCAGTGGCCATGCAACCCAGAGAAAACCCTGATTGGCCACGTGCCCGACCAGTGGGAGATCGTCTCCTTCGGCAGCGGCTATGGTGGCAACTCCCTGCTGGGCAAGAAGTGCTTTGCCCTTCGCATCGCCTCTCGGCTGGCCCGGGATGAGGGCTGGCTGGCGGAGCACATGCTGGTGAGGGCCTGGTGAGGATCTGGGCAGCTTCGGGGGGCAGGCCAAGGGTGGGGCCTGGCCAGTCAGCCTCAGCCTCGCCTCTCCACTGCCAGGTACCCAACTGGCGGGCCAGGGACTCTGCGCAAATGCCCGAAGCTTTGGCCCGAGGCTGCTGAATGTCGGGGGGGGGGCCTCCCCTTGCTGCCACCCCAGGCCCTGTAGCAAGGCAGTGCACCTGTTTCATGAATAAACATTGGTTCTCCCTGTTGACCCCTAGCTGTCCTTCCCATGCAGACCACGCCTAACCTCTGGTGACCTCTTCCTTGCTCCCTCTCCCCACCTGGCAGATCCTGGGTATCACCAGCCCCGCGGGGAAGAAGCGCTATGTGGCAGCTGCCTTCCCCAGCGCCTGTGGCAAGACAAACCTGGCCATGATGCGGCCGGCACTGCCAGGCTGGAGAGTGGAGTGTGTGGGGGATGACATCGCCTGGATGAGGTTTGACAGTGATGGTGAGAGGCCCTTGGATCATACTCGCCGTTCTGGTTCTTACCAGAGTGTAGGATTCCTGCCTCCACTGCTCAGGGTGAACTTTGTCAGTGAGAACCTTCTCCTGAACAACCACCCCTCCCCCATGCCTCCTGGCAGCCCAGCCGCCCTGGAGATGCAAAACCTTTCCCCTCGGATCTAGGGTCCAGCTCGGGGCACGGAGGGGCTGAGCAGGACCTTCCGAGGCTGAACCTCTCGACTCTTCCTGGTTAGTCCTTCCGTTTTTTCACATTTCCTCCCGACAGGTCGACTCCGGGCCATCAACCCTGAGAACGGCTTCTTTGGGGTGGCCCCCGGCACCTCTGCCACCACCAATCCCAATGCCATGGCCACAATCCAGAGTAACACCCTTTTCACCAACGTGGCTGAGACCAGCGATGGCGGCGTATACTGGGAGGGCATTGACCAGCCTCTTCCACCCGGCGTCACCGTGACCTCCTGGCTGGGCAAACCCTGGAAACCTGGTATGGGGCAGGGAGGGGGTGTAAGTCAGCCCCCAGGGCTCAGCACCTTGCTGATGTAAAAGCCTTTTCCTCAACCTGCAGCCATCTTCCAGGACCTCTGGGACTCAAAGGGAGCTATGCAACCCTAAGCAAGATCTCAGTTCACGTCCCCGTTCAGTTTGTGGCCTGGCTGAGTCGCTTAACCTCCTGAGCTTCAGTTTCCCCATCACATGAATGGGGGTAGTTTTCATAGTACCTATCTTATAAGGTGTTGGAGGGTTAAATGAAATAATGCATGCAGGGCTTCCCTGGTGGCGCAGTGGTTGAGAGTCCGCCTGCCGGTGCAGCGGACATGGGTTCATGCCCCGGTCCGGGAAGATCCCACATGCTGCAGAGCGGCTGGGCCCGTGAGCCATGGGCGCTGAGCCTGCGTGTCTGGAGCCTGTGCTCCGCAACGGGAAAGGCCACAACAGTGAGAGGCCCGCATACCGCAAAAAAAAAAAAAAAATGCATGCAAAGGATTCAGCGTAGTGCCGAATACATAGTAAATTCTCAATTAATATAAGCTGGATATTTTTAAGGGAGGGTGTCTTGGAAATTATTACAGAAAGAATTGGACTCAAAGCACAGTCATAAAGTTTGACCCATTAGGAAGAAGCCTGCCCCTCCCCCTGCCACTTGGACCCTCACCCCACCCCGACTCCCCATGTAATAACCATTGCCTAAAGGTCAGTATTGTTACCCTCACCCTTCCCCTGCCCCTCCAACACAGACACCCCAGTCTTTCCGAACGAAATCAGACCAGCTCTTTAGCCTCTCCTAGAAGCTAGTTTCTCAACCCTGTCATTACTCCCTTGTGCCCTGCAGCCCTGCCCCGTCCTCCAGCCCTGCACTCTGGACCTTCAGCTTTCAGTGGCCTTTGGCATTACGCGAGCCGAGACCTAGGGGTGGGAGCAAAGAGGAGCCTAGCAGGGGAGGGTGGGCTGTGGTCACTGAAGCCTACATTCAAGTTTTCCAGGCTGGCCTAGCAGTCACCCCCCTCATTTAATCATCCTTCATTTTCTCTAACACCATCATTAAGCCCTCCTTAGCCTCCCCACCCAATTGAGAAATCCAAGAAACTTTCATATTTCGCCACAGGCTAGTTGCCCAACCCTTTCACCACCTCTGGATTCAGGGGTGTAACGAGGGCATGTTGTGCTCAGCTTCAGTTCTTAGAATAATACCTTGTGCTAGGTCCTCAACTGGGGGCTGATGAAAGTGCGAGAGAGAAGCATAAGGATGGTTCTTACATGAAAGTGGAGGCAGGAGTTGGGGGGCAGAGGGGGGCGGGGGCGCTGGCTCCGTGACTCCCTTGCCCCCCAGGTCCAACCAGTAACCTTTGGCAGAGAAAGCACTGTGTCCCTTCAGGGCCCCCGTGATGGTGCTTTATACATACGCCACTGACTCGGTCCCAGCTCCTCTCCAGGCACCTGAAGGGGCCAAATGACCTGGGCTCCTCAGGTTATGACTGCCCAGGTTATGTCCTCGTCTGAGTTCTTCAAGCCCTGTCACTCCAGCTGGGTCTGAGCAGACCCAGGGAAACCACCAAAACCTCGCTAGCTTTAAAATCAGTTCCTGTTTGCATTCTCATAGCTCAGGAGATTCTGTCTTCCGCCATTTGCTGATGGAAAGTCAGTTGTCTATAAACTGAAGAAACAACAAAGACAATAGCAAAGAAGAAAGTCGGTTGTCTGAAATACTGACCTGTCTCAGTTTTTGCTTTAGGTTTGAGTGTTTATTTAAATAATAATCCCGTAAATTAAAAGAAGAGTTCCTGGGGGAAAATTTCCATTATAACCCTATGCCAATATTTAACCTCATTCCCTTGAGCACTGCTCAGTGCCAAGTGGCTGTAGCTTGGCATAAACATTAGTGTCCTGCTAAACACCAATTCCTCTCTTGCTCTTTTCTCCCATAGCTCAGCCAGCAGTACCATTATGGATAAATAACCTGATCTTCAGGGGAGATGTCCTGGCTCCCTTCTCCCTGCTCCTTACCAACCTCCAACCCGAGATTGTGGGGGGCTGATGAGGCAAAAAGAAACTGCGCAAGAGTGTCTGCAAATGTCTCTGTGTATTGGGGGTGGACGTGCCCTTGGAAGTGATAGTATTTGTATTTGCTCTGCCAGGTGACAAGGAGCCCTGTGCACATCCCAATTCTCGCTTTTGTGCCCCGGCTCGCCAGTGCCCCATCATAGACCCAGCCTGGGAGGCCCCTGAGGGTGTCCCCATTGACGCCATCATCTTTGGAGGCCGCAGACCCAAAGGTAAACATCGTGGGGGCTCCATGCCAACTGGGTTAAGGGTTGGGCTCTCTGTCAGGGCCCACCTCCCTCTTGTACTTAAAGCTCAGAGAGCCTCAACCTGGATTGCCAACTACAGCTATCTGCCTCTCGAGCAGACCCCTGGAGAATGCAAAATCGAGGTGGAGTGGGAGGCATGGGGTTTGAAAATGGGCAGCTGAGGTCCTAGGAGAGAGAAAGAGTCAAGATCACCAGAAGGGATGCAGTGATCGTACAAAGATAAGGGCTGCCTTTGACCACGTGCACTGGTGTCCCAGGAGTCCCCCTGGTATATGAGGCCTTCAACTGGCGCCATGGGGTGTTTGTGGGCAGCGCCATGCGCTCGGAGGCCACTGCCGCGGCTGAACACAAAGGTGAGATCCACTTCTGTGTGCCCAGCTTGCCTCTCCTCTCCCTTCCTGAACCAGACCTTCCTCCTGCCCACCCCTTCCCACGTGTATCTTTGCCCCATTCCCTTCCCCTCACCCTGCCTTGAGGATGTTCCAGAACCGCCAACATTTCACAGCTTCCTCCGGCTGGAGGCGGGGTACCTTTCTCTTCTCCAGTAAGAAGGGAGGTTCCTTACCCATCCTGCTCCCCTCCCCAGGGAAGGTCATCATGCACGACCCATTTGCCATGCGGCCCTTTTTTGGCTACAACTTTGGGCGCTACCTTGAACACTGGCTGAGCATGGAGGGGCTCAAGGGGGCCCGGCTGCCCCGCATCTTCCATGTCAACTGGTTCCGGCGCGACGAGGCAGGCCACTTCCTGTGGCCAGGCTTTGGAGAGAATGTTCGGGTGCTAGACTGGATCTGCCGGCGCCTAGAGGGGGAGGACAGTGCCCGAGAAACTCCCATTGGGCTGGTGCCAAAGGAAGGTGCCTTGGATCTCAGCGGCCTGGGAGCCATAGACACCACCCAGCTGTTCTCGCTCCCCAAGGACTTCTGGGAACAGGAGGTTCGTGACATTCGGAGCTACCTGACAGAGCAGGTCAACCAGGATCTGCCCAAGGAGGTGTTGGCTGAGCTGGAGGCCCTGGAGGGACGCGTGCACAGAATGTGACCTGAGGCTACAGCTAGCGAGGGAGCATCACCCCACCCCACCCCACCCCCCGGCTCCAACCCTCCCAGGAATAAGCAAGCTACCAGACTTGCAGAAAATATGAGGAACCTGACATAACTATCATCTTCTGGGTGCCATGAGACCAGGCCACAGACCTTCCCCCACATGCTGCCCAATAATGAGATGCTCATTTATTTAATATAACATCTGTGCTGTTTTCATTTCCTGCCTGTCTTCACAGGCTTCCCTTTAACACCAATCTCACAATCTTCTCCCAACCCTTCCAAGTAGCTGGTGTCCCAGTGCAGCCTGGCCTGGCACAGCCTGGTGGTATAAGGACCTCTCTCACAGGCATCTCTGCCACCGAGCCACTGAGTAGGAATTGCTGGGAGAAGGCAGTAACTACTCATGTCCTGAGGTCTTAAAAAGGTGGGGCCTCTGTGAGCTGCTCAGTACAGCCTCCAGGCCTAAAATTCCCAGTCTCCCATCAGAGACACAGAAGCCTCTATAACCCCACTCACCAGTGAAGCAGTTCCATTGTCGATTCTCAAACCTGTTCTTCCTCCTGCCTGACCTGAAATTGGGACCCGCAAAGTATTCATGAAAGCTTATTCAGTATTAAGACAGCTTCCATAGTAGCTTCTGTGTGCCAGGTGCTATTCAGGGGTGTCAGCTGAGAATAACTTCACCCGTGATCTGGATCAGGCTGAGTGAATGTATAAACTGAGATGGGTACGAGGGAAGTATGTACCCAGAAAATCAGGACAAATTTTAACAAAATAAAAATTACCATTTTAAAAATGGGAATAATAAAATGGGGAATTCCCTCAGAAGAAAACACTGGAGGAGGAAACACTGTGTTCTCACAGAAAACAGCCAATAACCAGTGACAATGTGTAACAGCAGAAAAGAATCTAAAGGTCAGAGTGGATCACATGCTAAAACACAGCAGTGGAGTCCATCGCACTTAAAAATATCTAGCCAAATCCTCAGCTTCATAAATAGCATGTGATAACTGAAACAATATGATCAGAGGCAGCGTAGTATAGATGTTAGGCACCTAGTAGACTCAGGCCAGGGGTGCCTCTCAGTTTCTTCAGCTGTAAAATGAGGATGTGCCTACATCTAACAGTGTTGTTTGGATTAAGAGTCAGTGAAGCCAGGCACTCAGAACTATGCCTGACAAGGAATAACCATTGAATATATGTTAGCTGTCTTCACCTTTCCACTCTACACTGATTAGAGTGGGCCCCGTAGGCATATGTTATACATTGCTGGCTCCACAGTTTAAGAGGAAAACAAGCAATGTAAATACAATTTAGAGGAGAAAGAAAAATAGGTTTGGAAATAAGTCCTTCCTGGTAAGAGGCAGGGAACTGGGGTTCCAGACACCTCTCTGGTAACTAAATGCACAGGGGGTAGGAAGGTGTTAGCCTTAAAAATGATTTTGGGGACTTCCCTGGTGGTCCAGTCGGTAAGACTCCACGCTTTCACGGCAGGGGGCACAGGTTCAATCCCTGGTCGGGGAACTAAGGTCCTGCATGCCGTGTGGCACAACCAAAAAAAAGGAAAAGATTTTGTTTCTCCAAAGAAGACATACAGCTGGCCAACAGGCACGTGAAAAAATGCTCAACTTCACTAATTATTAGAGAAATGCAAATGAAACTACAATGCGGTAACACCTCATACCGGTTAGAATGGCCATCATCAAAAAGTCTACAAACAATAAATGCTGGAGAGGGTGTGGAGAAAGAAGAACCCTCCTAAACCGTTGGTAGGAATATAAATTTGTGCAGCCACTATGGAGAACAGTATGGAAGCTCCTTAAAAAACTAAAAATAGAGTTACCATATGACCCAGCAATCCCACTTCTGGGCATATATCAGAGAAAACTAGAATCCAAAAAGACACATGCACCCCAATATTCATTGCAGCCCTATTTACAATAGCCAAGACATGGAAGCAACCTAAATGTCCATCGACAGAGGAATGGAGAAAGACGATGTGGCACATATATACAATGGAATATTAGCCATAAAAAAGAATGAAATAATGCCATTTGCAGCAACATGGATGGACCTAGAGATTATCATATGAAGTGAAGTAAGCCAGACAGAGAAACACAAACATCATATAATACCGCTTATATGTGGAATCTGAAAAAAAAAAAAAAAAGATACAAATGAACTTATTTACAAAACAGAAATAGACCCACACACAGAAAACAAACTTATGGTTACCAAAGGGTAAGGTTGGGGAGTGGGGGGGAAGGGATAAATTAGGAGGATGGGATTAACATATACACACTACTATATATAAAATAGATAACCAACAAGGACCTACTGTATAGCACAGGGAACTATACTCAATATTTTGTAATAACCTATAAAAGAAAAGAGTCTGAAAAAGAATACACACACACGTATGTGAATCACTGTGCTGTATACCTGAAACTAACACAACATTGTAAATCAACTACACCTCAATTTAAAAGTTAAAAAAAATAAAACTTTGGAAAAACCCCAGTAAAAATGATTCTGTCAATGAGAATAAAATTGGGCTCTATGCCCTGCAGCTCCAGATAAATGATAAAATATAGTTAACCTTTTTATTTCAAAATAAAACAGATAAAGAAGACCATACAAAACAAAAGTATAGCTTAATAAGCTAATACAAATGGAACAACCTTGAAACCATTACCCAGAAAAAGAAACAACTTTGCCAAACACTAAAAGCCCCCCCACCCCCTTGCCATGCTCCTCATCTTCATCACAGCCCCTCCTTCCTGGTGGAAATGGACACCATGGTTCATGATAGTCACTTCCTTGCTTTTTTATTTTTTTTCCCCTGGAGTTGTATTACCCAAATCCAGATCCCTAGACATTATAGTTTTTGTAGTTATAGTCTTGCACATTTAAAAAAATGTATATGCCTTTTAAGTCTCTTTCAATCTATAGGTTCCCCCTCCACTCTCTAATTTTCCTTCAGTTTAACCATTGAAGAATCCAGGCCTAGATGCTCAATGCCTAGATTCATTCATTTATTAGGGATTTCAAAACAGCTGTACTCAAACTCTGTCATAATAGTTGGAATAATTTTACAAAGGGACACTCCTTTTATCTTCTATTTCATCACTCAAAGGTACAGTTTATATAAGAACAGCAAGTAACTGCTTGATTCTTCTCCTTTATTTACTATCTTCAAAATAATGATTTGGCCTCATATCATTCTTCAAAAAGGTGACCAATTAGTAACTCACACACACACCCATTATGAACTCATGGATTTAAACATACTTAATGTTTATTAAATTATCCTTATAATGCTCAAATTATCCCATCTTTGGCCATAAGCTTGGCTTCTGAGTCCTTTTGACATTACCCTGATGATGTTTACTGGCTTCTTTGCTACCTGGAATGGTAAGTTGTTCCATGCTCATCTTGTACATTTCCTACCGCAGACCTAGAATCAACCATTACCCCAAGCTCTGGTTTCTTTCCATGAGAAATGGTATTTTAAGATTTAGGTGGTAGGAGTGTTTATTGCTACTAGATTGTTTCTAGATCTTTTCACTGAATGGGGATAGGAAGATAAAACACCTCATGGGTTCATACTGATAGTTCCTATTCAAACTCAGGGCTAAAGGGTTTTTAACTTCTATATCACATTTGTAACTCCTATCACCACACAAAAAATTCTGGTTCCCAAGGACATAGGAGACAAGAGTATTAGAAATCCCATAATTACTCAATTTCTTTATAGTCAACACATTTTAAGTCCTGGGCAAATTAGCATACTTCCCCCGTTCCTTCTACATCGAACATGCTGCAAGAAGATAAGTTATAAACACACGTCATCCGTCACTTCAGAAGACAGAACTTTCCCTTGTGTTGCCTGAAGCTGTACACGTGTCCCAGGAGCTCTGTGGAGTCACCAGGCTGGGAGCTGGGACTGGGGAGAGACAGGACAGGGGTAGCCAAAGAAAGAAAAATTTGCTTTCCTTCTCTCCTCTCAAGCTCAGCCCGCCCCCTGGTGGAGATGCTAATGAGCCGGGAACAGCCCAAGGCAGGTCAGATCGGAAGTCAACTAGCTGACATGTACAGAGCAGTTACTAGAACCAGTCCTAAAATGGGTGCTAAAGGTAGAAAACCTCTCTGTGGCTTCAAGTGGCTTTAAGTGTAGCTGGGGAGAGTGGAGGCTCCCCAAATGAAAAGCACTTACAAATTGTCACCAAGCAACACGCCAAATTTCAAAATCATGAGAGGGAAGGCCAATAAAGTTTATCAAAATGACTTCATTATTTTTAAAGAAACACCATTGTCTTTCAATGAAACACATTGTATAGCCTAACATATAAAAGCTCATATACATTTTTAAAATAATGTAAGTCACAAGTGACATAATCAACTTCATAGGCTTAAAAATCTTTTTTACATTCAAAAATCAACCAATGAAAAAAAAAAATCAACCAATGGATCCAGAGATGAAATCTTATATTCTTTAGAATTTGATGTTAAAGATTCGTTTTGGCCATAAAACCTCAGATTTTTCAACACTTACCATGACTGAAATGTCTTATTCAATGATATACAAATTCCATATTTCAAAGGCTTGAATTTAGATTTTATTCAGTTTTAAACTGCATTTGTAAATTAAAAAGATTTGTAAGCTAAGGAGGAGAAGAGGAAAGAGGTTAATTTAAAAATGAGTTAAGGGCCTCCATGGTGGCACAGTGGTTAAGAATCTGCCTGCCAATGCAAGGAACACGAGTTCGAGCCCTGGTCTGGGAAGATCCCACATGCCACGGAATAACAAGCCCGTGTGCCACAACTACTGAGCCTGAGCTCTAGGGCCTGCAAGCCACAACTACTGAGCCCACGTTCCACAACTACTGAAGCTGCACGCTTAGAGCCTGTGCTCTGCAACAAGAGAAGCCACAACAATGAGAAGGCCGCCCACTGCAACGAAGAGTAGCCCCCGCTAGCCGCAGAGAAAGCCCGTGTGCAGCAATGAAGACCCAACGCAGCCAAAAATAAATATATTTTTAAAATTTAAAAATAAATAATAAAAATGAGTTAAGATGAGTGTAACAGAAGTTTTTGTTTTCCGTGGACCTCAGGTGGTCGAATTGTGTTAACCATGATGCTTTGTTCATACTGTATCTTTGTCATTAGTTCATGCAAGGCCTTCTCCATTTTATTATTTGTTTAATGATGTAATGAGCCCAGGTATTTTTATACTTTTTAAATGCAAATTTAAACCATATTGTTTTTGCATCCACCACATGTCACCAGAAGAACTACCACCTTTTTTCAACCTAAAAATGTAACTTGCACAATTTCCCACAGTGTAAAAATAGAAGACTATATAATTTTAATGGCTCCCTGGCATTTTTGTCTACCATATGGACCATCATTTATTTAACCAATCCCATTCCGTAGCAGTGTGTTTGGATCTATTTTGTTTCCAGTGTTTTACTACTGTCAATAATTGCTCTGCTGAACATAAACATTTTTGCTAGACTTAGCATAGAAGTCAGGGCTAGATTTCTTAGAAGTGACACCACTGGGTCATAAAGAAGGGAGTCTGACTGGTAGAGATAAAGCTTCCCCCAGATAAGAAATTCTTCTGGGAAGGTGCAGAGGGGGAAACAAGCAAGGAATTTATGGCCATATTTGCTTGGCAGAAGTAACAGAAAAATGAGGCTAGTAAAAAAGACAACCAGGTTTGGAAGTTTGTATTTGAAACAATAAACAATAGTGAACCATTTGTAGGTTCTTAAGAACTAAATGCTATTAGAGAAGAATATTTCTAGCAGATCAACTAACTAGGAGAGGCGTGACATAATGAAAACTTGATGTTGGGTGATGACCCTGAAAAACCACCTCAACTAATCAGCTAAGAATCCACAGGACTTGAAGAACTGAATTAAAAGGGCAAAGAGGAGGGAAAGATCATTTTGGAAAATGATTCCAGATTTTCCAGGCTGGACAACCCAGAAACCAGACTCCTAAGATTCTTTGATTTATAATTATTTTATAATTTATAAATTTAGAATTTATTTCTAAATAAATCTAAGATTTATTGAGACAATACTATAGGGCAGATAGTAAGTAACCTAGCAATAGGAGATGGCTGACTGTTAGAGCCGGCTACATAATTAGTAGAGCCCAGAGCAAGAGGAAAATGTGGGGCGCTTGCTCAAAGACTATTAAGAATTTCAAAAGGTGACGGTAGAACGTTAAGGCAAGTGTGGGCCTCTGAAGCCGCCCTGGTGACAACAGATACTAAGGTCCGATCTAGCGATCTAGAAAACAGGAGGCATCACCCGAAGGGCTAACCACACCCTCTCCCTCCGAGCGAGAGCGAGCCCCAGAAGGAGATGCCAGGGAATCCAAGGGCCCCCGCTCTCCTAAGCAGCACTTCTAAGAGAGTGCGGGCTGGGGGCGCTGAGGTGCAGCTTGGACCCTGGGCCTATGCTCCCGGCACGGTAGCTCGACCCACCCCCGCCACCCCACCCAGCACGGGCGAGGATCCCGAGGTACACAAGTCCCGGCCTTGGACTCAGCCGGGTTACTCATAAACCCGGAGGAGGGGGTAGGAGGCGCCGCGCGTGCACAACCCGGACAAGCGGCCCGCGGCGGAGAAGCACCCCAAGGACAGATGGTCTAAGAAAAGTCCGCAAATCCCTGAAGGCCCAGGAGGAGTCTGAGTGGAACAGACGAAAGGCGGGCGGAGACACTTGGGGTTGCTAAGCGTCTGCAAAGAGCGCGGAGGGAAGCCAGGGGTCATCTAGAAAGCTGCCAAAACGGCTAACGGGCGGTCTACAAAGGGCGGTCCCCACAAGAACAAGGCTTCCGGAAGCTAAGCCCGGAAGGGCGGGTGCGAAGGCCTGTGACTTGAGCACATTCCAAAAGCCCCGGGCACCCCTTAGGGCAAGGACGGCTGTAGCTGCAGCCGGCGAAAAGAGAAAAGCTAAAGCCGGACAGGGACCAGGGGAGGAAAGAGTAGGCCCTTAGAGATCGCCTGAAAAGTGCGAAGCCCAATTAACCTAAGGGACCGACAGCAAATTGTACCCCTTGCTAAGCCACCTCTCCGAAGCACACCAACTTCTTTTGTAAGCCCCGCCCCTCGTCCATTAAGTCTAGTTCCGTTGTCTCTGATTCAGGAAGTAGCCGATTCCCTACTTACTCCTCCCACAACAAGGAGCTACTGCTCCTACTGGGTCGCGCGCTTTCTCCTCCCCTCAAACCCCTTGAGCACTTTCTCCCGCCCATCTGTCAATCACCGCGCTCAGCTGTCCAGTGAGCGGGCCAAGGGGGCGGGGCCACCAGGGGCGTCGCGTGACGTCTGCAGTCAGCCAGCCGCGGAGCCGGGAGATGAGTGTCGAAGGAGGCGCGTGACGGAGAAGCGGTTGGCCGACTCCGCGGCGGCAGTCGTTGTAAACAAGGCCTCGCGCCGCTCCGGGCCCTACGACCGCTCCTGGCTGGTGGGTGGTCTCGCGCGGGGCGGTAACCGCCGGCTTTGTGGGAGGTGCTTCTCGGCTTTTTCCCTGCCTACCCCCGCTTAGTGTACACACCCCCGGTACACCACGTGGGCGTGAGGCAAGGAAAGAGGGGGGCTGTAGGCCGAATTTTAACCTCATTGGTTGTTGCTGCCGCCGGCTTTCGCAAGGGAGTTCTCTGATTGGCCGATAAGGGGGGCGTCGGGGGGGGGCTCTGACTCCTAAGGCTTCTGATTGGTTAGATGGGGTAAGCTAATGAGACGCTTTCTTCCGCGAGGGGTTTTGATTGGCCGGCCAGAGAGGTTACCTGGGAATCCACCCCCACCCCAGGGACTTTGATAGGTGAGTTTGAGGTAGAAACTGAGAAATTCCTCTTCAAAGGATTCTTACTGGTGAGCTAGGGTCGTGCCCTAGGCTTCACTCTGCTTTTTTTGCTTCACAGGATCGGGAAAGGTTTGTGTTCCCGAAGCCTTGGGAGTTGTTACAGGCTAAGGAGAAGGGATCTCAGTCTCTAGGAAGGGTCGCCCTCCTAGAGACAGCTACTATCGTATCTCAGGACGCTCTGGTGTTTCTAGAGCAGGCTTTGCTTTCACCAAATCCAAGGAGGTGACAGGAGGAGTCCCTGCACAGGACTTAAGGATGCTGTGACCAGAAGATGGGATCACGGAACAGCAGCAGCGCAGGAACTGGGTCCGGAGACCCTTCCGAGGGCTTGCCCCGAAGAGGGACTGGCCTGCGTAGGAGTGAGGAAGAGGAAGAGGAGGATGAAGATGTGGATCTGGCCCAGGTACTGGCCTATCTCCTACGCAGGTAACTTACCCCCTGGTGTTTCCCCACCAGGTGCCACCACAGCCCCTTGATCCCAGCTCCAGTCAGGGGAGTTACAGAGAATAGGGAATGAGATTAGCCCAGGACAGCTGTTCTGTTTGAGCAGAACGGCTTTCCCTGCTGGACACTCTCCGCACTCAGCTTCATACCCAGTAAGAGTGGTTCTTGCCTAGGGAGGGTCAACAGGATGGCTGGCTCTTGTGTTTGAGGGGACTGTTCAAGGTAGTCTCTCTACCTATGACTACACAAATGTAACCTATTTTCCAAGTAAGTAAAAAAAAAAGGGGGGGTGGGGGGGTTCCCTGGTGGGAAGGGAGTGATGTGAGGGGTGAAGAAAAGAGTTAGGGAAGTGGGTGTTGAACTTAAGTGAAGTTATTGACACATGATATGAGGCCACGTGGATTTACTTGAAAAACAAGTTTAAATTAACCTAACTCTAATCCTGTTCTTGAGGAAAGAATGCTTTGAGGGAAGTGACCACCAGGAATTGACTGGAAAGGGGTGCAGCTGGCTTTGGTTCTTAGCTGTGGCTCCCTGGGGAGAAGACGAGCTTGGGAATCCCTTCAGAAAACCACGTTCTATGCTGGACTCCTCGGGCAGAGGCTCAGAAGGAAATGCTCTCAGAATTTTTAGCTCTCTGGGAAATCAATTTAGTAGATCTGTCAACATCCATGCAATGTTGGGGTTTTCTACTCCTGCTGCAAGAGTGAGAATTAGTTTCCCAGTGTGTCTTATAGGAGACAAAATAACAGCCAAGGTCTAGTCAGCCTCAAACCTCAAAATGGGGACAGTATGAGGGTTTGAGGACAAGGTGGTCTAAGAACTACATAGCTATTGACTCTGAATTTGGTTGATTTGGGGAAGGGATCCTCCCCTTTATCATGGGGGGGGTCTCTCCACAGAGGCCAAGTGAGGTTGGTGCAGGGAGGAGGTGCAGCAAATTTACAGCTCATCCAGGCCCTCTCGGACTCGGAGGAAGAGCATGACAGTGCCTGGGATGGTCGTCTTGGAGACCGATACAACCCACCCGGTAAGACGAAAGGCAGACTGAGACATAATATCAGAGGACTTCCATTAGAAAGCCTTTTTTTAAAACTAACTTCGGCAAAAATTGAAAGAAAAAGATGAGATAATTCAGGGAATGAGGAAGTCTTTGCAGCCCCAGTATATTCAGTCACATTGAGTAGACTGAGCACAGCCCTTATAACTGTCCTCTGAGGCTGGAAAAGACCTAGGATAAGACTTCTGTTTGGTACTCACAGTGGATGCAACCCCTGACACACGGGAGCTGGAATGCAATGAGATCAAGACACAAGTGGAATTGGCCACAGGGCGGCTGGGGCTTAGGCGGGCAGCCCGGGAGCACAGCTTTCCTCAAATGCTGCACCAGGTAGGCCTCTCTACTTCCAGCCAGCTTGGCAGCAGGCCTATCAATGCAGCCAGAAGCTACAATCCCAGAGAAGAGGGAAGTAAACTTCCCAAGGATGCCTCAAGTGCTGGAGCTGGAGAGCTCTTAGCCAGCCTGAGCTGGAGTTTGGTGGGACATACTACTGTGTGTGGGGTTCGTTTCTGTAGCAAGAGCAATATTTTTGGAGGACGGGGGTTGGTGTGGCTGAAGTGGCCCTCTGTTTCTGCTAGCAATATTCCCCAATCCCTTCCTTTAGAGAGAACGGGGCCTCTGCCACCAGGGAAGCTTCTCCCTTGGAGAACGGTCTCGAATGATGTCTCAGTGAGTATGGGGCTTGGTGGAGAGGTTCCAAGGGCCAGATAGGTCTGATTTCCTAAACTGTGAAAGGATCAGTGTTAAAGGATCCTCAGGGATATTAAGTTTAGCTTATGTGGGGTTGAGGCTTTGAGAGTGAACAAAGTGGAAAAGTATAGCAATTGAGAGGATGATAGAATGATTCAAAGAAAGGGGCTTATACCCAAAGCCAAAGGGAAGAATGCCCTTGTACTCACATCCAGCTCTGTTAGGATTCTGCAAACTGGGATATTCCCCATCCTGAGCTCCCCTTACCCTCACTTTCCCTCTGCTTCCCAGCTTCTTGCCCAATGATCTGGGCTTCACTGATACCTACTCTCAGAAGGCTTTCTGTGGCATCTACAGCAAAGATGGTCAAATCTTCATGTCTGCTTGCCAAGGTACCAGACCCTAGTCCTACCAACTGCCCTAGAACAACAGACGTTCTCCCTGACTGAGGCTAGAAAGCCCCAGACCCAGGGAGCTCAGACCCTGGCTTAGGGATGCTTAGCTAGAACACATCCCATGATCAAGGGAAGATTCCACAGATGAGTGGTGAGTGAGAGAGGTCTGATCTAGGGAGGATTCCAGGAGGGTGTTCCCTAATTCTGCCTGATCCCCACTCACACAGACCAGACAATCCGACTGTATGACTGCCGGTATGGCCGCTTTCATAAATTCAAGAGCATCAAGGCCCGGGATGTAGGCTGGAGCGTCTTGGATGTGGCCTTCACCCCTGACGGGAACCATTTCCTTTACTCCAGCTGGTCTGATTACAGTGAGTGTGCCCCAGACCACCATCGTCTCTTCAGCCTGGGACCTGAGGTCTCCAAATGCCCATCTCCTCCATGCCATGACTCCACGCCTTCTCCTGGGCAGATCACTCCCAGGGTCCAACATCCTTCCCTTTTGGTCCATCTCCTCCCTAGCTTCACTTCCACCCTCCTAACCTCAGCCCTGAAAGATGCTTGTTTCTCTTGCTTCTCTTAGTTCATATCTGCAACATCTACGGGGAGGGAGACACACATACTGCCCTGGATCTAAGGTACTGGCTTCCTTTCCTGGTTAGACTCATCAGAAACTTCTCAAGGAAGGCTCTCCAGGAGCAAACCTCTTGAACTGGAACTCCTGCTTAGAGGGAAAAGTACACTGGTTGCAAGTTTCTCTTTGTGGATTCCTGGGAGGGGACCTGCCTGTCAGCCAGAGGACCAGAGTAAAACAGATGGCTGCGGGACTCTTCCCGCCTTCTCACTGAGGTGCTCCGCGTTCTGGCGCGTGCTGGCACGACTTCTTTTTCTCGCAGCAGCGTGCCCCACGGCCCTCATCAGATTCTGTATAGATTAACCAGGGCTAAAGGGAAGTCCACTTAACGCAGCTCCTCCTTTGCTCTTTTCAGGCCAGATGAGCGTCGCTTTGCTGTCTTCTCCATCGCTGTCTCCTCAGATGGGCGAGAAGTGCTAGGAGGGTGAGTGTTTGTGGGGATGCCTCTGTCACTTAATGAGATAGGAGTTCTCCCAGAGACCAGCTCTGCCGTTACAGAGACTGCACTGGACACCTGTACCCAGGCAGCTGTGGAGAACAACCAGGCCTTCTCCGGGGCCAAGGTTTATGAGTTGCTTCACTTCTCACTCACCATTTCTGCAGCATGAGATGGGAGGTCTCAAACCTCCTCGCAAACACAGCTAACTCTTCTCCCACCTCCTGTATAAGAAGAGAGAAGGGCTCTCCCCTCAGCAGGACTTCGAGACAACAGTCTCTCCAGAGCACACGTAGCATGGGTCCTCTCGGTCCTGGCTCCAGAACCCTCTTTTTCCGTTCCCTTTCAGGGCCAATGATGGCTGCCTGTACGTCTTTGATCGAGAACAGAACCGACGTACCCTTCAGGTATTGCTCCCGAGACTTGAAGCCTCTGCCTCCTGGTGCTTGGCCGATTGGAAGACCTAGAAAGACCTGGCCCCCTTCTCCCCTAGATTGAGTCCCATGAGGATGATGTGAATGCGGTGGCCTTTGCTGACATCAGCTCCCAAATCCTGTTCTCCGGGGGTGACGATGCCATCTGCAAAGTGTGGGATCGACGCACCATGCGGGAGGATGACCCCAAGCCCGTGGGTGCGCTGGCTGGACATCAAGATGGCATCACCTTCATTGACAGCAAGGTGGGCGTAGAGTCAGGACTGCACAGCCAGGCGACTGAGGTTGTGGTTGTCCAGGAGGGTGTCAGAGTGGACGGGTGTGGGAACTCGCCAAGCTCCTCATTAGCCAGGGTTTACAGGAGCTGGAGTTTAGGGAAGAGGCTTAAGCCACGAGACGTGAGGATTGGTACCCACCATCCCTCAAGGAGCAGGGCTTTCTGTACAAGAAGAGTAGAAGACGATCTGACCCAGTATAGAACAGGAGCCCAGCCAGCGCCCCAGGCAAAGAAGGGGAAACCTAGCCAGGGTGTGGGGTCTGTGGTAGGAAATCAATGGTGAGGCCCACCTGGATGAAGAAAGAGGCAACCAAAGTTAAAGGACCAGGGTTCATACTCCTGAGCTGGGGAGGGGAAGTGGACTGACAGACACTGACATCTGCAAGCTCCGATGCTTCATTATCCATCTTGGGATTCACAGGGAGATGCCCGGTATCTCATCTCCAACTCCAAAGACCAGACCATCAAGCTCTGGGATATCCGACGCTTTTCTAGCCGGGAAGGCATGGAAGCCTCTCGCCAGGCTGCCACACAGCAAAACTGGGACTACCGCTGGCAGCAGGTGCCCAAAAAAGGTGAGAGCGGATGTAGAACCCGAGATCTGGAGAGTGAAGGGTCGGGGGTGATAGTTAAAACATTTAACCCCTGGCAAGGCCTGGCATGGGCGCCGTGGATGGGCCAAAGCCTGGAGCCCTCCCCCTTGCCAGGCATTAACTCTTCGTTTGCTGAACCATGGGAGAGCCAGGGGTTCTCAGTGTAGGGGCTGGGGATCCCTCCAAACCTACGAATGCAAAAGTATTTCAGCGTCTTGACCATCAGCAGAGCCGTATTGGTGTGTATCAGCTGACTGTTAGATGGGGAAAGAGCCACCAGTTGGGAATTGCAAAGGCGATTGTCTTTGAGCATCAGTCTTTGCTGAGGACCAGTGATACAGGGGAATCCAGACTCCCTAACCCAGGGCTCACCCTGCATCCCTCCCCAGCCTGGCGGAAGCTGAAGCTCCCAGGGGACAGCTCCTTGATGACCTACCGGGGCCATGGGGTGCTGCATACCCTCATCCGCTGCCGATTCTCCCCCACCCATAGCACCGGCCAGCAGTTCATCTACAGTGGCTGCTCCACTGGCAAAGTGGTCGGTAAGGACGGTGTCTGAACAGGGGGCCTCGGGAAGGGCAGCCGTGTTCCCCTGGCATTCTACCTGTAACCACCAGTGACTACCTTAAGAAGCCCAGTGACAGTTACAAGTGAAATTTCATTTAGCCTGGAGCAGGGAGGCTTAAACGGAGAAAGAGAAAACATTCTATTCATCAGCATTTTAAATTAAGAAAAGGAACACAGAATTCTAGTCAGTAAATATACTAGATTGCCAGAAATATACTCAGTTCTGTTTTTCAGCCAGCCAAGGGAAGAGATTGCAGATGAAAGGTAGGAGGGAACAGAGACAAACAGAATGACACAAGAAGACAGCAGCAAGTAGTAAAAGATGTACAGCCACTGAAGTAGGAGGAATGCACGAAAAGAAACACACAGTCACAGGAGCCTAAGACAGTGCCAAGCCTAGGGAGGCCCTGACATGGAGGCCTATCCGGGGAGAGAGAAAGGTGCACCCACGTCCAGAAAAGGAACAGCACGTTCACATGTCTGTGGAGACAGCCCATTGTTCACTTTTGTGGTGTCTTCCATATCTTGTGGGCTTTTAAGAAAATGGCTACTTTAAAGCCACATTTCATTTTCTTAACTGTAGACCCTGTGACATTTAGCTAAGGGCCAGAGATACCCAAGCTCTGCTAGACCATACCCTCAACCTGAGGTAGGGAAAAGAAACTAACACCATCCTCGGGCATGGGCTTTGCTCCCCTGGGAAAACGGGAAGTTGTCTGAGAGGCAGGTAAGTGGTGCTGCTCAGAGAGAGATGAGGGGTGGCTCGAAGGTCTTCTGGCGGCCCCTCTCCACTCTGGCCTTTCCTGGACAGTGTACGACCTCCTCAGCGGCCACATCGTGAAGAAGCTGACCAACCACAAGGCCTGTGTGCGTGACGTCAGCTGGCACCCCTTCGAGGAGAAGATTGTCAGCAGTTCGGTGAGGATGCTGTGGTTAGGGGGGCCAGTGTGTGTCTGGGACTTGGACCCGGGAGGGAGCAGTGCCTCCTGACTACTTGCCACCTTCTGCCCCGCAGTGGGACGGGAACCTGCGTCTGTGGCAGTACCGCCAGGCTGAGTATTTCCAGGATGACATGCCAGAGTCTGAGGAACACCCGAGCACCCCTGCCCCAATGTCCCACCCCTCTACAGCCTTTTCCTCACCCCAGTAGATCTGACTTCCAGCCCCATTCATGGGTGAGCCTTTTGACATCTCTACGCCTCCTCCCTTTCTCCCTTCTGGGGGATCTTTGGGGAATCAGTGGCATTGGGTGGGGAGAAACAGAAGCCCAGGCTTCGGCCCTCTAGCTAAGCCCCGGGAGGGAGATCCTCCCCTTGGGGCAGAGTGGTCTTCTCACGTGCTCACACCCATCAACTTGGGTCTCCGTCTCTGGTCAGGGTCTGGCAGGACTGCCATTATCTGGTCAGCAGGAGTAACGTCCTGAGTGTTTTTAATCTTGTTTGGTTGTTAAGTCTTAGCTCCTAGAGTAGATGCCTGGGGCCAGGCCTGAACTGAACCAGGCCCATTGCCCAGGCCTTCGCGCGTTGAGGACTAAACTGGTCAATCAGGGCCAGGCGTCCTTGCCTTTCTTCCAGAGGTCCTAATGGCTAGAGCTCTAGCCCCTCAGGGGAGGGGGGAATGGGGAAGGTGTGTCCTCAGCACCCTCCCTGGCTGGGAATTACGTCTTCTCTCTCACGTGTCTGGGTCTTTGGGGTAGGCAGGGTGTGGTGTGAGAGGCTCCGTGTGACCCCACACAGGGCGGGCCCTCCCCTCCCCTCCCCGAGTGTTCCCTCGTGCAGGAGGCCAGCAGCTTCGAGGAGGGATGTTGAAGTAGGACTCCTTCGTCCTCTCACTGGCTTTGGCTCCCTCAATAAACTCTCTGTGGGAACCTAGCTTAGTGTCCGTCTGTCTCTCTCTTCTTCCTGTCTGAGATCTTTTATCCTCTCACTTCAAGAAAACAGTTTCAACAGAGCCTTCAGATATGCTCCTCTGTGGGAGAAAACACTGCTTTGATGCCCCAAGATGAACGGAAATACCAGAATCATTAGTTAACTGAGCTTTGCAACAGGGAGTCCCTCACCAACCTCAGAAACTTCCCAGCAAGCAGAAGTAGAGATAACAGGAAATAAACACATTTTAGATGAGAACCTGGAACACCCACATCAGCTCTGCCCTGGAGCTGGTCCAGTCTATGGAAGGAAGTAGCCCAGAGCCAGAGAGCACCTGGTGGGCACTGATGCCAGGTCCCATCTGGGCACTTCACACTTAGAACCTTATCCACCTCACAGCCACCCTTTTTTACAGGTGAGGAAATGGAGGTGTGCAGAGGTCAGGCACCATGCCCCAGGGCAGACCCATGTTATGGTCAGTAGGGGAGCAGCTCTGATTGATCTTCCCCATTATCTCTAAGGAACCTGGATGCACACCTCCAGGGGGGGTCTTAAAGACACAGCAAGGGGTTAAAAGATGTACCTATTCAGCAGCAAAGCAGGTAGTTTTAAAAGAATAAAGGGACTTCCCTGGCGGTCCAGTGGTTAGGACTCTGAGCTTCCATTGCAGGAGGCCCGGGTTTGATCCCTGGTAGGGGAACTAAGATCCCACATGCCTCGCGGTGTGGCCTAAATAAATACATAAATCAATTTTTTAAAATAAAAGAAATTGTCCAGATGCTTGGCCTCCATATGCTCTCTTTCCTCCAGTTGATCCGCTTGCATGAAACTGTCATGCAGATCTCCTTTCCCACCAGCCCTTTTCGTTCCCCCTCTGCCTCTTCATCCAGAGATGCCAGCCTGTCTCACCCAGAACTGTTTTACCTCCAGGATGCCAAAGGTAGAGGCCAATTAAAATTATTAGTGTCCTCAAAGCCTCATTTAGTCAAGGCCCCAAGGGCCATCTATTCTTCTCATTAAGAAATGCATTTCTGGGCTTCCCTGGTGGCACAGTGGTTAAGAATCCACCTGCCAACGCAGGGGACACGGCTTTGAGCCCTGGTCCAGGAAGATCCCACATGCCGTGGAGCAACTAAGCCCATGTGCTGCAAGTACTGAGCCTGCACTCTAGAGCCCGCGAGCCACAACTGCTGAGCCCGCATGTCACAACTACTGAAACCCGTGCACCTAGAGCCCATGCTCCGCAACGAGAAGCCACCGCAATGAGAAGCCCATGCACCGCAACGAAGAGTAGCCCCCGCTCACCACTACTAGAGAAGAGCTCGCGCGCAGCAACAAAGACCCAATGCAGCCAAAAATAAATAAAATAAATTAATTTTTTAAAAAAGAAACCTTTATAAGTTCCATTTGAAAAAAATGCATTTCCAATACAATTTTAGTTTATTATTAATTATCAAACTGTGTGGAATGTTTGTTGTACAAATAATACATTTTGTACTACTAACAATTTTGAAATTTGTACTAGTAAAAAATAGGAAATTCAATACAGAAAAAAAAGTTTAACCTTGTGATCACAGGAAATGTGTAAAAATTGTTTCAAATTATCCTTTTGGCAGAGAAGTGTGATCAATGAAAGACTTTCAGGCATAAAAACATTAGGATAATTTCTGTGGGGAAAGAATGGAAGTGTTATTTCTGACTCTTAAGATCTTGTCACATGTTTTTAAATGAAAAACTGTGAGGTATATAATCACAGTAGTGTTTAGATTCCATTGGATATATTTAAAAGAGTGATAAAGATAGCTTTATTTTTGAAATGTCAACATATACGATACACTGGAAATTATGTCCTTTGCAACTATTTAAAATTACAATGTAAAATTTTGTGTCAACTTAAAAACGTGTGAGTGCTTCTGTAGGTCTTCAGGTATAGGATCCCTGAGCACAGACTATGTCGAGGTGTGGGCTGTAGGATCTGCAAGGATCCTGGTTGGTTAATCCGTCTCGGTCAGTTTGCAGATGATGGCACTGAGGACCAAGGATGGTTAGTTGATTTTCTCAAAGTCACAGAGTTGGGCCAGAACCCAGGTGCCCTTTCTTGCTCATTCCTTTCACTACTTCACGGGCCTCCACTGTGCTCTGAGATCCCACCACCAGTTTTGAGGAATGAGGAAGGAAGACAAAAAGGGATCTCAAAACAGTTACTGAATATCAGGGACTTCCCTTGGGTAGGTTGCTCACCGCCCTATGGGTCCAGCCTCAGTGGTAAGGCTGGGAGGCCAAGTCCCAGGATAATTGGTTGGGGGACACAACCTTAGGATTTGATGGACTCCAGGCTGGGGATCTTCCTTCTAGTGTCTCCACCACCCACTATCACCTGGGAGTGAACCTGATCTTCGGGGCTCTGAGAGTCTGACCTGGGCGGGGTGGGGGTGACTTTGGCTGACCAAACAGAGACAGGCAGACCCAAATAGGCTGTGGCCAAAAACATCCCATGTTTTGGTCGTGGCCCTGAAACATGAACTAGGACATGGTTCCAGCCTAGAGGGTCAAGGAGGCACAGGACTAACAGGGAAGGACACAGGCTGCTGTCAGGACACACACCCAAGGCAAGAACACTGCTGACGTGGCAGCCCTCCGCCCCAGCCTCTTACTGCCCCCCGCCCCTCTCCCCCGCCTGCCAGCTGCCAACAGGGCTCTGCCCTGTGTCTGCTACACCTGTCACTGTCTGTCCTTGTCCAGGGGGAGCCCCATCAGCCCCTCCTCAGCTGCCCAGCAGAGCAAGCTGTTAGTGGGGAGGGGAGGGAACATGGAGCGGGGGCCGGCGGTGGGGGCAGGGCGGGGGGCCGGGGCCCAGATCTGGGCACTGCTGGGCTGCTTGGTCAGGGTGCTGCTGTGGGTGGCCTCTGCTCTGCTATACTTTGGAAGCGAACAGGCTGCCCGCCTCCTGGGCAGCCCCTGCTTACGGCGCCTCTACCATGCCTGGTTGGCAGCAGTGGTCATCTTCGGGCCCCTTCTGCAGTTCCATGTCAACCCTCGGACCATCTTTGCCAGCCATGGCAACTTCTTCAACATGTGAGTCCACTAGAGGCCGTGGGCGCTGGCTCCCTGGGCTCTGGGATCTCAGCTCCCTCCTCCAGGTTTCTGTGCTCTTGCCAGTCCAGGACACTAAAAATAGGCTAGGAGGTTGAGGAGAAGGTCAGAGGGGGAGGGGAACAGAGTCATGGGGGTACAGGAGCAGCGCCGAAGAGGAAACATGGGCCCTAGAAGGCTGAACGGGCCGCTAAGGAGATGGCCAAGTTCAAGTGCATGGGGGGAGAAGGGGGAGAGGGCCCAGGAAACAGAGAACCAGGAACGACAGATGCGACCGGAGGCAGGGCCGTGATGGGAACGTAGAGCAGGGTGGGGAGATGGGGCTGAGGGGGTCTCAGCAGCCCTCCCTCTTCTCTGCCACAGAAAGTTTGTGAATTCAGCATGGGGCTGGACGTGCACCTTCCTGGGGGGCTTCGTGTTGCTGGTGGTGTTCCTGGCTACACGGCGCGTGGCAGTGACTGCCCGGCACCTGAGCCGCTTGGTGGTTGGGGCAGCTGTGTGGCGGGGTGCCGGCAGGGCCTTCCTGCTCATCGAGGACCTGACGGGCTCCTGCTTCGAGCCTCTGCCCCAGGGCCTGCTGCTCCGCGAGCTGCCGGACCGCCGCAGCTGCCTGTCGGCCGGCCACCAGTGGCGGGGCTACACCGTCTCCTCCCACACCTTCCTGCTCACCTTCTGCTGTCTGCTCATGGCCGAGGAAGCAGCAGTGTTCGCCAAGTACCTGGCCCACGGGCTGCCCGCCGGCGCACCCCTGCGCCTTGTCTTCCTGCTCAACGTGCTGCTGCTGGGCCTCTGGAACTTCTTGCTGCTCTGCACCGTCATCTATTTCCACCAATATACTCACAAGGTGGTGGGCGCCGCGGTGGGGACCTTTGCCTGGTACCTCACCTACGGCAGCTGGTATCATCAGCCCTGGTCTCCGGGGATCCCGGGCCATGGGCTCTTCCCTCACCCCCACTCCAGCCACAAGCATAACTGAAAGAAATAAAGGCACTTTAGGCCTGGCTCTGGCTCCGCTCATCATTGGGCTGGCGGGACCTGCAAAGGGTGGGAAGGGTAAGAAGAGAGTGTGATGGTCGCCAGGTTTCCTCAGCAAGACCTTGCTGTCGCTGACCTTGAATGCCCTTGTGCTTGATGGCTATCCCTCCTGTTCTTTCAGTCTCCTAGTCCCTGCAGACATCAAGCTCTTTGGGGCTCTGATGTCAAGGACTGGCACTGCCAGGTCGGGTAGCAGTGCCCTTAGGTATGGGTGGCATTCCCACTGAGCAGATGCTCCATCTCCAGCCTGGTTGATTTGTTTTCCCTGCCTCCAGCACTGAATCCCTCTCTGCCATCCTCAGGATCCTGCCTATCTGGGCACCCTACTCACAGTCGCTTCCTACCCTGTCTTCCCGTAGGGAGTCTATATGTGCTCATTTACTTAAAAGATGTTCATTAAGCCAATGTGAATAAGAAAGACAAGGTTTCTGCTGTTTGGGGGCCCATGGGTTACTGCCTGATGATAAACTCATAAATAATAACAGCAAACACTTGTGCTTACTGTGTGTTGGGCACCATTCTAAGTGTCTTTAAATTCGCGCGTATTTAGCCCTCACAACACTATGAGCTAGGGCTGGTAGCGTTCCAATTGTACACTTGTGAAAATGGAGGCACAGAGTTTAAGTAACTTTTTCACAACTAGTAAATATCGGAGCCAGAATTATTAACCCAGGCATTATGGGTCTGTTGTCTGTGTTCTAAGTCAGGGATCAGCAAACAACAGCCCTCCTGTGGCCAGTGTTTGAATGGCCTGAGAGCTAAGAAATGGTTTTACAATTTTAATGGTTGAAAAAAAATCAAATAAGAATATTTCTTGACAGGTGAACATTACATGAAATTCAAATGCCAGTGTCCATAAATAAAGTTTTATGGGAACTAGCCACGCTAATCCATTTAACTGTTTACCTGCTACAATGGCAGAGTTGAGTAGTTCCTACTGGCACTACAAAGTCTAAAATATTTACTATCTGGCCTTTTATGGAAAAGGTTTGCCAGCCCCTGGTCTAAACCACACTATCCCCCAAAAATAAACTGGCTAATATCAGAAAGATAGTGCTATGAAGGTACTAAAACAGGCTGCTTTCTAATAGACTTGTAGGGAGTTCCTTTATAAGGAAGATAGAGTTCTCTCTGAAGAAGTGACATTTAAAAGCTGAGAACGGAAAGACATCCTGAGGCAGGGGAAGGAGAGTGTCAGGCAAAGGGATTAGCAAGGACAAAGGCCCTGAGGCAGGAATGAACTTGTTGCAAACAGGTTTGAGAAACAGCTGGAAAGTCCAGGTATTTATAACTGAAATGAAAGAGGGAGAAAGCAGTGGAAAGTGAAGTTGAAGGGGAACAGGTGCCAGACAGGCCTTTTGGGCCAGGAAAGTCCTTTGGATTTCATCCTAAGGTCAACAGGAAGCTGAGAAAGTTTTAAGCAAGAGCAAGGTGGAATCCTGCTGCTGTGCGGAGAGTGGGTTACAGAGGAATGGAGCCCACAAGGGTCATAAGAGAGCTGACCCTCTCTTATGACCCTGTGATGGGGCGATGCCAGAGTCTGAATGTCACTGAGCCAGATGATGCCCGCGGAGCCAGGGGTCCACGCTGGCAGGGCAAAGGAAGGGAGGCCAGGTCTTGCTCCAGCACCGAGAAAAGAGAGAAGAGAGCCAGATAAGGCTAATCACTGTCCCAGGACGAGCAGGGAAAGAAGAGAGCCAGAGGGCTGTGAGGAGGCAGGGAGATGGGAGGCGGGGAGTTCAGAGGTGGGCACTGGCCTTGGGCCCGGGGAGGCGGGGGTGTAGAAGGCAGGGCGGGGAGGGAGGAGGTGGGTTGGGCGGAGTCGGTAGGCGGAGAGTCGAAAGACTGGCAGCGGTGGGGAGGCGGGGAGGCGGGGAGTTCAGAGGTGGGCACTGGCCTTGGGGCCGGGGAGGCGGGGGCGTAGAAGGCAGGGCAGGGAGGGAGGAGGTGGGGTGGGCGGAGTTGGTAGGCGGGGAGTCGAAAGACTGGCGGCGGTGGGGAGGCGGGGCGCTGGAAACGCGCCTCTCGGGCTCTAGGGGGAGCCGCTGCTGGGCCGCCTCCCTGAGCCCCTCAGCTCCTAGCCTTTCTCTGGTCTGTCCCCGCCTCCTCCAGTGCCTCCACTCCCACTACCCAGGAGGGCAGTGCGGGGAGCGAGTGCTGCTTTCGCTTTCCCTTCCCCGTGCCCACTCCTCGCTCCGCGTGCGGCCCTAGGCTGCCGCCCCGGCCATGGCCACGCTCAGGGTCCTGCCCGAAGCCCAAGCCAAGGTGAGCGCTGTGGGTTCGAGGAAGGGCCCATCAGGGAGGCGTGGCCCCGAGAGGCTGGGGGCGTCCGTGACCCGCTCCCACCCAGCCCCCCGACTCGAGTCGGGGTCAGTCATCCGAACCCTCGTGAGCCTCCGTGCCCAGAGCACCTGAGCCCGGGGAGCCCGGCCAGGTTTGCCTGCCGGGAGAGAGAGAGGCGAGGCGGCCGAGGTTCAGCGGGGTGAGGTGAAGCGGAGCGCTGGCGTGGAGGGGAAGTACGCTGGCCCCGGGCCCAGGCCCACACACAGACTGGGAGCGGACCCTGCCCTGCCCCCACAGGAGGCCCCGGAGCCCACTCCACAGGGCACTCCGCCCCTTCCCCAGTCGCAGCGGCTCTCTTACATCCCTCCTCCCACAGCCCAGGAGACACTAAGGATGTTTCCGCTTGAACCCTTCGCCCTTCAGCTCCAGGAATGTTCTCATTTCCCAAATCCCGCCCCACCTGGGTCCACTCCACCCTTCCCCAAGTCAGACCCTACACAGCCCTAAGGATCCTTGAGTCCTTGAATAGACTGGCCATAAAGCCAGTTGTCTGAAGGGCTGCCTGTGTCCCACAGGTGGATGTGTTCCGTGAAGACCTATGTGCTAAGGTAAGACCTGACCCGTCATCACCCCACCCCTCCCTACCCAGTCCCACTGCTCAGCCCTTCCTTGCTGGGCAGTGGCAGCCCTGCTTCACTGCCTAGGAGGGGCATTTGATTCTGACCGCCATCCTCCCCTACCCTTACCATACACACAGACAGAGAACCTGCTCGGGAGCTATTTCCCCAAGAAGATTTCTGAGTTGGATGCATTTTTAAAGGTACTGGGGCTGGGCAGGGAGTAGAGAGTAGGGGCCAAAGGGAGAGCCTGCTGGGCCATGAGAGTGAGGAGGTGAGAGCCCGCCCCTGCCTCCAGCCCTTCTACCGCCCTGCACCAGGAGCCAGCTCTCAATGAAGCCAACCTGAGCAATCTGAAGGCCCCGCTGGACATCCCAGTGCCTGATCCAGTCAAGGAGAAAGAGAAGGAGGAGCGGAAGAAACAACAGGAGGCAAGTTGGCAGGAGCTGGGAGGAGGGACCCAATATGGGGAAAATCAGCCTTAGGCCTGCCTAAGAGACCCCTTCTCCCTACAGAAGGAAGACAAGGATGAAAAGAAGAAAGGGGAAGATGAAGACAAAGGTATCACTATGGTGAAAGGGACTTGTGTCTCACCTCCCAGGAGCTCCTCCCTAAGGATGCCTCTTCCCTGCCCGGCACGGTCCCAGTCATGTGACTGACCCAGTGCCCACCTCCTAGGTCCTCCTTGTGGCCCAGTGAACTGCAATGAGAAGATCGTGGTCCTCCTGCAGCGCCTGAAGCCTGAGATCAAGGATGTCATTGAGAAGCTCAACCTGGTGAGCCCTCCCACTTCCACCCCCACCCTTTGTCCTCCTTCGTCCCTGCCAGTTGGGCATGGCACCTGCCAGGTCTTAGCAGGAGAGGGCACAGCAAGTGAAGCCAGAATTCCAGGCTTTGGGGTTCAGGACAGACGTGGCATACTTCCACCCACCGTGAGCAGGGAAACAAAGGAGGACAGGAACCTGGGAATTGGGTTGGGGGCTAATGGGGTTTCAATGCCGTTCCCTCCTCCCAGGTCACCACCTGGTTGCAACTGCAGATACCTCGGATTGAGGATGGGAACAATTTTGGAGTGGCTGTCCAGGTGAGGACACTGCCCCACTCCTCTGCCCTCCTTATTTCTCCCATCCATGCTGCTTTTACACTTTCCTCCTCGCTTTCTTTCCTCAGGAGAAGGTGTTTGAGCTGATGACCACCCTTCACACCAAGCTAGAAGGCTTCCACACTCAAATCTCCAAGTGAGTGATTGCCCACTGCTCTGCCTTTGGCTGGGACTGAGGCTTGTGCTCCCTCCTCCCCCTACTCCACACCCTTCTACTTCCCACAGGTATTTCTCTGAGCGAGGTGATGCTGTGACCAAAGCGGCTAAGCAGCCCCACGTGGTAGGTGAGGCCCAGGTCAGGGTGCATGGGAGGAGGGACACCTTTGAGGTCAGGCCTGACCCGAGTCTCCCACAGGGTGATTATCGGCAGCTGGTGCACGAACTGGATGAGGCAGAGTACTGGGATATCCGGCTGATGGTCATGGAGATCCGCAACGCTTATGTGAGGAGGCGAGGGCAGGGGTGGGCAGAGACAGCTTTCCCAGGCCACCCACTCCCTGACCCTGCGGGCTGGGGGTGAAGGGTATCAAAGCTCAACCTCTCCACAAGGCAAGAAATGGGGCACAGAGCCACTGGGGACCTGCAGCTGACCCCCACTCCTCCCTGGCCCCATAGGCTGTGTTATATGACATCATCCTGAAGAACTTTGAGAAGCTCAAGAAGCCCAGGGGAGAAACAAAGGGAATGATCTATTGAGAGCCTCCTCTCATTCTGTGATTGGTCCAGCAGAGACCTTCCTGACTTTCACAGGAGACTCCAGACTTTCCCCACCTTCTGTCTGTTGAGGTTTCTCCCTCACCTTGCCTCCCAGGCACAATAAATCTAGTCATACCATTGCCCAACAGCCCAAGTCTCTTTATTGGATCCTGAGCCTCCCCTCTGGCCCTGGCTCAGGTATTTCCATTTGTGGGACCAACCCACTGGGTGATTTGGGCGTTGAGCTGCTGGTTGGTCCAATCCTCCCGGATGTCGTCAAGGTGGCAGTCAAAGTCCACAAGGTGCTGGTGGGCCCGGCCTGCTAGTAGTGCTCCCACCATCTGCCGTGACTGTTCCCAGTCCCTCCACATCACTCTGAAATAACAACCCCCATGGAGGTCAAACTCAGCAGGCAGAGGGGCCAGACACTTGGCAGAGGTTAGTTTCTAGAGAAGGACGCTTAGGGCAGAACCAAAAACAGGAGGCTCAGGAGCTGTGGGCTTCCAAGAAGAGGTGGAGGGAGTGGGGCACTCACAAGTTCTTGTCCTTGGGGACCCAGCAGAGACCATGGCTCTCCAGGACAATAACTGGGGGCACGTGAGGCTGTGGCACCAGTTTCTGATTATCCAACTGTGTGGACAAGGAAGGGCAGGTGAGGGTTTCGAGGATTCCCCCTTCCTACTTTCTTTCCAACTCCCCACTCTGAAACCCAAGCCTCACCATAATAAGTACTGCATCAGGGAAGAATTCTGCAATCTGCCCAGCGATTTTCAAGGCCAAGGGCCCAGGGCTGTGTAGAAGGAAGATCAGAGTTGTGAAGAGCCTCCTGTGGGCAGACCCCGTCCATCTGAGCTGGGCCTCCCAGAGCCCACAGACGTGGAGGCAGTGACGGCCTTTCCCTGTAGTTGGCCTGGGGGCATCAGGCCTGCCTGACTGCTTCGTGCAAGACTTATGCTTGAGCGCTGTGGGAAACAGGTGCTCAGACACTGCTGGTGAGAGTGGAAATCTAAGATGGTCTTTTTGGAGAGTACTTTGGCATAACCATCCAGATTTATATTGTATGTTAACCCAGAAACCCTACTAACGAAGAATTTACTGTAATAATAGGACAGTGTCTGTAATAAAAAAAAAATTGGAAACAACCTTAATGTTTAATGTAAGGCACTAAATAAATTATGGTACATCCATGTTCATACTGTATAGCTGATAGGGTAAGGTAGATATTAGTGTAGGGATGGAAAGATGTCAGATATTTATTAAGGAGAGAAAAGCAAATTACAAAACAGTATAATTTGCTCCAACTACATGACTACTGTATACGTAGATAACTTTTTCTGTATACAGTTGACCTTTGAACAATGAGGGGTCTAGGGGCCACAGAGCCTCCCGCAGTTGAAAACCTGCAGGTAACTTTACAGTGCGCCCTCCCTATTCTGGATTCTGCATCGGGATTCAACCAACCTCGGATCCTGTAGTACCGGAGTACCTATTCAGTGAAAAAGTTCGCCTATTTGTGGCCCCAGGTAGTTGAAACCGGTGTTGTTAAACGGTGAACTGTATATATAAAAAGAAACTTCCTTTTTTAAGAAGCTGCTGGTTGGGCTTCCTTTGTGTTTTCAGCACTTGGGGGGATCTCAGTTACAGCAGGTGTCAGCCTGTTATTGTCCTTCCCACCCCACCGCAGCTCCTCCAGGAAAATAACATTTCTTTATATTTTCTCACCGCCTACCCAGCCTAGTAGGTACCTTAGCTCTACAGTGGCTAAGCCTTGGATGAAGGAAAGATGGAAGGAATGACCAAGAGGGGCTCTCTTGACATCCCCCACCCCATAATCCTTAGCCCTCTGCCTCTGGCTTCCCCACTCACCTCTGGTCGTCCAAAGCTGCATTGGCATGGTAGTACCCTGCCACTACCAGCCCGGCCTGCGCGCCCCACACATCCACCTGCCATGGGAAAGCGCCGTCAGTAACTAAATCGTGCCGCCCGCCCTATGGGTGCGCACTACTGCCAAGAGGCCAGGGTTGGCCTTGGGCTAGGGGTGTTGGGGGGTTTCGCGGTGGTCGGTGGGCGTCCAGCGGCGGCACCTGGTTGAGGGCGACCTCCAGCATGACAGACAGGGCCAGGTGGCTGTGGAACAGGGGCACACAGTCGGTGAGGCACAGGCATTCTCTCGACCGCGGCGCTGGCGCCAGCAATAGCCCGTTGACAGCGGCGTGCGGGTAACGGGCGGCGTGCAGGCACATCTTCACGTAGGCCCGGGCCGAGATCTCCACCTCCCCCATGGCGAGCGGGGCCCCAGCTCGCGTCCGCGAAGCCCCCTCCAGCGCCCCCAAGCCCTCCTGGGCCCTTCCCCGTGCCCCCTCACTTAGGTTCGACGGTGACGCTGACTTGACTCGAAGGCAGCCCGCCGGCTCCGGCAGACCTCAGCCCGGCGCCCGGCCCCCGGCCCCCACCCGGCCCGGAATGCAGGCGGCCGGGATTGCGTGTTGCAGCACAGAGCTCCGCCTCCCCCGCCCCCAAGCGGCGGCAGCAGAGCTGCGCCTGCCTTGGGGACACATAACCAGAGCTCCAAGTCGGACCGGCTTCTGGAGTCCCGCCCACGTGGTGCTCTTTGATAGGCTTAGAGAGTCTCGTTTTGCCAAATCAGCATCCAACATTGTCCCGCCTTTGACTGTAGAGAGCTACCCGCACGCTGATTGGCTAGGCTACCCCACTTCGGCTCTTGATTGCAAGATGGCTGCGTCTGTTACCTCTACCTCCCGCCCCTACAGGCCCCGCTGTGCCACCTGGGTGGTGCCCGCGCCCCTCATCTGGTGTCTCCCCGAAACGCGGAGCTTCGAATGTCGGTACGTAGCGGACAGCTTGGCTCCAACTATGGAATGAGTGGATTGGTACTCTAGAGCGGCTTTGTCACTTACTAATAAGCCGTGTCACTTTTGCAACTGCAGGTTATCTGGCCCTTCCTTTCCTCAATGTAATGACTGCAGAAACAAAGACGGCATTGGCTGAAGGAGGAGGGTAAAGGTCAAAAAGAATTTTATTGAACCATCCTTCCCATAATGTCCTGTAGTATAATTTCCTTCGCCTTAATGCCTTGGAAGCGTTTTTGCCCCTCCCAGCCCTTGAGAAGGAGTCCAACCATTGACCCATAATTTTCCCAGTGAAATCTCATTCTCCCTCCAGGTGTGCTCTGAGCTGAAGAAAGGGTTGTGCCTTTCTTCATTCCCTGACCTCAGCCTCAGAGCTTCCCCCCAGTCTCTCCAAAGCCTGATTATTCCTATAAGGGCTCTGCCCAGATGCCATCTCTTCCAGGAAGCACTCATGACACCTCCAGATGGAAATAATCTTGTGAAATTCCCCAATACAGGTTATTTTCATGGCTGTCATGGCATGTAACAGTTCCCACCCTGTTCTTTAGGATGACTTCCTAAGAACAGGATGCACCTTTAATTCATCTTCGTCTTCCTGGCACCCCTCCCTTTCTCATCACCACATTCATTCACATTTAGTGTCTGGATATAGGCGACACTCAGTAAATGTCTTTGAATGAATGACACACACCAGAGGTTATCCACACAAAGTATAGGTCATTTATTTCCCTTCTAACCCTGGGCTCAGTACATAGATGGCTTCTCTTCACCCTTTGGGTTGACAATTTTCTCCAGGTTGCTGCTTATAATATGGTAAAGCTCAGCCTGGAAGAAGGCCAGAGGGCAACAGTCAGGTTCTTGGCCTTTCCCCTGCGCCCCTCATCCACCTCCCTTAGGGGCTTACTCCACACTCACATAGAAGGCCCTGAGGTCCAGCACCATGGCCCTGAGCTCTCCATAGGCTGCCTCGTCTCGCTCGTGCACCAGGGCCCGGTAATCCATCTGGGATGTGGAAGGCAAAGCTGAGTCAGCCCCATGGAAGGTTGGGACATTAGTCTGGTTTCCTCATACAGGGAATAGGTAACTTGAGGAATGAGCCCCTTCTCAGCCAAGAAATGGGATCCCAGAGGATCAAACAGAGAAAGGGGTCAAGGTTTTTGAAGCCTAAATCAGTTTTCCTGGGCTTAATATTCTCCACATTGGGAAGGTCACAAATGAGACAAAGAGGACCTCTATCCCCCACTTTCTCATCACCCCCCATCCCCAGCAGCCTCAGCTAAAAGGCTGGTGGACTGTCCACTTACTACATGGGTCTCCTTAGAGGCCTTGGCCACAGCATCCCCACGTTCTGAGAAGTACCTGCCAGAAGCAAGAGGAGTAACCACAGGAATGGATGTTCAGAGAGAGGTACTCCCTCAGACCCTTCCCAAAGCACCGCTTCATCCGATAGGCATGCCCAGCTTTGGGAGTCCCAAAGAAATGTCCCTGCAGAGCCCGGCGCTGGCCTTCCAGCTGTCCTTACTTGGAAATGGTTGTCTGGAAGGCTTCCACTTTGGTCTTGACTGCATTTACCCTCTCCAGCACCTTTTCCTGTGGAGACAAAAGAATGGAAAGCAAAGACAACCCTTCATCTCCTCCCTCCTTCACTCACCGTCTCCCTCCTCCTCCCAGTTCTTGTCTAGCTCCTATCCCTTACTCCCCAAGTCTCTCCCTGCTGTCAGCATTCTCACACACCCTTTCTCACCTGGATTGCCACCCCAAAGTCATTTCCATCCTCAATTTTGGGGATGAGGTGCTGGATCCATGTGATCACCTACATTAAGAGATATCATGTAGGAATCATTCAACAAACCCTCTATTCTGATTACTGCTACTTCCTAATAATAGGTACATTTAACTGAGTACTTATTATATGGCAGGCACTGTGATATGTATTATATATCTCATTTAATCTTCACAACAACCTTTCAAGGTATATATTTTTTTTTGCTTGTTTCAAAGTATATATTCTTATTGTACCCACTTAACAGATGAAAAAACTGAGTCACAGGATGTCTAAGTTACTTACTTAAAGTAACCAGTTAGGTAAGTGATAGAGTCAGGATTTGAACCAAGGCAGTCTCCCTCTAGGGCCCAAGTTCTTAAACCAACTCACTGTATCATAGCATCTGTACTCTGTACCTGGTACAGCAGTAGGGTCTCAGGTTATAGAGGTGGATGTAGCACAGTCTAATTTGGGGATATCATCGTGATAGAGAACAAAAGGTATCTAAACCCAAGGTACAGAAGGAAGCTTCCTATTTGGGGAATAGTTTCCTAAATGAAGGAATTGAATCTCTGAAGGAGACCAGGGCCTGGCCTTGCTCGTTTTCTCTGTCCCCCAGTTCCCAGGCTTACCAGAATGCATTTTTCTTTGAGAGTCCAGACTTCTGGCTTAACCAGGGCAAGCAAGGCCAGGACCTTCTCATTCCCAGGGAGAAAGCCGCACTTAGGGACTGTGAGAAAGAGGGGACTTAGACCCTTTCTCATCCAGTAGTCAGTGTGCCATTTCCCTTTTCCTAGCCACCCCTTCCTCTCTTACCTTCTTTCTTCTCTTGCTTATCCGTTTCCATCTAAGGAAAAAAGGGGGAAAGTAGCTTTAGAAAAGTCATGGAGGTTGGAGGGCCACTTACACTGGGTTTATAGCCCAAGCCCTACACCATGAGTGCCTCACCTCATCATCCTTGGGTGGAGGGTCTGGGATGGGGATGTCCAGCGAGGCCCGGAGAGAAGTCATGTCAGTCACGTTGAGGGAGTCCTCCTGCACAGAGCTCACTGTCAGGGGCTGCCCAACCTCTTCCCCTCATCCTGAGTCAGAGCCTTTCCTCCACACATCCCACCCAACCTCTGCCTCCTAACCTAGGCTCAGGCCTCACACTATCCTAATGTTCCCAGTCCACCATTTGCGACTGTTCTCTGCATTCGGAGCCCAGTTGTTAGCTAGAGAGGGTGGATGGAGAGGAGAGAGGCCATGGGATGGGGCAGGAGGGCTCCACACTACTCACTTGCAAGAGCTGATTCAGGTATATGATTTTCTGAGGTAAGAATCTGTAGAGGAATTCCTCAGCCTGTGGGTTACATTGCAAGGGTCGGAATCACAGAAGACGTTCAGTGAGATGTCTGAGAAGTGGGACTGGAAGGGCCCTTGGAAATCATTGACTCCAGTACTTATAAATGAGGGAACTGAAGCCCTGAAAATTGAAGGGAATTCCCCAAGTTGGGATGCAGCAGAACCAAGGTTAGAACTGTGGTATTCCTGCTTTGGGGCCATGGCTTTTCCCTCCACACCAAAAGAGGGGAGAGGAAGTGGTGGAAGTGCAGAAGGTATTAAGAGGGGTACAGGTAAAAGCAGAGATCAATAATTAAGAGCTTATCTTAGATGGAGGCTTAATAAGTGAAGTAAGGCGCGGATGGAGGGTGGGTTTGGGGATCAGTCTGAGAAGTTGCAACCCTCAAGTACTGGCCTAAGATTCTGGGTCAAATCGCTTGAATCCAGAAGACTTACCTCCTGGAAAAGATTTTGCCTGAAGACATCCACCTGCACAGAGAGCGGTACCCGGATGTTGGTTAAGGGTCTCAGTTGTCCAGAGTAAGATCCCACCCCCAATAGGATGCCCTCCAACTTGGCTCAGTCCTTCCCCACCACATGCCAGACTTCCCTGGAAGCCCATGCTCAGTGCAGAGATTGTCCGGAGGGCAGGAATCTGGTAATCCCCGGGCAGAAGTGAAAGCACTTAGAGAGGTTGGGAGATTTCTCTGGCACGGCCTTGGTCCCTCGGAGCACCCAGTTTGGCCTCCATTTAGGAGGGCTCCTCGGCGCCTTCCTGGCCTCCCGGTCCCCCGTTACCTGTTTGCGGGCTTCCCCGCTCAGGCGCACCCCACAAGGCTTGGCCATGTTGCTCCAGTTGCTGCTAGGTCTCCGGTCTTCCTGTTCGCCGCCTGGGCTTTCGCTTTCACTCCCCACGTCCAGGCCCGCCCCCTCAGCCCCACCCCCTTCCTTCTTTTCCCCCTCCCCCTGGAAGGCCGCAAACCGTAAGGAGCCCCTCTGCCATTCTCGGCCTGTGAGACTAGAAGAGGCGGTGCTGACTCGGTCACAAACCCAGGGGCTGTCCGGGGGAGGGGCTAGGACAAGTGGGACCGGCGGAGATTGAACAGGGGCTGTCCCTCGGAGAAGGGGAGGGGCTTAGAGAGAGGGGGAAAGAACAGTCCAAGGACTGTCAGGGTTGGGGTGAGAAGGGTGGGAGAGTGGGAAAGGGGGTGTTAAGTGGTGGGGCTCCCCCAGGAAGGCTTGACTGCGGGGAAGGGCCAGAGAGGGATCAGAGTGGGCGGGAGAAGTAGTAGGAGGGAGAAGGGACAGAGGATAGGAAGGGAGAAGGCGCGGGGGCTTCCTCCCGGAGGGCGCCCTATCTTCAAGACTGACTGGAGAAGGGGCTTGAGTGGGGCTCAGGCCGGCCAGAGTTGAGTCCCCAGCTGAGTGGGATTTCCCCTGTGGGGTCCCGGATAGAGAGGAGGGCTTTGAGGGGAGTAAAGTAACCCCGTACCAGGGTCTATCCGGAGAGGGGTGGGACCAGCCTGGACCAAGGAGGGGAAGAACGCCAGAACAGGGTTTGCTGCCTAGGCGCTCTGGGGGAGGAGCCATGGATTATTTATCATTATCATTGGCTGGGACCCTGGGCCACGCCCCCCGATTTCTTGGCCTCCGCCCTTCCTCAAGCTTAGACCCCGCCCCTTCCCCTGAATTTGGGTTGCAGTCCCGCCCTCTTTCCTAGTACTTCCTGTTCCCGCTAACCCTGGCGTTGGGCCCGGGGCCGAAGAGTGACCGTGCCGTGAGTGACCCGGGGCGTCCGAACCGACCGGGTCGGGCCGCGAAGCCAGACCCCAGGCGCTACTGGCGGCGCTCGGACCGCGCACAGCCTGCGCCGGGTCCCGTCGGACAGCGGGCTGGGGCTGACTCCTGTCTCAGGATGCCGGGGGAGGAGGAGGAGCGGGCCTTCCTGGCGGCCCGCGAGGAGCTGGCGAGCGCCCTGAGGAAGGATTCCGGGCAGGCGTTTTCGCTGGAGCAGCTCCGGCCGCTACTGGTCACCTCTCTGCCGCCAGCAGCCCGCTACCTGCAGCTGGATGCTGCACGCCTGGTCCGCTGCAACGCTCATGGGGAGGTGAGGCCCGGCCCGGGTTGGGAGGAGGACAGAGGACCTGAGGCCGGGTTGGGACTCACAGCTCTCTGCTCTCTGACTGCTCGCAGCCCCGAAACTACCTCAACACCCTCTCCACGGCCCTGAACATCCTGGAGAAATATGGCCGCAACCTCCTCAGCCCTCAGCGGCCCCGGTACTGGCGCGGGGTCAAGTTTAATAACCCTGTCTTTCGCAGTACGGTGGATGCTGTTCAGGTGAAGCCCCTGGGCCCCTAATGGGAGAAGGGAACTTAGCCTGGGCTGGGGATTGACTAGAAAGGGCCTGAGGCTGTGCTGAATGGTTTGAGGTCCAGCCCTATTGGGAAGGGGACCTGCTGGGCGGTGACTGGTTTGAATGTGTGGCAGGGGGGCCGGGATGTTCTGCGATTGTATGGCTACACAGAGGAGCAGCCAGATGGGTTGAGCTTCCCTGAGGGCCAGAAGGAGCCGGATGAGCAACAAGTTGCTACAGTCACACTGGAAGTACTGCTGCTTCGGACAGAGCTCAGCCTGCTGCTACAGGTGAGGTATCTCTAGTCCCAGCCTAACAACAAAGCCAGTGTGGGGACTCCCATGCTGCTGAACCATAGGCATAGTCCCCACAGTAACTTAGGATCTCTCTGTACTTTTCACACTGTGAACGTTGGGGGACCAGGGCTTTGAGGGAGGGCCTTGTTCCAGGGCTCTAGGTGGGAACTCCTCTTACCTTGTTTGCAGAATACTCATCCAGAACCACAAGCACTGGAGCAGCTGCTGAAAGACAAGGTTGAAGATGATGTAAGGAAGGCAGGAATGGGGCTCTGGGGCCTGGCGAACAAAGGGAACCTGTTGTGGGCCTCTGTCCCCAAGCCCTTGCTCATTCCCTGTCCTTTTTCCTCAGATACTGCAGCTCTCAGAGTTTGCCCCCTTACTGAGAGAGATTGATCCTGGCCCCCTCACCACACCCTCTGCCCCAGGTATTATTGTCCTATGTTGGGAGGTGGGAATGCTAGTAGATCATACTGATGGAAATTTCCTGTCTTCTTGGTTATCTTCCTTTTGTGTGGATTAAAATTGTTTCCTTGGGTTGAAAAAATATGCTGAAAAGTTGTCTGTGATTTGTCCCCTCCACAGCAGATTCAAATGTAACCTGGTCTTTTTTAGAAAGATGTTCTATTTTTTCCTGTTCTCCAGCCTCCATTCCTGGTCCCTGCTTCCTCTGTGGTTCTGCTCCAGGCACATTGCACTGCTTAGCTTGTAAACAGGGCTTGTGCCCAACTTGTGATTGCCTCTTCCATGGACACCCAGACCGTGCACATCACCTCCGCCAGACCCTGCCTGTGGCCCCCCAGGCCACCCACCTGACCCCCAAGTGAGAGGCCTTTTCTCCTGAGTGGGAGCGAAATTGAGAGAACTTAAAATTATTTGAGTATCTACTATGTGCTGGATTCTGTGCTAAAGACTGTCTCATAGAGAGCAAGCAGCCAGTTACTGCCTTCCAGGAGATCATAGATATACATGTCAAGCAAGTAGCAGTCATAGCAAAATAGATTATTTGGGTGTGCAGATAGGTAGTAGGAGGATGCAGCTTAGTCAGAAGGATCAACTCAATCAGTTGGTAATATTTTAAGCACCTAATAGGGGTCAGACCCTATGTTAGGGATATTTACCAGCCAGATATGGACTTTAGGCTGTCATTTAAATGTTGAAGAGGCTATGGGTATGGCAGTGTTCCAGACATGTGCAAAGGCCAGAGCCATGTGTTGTCCTGCAGGGAATGAGGGATGCCCATGGGTAATGGTCCCAGGCACCCCCTCAGCAGGCCGTGTCTGCTTTTCCATTACAGCTTACCTGCCTCAGCTCCACCACAGCCTCAGTCAACCTCCCTGCCGGCCCTGGGAGACAGCTCTGTTTCTTCCCCTGATCCTGCAAGTGCCCGTCTTCCCTGGCACTGTTCTGCCTGCGCCATGCTGAATGAACCTTGGACAGTACTCTGTGTGGCCTGTGATCGGCCCCGAGGCTGTAAAGGGTTGGGGCTGGGGATTGAGGGTCCCCAAGGAGCTGGGGGCGTAGAACCCGAGCTTGCACGGGGTCACTGGGCCTGCCAGAGCTGCACCTTTGAGAATGAGGCTGTGTTTGTGCTGTGTGCCATGTGTGAGCGACCTCGGCTGGCTCAGCCTCCCAGCTTGGTAGTGGATTCTCAGGATGCCGGCGTTTGCCTGCAGCCCCTTCAGGTAACCTGTTCCTGGCCTTCTCAGCTCTTTATTTGCACCTGTTACCACAGGCCATTCTCTACTTCTTCATCCCCTATTTTCCTTCAGTTCCCCGGTATCTTCCCCCCAGCTTCCTATATTTCCATCTTGAGCCTCAGCCAACCTTCAATGGGATAATTCTTTCTGCCTTCCCAGCAGGAGGATACTTTGCTCTCCTCTGCCCAGACTCCAGTGTGGTACTGCATTCACTGTACCTTCTGCAACTCGGGCCCTGGCTGGGTGTGTGCTATGTGCAACCGGACCAGCAGCCCCAACCCAGTACAGCATACCCCTCAGCCCCTTGCCAGCTCTTTGGAAGAGCAACTCCCTGAACCAGGGCCTCCACGACGCCTCAGTGCCCCCCTGGCCAGTTCCTGTGGGGACCTTGAGAAGCAGCGCCAAGACAAGATGCGGGAGGAAGGTCTCCAGCTAGTGCTCAAGATCCGGGTGAGGATTTGGGCCTGGGATAAGCTTGTGGGGGAAGAGAGAGGCTGCAGTTGATTGATGCAAGTTCTCAAAACCTGTCATTGTTAGCAGCAGCTGCCTCTTATTGAACCCTTCCCCCACGGCAGGCATCATGCTGTGTCCTGCTCACGTGATCCATGATCCATGACAGCTCAAGCACTGTCAGCATTTTGGTTCGGGCTAAGGGTGGGTGGGGTGTGCCCTTCCTGATGGGCGCCCTGTCTGGGCGGGACTGTGCCTTAGGAAGGGGAAGCCGGAGGCGCCTGTCCAGAGGAGGTCTTCTCAGCTCTGCAGTACTCGGGCACCGAGGTGCCCCTGCAGTGGCTGCGCTCAGAGCTGCCCTACGTGCTGGAGATGGTGGCTGAGCTGGCTGGACAGCAGGACCCGAGGCTGGGTGCCTTTTCCTGTCAGGAGGCCCGGAATGCCTGGCTGGATCGTCACGGCAACCTGGATGAAGCTGTGAAAGAGTGTGTGCGGGCCCGGCGGAGGAAGGTAGCAGCAGCTGTGCTGGAGCGGGTGCAGGATTGAGGGCTGTGGATCTCAGAGCCTCTCACATTCTTCTTCACTCCTTCTCACCCCTCCCAACTCACAGGTGCAGGAGCTCCGGTCCCTGGGCTTTGAGCCTGAGGAGGGGTCTCTTCATGCCTTGTTCCAACATGGAGGTGACGTGGCACGAGCCCTGACTGAGCTACAGCGCCAGCGCCTAGAACCCTTCCATCAGCGCCTCTGGGACAGTGGTCCTGAGCCCACCCCTTCCTGGGACGGGCCAGATAAGCAGGTGCTGGAAGGAGGTGAAGAGCCCACTTAGTAGGGCTGAGGGCAGGCTGAGGGGTAGGCTCTCTGCGGTCTGACAGCCACTTCTTCCCTCTCCACCTGAATCGCCTTGCAGAGCCTGGTCAGACGGCTTTTGGCAGTCCACGCACTCCCCAGCTGGGGCCGGGCAGAGCTGGCGCTGGCGCTACTGCAGGAAACACCCAGGAACTATGAGTTGGGGGATGTGGTAGAAGCTGTGAGGCAGAGCCAGGACCGGGCCTTCCTGCGCCGCTTGCTTGCCCAGGAGTGTGCCGTGTGCAGCTGGGCCCTGCCCCGCAACCGGGTAAGTCCCTCCCCACTGCCCCTGGCCTTAGAATTGCTCTGTTCCCTTTGGATCCCCACTCTACCCCAGCCCGTCTCTGATCTTGTCTTTTGCTCTGCAGTTGCCCATGTGCCCCTGAAGGCTTCTGGGAAGGGGAGGGCAAGAATAGGCCACCTCCCTCTCTTTTTTTTAAATGTTCTATTATGGGAAATTTCGAACATGCAATAGTAGAGAAAACTGTATAATGGATTCCACTCTCCCTCCCCCCCACCATGTATTCATCATCAGCCATTATTAATGGATGACCAATCTTTACTTCATCTACACATACATAGGATTCTTTTTTTATTTTTATTTTTTGCGATACGTGGGCCTCTCACTGTTGTGGCCTCTCCTGTTGCGGAGCACAGGCTCCAGACGCGCGGGCCCAGCGGCCATGGCTCACGAGCCCAGCCGCTCCGCGGCGTGTGGGATCCTCCTGGACCAGGGCACGAACCCGTGTCCCCTGCATCGGCAGGCGGACTCCCAACCACTGCACCACCAGGGAAGCCCCTACCTAGGATTATTTTGAAACAAATCTCAGATGTCAGATAGTTTATCTGTAATATTTCAATATGTATCTCTAAAAGATAAAACTCTTTGAAAATATAACCACAAATACCACTGTCACACCAAAAAAATTACCGTTATTTAATGTGATCATCAAATACCCACTTGGTAGGAATAGGCCCCTCTTATCTCCTGAGCCCCTTCTGACTTACTCTAGGTCAGAAGTGGCAGTTCTTTGGCAAAATACAGCCCAGTTTAGTTAGGCTGGCTCTGTATGTTTTTTGTTTTTACTCTTTATTTTAAAATAATTGTAGAGTCACAGGCAGTTATGAAAATAGTACAGAGTCCTGTGTGCTCTTTATCCACCCCCTCCCAATGGTGACATCTTGTATAATCAGTGCAATATCAAGACCAAGAAATAGATATTGGTACAATGTCAGCTAGACCGCAGGCTTTGTTCATTTTGTGCATCAGTGTGTATGTGTGTAGTTGTATGCCATTTGACCCCACATGTAGATTCATGTAACCACCACCACAATCAAGATACCACAATGCAACCCCCTTGTGCTACCGCTTTATAGTTGGAACCTTCTTCCCCTCCTCCTGTCATATGGCAGCCACTAGTCTGTTCTCCATTGCTATAGTTTTGTCATTTCAAGGATGTTGTTTGTGTTTGCTTTTTTTTTGGCCACGCCACACAGCTTTCAGGATCTTAGTTCCCCAACGAGGGATTGAACCCGGGTCCTCGTCAGTGAAAGTGCGGAGTCCTACCCACTGGACCACCAGGGAATCCACCACCACCACCACCCCCCACCCCACCCCTGGCTTTTTTTTCCTTTTTAAATTAACTTTTAAAAAATTTTTATTTTCTACTGGAGTATAGTTGATCTACAATGCTGTGTTAGTTTCAGGTGTACAGCAAAGTGATTCAGTTATTGTGTGTTTGCTTTTAATTGAATGTGGATGCCTTTAGAGGGCATTCTTCCGTTTACCTTAGGTCTCACCATTGTCTGTTTTTTTCCATCTGGAGGTCTTCAGACATTTAGGTTGCCCGCCCAGTTGTTAATTAGACCCCGGTTTCATAGCAGACACCTGGCTACTGCCCCCCTCAGCTGGCAACTGTAGCTTCTTACCCTCTTCCCTCCCTTCCCTTCCCCTCCCCCAGATGCAGGCTCTGACCTCCTGTGAGTGCACTATCTGTCCCGACTGCTTCCGCCAGCACTTCACCATTGCCTTGAAGGAGAAACACATCACAGACATGGTGTGCCCTGCCTGTGGCCGCCCCGACCTCACCGATGATGCACAGCTGCTCAGCTACTTTTCCACCCTCGATATCCAGGTACTGAAGTCCCTAGGACTCAGGGTGCCCTGGGCTTTGAACAGGAGCCTTGCCCACCCGCCACTTCCACATCCTGTTCCCAGCTTCGAGAGAGCCTAGAGCCAGATGCCTATGCGCTGTTCCACAAGAAGCTGACTGAGGGCGTGCTCATGCGAGATCCCAAGTTCTTGTGGTGTGCCCAGGTCAGAGGCCTGCCCAGAGCTGCTGACCGGAGGGACAGGTGGGGAGTGGTGCCTGGTCAGGCCTCAGACAGCTTTATGCTCTTGCACCCACAGTGCTCCTTTGGCTTCATATACGAGCGTGAGCAGCTGGAGGCAACATGTCCCCAGTGTCACCAGACCTTCTGCGTGCGCTGTAAGCGCCAGGTGAGGCACATCCATCCTTTTGGAAATACCTGCTGAGCCACCGCAGGTACTGTTAGACGCGGGGTGTGCTGGAGAACAGAACAGACATGAGCTCTGGGCTCAAAGAGTTACAGGCTAGCCAGGGAGGGAGGGAGGAGGGGTGAGGGAAGGAGAGAGAGCAGAATTATACATCGCCATGAGTTCTATGAAGAAAACAAATAGGAATCTGAGGTTAGGAATAACAGGATGGACCTACCTAGTACACAGGATCGAGAGGTTAGACAAGTCTTCTCTGAAATGGCTGGATTTAAGCTCAGGCATGAAAGTTAAGAAGAAGCCAACTAGGCAAAGAGTATTTGGAAGAGAAAGAACAACACATGGAAAGGCCAAAGTCAGAAAAAGCGTTGTGTGGCTGGAGCCTCAAGAGCAAGGGTGAGAGCGGCTGGCGGTCGGAGAGGAGCTAGCTGCCAGGTCAGGAGAGGCCGTGAGGCCAGTCCAGCAAGGGATCGGCCTTTCATTCTAAGACTGAGCAAGGGGTGATGCTCTCTCATTTACCTTTAGAAAGTTTAATATTTGATACCAAAAAGTTGCATCTGTCTTTTTTTTTATCTTATTTTAATTAATTTATTTACTTATTGTTGGCTGTGTTGGGTCTTCGTTGCTGCGTGCGGGCTTTCTCTAGTTGAGGTGAGCAGGGGCTACTCTTTGTTGCCGCGTGCGGACTTCTCATCGTGGTGGCTTCTCTTGTTGCGTAGCATGGGCTCTAGGCGCGTGGGCTTCAGTAGTTGTGGCACATGGGCTCAGTAGTTGTGGCTCGCGGGCTCTAGAGCGCAGGCTCAGTAGTTGTGGCTCACGGGCTTAGTTGCTCTGCGTCATGTGGGATCTTCCTGGACCAGGGCTTGAACCCATGTCCCCTGCATTGGCAGGCGGATTCTTAACTACTATGCCACCAGGGAAGTCCCTGCATCTGTCATATAAAACACCATAATAAAATGAACACCTGCGACCTTACCACCAAACCTCCAAGCTAGAACACTCCCAGTGCAGTTGGTTACATGTTCAAAGGCACACTGGCTGCAAGGTGGAGGCTGAACCATAGGGGAGCAGGAGTGGAGGCATAGAGACTAGGAATCGAGACGAGACCTGACCTGGCCCAGAGTAAAGGTGGTCAGAGTAGGGATGAAGAAAAGGACAGGGTTGAGCTAGGCTTGGGTGGTGGAAACAAGACTTGCTGGTGAGTGTTTCGGGTGTGAAGAGATGAGAGAACCAAGGCTGGCCCCTCGGTTTGGGATTTGAGCAAACGGTGGATGGCAGTGCCATACACTAAGCCAGGGACCGCTGGATCTGAGTGGAGGGGCCAGCAAGAAGGGCCTAGGATAGAGCTTTCATGGGAAGCTCGTTTCCTTCTGGCAGTGGGAGGAGCAGCACCGAGGTCGGAGCTGTGAAGATTTCCAGAACTGGAAACGCACCAATGACCCGGAGTACCAGGCCCAGGGCTTGGCGATGTACCTTCAGGAGAATGGCATAGGTAAGATTGCCTGTTTGCCCAGTAATCTCTCATTGCCAGCGGCTCTCTTCCTGAGGGCCTGAGGAGCAGTGGCAGCCCAAACCCTGACCTGCTGTCCCTTGCAGACTGCCCCAAGTGCAAGTTCTCGTACGCACTGGCCCGAGGAGGCTGCATGCACTTTCACTGCACCCAGTGCCGCCACCAGTTCTGCAGTGGCTGCTACAATGCCTTTTACGCCAAGAATGTGAGCCAGAGAACGGGGATGGAAGGGCTAGCTGGGTGGGGCTGCCATCGGGAGTGAGGGAGTGAAGGGTGGAGGCCGTTGAGGAACAGCCCAGGGGAAGAAGAGAACAGTGGGGGGTAAAGCACCTCTCTGTCCTCTCTCCCCTTCTGCTTGCTCCAGACCCTCCAATGTCTCATCTCCCCCACCCCTACACCCCTCACGCAGGGGTTCCTGAGAGGCCAGGACCCCAACAGTCTCCAACTTCCCCTCTCCCATCTGGGTTTCCGCCAGAAATGTCCAGACCCTAACTGCAGGGTGAAGAAGTCCCTGCATGGCCACCACCCCCGCGACTGCCTCTTCTACCTGCGGGACTGGACGGCTCCTCGGCTCCAGAAGCTGCTTCAGGTCAGGGGCGGCCAGCCTGGCTGGTTTGCCAGTCACCCAGGAGAGGAGGCAGGGCACAGGGTGGCAGGAAGGGAAAGGCCTGGATGCCGAGAAATCCAGCAGGCTGGCACCAAGGGAAGCTAACGCCCATCCTTCTGCCCTCCTCAGGACAATAACGTCATGTTCAACACAGAGCCCCCAGCGGGGGCCCGGGCAGTGCCTGGAGGTGAGTGTCGGGCCTGGGAGAAGGCAAGAGGAGGGGCTGGGCTCCCCCTGTGTGATAGATGAAGGCGAGGCTTGGGTCTGGGGTTGGACCAGGACGCAGGCCCATCCTGTGCTTGCTTGTTGTGCTCTTCGGTGACTCAGCCTCCCCAGGCTTGTTTCTTCCTCTGTAAAGTGGGGACCATATCCACTTTGCAGCCAGGCTGTTTTATGTGAGGCCACATTCAAGCGCCTGGCACCTCGATGCTAATTTTATTCTCCCATTCCCAAAGGATAGTGATTCATTAGTTAACTCAATGACTATTTAATTAAAGACTTACTAGTTGCACTGTTTTAGGTTCCATGAGGGCAACAGAAAGATGTTATATATGATTCTAATCTGCCCCACTTCTTACCATCTGTGTAGAGTAAGACCTTCACAGAATAAGCTAACCTCGCAAGAGCTAAATCACAACCAAAAGAGCTGTCTCAAGGGAGTATATGATTATATGGGCCAGAAGTCAGCTTGGCTAAAAGCAGGGACAGCAAGGTCCCTGCTTCTGTGTCGGAAGTGGTCTGCACGGTGGCATCTCTGGCACAGCTGTTAGAGCAGGGGCTCCTGTCCTCAGTCCCCTCCCTAGAGGCTGCCTCCCGTGCCTCCATCCATATCCTAGTTCTCCTGGGCCTTTGTGGTCAGTGGCCCCCTCCGGACAAAGGGACCCTTCCTTCCCTTACCCCTAGGTGGCTGCCGAGTGATGGAGCAGAAGGAAGTTCCCAACGGGTTCCGGGACGAAGCCTGCGGCAAGGAGACTCCTGCTGGCTATGCCGGCCTCTGCCAGTGAGTGCCAGGCAGGGCGTGGAGCACGGCGTCGGCGGCACAGGAGCACTGGGGGTGTGCCTGGGCAGAAGAGTGGGTCTCTGCAAGCAGTAGGTCCTGCAAGAAGTGGGAGGGAGGGGCCTCTCTAGGCGAGGGCACAGAAAGGTGGTGTGCACAGGTTGGCAAGGGCCCACAAGAGCAACTGGCGAGGGGTGTCGGTCTTGTTCGTCTGAGTATGCTAGTGCCCAGCACAGTGCTGGACACACTCAGTTGATATCAGTCAAACTTCAGAAGAACAATATTCCACCCTCTCATCTCCCTAGGGCGCACTACAAAGAGTACCTTGTGAGCCTCATCAACGCCCACTCACTGGACCCAGCCAGCCTGTACGAGGTGGAGGAGCTGGAGACGGCTGCCGAGCGCTACCTGCATGTGCGCCCCCAGCCGCTGCCTGGGGAGGATGCCGCCACCTACCACGCCCGCTTGTTACAGGTAAAGCCTCCCCCAGCCTCACCTCTGACCCCACTCTCTAGAAGTCCCCTGTCCAGACTGTGTCTGAGCCCCAGGCTTCCAGTATCATCATCTTCTCTCTCCTTCTACAGAAGCTGATAGAAGAGGTGCCCTTGGGACAGAGTATCCCCCGCAGGAGGAAGTAGCTGAGGGCAAGGGTCCCAATGAAGGTCCCGTGATCTGACTCCCCGGGAACACCTCCAGCACCAATAAAGAGGCATTTCCTTGCCCAGGCTTCTTGGTGGTCCTTCTTCCTTCCTGACCCCACCATCCTGGGGCACCAGGGAAAGGGGTGTGTGTGAATACAGCTTTGCTAAAGGCCCCCTGCAGCCTGCCACCTGACCCTCTCTGGACTCAGGCAGAAGCAATTGATGCTGTGGGAGGCCAAGGGCAGCCCTCCCCATCCAGCCACCTGGCCTGGGCTTCCTCTTTCCCTGCATCCTTTCTTCTTTCATTGAATTCAGCTGATATTTGGGGGTGACCTAGTAGGTACCAAGCAGGCATCATGGGGGAACACAGATGCACAAGTGGTACAGAGCTATCCAGAGGCCCCAGGCCAGACTCCGGGACACTGCGGCCTCCCTGGGGAAGCAGCAGTGTCATAGAGGTGGTCTGATACAAGCAAGGAGTATCTTGAGGGAGGAAAGGGAATGAGCCTGAGGCAGTAGGGTCCCTCCTCCAGACTCTGACCGCAGGATTCCTACGATAAGATTCTCAGATGCTGCTTCCCCCTGGTGGTAACCAGTTACCCTGCAACTCGGAGACCACGTGATTTCGGGGAAAAGAACCTCCCTGGAGGAGAACTGAAACTTAGGGTGGGGACTGTAGAAAGGGGCGGAGAGATCCAGGAGCTGCCTAGCCAGGAGCTGAGCTGAGGTCGGCTGAGCCCTGGGACAGCCTGCAGAGCAGCTCAGGTAAGATTAACCAAAAATAGGTGTCAGCCTGGATCTAGGTGGGAAGGCCCGGCTAGATTGGAGGTGGTGGGTAGAGGCTCCTGGGGACCCCTCTGCTAGACTGAGGAATAGACAGAAGGCCTGTGAGCCGGGGAGCTGGAATTTGGCGTGAGTGAAAGACTGATGGGGAGGTCGGTGTCCCAAGCCCTCTAGGCAAAGGACAGGGGCACCTATTACCGGGTTTGGGGAAGAAGACTCTGCTGCTCTCCCCTGATTGTTTTCTTGCCTCCTGGTCCTGCCCACTTCCGCCCGCCCACAGCTCTGCCCCTGCCCCTGCCCCCAGCTCCCTGCCCCACCTACCCCTGGGACAAGGAGGGGGGGAGGTTGGGGGGCATCGGAGGATAGGTTATGGGGGTGGTGAGTGAAGAGGGTTGAAGAGGCATCTCACAAGCAGCCACTGTGTCTGTAAATACTTGGGGATCCAGACAGGGCCTCTCACCAGGAGCAGGCCACCAGGGGAACGATAGATTCCTGAAAAACCTTAAAATTAAGACCAATGCCTAAGGTTCCCTTCTAGATGTCACAGCTTGGGCTGTTAAAAAGAAAGTATTTTTGGTCATCGCTAGTGACGGCAGAAATGAAACAATTCAGCCTCAGAAGTTTGAGATTATAGAGGCAAAAAGATGGATGAGATCTCTAGGGGCCCTTGCCGGAATCCAACCCCAAGGGCCAGGATCTCACTCTTCCCAAAGTATCAGTTCCCCTGACACTTCCTGCTGCTTTTATCCCCAGGATGGCATCAGGCAGGGCACGTTGCACCCGGAAGCTCCGGAACTGGGTGGTGGAGCAGGTGGAGAGCGGGCAGTTCCCAGGAGTGTGCTGGGAAGATGCGGCCAAGACCATGTTCCGGATTCCCTGGAAGCACGCAGGCAAGCAGGACTTCCGGGAGGATCAGGATGCCGCCCTCTTCAAGGTGAAAGGCCCGGAAACCAGCCCCTTGGAGGGAGGGATGGAATATACACTGGCACTGTCACCCTCAAGCGGTTGCATCCACCTGGGTTTCAGATAAAGGGGAGGTTGCAGGGTAGAACCAGCTACATTCCGTAATTGTCAGAGCCCCATGCAAGATGAAAATGCAAACCTTAGTAAGGACCTCAAGGTGGCAATAGCTGAGTATAAACCTAGCAGAGGCCCTTCTGTGTGAGCGCTCAGGCCACACATCCGTGAAGCCAGCCTTGGTAAAGGATCTGCGGTCCACAACATGCTGCCTCTTCTTTACTTCTGCTGTGTCCTAGGCCTGGGCGATATTTAAGGGAAAGAACAAGAAGGGGGACTCGGAAGGCCCTGCTATCTGGAAGACTCGTCTGCGCTGTGCTCTGAACAAGAGTTCTGAGTTCCAGGAGGTTCCTGAGAATGGCCACAGGGATGGGGCTGAGCCCTACAAGGTGTACCGGCTGCTGCCACCTGGAACCCTCCCCGGTGGGTGTCCCTTTGCCCCGCCACTCCTAGAATCAGCAGCCTGGGGAGGAAGGATGGAGCCCTGCGCCTCCTGGGAGGGTGGTGGCCTCCCTCCAGGCCCCTCGGTCAGAGTTCTGCCCTGTCCTTGGGGAGCAGGTTCCCTGCCAGTCCTGCCCATCCTTTCACTGCCTCCTACTTCTCCCCTTCCCTCTGTGCCCACTTAAGGCTCTGACCTTCCTCTCCCTCTCAACGTTCCACAGCTCAGCCAGGGACCCAGAAATCACCATCAAAGCGACACCACAGTTCTGTGTCCTCTGAGAGGAAGGAGGACAAGGTTACCACGAAGAACTGCATACTCAGCCCCTCCTTGCCCCAGGACCCCCTCAAAAATGTGAGAGCTGGGGAGGGAACCGGGTGGGCCTGAGGGCAGAACAGTAACTGGGGGAGAGATGGGCCAACGATAGAAACTGTGTCTGTAGGAGCTGGTGGAGACCAGTGGGGGAACAGCCTATTCAGACTCCGGGAGCAGCAGCAGCAGCAACAGCCCTGAGCTTCAGGAAGGTACCAAGTGCCCTGCCTCCTGTGTTATCCTCCATGCCACAGCCTCTGGCCCTTGGACTCCCCAGTCCACTCTGAATGACCAGTGCCTCTGCCTCCCCCCCAGGTAGGGACACAGCTGAGGCCCCTCTCCAAGGAGATCTGGTGTCCCCAGAGCTTCTGCCCCCTCCAGGTTCAGGTACTTGGCGTTTGACTCACCCCTGCCTCCGTCCTCCCTTGTCCTCCTATGGCTACGTATGTATCTAATCTGTCAGGGCTTGCAGCAAACCGGGGCCACCTTACTCAGAGGCACTGGTTTCTAGGCAGTGCACCTGCCACCACTCCAAACAGCTCACTTCTCAAAAATACCCCCTACATGCTGTGTTCCCTGGAAATCCACTTTGAGACATTGATTCTGTGGGTTAAGTAGAGGACTGATCTCTGGGACCCTCTTGTAAACTGTAAGGCCCTGGCCATTAAGGCCTCAGTGAGAATCTGTGTATTAGCTCTTCTCCTGAGTGATGGGAAAGTATGATGGGAAGCCCTCTGGGCTGCCGAGGGTTGGCAGGAGGATGAGGAGGGAGGGCGCCTTCTCTATCCTTAGAAGGTGCGGCTGCCGCCCCCACCTTGCGGCCTGCTTGGTCCTGCTTGGTCCTCACCAGCCCTTACCTGGTTTCTCTCTCTGAGCCTCACGTTCCTCGCCAGCAAAATGAGGATGCTGGATTTGCAGGAAGCCCCTCTTCATTTCTCCAGAGCCTCTTGCTGGCCAGTGAGCCCCTGGGGAGGGGCACCGGTGCAGCTGGCCTTTCTTTGTCCACAGACTACTCTCTGCTGCTCACCTTCATCTACGATGGACGTGTGGTGGGTGAGGCCCAGGTGCAGAGCCTGGACTGCCGCCTCGTGGCTGAGCCCTCGCGCTCCCAGTGCGGCATGGAGCAGGTGGTATTTCCCAAACCCGGCCCACGAGAGCCCACCCAGCGCTTGCTGAGCCAGCTCAAGAGAGGGGTCCTGGTGGCCAGCAACTCCCGAGGCCTCTTTGTGCAGCGCCTTTGCCCCATCCCCATCTCCTGGAACGCGCCCCAGGCTCCACCTGGTCCAGGCCCGCACCTGCTGCCCAGCAACCAGTGCGTGGAGCTCTTCAGAACCGCCTATTTCTGCAGAGGTGAGGCTGCTCCCGCCGAGCCCCTGAGCCCCTTCCCCCACCTCTGTTCCCCCTCCATGGGCCCGGCCACCACCCTGCGCTCCCTCCAGCACATCCCCCATCACAGCCCAGGCATGGCCCCTGCACTCGTGCAATGCTCAGCCCTGGCAGCCCCCCTTCCCCAGCCAAGGCCGTGGAAGATGAGGACCAGGTAAGCCAAGCACGAGGCTGTCACGCCTCGGGAGCACCACCACACGGGAGCGTACAGTAATCATGGGAAGGTGCGCCTCGTGGCACCCCCCCACTGGACACACCTGCCCAGCAACCACTCACACATTCGCGAGAGCTGTGTGCATCACGTGCCCTCGCCCACCGCTCAGCCGCCCCTCAGCTTGCCCCTCTCCCATCCACGCTTGGAATCCCACTTCCTGCCTCCATTCCACTGTCAACTGGACTTCGGGAGTGAGGGCCTGGAGTATAGGGGACCCAGGGCCACGGGGTGCCCTAGTGCAGGGAGGCTGTGAGCAGGCAACAGAGGTGTGGCACAACTGTGTTAGCAGCCAGGGCTGCTGCCGAGAGGACTCTTAAGCTCCCCCAGCTCCCCCAGGTTTCAGGTTGTGTGACGACTGGCTACCTCCAAAAGGCGGCCCCTTTCCCTATTTGTCCACAGGCGAGTAGCAGCTCAGTTCCTAACATTTCCCCTGGCACCAGGCAACGGCCTCACCACCCTGAGGCTCCTGCTCTGGCCTTGGTCTCTGAGTGGCCCCACTGCCACCCCTCTTTCTCCATTATGGGATCCTCCCCAATCCCTCCCTGCCTGAGACCCTCTGTCTTCTCTTCCAACTCTTGACCTTTTCTCTCAGACCTGGCCAGGTACTTCCAGGGCCTGGGCCCCGCACCCGAGTTCCAGGTGACACTGAATTTCTGGGAGGAGAGCCCTGGCCCCAACCACACCCCACAGAGTCTTATCACAGTGCAGGTGAGTCGGGATAGGGCAAGAACAGCCTGCCTGCATGGGAGTGGGGTGTTGAGGAGGAAGAGGGCCTCCCGGGGAAAGAGCCCCTGGGCGTAGTGTCCGGCCCTGCCTGCCGTGCTCACAACCCCCTCTCCCGACCTCTTCGTGCAGATGGAGCAGGCCTTTGCCCGACATTTACTGGAGAAGACTCCAGAGGATCAGGCAGCCATCCTGCCCCTGGTGCAGAGCCTGGAGGACCCAGCCTCCTTCTCCTCTCTCTGTTCCACCTATCTGCTTTGAGAGAGCCTCTTCCTCCACGCTCTCGACCTGCCTCCCACGGTGATCATTCTCATCGGTTGTCTGTGGTGATTTAGTCCTTGAACTCCTCATAGACCTTGGTTGGTGGGGAACACAAGGATTACTTTTTTTTTTTTTTTTTAAATTTTGAGATATACCCTCTTTCGTCTCTGAGGAACTGAACTGGGCAAGTACAGATGGCGCGACCTCGGGACCTTTCCCTCTGCCCGCAACCCTAAAACCTAGCACTTTATATTTTCTTCTTAGATCTTCACTAAGGATTGAAAATAAAATTTTATTGAAAAGGAATCAGCATCGGACTTGTTGAGAGAAGAAGGCAGCAGGGTCACAGAGAGATGATGGGGATGTAACCTGAGGGCAGGGCACTCGGGTTCTCTTCCTGCTGGCATCTCTGGGCCTCTTTCCTCTCCTCCAGACACAGGTTCGGGCTAGCAAGCTCTCTGGGCTAGGAAGCTTCAGGTTCTGGGCCTGGCTCTCTGTATCCTCTAGGCAACCAGGATTAGGGAGAGGGTTGGGGTCAGCCAAAAAGAGGGGCACTGAGCCTATGACCACTGTAGCCACCTTCATAAGGGAAATCCGGCGTCCACAGTCCTTGGCTAGAGGGCTCTGATTCCGCCTAGGGTTGGACTCTGGCCTGGAGGTCTCAATGAACAGACCTGAAATGATGAGCTGGAGGCCTTGGGGCCTGGCAGGGGAGGAAATCAGAGGGAAGAGTGGCTGAGCCTCCTGTGCCCTGGGCAGACCATGCCCTGGTGCCTCTTCTCCCGGTACCTGGGGCACTGTCACCCCAACTGAAGGCTGCTCCCAAACAGGTCTCCTCACTCTACCTGAGCACCATGACAGACAACATGGCCTAGACTGCCACATCACCAGCACTCTGTCTGCTGGGATCCCAGGGGTCCAGATCCACCAACACCACTCTCCCTTGCCCCGTGTTTATCTTGCTCCCAAACTGGTAGTTCTTCTTCACAAGGCCACCGGTCATCCTACCTCATCCTACACTCATCTCCACCAGACTAGTTCACCACTTAACCCGACTGCCACAGCCTCCAGCTTCCCGCTTCCCGTACATGACACCAAACTGGCGGAGAGGTAGCCTCCCAGACCAGCTCCTTCCTGTCATGTCACTTTTATAAGCTTTGAGTGGCTCACTGACATGATCAAATCTGGATGTCTAGATTCTTGAGGAACTTCTTGCTGTCTCACCTGACAAACTTCACTGCTTTTGAGCCTTTCTGCCTCCTTGGACCTTCCTCATCGTCATCCTGAGAAGCCAGGAGCCCCAACAGGCATCTGCATAGGCAGTGAGGAAATTGGGTACTGAGTGTGCAGGTGCACAGGCCCTGCTGAAATCCCTCCTGCACCTTCACTTCATTTTCTGTTATACCCCACATCCAACCCATCAGCAAATCCTATCATTCCTTCCTTCAAAATCTATCCAGAATCTGACTCTGCTTCCCTAACCAAGACTGGTTCAAACACCATCATCTCTCACACCTCTTCTTTCTGCTTCCTTCCACATCTTTTCTGCTTCCACTCTTGTCCACCTTCAGCCCATTCTCAACACAGAAGAGATCCTCTTAACACATAAATCTTATCATGTCATTCCTCTGCTTGAAATCCTCCATTGGCTTTCAATTCACTCAGGGTAAGAGCCCAAATCCTTACAATGGCCTTCAAGGTGATATGGCCCCATTCTCCTTTCTAACCGCACCCCTTGCTATTCTTCTCCTCAGTTACTTTGCTCCAGGTCCCCTGAACCCACCAGACATTTCTGCCTCAGGACCTTTGCACTTGCTGGTTCTTTTGTCTAAAACACTCTTCCTTCAGGTAAGCACATGACCTGCCCCCTCTCTTCAGAGAGGGCTTCCCTGAGCACCCAACCCGAATAGCAGCCCTCACTATTCTCTATTCTCTTATGCTGCCTCATTTTTCTTCATAGCACTGATTACCACTTCACACATTTCTATTTGTCTACTTGTTTATCGTCACTCCTTCCCTATTCCATGAGAACAGGGACTTGTTTTGTTCATTGCTATATCCCCAGTGTCTAGAGTAGTGCCTGGCACATGGTAGGCATGTAATAAATACTTGTTGAATGAATGGACAGATGAATGAGCAAATTACTGTGTCCTTTATCTCTTAAACTAGGTCCTAAGCACCTTAAGGGCAGGTGTCCCCACTTTATCATATTTGTGCCCCAGCGTGAACACTTGTGAACACTGACAATATATGTACAGTGATCGAAACAATTTGTAAGTATCATGTAGAAACCAATTTAGCCAAGCACCGTGGAATAGGGATTGGGAACACTGGAATTCAAAAGAACAGAGTTCCCAACCAGGCTGCCACTAAGGAGCTGTGTGGTCTGGAACAAACAGTCCATATGGGCCTCTGTTTTCTCATCTGTAAAGGCAAGTCTTGGACTAGATTTTGAAATCCCGTTCAGCCTTGATATTCTGTGGTGGTAAATTTAGGGCAATTGCACATTCCTCTGACAAACATTTGCTGAGCTAAGTTTCAGGCACTAATGGAAAAAACAAGAACCTCTTATAGTTGACTTGCAATATTGTGTTACTTTCAAATGTATAGCAAAGTGGTTCAGTTATGTATTTTTCCAGATTCTTTCCATCATAGGTTATTACAAGATATTGAATATAGCTCCTTGTGCTATACAGTATGTCCTTATTGGTTATTTTATATATAGTGGTGTGTATGTTAACCCCATATTCCTAATTTATCCCTCCCTCCCCTTTCCCCTTTGGTAACCGTAAGTTTTTTTCCTATGTTTGTGAGTCTGTTCCTGTTTTGTAAATAAGTTCATTTGTGTTCTTTTTTAGGTTCTACATATAAGTGATATCATATAATATTTGTCTTTCTCGGTCTGACTTCACTTAGTATGATAATCTCTAGGTCCATCCATGTTGCTGCAAAAGGATTATTTTGTTCTTTTTTATGGCTGAGTAGTATTGTATTGTATATATGTACCACATCTTTTTTATCCATTCATCTGTTGATGGACACTTAGGTTGCTTCCACATCTTGCCTGTTGCAAATAATGCTGCTATGAACATTGGGGTGCACATGTCTTTTCAAATTAGAGTTTTCGTCTTTTCCAGATATATGCCCAGGAGCAGGATTGCTGGATCATAGGTAGCTCTATTTTTAGTTAGTTTTTTTTTTTTAATTTATTTATTTTTGGCTGCGTTGGGTCTTCCATGCTGCGCGCGGGCTTTCTCTAGTTGTGGTGAGTGGGGGCTACTCTTCGTTGTGGTGTGCGGGCTTCTCATTGCGGTGGCTTCTCTTGTTGCAGAGCACGGGCTCTAGGCGCACGGGCTTCAGTAGTTGTGGCACCCAGGCTCAGTAGTTGTGGCTCACGGGCTCTAGAGTGCAAGCTCAGTAGTTGTGGCGCACAACTTAGTTGTTCTGCGGCATGTGGCTTAGTTGTTCTGAGGCATGTGGGATCTTCCTGGACCAGGGATCAAACCTGTGTCCCCTGCATTGGCAGGCGGATTCTTAACCACTGAGCCAGCAGGGAAGTCCCTATTTTTAGTTTTTTAAGGAACCTCCATACTTTTTTCCATTATGGCTATGCCAATTTACATTCCCACCAACAGTGTAGGAGGGTTCCCTTTGCTCTACACCCTCTCCAGCATTTATTGTTTGTAGACTTTTTAATCATGGCCATTCTGATTGAAGTGAGGTGATACCTTATTGTATTAATAGTTTGGGGAGACTTCCCTGGTGATCAGTGGGTAGGACTCCATGCTCCCAATGCAGGGAGCCCGGGTTCGATCCCTGGTCAGGGAACTAGATCCCACATGCATGCCCCAACTAAGAGTCCGCATGCCACAACTAAGAAGTCTGCATGCCTCAACTAAGAAGTCTGCATGCTGCAACTAAGAGATTCTGCATGCAGCCAAAGTAAATAAATATTTTTAAATAAAGTAAAATAAATAGTTTTGACTTGCATTTCTCTAATAATCAGCGATGTTGAGCATCTTTTCATGTGCCTGTGAGAGCCATCAGTATGTCTTCTGTGGAGAAACGACTATTTAGGTCTTCTGCCCATTTTTTGATTGGGTTTTTTGTTTTTTTTGATATTGCGTTGTATGTGCCGTTTGTATATTTTGGAAATTAAGCCTGTGCCGGTCACATCGTTTGCAAATATTTTCTCCCATTCGGTAGGTTTTTTCCTTTTGTTTATGGTTTCCTTTGCTGTGCAAAAGCTTCTAAGTTTGATTAGGTCCCATTTGTTAATTTTTGGCTTTATTTCTTTTGCCTTGGGAGATGGATCTAAGAAAATATCGCTGCAGTCTATGTCTGAGAATGTTTTGCCTAGTTCTCTTCCAGGAGTTTTATGGTGTCATGTCTTATTTAAGTCTTTAAGCCATTTTGAATTTATTTTTGTGTATGGTGTGAAGAGTTGAGTCTTAATAAAGAGGCAGAAGCATGCCCTGGAGTCAAGACTGGGAAGGATATGCTAGGCCAAAGAAATGGCTGTGCGAAGGCAGGAGGCATGGGGAATGGGATATTTGTAACTACAACCATACAACTTATATTACACAAAGAATTTTTGAGACAAAACAGCTTTTGTACGCCGAGAAGTATGCCCTGCATCCAGCAAAACTGAAGTCTCAGCCAGGAAAACATTCACAACAGCCAGGTGAGGAATGCCACAACCTAAACTGTTCAGATTTAGGAAATGACCCGGCCCGTGCCCTCGCTGCTTCCTGTGAGGTCTTTCTTCCCCAACGACCTGGGGCGGCTCCAAGGCCACCTCATACCCGTTTCTACCTCCCTAGCTCACCATAGCCCCTAGGCTGGGAACAAAGGCGGACCAACCAATTGCTACTCGGTGGGATTTGGGGGAAAAGGCAAGGTCTAACCGCAGGTCAGGCGCCCCAAACAGAGCGTGGCGGTTGCCCTTGGCATGCTGCAACCTCCCCGGTAGTTGAAGCACCCTTGTTACCAGGCTCGCTGCAGGCGAGGCTGGGGTCTGCTCCCCGCTCATTGGTCCGCAGAGAAGCACCTCTGAGGAACCCCTGTTGCCCAGGCGAGGACGAGAGCCCATTGGTCGGGACACCTCACAATGCCCCCCCCCCGCCCCCCACCCCCCCACCCCCGCGCGTGCAGGGTTCTTCCCATTGGTTCGCTGCCTGCCTCGGGAGCCCCCTGTGGCCTCCAACCAGGCAGCCTACTTGGCGCCCTGCCGCCAGTGCCCCCAAGCTGACCCTGCTCCCCATTGGCTGCTTTGGGGGCCGCCGCCATCTAATGAGGAGGGGGGCGCAGAGTACCAGAGCACGCGCTCCCTGCGGCGGGATCTAGCCCTGCAGCCTCGGGACCGGGCAGGGGCCGAAGCTGTGCAAAGGCCGAGAGACCGGCTTCTCTACGGAGGACACCCGTTCTCCCTCCGGACCTGGTCTGGGTCGCAGCTCGGGCTTCCCGTCGCGGAGCTGTGCATCTCCAAGTCTGGAACCCAAGCCGCGAGGCTCCAGTAAGTACGAAGCACCCACGCAGCGTGCGAACCGGCTCAGGGCGCACGGAGAGAGTGTCCCTGCTCCTGTGTATCCAGTGTGCGTCTCCGTTTACTTATCCCCTTAATCGTTTATCCACCCATCGTTTATCGGTTCGTTTATTTGGCATTCTGGGTGCACTTGCTGCGCCGCTTGTCCACATCCTTCTCTCCGACGGATGTTGGGAAATCCTGTGCCCTGAAGAATTCGGACTGAGATCCGAACGGAAGAGTGGTGTAGACGAGGGTGCAACCCCGGAGCGACCATGTTCTACTATCCCAGCGTGCTTCAGCGCCACACCGGCTGCTTCGCCACCATCTGGTAAGGGAGGGCTGAGCCAGGGTGGGCGCACCGGGAGGGGCGCCCAGGGATCCCAGCCTGAGGGCTTCTCCTCCATCCTCACTCCTCGTCCTTCTTCCAGGCTGGCGGCAACGCGCGGCACCCGGTTGGTGAAGCGTGAATACCTGAAGGTGAACGTGGTGAAGACCTGGTAAGGCCCAGAAAAGGAAAGAGGGGCCTGGGGCCATTGTGGGTTAGGGGATGGATTACGCTGGGCTGTGGGGCTGGTCTTTGGCGCAGCGGTGATCAGGGTGCATCGTTCCCCCAGCGAGGAAATCCTCAATTACGTGCTGGTACGAGTCCAGCCCCCGCTGCCAGGCCTGCCGCGGCCCCGCTTCTCCCTTTATCTCTCAGCCCAGCTCCAGATCGGCGTCATTCGGGTCTACTCTCAACAATGCCAGTACCTTGTAGGTAAGGCTAGAAGGCTCTGAGGTGGGGCAGAGCTGAGCGGTCCTCCCATGGGCTGGCACCCTATCTTGTCCTCCCTGCCCTCAGAGGACATCCAGCACATCCTGGAGCGCCTGCACCGGGCCCAGCTGCGGATCCGCATTGATATGGTGGAGACTGAACTGTGAGTGTGTCCCTGGGACTGGGACCACCCAGTCTTTGGAAGGGAACCTCCCTGCTTGGCCTCAGTCCTTGACAGCCCCCATTCTCCCTCAGACCCAGCCTGCTGCTGCCTAATCACCTGGTCAGGATGGAGGCTCTGGAAGATGCTCCAGACCCCTTTTTTGGGATGATGTCTGTGGAGCCCATACTGCCCAGTCCCTTCAAAATCCCTCAGGTAGGTCTCATTCCCCCTGGACACCTCAGACTGATGAGTTGCCAGTCTGACACTTGGGTGGGGGTGGGATGGGAGCCTGCTTCAGCTCTGCCCCACAGAAGTCATTGCAGTGCAATTGCCATGGTGGACCCATCCAGACAAGTCTTCTGCACTTACCTATTAAGGACCAACCTAGAGGCAGCTCTCGTCTCCACACCATTCCAAGAGCCAAGCCCGCAATCCACGCCCTCAGTGTCCCTCGGCACTGGGTTTCCCATGTCCTTGTCCATCCATTCCTAACACCCCTACAGCTTAGACAGTGTTACTTCCTTCCTTCAAAGACATCTCTAGGTCTTCCCTGGTGGCGCAGTGGTTGAGGGTCCGCCTGCCGATGCAGGGGACACAGGTTTGTGCCCCGGTCCGGGAAGATCCCACATGCCGCAGAGCGGCTGGGCCTGTGAGCCATGGCCGCTGAGCCTGCGCGTCCGGAGCCTGTGCTCCGCAGCGGGAGAGGCCACGGCAGTGAGAGGCCCACGTACAGCAAAAAAAAAAAAAAAAAAAAAAAAAAGACACCTCCAGTGGCTCCCCACTGCCAACAGAATACTAGCATTTAAGGTTCTCCATACCCTGGTCCAGAGGTAGCCATCCCTAGACATCTCTCAGCACATCTCCTGGGCATCTTTGGCTCCCAAACCCCAGCCTGGCCCCTATGCCCCAAAGATGCCACATTTACTTCTTTACTTTTGCTGTTTCCCTAGGCCATAATGGTCACCCCCCATCCTCTTACAGACATCGCTCAATTTCTACACTTTTCTATCAAGTCTTTATACGACTCCCGGCCAGAACCAAATGTTCTAGAACTCAGCACATCACTAGGGCCTTGTTTATCCTTTGTGTTGACTCTTTCTTTTTAATTTATCTTGTTTTTCAAAACAAACAGCTTTTATTGAAGTGCAGATGATTTACAGTGTTGTGCTAGTTTCAGGTGTACAGCATCCTTTGGCTGGCTCTTGCTGGGGTCGTATACAAACTCGTCTCCCCACTAGACCATATACTCCTGAAGATTGAGAATCTTTTCTGTTCCCACTGTCCCCAACACTTGACATAAGGCTGCAGTACTTCTTTCCCAGACAAATGAACACAGTCTAGATGATTGGGTGGGGGCGGGAACGGGAGGAAAGGAAACCGGATGGTGAGTGGGTTCACTGCATGCTGCTGTCAGTGCCACAGAATTAGGCATAAAGGGTTACCACTGTCCAGTCCATTGTCTGAATAAGGTTGTGAAAGTGGGGAAGCAGGGCGCTGAAGCTGAACCCTATCTTTTGTCCCCAATCCCTCCCCAAAGATTCAACACCTCCTAGAGGCTGTGACCCCAGAGAGAGTTCTTGAAGAGATCCCGCCTGAAGTTCCTATAGAGCCAGGTGAGCAGAGAGAGCATTCTCTTTGGTGAGAGGTAGAGGAACGTCTAAGAGCTGAAGAAATCACTGTCTTTGAGCTTCTTTCAGGAGCGAGGCCCTGTGAGGGGCACTGTATGTGTATAATGCCGTTACTGCTCACAAGAGTCCTATGAGATCAGAATTATTATCCCCAGTTTACAGATGAGGAAAGTGAAGCCCATAGCGGTTAAGCGATGTGTCCTGGGTCAGCTTGCCAGTGACTGGCCGGGACCTGACTAGAACCCAGGTGGACTTGATTCCAGAGTCCATGCTTTTGCCTTACCACATGGGTGGGGGGACTTGGAAAGGAACACCGGGCTGTTGTGACTTCCCTCCTCTCCAGAAAGGATTCTGGTCACTGCACCGTCCCCCGAGGCCATCACGCTCCTGGAGGTGGAGCCCATACGTATGCTAAAGATTGAGGTGAGCTGACCCCCTGCACACGGAGCCTGAGGCCCGAGTCCTGCTTCTGCTGGCCCAGCCCCCCTGCATCTGCTTCCTTCTGCCCCCAGAGTCCTGCCTTCTCCACCTCCGTTTCCCCACCACTGCCCCCAGCGCCGGAGCACCCACGGGTTTCCTCGGTCTGGCCCAGCCCTGTGGCATGTCTCTCAGACAGAAATGGAATTGAGTCCCCTCACCTTGGTTCTCCCTCTCCTGACAGGGTGAGCGGGACCTCCCAGAGATCAGCCGCCGAGACTTGGACCTGCTGATCGCAGAGGAGGAGGAAGCCATCTTGTTAGAGGAACGTCGGCTAGGCAGGTCCATGTGGCCGCGTAGGGCCCGCCCGGTGCTGGATGGTCAGGCCTCCGGCACGGGCAGTCTGGGCTGGGCAGTGTTCCCATCTCTTCTGTGTTCTGAGCCCTGATCTTCTCTTCACAGAGTACGAAGAGGAGCTCCGGGCCCCAGAAAGGGAGGTCACAATCCCCCCGCCCTCACCTCTAGCTCTTCCAGAGTAAGGGCAGGAACCCCTGGGCCAGGTAGGGGTCATTGCTGGGAGGGTATCTTCATTCTCTTGCCCATTTCCCCTCAGGGTGGAGGAGGCTGCAGAGCCACTTCCGCCGAAGCCACCAGCCTGGGAGCCTGAGGCCCTACTTCCTGGTGAGTACCTGCCATGCCAGGGTCCTTCCCGGGGGTCCCTGTACAGCTGCTGCAGACAGTGGCCCTGTATTCTAACTTGCTGAAGGGAGGACTCTAGCATCTCGCCTGGGTGGCTTTGAGGACAAAGGGTGTGGGGCAGAGCTGGGACCTTGAGTGTTTTTGCAGAGGTAACCCCCCCGCTGGAGCTGCGTCTGCCAGCCCCACCCAGCCCAGAGGTGAGTAATGCTCCTCCAAGCCGCCTCCTTTTCGCCCTCCTCTGCCAGAACTGCTCACCCACTTTCAGTTTCCCCAAGCCAAAGGCCACTGCTAGCTTCCACAGGCCTTTGAGCAAATTAGTAAAAGGTGCCCCGTCCACACCCCATTTCATCGGGATGGGCACCTCACACAGGGTGGGAGCTGCACCCTCTCCCAGGGCACCGCTAGGGATGGCAGGTTGGGGCATGTCTGCAGTCCACGAGGACCACAGGGAAAGGAGTAACGGGTAGCCTTGCTCCCACCTCCCCTCCCCCCTCAGCGGAGGAGGCCCCCAGTCTCCCCACCTCCCAGGGTCCCACCTGCCCGCCGCCGCCGCTTATTATTCTGGGACCGGGAGACCCAGATACCCCGGAAGGAATTCCTGGAACAAATGCAAACCAGAGCCCACTGCCGGGAGTGTGTGAGTACAGCCCAGGCTCTGGAGGGATGGAGGGAAGCAGGTGCACATTGGGTCTCTTAAACTCCCGGGGTGGGGGTGGGGGGCATGAGAACAGTCCCCAAAGTGCACATGCTGGGGGTTTGCCCACATACCACTTCATTACCCCATCTAGCACATCCAAGGGCATCAGTTGAAAGTCCTTTTAGCAACGAGCAGAGAATGAGCCTGAAAGAGCTAGAAGGCCAGAGGCCCTGGAACAAGGCACTGCAGGTGGGTAAGGAGCAGTGGCTCCTTCCTAACCAGCCTTCTGGCCTTTCCTACCACACAGCCAATGGTGCAGCCTCCTGAGAGGATGATCACGAGCCCTGCAGAGCTGTTCCGAACCCCGACTCACTGTGAGGAATGGTGGGAGCTGGTGTGTGGGATCCTCTGAACCCGTCCCTCACTCCTGGTGTTCCTCACGCCTCAAACCCTCTCCCTGCTGCCCCGTTGTCAGCTGGCCGGCTACCCCAAGAACTGCTGGCTTTCTGGACCCACTGTGCCCAGCCACTCCCACTAGCACTCAGGAGAAGGCCGCCCCTGGCGCCTGAGGAAGAGGAAGCTGAGAGGGAGGCGGCAGCTGAGGAGGAAAGGAGAAAGGCTGAAACTCCAAGCGATATCGAGGTAACGGCACCCTCACTCCTTCCTGCTTTGCCTGAGCTCCAACAGCCTGCTTTTTTCTGCCCACGTGAGCCATGGGCACCAGGTCCCAGCCAGGCTGGTTCAGGGCTAGACCTGCTTCACCCCTGCCCCCGGTGCTTCTGTGATGGCTTGGGGTCTTAGTTCTCCTTCTCTCATCTCCAGGTCCTGAGGGAGGCCCTGGAGCCCAGTGTGCCCCTCATGCTGCCTTCAGGTAAGTATCTGGAAAAGGGACGGTGGAGACCACCACCCTGACCACTGTCCCAGGAAACTGGTGCTCCAACTGCTGACAGTTCTCGTCAGCGCACTTAACATAAGGAAGCACAGACTGAGTCTCTTCAGTCCCCTCCCCCCACCCCCTGGGTACTTTTAACAAGTCACTGCCAGCTCTGGCACCCAGGTGGACCAGGTGGCCCCCAAATCCCAACTGCTCAGATGCGAACAAACCCACTCAGGACCTTCCCCTCCCCGACAGAGATCTCCCTAGAAGCGGCTGAGGAGGAGAAGACCCGCATCAGCCTCGTGCCCCCGGAAGAACGGTGGTAAGCGGCAGCCCCAGCTAGGGTGGCTGTACCCCTCGTCACTGTCACCGCTGCCACCTTCCCCGCTCCACCCAACTCCCGTGTTCTCCTAGGGTCTGGGCTGAGGAGCCAGAAGCCCCTGCATTGCCCGTGGTGCCTGAGCTCCCTGAGGTGCCTGTGGAGATGCCTGTGGAGCTGCCCCCAGAGCCTGAGCCGCTCTCACTGGAGGCTGTGCACAGGTACCAGGAAGGGCATGCCTCCGTGGGTGGCCTGGGCTGCAGCCTCAGCTCACAGTTCTTGACCCCCACAGGGCAGTGGCACGGGAGCTGCAGGCCAAGAGGGAACCTGACTTCAGCAGCCTGGTGCCACCTCTCAGTCCCCGTAAGGTGGCCGCCCGGGTCTTCTACCTGCTCCTGGGTGAGCGAGGAATGTGTGTGCCTGTGTGGGGGGTGGGGAGTGGACACACAGGCCAGCGGCTGCTGTAGGGACCCTCTCCTCTGACCAGCCCTCTCCTCCCCTCTTGACCAGTGCTTGCTGCACAGCAGATCCTTTGTGTGAAACAAGAGGAGCCATATGGGCGCCTCCTGATCCAGCCAGGGCCCCGATTCCACTGCGGTTAGAGCCAATTTACAAAGCTGCCAGGGAACCAGCTATGGTAAACGGTGTCCTGCCTCACTTCTGAACACGGGTCTCTATCCTTCCTGCTCCCAGCGCTACTGTTCAAGAAGAAAATAAACTGCCTTTATTACAGGATGGTGTCATGACTCCGTTTGTATTGTCCCAGCACGACAGACCCAGCCCTAGCAGACAGCCCGGTAAGACGGCAAGTAGGGCTGAGACTCCAAGTGGGTATGAGGCCCAGGCCCAGAATCTTTGGTAAGGCGTGAGCTGCAACTGGGCAGAGAGCTGGTCTCAGGCGTGGGCAGGCTCTGTTCTCTCTGGCCCAGCTGCAGCCCGCAGTCTAGGTGAGGCCCAGGATGGCCTGGAGCTCCTGGGCCTTGTTGCCAGGCAGGGAGCCCAGTGCTGAACGGAAGCTGTCAGCGTGCTGTTTGGCCAAGAACGTGAGCAGCAGCAGCAGCGACGCCTTGGTGTCTGGGTGGAGAGTGAAGAGGGAGGAGTCTGGGGAGGGCTGGCCCCCACCCCTAGCTGCCCCAGGCCCCCTGAGCCCTGCTGCTCCCCACCTCCCCCCAGCCCTGCCCACAACTGCCACCGTCACCTGGTGGGACCTTGTTCTCGGCCAGGATGAGGCTGCAAATGCGCAGGAGCTCTGGAGCCACATCTACAACCTGTGGGGACAGAAGGGCTGACTTGGGCAGAAGCACCCCTGGGCCCCAGCACTGGGGTGGGTGGTAGGAGCCCCGAAGAGGCAGTCTCCCACCTGGGCTGTTAATCAGCATTGCTCAAACAACCGTGAACCATGAGAAGAACCCTGAAACAGGGTGGTAGCAATGTGTTCTGTTTGTTTGATTTTCGGAGAGCATGAGACTGTGACCAAAAGTATCTGAAATCACGGCCTAAAGACCAAAAGAAGCCCAGACACTCAGGAGCTCCACCCACAGAGTAGTCTGCGAAGATGCAAGACAAAGGTGATGGACACAAGAGCACTGGGACAAGCGTTCCCAAAGCTAGCCACTTGCTGCAGACAAATCTCATTCAGAAAGCAGAGCTGCTCTGACTGGAAAGGATGGTGGGGTGGCCCAAAGGGCCCGGGCTCCATGGAGCACAGTCTCAAAGAGCCTGCTCTAGGAAATCAGCCTAGGAAAGCTGCGACTTCTGGCTCAGACCAGAGGGTGGAAATGAAACCTCCCTGAGGAAAAATGCTACGCGGTGAGAGGCCTTGGCTGCCCCCCTTAAAGGGGGGGGGCCCTTAAAGGCCTTGGCTGCCAATCCTTGCACAGCAACAGGAAAGCCGAGAAGAGCAGCTTAAACTGATGCCAACCCTGCCTGTCAATGAGACTGGAGCATCAAGCCCCCTCTAAGGGCCCCAGCATCGCGGTTACCTGGTCTGGGCTGCTCTGGTACAGGAAGCTGAAGAGGTGCCCTAAGGTGACCCACTCCTCCAAATCCTCCTTCAGTGGCAGGGCGTGCAGCAGGGCAGCCAGCACCTGGACACACAGAAGACTCTGGCCTCCTGCCCTGCACCCTCCTCAGCTCCCTGGCCCTGCCTGACGCCCCTACCCCTCACCTGGGGCTCTGGTTTCCTCGTGGGACTGGCCATCAGCAGGCGGGCGAGTGCCCCACAGATGTTGTCATGGACACGATCATGGCGCTCCCTCGCCAGGAGGGGCAGCAGGAGCCCCAGCAGCTTGGGGAAGTGTCTGGTCCACAGTCAAGGAACAGGCACACGGGGAGACTGCGCCCATCCTGAACCCCAGGGACACCCTCCCAACCCCATCTGGGCCCCCTCCTGCAAGCCGAGGATACTCCTGGGCAGGGCGACCCCCGTGCTCCGCCAGCACGCCCAGCCCAAAGACGGCATTGCTCCGCACCTCGGGGTCCGCCTCCCGGGCAGTGCTCAACAGCACGGGGAGCAGCCGGGACACAAACTGGGCCGAGGCGGCACCCAGGCCCTGAATGGACTCTGCCAGCGTCCCCACCGCAAAGGACTTCTCTGCCACTGTGCAGCCCTGTTTCTGGTGGGGTGAGGAGTGCGAGTCAGCCTGGGACTGGGACCAAGTGGGGAACTGAGCACAGGGGGCACAGGCGGAACGGGGCTCGAAGCCAGAGGACAGAGCACTCACCGTCTTGCACAGCAATAATGGCAGGAAGCCGGCAAAGAAGGGGGCAAAGGCATCTCCCCCGGCCGCAGCGGCCAGGGCGGGGATGGCCTCGCCAGCATGCTCCAGCAACATGGCGTCGTATTCAGCCTGCAGGGCCAGGTCAGAGACTGGGGGCACCTCCCACCGCACTCCTCCACGGCTGCAGGTGGTCTCCCTGAGGGCTGCCCTTGGTTGACGGGACTGGCCCCTTCCAGGCTGGGTTTGTTTGCAGCCCAGCTTTCCCTCCTGGTCCTCCTACTCCCACTATCAATCCAAGCCTGCCCCGAATCCCCACCCCCAGGAAGCCTTCCTTGAACACCCACTGCCTTAGCGGGAGTTGGGTTGGTTGTTCCGAGCCACTACCAATCTTTTAGCAAGCCCCGTACCCCCAGGCCAAGCCAAGCACACTGTCCACCCCGCCCTGTGGAGACCAACTGGGCTGCCTGGTCCCAGTTTGCACCCGTAGCTCTTACCTGGTCCTCATCCTCCTCCTGGTCGGCGTCCTGACAAGCTGTCTGCAGGAAGAGGGCGCTCAGCTCAGTCTGGGCTCTCCTGCCCCTTCTCCCTTCCGTGGGTGGAAGGAGGGGAAGCTGGACTGGTAGCCTCCGGCTAGCCCCACCCAAGGCTGGGCCACCTCCTCACCCTGCAGCCCGCCGGCCCCTCACCTTCCTCTGCAGCACACCCTTGAGCGCGTGGCAGATCTCAGCAAGCCGCCCAGGGGGCTGCAACGCCAAGCTCCCAGAGCCACGCAACACCGCCGTCAGGGCCGCCAGCACGGCCATCACCACCTGGCGCTCCCGCTCCCCGTTTACTGCCCGCACGTAGGATGGCACCACCCGGGCCAGGGCGGCCTGCAGAGCTGGGGACACGATTGGCTGCAGCCTTGGTCAGCCCCTGCGCCCTCCCCACCCACCCCCTGCTTCCAGAGGCCCCAGCCGGGCGCCGGCCTCGCCTTCTCACCAGCAGTGTTGGGTTCCGAGGGGCAGCTCTGACAGGCTTTGTGCAGCGCACAGCAAAACTGACCCAGGGCCTCATGGGCTGCCTTCCGCACGCTCAGGTGAGGGCACTGCGGCACGAGGAGGGGCAGGACGTGTGTGCTGCATGCAGGGCCATCACAGCTCCTAGCCCCCAGACCCCACCCGCCCCACTCACCTCCAGCAGTGTGAACACTTCTTCAAAGACAGTCTCCATGTAGGGAAGGAAGGCCACACTGTGGACAGACACACCGCCATGGGGAAGGGGCTCCCAGGAGAGGTTCCCTGTGCCGAGGAGAGGCCGATGCTCACCTGGCATTCACAGAGATCTCCCCCAGTGCAGCACAGGCGTCTTCCTTCTCATCGAAAAAGGCGTTTTCCACGCTGTACCTAGAGTAAGATGGGGAGGCAGCAGCAATCAGGCGCCAGTAGAAGCAGAGCTGGCCCTGGGCCCTTGTCCAAGCCAGGATCCCCCAGACCAGAACGGCAGCCTCCGCACCCTGAGACCTCTGAGTCCTCCTCCTCTTCTGAGTCCTCCTCCACAAACTCCTCCTCTTCCTCCCCGCCGTGCTCGTCGTCAAACAGAAGGAAGGTGCTGCTTCCAGTGTACTGAGGCTGGAATGGGGAGGCACAGCAGGGACTTTGGCTCAGCTGGGCCCAGGAGAGATCCCATCCCAGGCCTGGCCGTCCCCACCTGGCCCAGCCCACCCTGTCTGCTCACCACAATGCCCTGGGTGGAACGCAATGACAACAGCATGAGTGTGGTGATTCGTGGCAGGTGGGGAGCGAGGCTCTCACCCATCAGCCCCGATAAGGCTGCAAACAGGCTGTACCTGGCGGAGACAGACGGAAGCTGTATAGTCCTACCTGCTGTAGCCAGACAGGATGGGGGAGCCCGGGGAACCCAGGGTCCAGAACAAGAGGACTGGGGTCTGGGTGGGGTCGGGGTGAGGGCTCACTCACGTGCAGCGCCGCAAGTCAGGGTCGTCTACCTGGTCACACAAGCCCAGCCCCAGCTGGCAGCATTCCTCAGCCAGGGGCCTCATGGGCTCCCCTACTGCTCGCACCAGTACCCCAAGTGTCTCTGCAGAGGCAAGGGCTCGGTTAGCACCAGGATGAGGCACTAGGCCAGAGGTGTGCAGGGCCAAGGCCTGAGGGACCAGAGATAGCTGGGCGGGGGGGTGGGGGGGATCCAGAAATCCCTTCTACTCCTGGGTAAGGTGCGAGCGCAGCTGCCCCAGGGCGATCTCGTGAACGACAGGTGAGCATCTGCCCTTCCCCAGCACTGGAAAGCCGGCCTAGGAGTGCCTCACTCACCCAGGCTCTGGATCCGCACAGGCTGAAGGTTCTCATGGCCTGTCAACAGGAATTCCCGCAGGTGCTCCATGATGGTGGGGAAGTAGGGCAGTATGGAGGCCTGGGCAGCCGTGGCTACGGCACGGAAGGGCAGAATCAGAGCTGGAGAGTGAGCAGGGACCACCTGCCGCAGGCACCCGGAGTGAACCCATGCTCCCACCTCCTGCCTCCGACTCACCAATGGCCCCCAGGGCGCTCACAGCCAGCTCCTTGGCCCGGGAGCTGCTGGGGTTTCTCAGAGGCTGCAACATATACTCCATGAGCTCCGTAAGGTAGTGCTGCACTTCAGGCCCTGTGGGAAAGGGCACCCCTCTACCAACCAACCCAGGTCTCCTACCTGCCTCCAGGCCGACCCTCCCTGTGGCCCTGCCACATCCCTCTCCCCACCACGGGCAGTGGTTCGGGGAGCTGCACCTCCTGCCCCCTTCAGCCAAAGCGACAGCCCCATCCCCTCCCTCACACCCGCAAAGGGCATCGCCACCTAGGTTCTCCACGAAGTTCTCCAGGGCATAGCAGGCCTTGGCTAGGTGACGTGTGCACCCAGGAGGCACGGACTTCAGGTAGGCGAGGAGCAGTGGCATCACCTCCCCGGAATAGCTGCGAATGTGGGGCTGGGGGAAGGAGAAAGACGGCCTGAGTCAGCTCAACTGCAAGGCACGCACCTAAGTACTGATGGCAGCAGGGATGCCTGAGGGATGGGGCTGAGGGGAAGCTGGTCTCTGGGACAGGTGGGGACTCTGAAACAGTGGCTGCCCACATCGGCCTTGCTGACCTGTAGGTTCTCTGAGAACTGGCCCAGGGCAAAGAGCGCAGCATTGCGCACAACCTGTGACGGATCCTCCAGGCTCCTGCACACGATCTGTAGCAGTGGGGACAGCAGTCTGGATGGGGCGGGACAAGAGGGTGGAGTCTGAGGGGCAGGACCTGAGATCCCTGGGCTGAGCCATTCTGCTGTTTCCCCTGGGAAAACCAAGGCTTTTTGTCACTAGATGGTGAGCACCACCCGCTGACCCTGACAGCTGGGGTATCTTCCAAACCAGAACACTTGAATGTGGGAGCAGACACTATTGATGACTAGGCTCAAAGGACAAGTAGAGACCACGACTGCCGTGGGCAGTGTGGTCCTCCTCCCCATGGCCCACCCTAACTCCGAGACAGGGGAACAAATACCTCTGCCTGATGTGGTCCCCGGCTCCATCAGAGAGCACTGCCAGCACGAGGAGCCCAGCCTTGCGCTGGTATGGGCTCTGGCTCCGCAAAGCCTCTTCCAGCATGGGCATCTAGGGGAGCAGATGGCACTCTCCTGAAACCCCAGCACGAGCCTGCCTGTTCCTGCGGCAATAGGCCTTCCACACCTACCAGGGCCCAAACATCCTCAAGCTCGGGAGACTAGGCAAACCCAGGGGTAGGAGCACTGCAAGGACAAAGCCACACTTACCAGCAGGGGACAGAGCTTCTCAGGGGGCAAATAGAGTGCCAGCATGTCCACGACCTGGAAAAGGACAGGTAGACTTTGCTGGACTCCATCTCTGCCCCCCAACCTCCCCCAACGACCTAACACCCCTGCCCCCGGCCCCTGTCCCACATCCCACCTGAATGGCAAAGTGCTTGGGCGTCTCCCCCACCAGTCCAACATCCAGCTCTTCCTCCTCTGAATCCTGATCCTCAGGATCCAGCTGACCCAGGGTGGGCTCGGCAGCCATGATAGGAAAAAGGGTGTGCAGCAAGGGTGGTAGGAGGCGATTCTTCAGTAACGCCTTAAAAGGGAGAATGGAACGGTGTCCCTGAGAATCTGTTCCCAAGACGGACTCACATTAGAAATTCCAGCCTTCCAGGCCACAGGGGGTCCAGGAGGAGATTCCCCATCTCCCAGCCAAGAGCTGGGCTGAGTCCAGACCCAGCCTGGAACATCTTAGCTATGGTACTTTACATAACCACAGATAGACAGAAAGCTCCAAGAGTGAGATGGAGAAGAAGATGGAGATGGGGTGATGTGTGTCAGAAGGCACTCACCTTGCTCTTGACTTTGACCAAGAAAGTGAGACAGCAGAGAATACGCACACGTATTGCATCACCTAGGGCCACGTTTCTAGCCACCTGCCCAGAGACCAACTCAAATCAGAAACGGGCAAGGAAACTCCCAGCAGAACAAGCAGCAGGGACAGTGCCGACCCCAGGCTCACCTCCAGGCAGAATGTGAGGACCTCTGAGAGGTGGGAGGTGATGATGGGCAAGTCTGACTCCAGCAATTCATCCAGGGCCTCCAAGGCCTCACAGGCCTTTGCCTGCCAGACAGAGAAGTCTCGGGGTTACTATGCTCTTCTTCAGTGGACCAGGCTGAATGCTCCTGCACCCTCCTTCCAACAGAGCCCCTACCCGAATGTCCTCACCTCGTCTACAGGGATCAGAGTCTGCACAGCCACGATGAGCTTGGGCACCAACATTCGCACGAGAGGCTGGAGGACACAAGATGAGCTAAATCACAGAAAGCACGATGTAGCCTTATCTCCAGCCCCAGAAGCTAGCAGCTTCCTCGAAGCCCGCACATAGGAGGAGCCTAGGCACAGCCACCCACAGGATCCCCTCTCAACTGTTAGGCAGGACAAAAAGCAGAGAAAAAATCTTAAGTAGCTCTGCATCCCGCAAGAGTGAGGAAACGAAAGCCCGAGGGTAGGGGACCAGGGAAGGTGAAGGCCCACATCTCACCACATCATCAGTGCCAAGGTAAGGGGTCATGGTGGTCAGAGTGCGCAGGGAATAGAAGAGGAGCCCAGGAGAGCCCACATCACCAAGGGTCTCATTCAGAAGCCGAAGAAGCTCCCGGTGGTGGGGTCGGAAGGCCTCAGGCCGGGAGGTCACCACCACACTTAGCAGCAAAAGCCCCATCTGCCCAGGAAGAGGGGTTGAGAGGGAAAAGCTTACATGGTCTATCCAGCCTCTGGGTCCCTTCCTCCCACCAACCATGTGATAGTACCTCTCTCTCGGGGACGTGGAGGCTGCGGATACTGTGCTGAAGAAGCTGCATGAGCTGAGGCCAGGCCTCCAGACCTTCTTTTCGAAAAACGGTAGCTGAGAGCTGGGCCAGGCTAAGACTCACAGAATGCCTGCAAACAGGAGAGATTCCCCACCCCTAATCACCCTCCAGTACCCTTCCCTGTACGCGATGGCCCTGCCTCCACGGAGTGGCCAGGAGAGAAACCTCCAGGTGTGCGCACAGGGCCTCTGCCAAGTTGGGACACAGAAAACGTCTCAGAGGGACACTAGCAGCACAGTAGGCGTGCAGTCTGGTGAGGGTGACCTCACTCATGCTGAACTTCAGTTCTGTTCTTCCGACTCGGCTTTGGCAGACCATCACAGCCGGCGCTCAAGAACTTTCGTCTTTAATACAGCTTGAGAGTCGTTCCTCCACCCCTGGTCTAAAACCTAAGTCCCTGCCCCCCAAAAGCCAGCCTGGAGCTGAAAAAGAAGGCAGAAACCCTGAGAAGCTCTCAGCCTAGAATCAGTTAGGGCCCTGAGAGGACGCAGATAGGTACTTACTCTGTCTCTCTCTGAAGGACCGTCAGGATCAGAGACTTGATGCTAGAACACAGGTGGCAAGTATTTGGCACCCAAGAACCGCCTCAGCCCGGCCCGCCCCACCCCTGGCCCAACCCACCTCTCCCGTTGCTCGGCCGCCAGCCGTCGCCAGCCGGTGCTCAGTCGTCTGCGGGTCAGTACGGCCGCGAACTGGCGGATCTGGGACGAGGAAGCAGGCACGTGAGGGCCCGGGCAGGAAGGTGCTGACCGGGTCGCCGAGGGCAGGAGCTGGGGCTTGACATGTGGCGTACTATAGGAAACTCCGCAGGAAGCGGCAGGAACCTTACCTGAGGGTCGCCCGCTGAGGCCAGCAGTTCGCAGAGCGCGGGCAGGGAGGCGGGGTCCCTAAGAGCGGTCTGGAGTTGCTCGGTGGCCTGGGGAGAGCCTGGGGTCAGAGTTGGGCCGTTCCCGCAACGCCTCCGCTGGCCCTGGCCCGGTCCCACCGGCCCCATACCCGGCGGATGCGCTCGGTGTCCGGCAGCAGCAGCTCCCGGAGGATCTGTTCCAGGCCGACGGGCTCCATGGCAGCAGGGGAGCCGCCGCTGCTGGGCCGGAGGTGGGGGAGGGGCAGCACGTGGAGGCCCCGAAACCCGCTTCCGGCGGAAAGGGCGTTGCTCCGCGCCCCTCCCGTCACCAGGGTGATTCAACTCGCTTCGCGCAGAGCTCGGGCTCCGCCACTTCCGTTGGGCGGAGCGCCGGCTGAGCCGCGGAAACAGGGCCCTGGTAATGAAGGTTCCGCTAGCCGACAGTTCCTCAGCTCCGTGAAGAATTCGAGTTCCGAGTTCCGTGCATTTCGCGGCCGACCCGCCTTCCTAGGGGACAGTGCCCTTAACGGCAGGGCACGAGTTCCTATATCCAGACCAAACCCTCCAACTACAGGACCCTTTTTCTTAATAAATTTTATTTTGGTATTGTAAAAAGAAAAATCAGGACCAAAAAAGGCAACTTAAAAAGTTCAAATATATACTCCTTATATAATAGAGGCTTATAATTTCCGGGACCTCTCTGGAGAAGGGAGGCCCAAAGGGCAAAGGGGAAGGCAACAAAACCATCACACAACTCAGTCACTCAATCAGAAGAGATGTTGGTAAGAGATCAGTAGGGCATGAAGAAAGGGAAAGAAGAGTGATAGTTTTGCCACCCAAAACTCAGTCCATCTTGAGGTTAACATAGATATAACGGATGAACTTTAGGGAAGAAAAAAAGGAGATGGTGCCCAGCATGAGGAAGAAGACATATCCAGTGAGTAAGGAGTAGCCAAAGAACTCTACTGTCTGTACCACCCCTGACATGTTGGAGCGCCGGGCATAGTAGAAAACTGAGTAGAAGAAGATGAAGAGGCCAGTGGAGCCAACACTCAGCACAGATCGCCACCACCAGCGGTAATCCTCCCCAGACAACTGGAAGTAGGTGAGTGCGATGGAGATGCAAGCCCCCACGCTCAGCAGGATGGCGAAGACAAAGAAGAGGATGCCGTACAAAGTGTACTGCTCCCGACCCCAGACTGTGGCAAAGATGTAGTACAGCTCCACAGAGATGGCACTGTGAAGAGAAGAGACGATACACAGCATTAAAGGGCTGTGCACTGCCAGCACAGTGGCCAGGCCAAACTCCAGCCACCACCCCTCCACGTTACTGGGCCACTGTGGAAAGTGGGCCCTCTCTACTCCCTGCACTGGAGTTCCTGGCTTGATGGGGATTCTTCCACCTATGATTAGCTGCTCTCATTTCAAGAACATCTTCTTTGGTAGGTTGAGAGCAGGGATCTTGTCTGGTCTATTTTCCACTGTATTTGTCTGGCACTAAAAGGTACTCGACAAATTGGATGAGTAATCAAATGGGTTTTAAGCCCCACGTGGTGTCGCCAAAGTCAGAAACTAGGAAGACAGTGAAAGGAGCAATGTCTCTGGAGAGCTTCACAAGTGAGACACCCTCATATTTGAACTGATTCAAGCTCAGTCCTGGTTGGAGAAAGGAGGAACCATTTAGTGATCTCTTAATGGTACAGCTGAACCAGGGATTATCAGCGACAATGGGTTACGGTACAGGGTGAGTACTGAAGGGGAAAGTTAAGGTCAGGATCCTGAGAGTGATGGCCATGGAATAAAGGGAGGATACCTGAAAGGCAGGAAGCCTCCAACAGTCATGTGGACGAGAGAAGACTTGTACCAGGGCTGGGGTGGGATTTCCCGAGCTATGTTCTTGGTGCGACAAGGTGCATCAAAGGGGCTAGCGTTGTTCTTCCCGAAGATACCTCCAATGACAGTGAGGGGAAAGCCCACCAGCAGCCAAACCGTCAGAAGCAGCAGGATGGTGGTGGCTGGCAGAGCCTGTGTTGAACCATTGGCCCAATGCACGGAGTTCACCACACTCCACGTCAGGAAGAAAGGCACTGCAGGGATGGGCCCCAGAGGGAGAGTTAGCACTAGGAGCTACATCCCTGGGAGCACCCAATCAGACTGGACCTAAAGGGGTGAGGAGTGAAACATCCCGCTCCCAGGCTGACTCCACCCTTTCATGTCTTGTTGTTCTTTGTTCCTTAGCTTACCAACACTCCCTCCCCTACCCATTATCATTAAGGATCTAGGCAAGCCCGTTACATTATGATCTAAGAGTGACACAAATCCACCTGCCTCCAAGGGCCTGTCCTGCTGTGGCACTGGTGATTCCTAGTATGAGACATTCCTTTGAATTAAGGCTCTGTTTTCAGAAAGCCCTGGTTCAAATGTAAATGTGGTAGAACAGAAATCAGATACTTAACAGTTGGAAACACAAGAGGTTCAGAATGCAAACTACTACTGCCTTTGAAAGGACAAGCTGGCTTGAAAGGCTAGAGTGGGGAGGCCCACTTTCAAAATTAAAAAAGCTTGGGGGGCTTCCCTGGTGGCACAGTGGTTGAGAGTCCGCCTGCCAATGCAGGGGACACGGGTTCGTGCCCCGGTCCGGGAGGATCCCACATGCCGCGGAGCAGCTGGGCCCGTGAGCCATGGCCGCTGAGCCTGTGCGTCCGGAGCCTGTGCTCCGCAACGGGAGAGGCCACAGCAGTGAGAGGCCCGCGTACCGCAAAAAAAAAAAACAAAAAACTTGGGGATGGACTTCCCTGGTGGTCCAGTGGTTAAGACACCGCGCCTCCAATGCAGGGGGCGCAGGTTCAATCCCTGATCAGGGAAGTGGGATCCCACATGCCGTGCAGCGTGGCCAAAAAAAAAAAACTTGGGGGGAAAGAAAGGGAGTCTCAAAAGATAAATTCAAGAGTGTTATTTCAGTGTAATGGTTGAGAATACAGGCTCTAGAGTTTGACTGCCTAGGTCTGAAACCTGATTCTCTGCTTTTTAGGAGTACAATCTCAGGCAAGTTACCTAACCAGCCTGAAGTTCAATTTCCTCATCTGTAAAATGGGGACAATATTACCTACTTCATGAAGTCAGTGTGAGAATTAAATGAGATGAAGGCATGTCAAGTGCTTATCACGTTGCCTAAAACATTTCAAGGGCTTAATATTTAACTATGCAAAAAAAAAAAGAAATGCACTTTTTGTCTTTTGAATGGTTTCCTTAGTGTTTCTTTTACCTATTTTCAGTCCCTTGAAAGCCCTACTCTGACTCTATCTCAGGTTCCATGATGTGTTCTAAGTTCCTAAACTGGCCCACCACGGAAAGGGCAGTCCTCACCAGAGAAGAGACTGGTGGTGAGAATGATGTTCCACACCCAACGCTCGCCTCCAATCTGCCGGTAGAAGTGGCTGGACACATAGCCAGAGATGCAGCAAGTCAGGGCATACAACAAGATGGCTGCTGAGTTAATAGCCCCGTGACGGTGCACATTGAACATGCCCAGCAGCGCCATGACAATAATGCCTGCAGCATGGTAGTGGAAAGCCTGTGTTAGGTCTCACCTATCCCTCTTCTGGCAATTTCATAGAAATCAGCCAGCCCCCTTTCTCCCAGACCCAGGGCTTCCATCAAAACAATATCCCCCAGTTCTGTTGTCCAGAAAACCCACAACAGAATATACACATCCTTGCTAGAGCCATTCCACCCCTTAGGTCTGCCCCTCACCTTGGACAGAAGAGAAGATCTGTAGATCTTTTTCTGAACAAACTACCTACTTAGTTCTACCCCTTGAGAGAAATCCCTAATTAATTTTTATCACCTTACCAGTGCCAAGGGCCAGGAACTGGGCACCCACACCAAGCACAGCACAGAGCAGACCACGGTATGGAGGGAAGCGGAAGACATCTGTATGGATAATTTTCCAGCCATTGTCACCTTGGTCAAAGTCATCACCAGAACCTCCAGAGGTTGTCTCTTCATCCAAGTTGTACCGAGCCAGGTCATTTCGAAGCACACGCATGAGAATGACAGCCACAAAACCCACCAGTAAAAACACAAGCACCATGGAATTAATGATGGACAACCAATGGATTTCCAGTGTTCGGGGAAAGAAACCACCATCGTCACCACGGCGCCTGTCACTCCGACGCTCGACTGAAGTCTCAGACCAGCGCACACTGTAGGTGTGGGTGAGGCCTAGGAACTCATCCGGTCGTAACCCATCTAAACTGTGGGGCTTGACGTCCCGCACTGAGACATTGGCAAATATAATTCGATCTCCGTGGAATTCTAGGTGGAAGTCCAAATGGGTCCAGAGTCCTATCTTGTGGCTGTGAGGCAGGAAGCCACTCTCCTCCATGTAGCCCACAAAGCCACGGATTGGCAAGTCGTCCACCACAAATTCAAAGTAGTATAGTTCCTCAATGGCCTGGCGCAGCTGTTCCACCTAAAAAGAGCAAGTTAGGAGTCAGACAAGGCCTCCCCAGGCATTGTATTAGAGCAGGGTTTCAACTTCAGCACTAATGATATGTTTTTTTTTTAATTAATTATTTTATTTATTTATTTTTGGCTGCACTGGGTCTTCGTTGCTGTGTGCAGCCTTTCTCTAGTTGCGGAGAGCAGGGGCTACTCTTCGTTGTGGTGCGTGGGCTTCTCATTGCGGTGGCTTCTCTTGTGGAGCATGGGCTCTAGGCGCACGGGCTTCAGTAGTTGTGGCCCGTGGGCTCAGTAGTTGTGGCACACGGGCTTAGTTGCTCTGCGGCTTGTGGGATCTTCCTGGACCAGGGCTCAAACCCGTATCCCCTGCATTGGCAGGTGGATTCTCAACCATGCGCCACCAGGGCAGCCCCACTAATGACATTTTGAGCTGGAAAATGCTTTGTTGTAGGGGGCTGCCCTATGAATTGTAAGATGCTCCGTCCCTGGCTGCTTCTCACTAGATGTCAGTAGCGTTCCCCAGTAGTGACAATCAAAAATATTTTCAGAGGACATCCCTGGTGGCGCAGTGGTTAAGAATCCGCCTGCCAATGCAGGGGACACGGGTTTGAGCCCTGGTCTGGGAAGATCCCACATGCCGCGGAGCAACTAAGCCCGTGTGCCACAACTACTGAAGCCCGCGCGCCTAGAGCCCATGCTCCGCAACAAGAGAAGCCACCGCAATGAGAGGCCCGTGCACTGCAACAAAGACCCAACACAGCCAAACATAAATAAATTAGTTAATTAAAAATAAAAAGTCTTCAGACATTGCCAGATGTCTCTTGAGAGACAAAAGCCCCCTGTTGAGAACCACTGGGTAGACCCTAGTATTATGTTGGGATTCTCTGAAATGAGCAAGTATGACTCGACAGGATGAAGGCCTAGGAGGAGAGGGAGGTGTAGGAAGGTCTGCAGTAGACTAAGGAAAAGTGCCCTAAGATAGGAATTGCTGAAGAAAAAAGCATGATAGGGAAAATTAGGCAGCATGTAAAGGAGCCAATTAAAAAAGCCAAGAGGTAGTGATGGCAAAAAATGACTACATAGGTGTGATAGTTGGGACCTTATTACCTACAGAGAAGCTTCGAGTCAGGAGCCCTGGGCTCTAATGTCAACTCTGCAATCCACTATCCATGTAGTCTTGAAGAAGTTACTTCTGAGCATGTATGTTTCTTCATCAACCAAATGCAAATGATAAATACTACCCTCCCTGCCTGCCACATGAGGTTGTAGTTAGGATCAAATCAGATCATTTCCATAAAGGTGCTCTGAAAACCATAAACCTAAGACACTATTATTAGGCCCTGGGAGGGAGGGCTAAGTTCTAGTCAGTGTGGAGAGGCTGACCTGTGCGGAACTGAGCTGCATGTGGCACAGAATTCTCTTCTCCACATTCTCCCGAAAGCGGATCTCGTACAAAGACTCAGCCATCCGGTCCCCATCCAGCACTTCACCCAGGCTAAGGCTTTTGTGGCGTATCTTCTCAGGACAGCAGACTGGAAGCTGATAGTAGTGGTAAGTCTCCTGAGGGTTATGGTAAGGTCCCACTTTGTTGACATACAGAATGACGGGGTCGCCGGCCTTGTAGTGTGTCACACCTTCCACCCCTGGATCTCGACCTGTGCCCAGCAACAGCAGCAGCAGGAGTGGCAACCACCGGCAGCTCCAACTTCCAGGGTGGCCTAGGACTGTCATCCTTAAGGCAGCGGAACCTGTTTGGGGTAGTCCTGCAGTTATGGGAACCAGGGATCGAATGACTCCCCAGGTCAGGTTCTTTGAACTGAAGCCAATGGCTCCAATTCCTCCCCTTGGCCTTTCCGACCCTCCCTCAGGAGGCCACCTTCCCACCGCCACACCACACCATGTCCCTCTAGCTCGAACACTGGCCTCCACCTCTGCTATGTAGTCCTCCCAACCTGGGATCCCCCCCTCCGGCAGCCCGCCTGCCCGGGACCTCCCCGCGCGCCCCAGCCCGTTTCCATGGCAACGCCACGCGGCCCCGCACGTCCGGCACCTTCCCGCCGCAGCCCCGGGGTGCTCTCCGCGCGGGAAGGGCTGGCCGAGGCGGCGCCAGCGGCCTCTGCTGCCCTGCAGCCGCCCTCGCGCTCCTGCCGGGGGCTCCCCCAGAGCGGCGCGCTAGCAGGGGGCCTGGAGAGGACTTGACAACCGACCTCCACGGGGCTGGCCGCTGCGGTGCCTGATCGCAGTGGCTGCGGCCGCACCGCAAAATATCGCGCCCGGCTCACTTCAGTGCTTCCTTCGGGAACCTTTCTACGGCTGGAGGCCCGGCCCAGCTCTGGAGACCCCGCGAGTCTCGGGCTAGCCCGTCGCCCGGCAAGGAGCGGGGTGGGGGGCCCTCCCGGCGACCTGAGGGCAGCTCAGGACACGTCAGTCTTCCCTCTTCCGCCTTCACCCGAGGGGACCTCAGCCCGGCGGAAAGCTCCTTTCCTGGAGCTTGGAGGGGGCCACTCCCCCCAGGCCGAGGCCGCTCCAAAGCTCCCAGGTTTCTCCAGTGGGGGTTGCGGTTGAGACCTGGCTACGAGGACACAAACGCCCTTTTTGGATAAGCGTTGCCGCGGGTCCGGCCGCCTATCCCCGGGAAGGTTTGGGTTGGGCGTCCAAGAGCAGTGCCCGCTGCTCGCGCCCAGTGACTGCCCGGGACGCGGAGCCCGGGCGGCGGCTGCTCCCACACCTAGCGGAGGCCGAAGCGCTTGCCGGCTGAACCAATGGGACTCGCCACCGACTGCTGAGGCTGAGCCCCGAGAGGTGACTCAAGGTCCTCAACCCGGGCGGGGGTGAGGCTTTGGGCGTCGCTGTCGTTCGACAGCAGAGGACACAGCCCATACGAGCGTCCTAGAATCGGATCTCACCTCACTGTTGCTCTGCCATCCGTCCTGAATGGCCTCTCGCCAAAAACCAAATGCCGTAAATAAAAATATCTTACCGAGACTGTACTGGAGGCCTCCCTGACCGTATAGCGACCGTCCCGTGTCCGACGATAGGCAAGCCTGGGCCAGGTTTGGTGCAGAGGCACGCAAAGAGATCGGGTAGTTGCTCTTTTACCCCGTGAACTGGGCCGCCTGACGCTTGTTGTTAATTGCAGGTAAAGAACCTTGACATGCTTGCTTCGGTCTCTATGTTTTTATTCTTTATTTATCTCTGTATATGTGTTTGAGCATCTCTTAATTTTGTATTGCAGATTATTCTGGAAAAGTTTATCCTGTCAAGGGATCTGCCATTAGGGAAATTCCTCTGGAGATCAGACCCAGGGGCCATGACTTCGTTTTGGCCACCTGGGAACAACTTAAGGTTTCCTTTCCTCGCGTAAAGAAAGTGGAAAATCTCAAGCGGTTTCTGGCTTGAAAAGCCCTTCATTTACTCACTTCTGCCCTCTCTGACCCAGCCCTCCTCCCCGCAGGAGGATCCAGGAAGTAGGGGGTTGAGTTTTTTAGACAATCAATTAGTTTTGTAATTAGAAAAGTAATTTAGAGTGGCTTTTTTAAGTGATAACCCCCTGGTCTCTAAACCTGGGCCTCCTTCACAATTAACAGCCGCCCCCATAAGATCAGTGCCACCAAGCCTCCTCTGCTTTTCTCTCGAATTATCTTCCAAATTGCCCTTCATGCTGCCTTGGTTCAGGCCCCATCCCCTCACCTAAATTATCATTACAGCCACCTTGCTAGTCTCTTGGTCATCTCTCCCCTTGGATCCATTTTCCATACTGCTGCTGCAAGGATTTTTTCTTTTTTTAGTCTTAAAGATGTCCTATTTCCTGCAACAGTGGTTCTTTTCTTAAAAAAAATTTTTTTAAAATATTTTATTTATTTATCTATTTATTTTTGGCTGAGTTGGGTCTTTTGTTGCTGTGCGCTGGCCCTCTCCAGTTGTGGCGAGCGGGGTCCACTCTTTGTTGTGGTGCGTGGGCTTCTCATTGTGGCGGCTTCCTTTGGTGCGGAGCATAGGCTCCAGGTGCGCGGGCTTCAGTAGTTGTGGCACGTGGGCTCTACAGCGCAGGCTCAGCAGCTGTGGCGCACAGGCTTAGTTGCTCTGCGGCATGTGGGATCTTCCCAGAGCAGGGCTCGAACCTGTATCCCCTGCATTGGCAGGCGGATTCTTAACCACTGTGCCACCAGGGAAGCCCTAAAAAAATTTTTAAAGGTAACTTTCCATTTACAGTTATTACAAAATATTGGCTATATTCCCCGTGTTGTGCAATACATCCTTGAGCCCACCTTACTCCCAATAGTTTGTACTCCCACTCCTCCACCCCTATATTGCCCCCTCGCCCTTCTCACTGGTAACCACTAGTTTGTTCCCTGTATCCGTGAGTCTGTTTCTTTTCATTAAATTCACTAGTTTGCAACAGTGGTTCTCAAATATTGGTGTGCATCAGATTCAGCTGGAAACTGATTAAAAACATAGATACCGGGACTTCCCTGGTGCCACAGTGGTTAAGAATCTGCCTGCCAATGCAGGGGATGTGAGTTCGAGCCCTGGTCCAGGAAGATCCCACATGCCACGGAGCAACTAAGCCCGTGCGCCACAACTACTGAGCCCGCGTGCCTAGAGCCTATGCTCTGCAACAAGAGAAGCCACCGCAGTGAGAAGCCCACACACCGCAAGAAAGAGTAGCCCCCACTCGCCGCAACTACAGAAAGCCAGCACACAGCAACAAAGACCCAGCGCAGCCAAAAATAAAAATAAATAAATTTATAAAAAATAACATAGATACCTGAGTTCCACCAAATCCGGATCTTGGGGAAGGAGGTGACTGGGCATCAGTATTTTTTTAACAAGCTCTGACTTTGATGCACAGCAAAATTTAACCATGAGTACATAGGACAGAGTCAAAAAAAGCTTGGCATATTAGGCCTCTCAGACCTGCATTTAAATTACTTCTCCAGGTACATTCCCCTCTGGAACCCTATCCTGTATATTTAAATTGAAATCTTGAGTGTCATATTTTCTCAAGCTTGCAAGCTTCATATATGGTTCCTTCTGCCTAGACTGTTCAATCTACCATTCCCTACTTAACCTGCCTGGAGACTTCTTTTGAACAGTGCAAATGCCACCTTCTCTATAAAGCCTTCCCTTAACATTTCCTTACAGGCTTTGTTTATAGAACTTTATCTCACCGTACTGTTATTTTAACTTCTTACGTGTCTGTCTCCCTTGCTAATTGCTAACTCCTCACAGGAGGATTATAATTTATCCATCTTGGTATCCTCAGAGCCTAGCAGTGCTTTTGTATACAGTAGGCAGCTTAATACACATTCCTTGAATGAACTGGTTTATCTGCTGTACGTGATGAGAACAGAGGTGCCACCAAGCTGCCTATCCAGGGGAGCAGAAGATAGGCGGGGCTGGGTGGGCCTCCTTACCACTGTGTGCCCTGGACAGTTGTTCATCTTGATAGACTGAGGATGTAGATCTGGCTTCCAACAGGACTTTGGAAGCACCCTGCCAGCAGGATCAGCCTGTCAATAAATAGGAATTTACCAGTAGCCTATGGCATAATGTTGGAGTTTCTGTTTCGTTTTGGAGGATGGAAGATAACTCTGATTCTTCCTTTGTTATTTCTTCTGTGTGCCACCCCTCCCCCCATCTTAAATCCAGTTATATAACCCCTCTGACACAACCTCTTGTCCTCTGTCTTTCCCACCAAACTTGTTCCATTTCACTGAGACCTGCAACCCCTCCCCCTGTCCTTTGGCCTTTTTCTAGCTTGTCTTCCTAACCCAAGCAGCTTAGATTCTGCATTCCATCATTTTAGCCACATTCTTGCCTGTGTTCTTGATGCCTCTCTCCCATTCTTTCATGGCAGCTGCTAAGTGAAACCTTAATCTTGGGTCAATATGTCTGTTAATATTCAAGCACCTATATCCAGAATGTTAAATAATCTTAACACTATGATATGTTAAGATTGTGTGTCCATAAGTTGTGTTTTCCAATCTCATTTGGGCCCTCAGTGCTGCCCAATAATGCTCATTTTCCAAATCAGCTCTCTCCCATTCTCCACAAGCCTTTCTTCTCAAGTCTTTGACTTCATATCCCTTCTCTCATCAGCTTACCTCCCTTACAGCCTAGTGGGAGATGCAAGCAAGAAAAACAGACACCATGTTAGAGAAAGTATTGGAGCTGTGGGAGCACCCAGGAGGGAGGACCATCTAATTTGGGCCTGAACAGTCAGTAAAGGCTTCCTTAAAACAGATCATCAGCTAAGTCCTGAAGGGAGAGTAGGAGTTTGCCAGAACAGAGGGAACAATGAAGGAAAAGCAGTTGTTTGGCCGGAGCATTGCATGTATGTTACAAGAAAAAATCGGAGAGGTAAGCAGGGTCAAATTTGAAGCCACATAAAAGAATCTGGACTCGATCTTAAGGAGAATGGGGAGGCACTGAATTGTTATGGGAATAAAATCAGATTTACTCCCTGGACTTCAGGGTGAACACACTGAGGGGAGGGGAGCAGAAGGCTTGCTGGAGTTAAGAAATGAGGGGTCTCGATGAGATTCTTAGGGAGGACAGAAAGGTCTGAGGAAATAAGGCCTATAATAGAACCCTCGGGGTGTGATTAAGGGGTGGATGGTGGGGGAGGCTCCAGTGGAACCTGAGAAATGGGTAGAGGGATGGAAGGAAAACTGTAGAGTTCAGGGTCATGGAAGGCAAGATAAGAATGCATTTCAAGGGGACTTCCCCGGTGGTCTGGTGGGTAGAACTCCACGCTCCCAATGCAGGGGGCCAGGGTTCAATCCCTGGTCGGGGAACTTAGAGCCCACATGCATGCCGCAACTAAAGATCCCACGTGCCGCAACTAAAGATCCCACGTGCCGCAACTAAGACCCAGTGCAGCCAAAATAAATATTTTTAAAGAATGCATTTCAAGGTTAAGAGGAGTCTCCATCCCCACCTCATAAATCCGAGTGATCTTTGTAACCGTCTTTATGCATATAAAGGTATGGAAGTGATGGTTTGTGATTCTGGAGCCTAGGCCTCCATTGGTCATGCGGCTTGTCTTTTTTTCTCTTGAAATTCAGTGCAAACTGTGTGAGGGAACTTGGGCTACTCTACTGAATAATGAGATCATACGCAGAAACAAACCAGCCAGCTGAGATAATGCCACCAGCTGAATTACCCAACTGAGTCCAGCTCAACTTGTTCAAAAAAAAAAAAAGATTGTTATTTTAAGCCACCACCACCACCCCCAAAAAAGAATACATTTTAAAGTTAGATTCCTTAGAACACGCTTCTACAATACCTTGCGATTCTCTGTGATATTCTGACACTCAGGTGTTTCTCATGCTGGATTATAAACGCTAGCAGAGGCTCTCTTCGCCTTATTGGTTATTTTCTCCCAGGACTCCGTACACTGCCTGGCACATAGCAGGTGCTCAATAAACATGATTGGGTGAAAGGACCAGATCCACGGAGCGAGTCTCACCAAATTATAAAGGTACCTCCAGCAATGAATATGTTCCAAACTGCATTTCCTTCTCAAGCCTTGTGGCCAGTGGTGGATAGAAGGTGGATTATGATGTGTGCGGAACACGGGACCTTGGGGAGTTCCGTAACCAAGAGGAGAAAGAAGTAACAACAGCCAGTGGAGACAAAAAGAACTGCTTTTCCCTTCTTCCCTCTCCAAGCTCCTAGTGGAGAGCTGAGCCCAGCATCCCAGACTTGTATGACTACATAGGCAAGCTTTGGGAGACTAACTTCACTTTGGTACCCTAGCCTTCAGCGGCTCAAGGTGTTGGCTTTCTGAGCAGACAGGAGGCTTTTAAGTAGCAAAGCTCCCTGCTCTCAGCAAGCCCAACACAATGGGGAAGGGAGACACCTTGGGAGCACCATCCACCTCGGCCTACCGCTCTGTCATGGAGGAATATGGTTACGAAGTGGGCAAAGTCATTGGCCATGGCTCCTACGGGACGGTGTATGAGGCTTACTACACAAAGCAGAAAGTCATGGTGGCTGTCAAGATCATCTCAAAGAAGAAGGCCTCTGAGGACTATCTTAACAAGTTCTTGCCCCGTGAGATACAGGTTGGAAAGGGGCTAGAAGAGGGAGCTGGTACCAAGCTGCTTAAGGCTTCTCAAAAGGGGTATGGTTAGGAGGGGGTGGAGCCAGAAACCCCTATACCACAACTGAATGACTCACTAGGCAGCTAGGAAAATTACTTGATGTAAATTCAGCTTCTTTCCACCTCACCTCCAGACCCTCAAAAAGTAAAAAGTGCAAAGCATAGGGTTTGTCCACAGGCCACCAGCCCTCTGGGGTTTGATTCTGTTGCAAAGTTCTAGGAAAGTAGCAGTGGGAGAGTAGGAGAAGGCTGGGAGCGCAGCCAGGGTGCTCCCTGCCTGGGTTTGATGGGTCCCTCTCCTGGGGCCAGGTAATGAAGGTCCTGCGGCACAAGTATCTCATCAACTTCTATCAGGCCATCGAGACCACATCCCGAGTGTACGTTATTCTGGAGCTGGTTCAGGGTGGTGACGTCCTTGAGTGGATCCAGCACTATGGGGCCTGCTCTGAGCCCCTTGCTGGCAAGTGGTTCTCCCAGATGACCCTGGGCATCGCCTACCTGCACAGCAAGGGCATCGTGCACCGGTGAGGGCGCTGCCACCCAGACTGAGGCCTTTGGGCTCCCAAGGGGGTTTTATGCACGTCTTCCATGTTCTACCCTCTTTTTTCTTCCCTTGACCTCCCTCCTCAGTATCTAGGCCTATTCATCCACTTTATTTTAATCATCCGGTCAAGAACATTTGTTAAGTACCCACTGTGAGCAGAGCACTTTATGAAAAGTGATGGTGAGCTCCTAGTGATCCTCAGGTACCATCCTCTCTTCCCTCTGGGTTCTGCTCACAACTCCATGACTTTCCTTCCTCTCTGCCCTGTGTCCTCATAATGGCATCTCTCTCCCTCTTTGCCTTTCCTTATCTCTAGCCTCTGACCCCTGGCCCTTCAGCTCCCAGTCTAACACTAAGCCCTCTCCTGACCCCCAGCCTTTCTGCTGCTGGTAGGGACTTAAAGTTGGAGAACCTGTTGCTGGACAAGTGGAAGAACGTGAAGATATCGGACTTTGGCTTCGCCAAGATGGTGCCTTCTAGCCAGTCTGTGCGGAGTAGCCCTTCCTACCGCCAAGGGAACTGCTTTAGCCACCTCAGCCAGACCTACTGTGGCAGCTTTGCTTATGCCTGCCCGGAGGTCTTGCTAGGCCTGCCCTACAACCCTTTCCTGTCTGACATCTGGAGCATGGGCGTCATCCTCTACACGCTAGTGGTTGCCCGTCTGCCCTTCGATGACACCAATCTCAAGAAACTGCTGAGAGAGACTCAGAAGGAGGTCACTTTTCCACCTAACTATGCCATCTCCCAGGAGTGCAAGGTGCTGGCTCCCCCAGGAGGGCTGAGGCCTCAGGGGTGACCTGCAGAGAGGGAATACTCAACCTAGACCTCCCAACCCCAGGGAAGCCTCCCCCCTGATACCAGGGCCATTTCACACCCTTGCCCTGCCCTAGAATAGTGGGGAGGGCTTAAAGGGCCAACCTCTGGGCTTGCACCTGGGATGTGAGTGATAAGCAGGTTTTAGTCTCTATCTCTTTAGGCCAGAAGGGGATTCTGCAAGGATTTCCCCCAAGGAACCCTTCCTTTCCTTCCCCTCAAGGTGTTGGCTTTCTGAGCAGACAGGAGGCTTTTAAGGGTAAAGTCAGGGCCGCACTCCCTTTCACCAGAGTGGTGTGATGGGCTATCCTGCTACTTTCTTAGGTCCAGCTGCTCATTGTGTGGCACAATGCGGGCCAGCTCAGCCAAGACCTCTCTCTCCCCTGCCCTAGAACCTGGTCCTCCAGACACTATGCCAAGCCACCAAGCGTGCCACCATCCTGGACATCATCAAGGATCCCTGGGTGCTCAAGTTCCAGCCTGAGCAACCCACCCATGAGATCAGGCTGCTTGAGGCCATGTGCCAGCCCCCCGGCACCAATCGTCACCAATCCTTGGAAATCAGTACCTGAAAACGGCGGAAGGAGGAGGGGGTTGAAAGAGGAGCAAAGCAGGAGGGTCTTGGGCTAAAAATCTTTCCCACCAAAAATAAATCTAATTCTGTTTTAGTTCCATCAGCTAGAGTCACAGTCTTCCCTCAGGGGAACCTTAGCAGCGAACACTGCTGAGGGTGAGAGGTGTTTCTGCCCAGAGCTTGTAACCAGTCATCGTGACACTGGTCAAGTCAACATTATAATTTACAGTGTAGCGCATATGTGGCTCATAGGGGAGTGGGTTGGGCGTGCTCAGAGGAACACCTGCTTTGGGGAAGCTTCATTATTCTGGCTGAGTACATGCTCAGTTTTGTCTATCTCTATGCACTCTAAATGTTCAAATAGTGGGGTAGAGGTTGCTCTACCCTGATTGCTCGGTTTGGTCACAGCTCTGCCTGTCTACAGTACAAGGGGACGGCACTGTTCATTCTTTTAGACATGGGTATCAGGAGGTATGTAATATCTTGGTTCCTTCCTCCTCCAAATGCCACCTTACCCACTACTGAAACAATTCTGGTGAATCATGGTCCCTCATCATTGCTCCTACACGTCGAAGTGACAGTTCAAACCAAGCCTATGAACTATGCGTTCCGGAGAAAGGAAACCTATTGACCCCTTATCCCCGTACGTCTCCTTTCCTACCCTTGAAAGTGGGCTTTGTAAGGGGACAGCTGGTGAGTCACGGGGCTCTCTCGGCAGAGACACAACTGGGTGAAAGCAATGAGGGAAGGCTCAGGGACAGCTCCACACGGTTCTAGGATAAATAACAGATGGCAGTTTCCTCACCCTCAGCACCAGGCAGCTCTAGGACACACCAGCCTGAGAGATGGAACAGTATCTGCCTGGAACATAGTAGGCTGAGATAATGGAAGCTCCCATTTCTCCTATGCTCCAACTCCCCTTCATTACTCTCATTACTACTCATTTCTTGAAACAAAGCTCCAAGGACCAAGAGACGAGTTTCAGTTGTAGACAGGGCAGTATAAGCACTAGGATTCCATCCGCCCAATTTTATTGCGAACGAGGGCACTGTAACTGCTATTAAAGGGAGCCCAGGGGTTCCTCCTGCATCAAGATCCTTCTTCAGGGTTGAGCCTGGGATGGGAGGGCGACAGACCCTTTTCTCAGGCAGGGTCACACTACCACTCTCAGCAGGACCTCCCAACAAGGCCATGTTCCTTTAGCTTAGCACTTGGCACTTAAGGAAAAGAGAACAATGAAGGCAGCGTCAGGTAGACAAGCCCAGACTCATCAGGACACCCACTCAGCCAACTGCTTTAGTGCTTCTTCATCTTCATCCGTTTTGGGAGCTTTGGGGATAAGGATACCCAGAGAAAGAAAGAAGTGTTAAGGCCTCAGCAACTTCCAACCATCCCCTCCTATAACACTCAGAGCCTGCGGAACGCTCTCTCCCAGCAAAGAACCTAAGGGTATGGTCTTGCTTGCTGGGCTGCTGCTAATTCCCACAGCACCTTTGGGCAAATCAGAAGAAGCTGCCTCTTTCTCCGGGCATTTGCAGCCCTAAACCAGGGGACACAGTTTGCTGAGTGAAGCACAGGCCTGACTTCAGTCCTCATTCCCCTTCAGCCAGGTGCCCTTATGCAGTCAACAACCTGTGCAACTGTAGCAGCAACCCTCTCTGCCTGGATCCTTTCAGGCAGGATGGATGAGGAATAATTTTTCCCCATATCTATCCCACCCTCTCAAGTCCCTGAGATGACAGAACAGCCCTGGGTACCTGGCCCTGCAGGAAGATGTGTAGACGGTACACTGGGCAGTGTGACTGGGGGTTCCTCCTCCTTGTCGCCCACATGTAACAACTCTCGGGCCAATTCCTCCTGCTCCAGCTCCTCTAGCTCCTCCAACAGTTCATCCTGGATATGGGATGACAGGATCGCTCAAGACAAAGGAAAATTCTACTTCCAGAAACATACCACTTTTGGAGTTTCCCCCAAACCTGTCCCACAGTTCTCTTAGGCATTCCTTCTGGCTGGTCCCATGCCTTCTCCAATATTCCTTGACCCCTCACTCCCAATCACCTCATCCACATCATCTCCAAATCCCACGGGTCGAGAAATGGCATCTGAGATCTGCTGGGCCACCTCCTGTTGTTCTGTGATGTCAGCCATCAGTTCATCCACCTTGTCAATGTCCCTGAGAACAAGATACACAGCCCAGAAATCAGGTGACAACCCTGACTTTTTCATCTCACATGAATGAAGACCCTCCTGCCTGTGGCTTCAGACTGACAAATCCATGGCTACTAGATAAAAGAGATCCCTGGAAAAGTGTAAAGAGGCAAATCTGGGCTAAGAAATGGCAAGAAGACGCACTGGGGAGGAATGGTTGCACTCTCTTCTTTGAAGGATCTTTAAAAATGAGGAAAATTGGGAATTCCCTGGCAGTCCAGTGGTTAGGACTGGGTGTTTTCACTGAGGAGGGCCCGGGGTTCAATCCCTGGTCCGGGAACTAAGATCCCACAAGCCTTGCAGTACAGCCAAAAAAACCACAAAAAAGAGGAAAATCATCTTTCCTCCCTAGAATGCCCCAGCCAGCAAAGAGATCACCTTGCAATAAGTAAGGAGGCTGATAGGGGTCTAGCCATCACAGGCAACTCTACTGTAAATTCACATCTGGAGAGGTTTTAAGATTCACAGTACAACATCAAGCTACTCTCCCCAGTGCCGGGGCCCCCTCCTCCCCTCCCCCCGTACCCACATGTCCTGGTAGGCCTTCTTCATGCCTTGGGCAGCAAGGTCCATGGTACGAAGCACTTCTGCATTGGTGGTGGCATTCTCAATGGCCTCACGCTGAAACTCCAGGGTGGATAATGTCCCGTCCGTTTGTGCCAGCTGCTGTTCCAACCTTTTCTTCCTCCGCAAGGCCTGTAGGGCAGCTGATCCAGCCCACACCCTGAACATCAGAGCCAGAAGCCCTTGCTTCCCCCCCGCCCCCGGGCCCTCCCTGGTGGTGCCTGTCCCTCCCCCATTACCTCTCTTATTCTTCGTCCCATGCTTCTTGGCAGTTTGTAGCTCCTGTTCAATCTTCTGCTCCAGAAATTCCTGTTTCTTGATCAATATCTTCTCCGTCTCCTTCAGTTTCTGTATTGCCTCTTCAGGGGTTGGCCCCCTCTCCTTCTTCTCTGGAGTCCAATGGAGCAGCCCACATTGTGTAAAGAAAAATATTAGTCACCGATTATTGAGTGCATAGTAGTGCTAGGCACTTGACCGTGTTATTGTTAATCCCCAAACAACTTTCTACAATGAATGTACTGTCTCTACGAATGTGAAAACAGGCATAAAGAGGTTAACATTTTGGTCTAAAATCACAATTACTATAGTAAGAGACTGCAAAGGAATTGAAATGTGACAGTATGATTTCCAAAGCCAATATTCTTTTGCTATTCCTAGTTACCTTTCAAGTCATTTCCAGTTGTTTTTTTTAATAGAATTTATTTTTTTAGAGCAGTTTTGGGTTCACAGCAAACTGAGTGAGTGGAAGATACAAAGACTTCCCATATACCACCTGCACTCACACATGCATAACCTCCTCATTACCGTGTTCCCCACCAGAGTTCACTTTTTATAATTACTGTTCCACTTGCTATCCTAGGAGATACTCAAGGTCCTGATTCCACAGGATCAAACTGAATGAAGTAGGGAGGCTAGAGAAAAAAAAAATTGATCTCAATTTCTCCCTTCATCTTCTGCACTTCTAACAGACTTATTAAAAAAAAAAAAAATCTGAAGGCCCTAGCCTGCTTAATATCCTTCCATACTCTCCACTGCCTACAGGATAAAATCCAAAGAACTTTAAGACACACAGGGTCCTTCATGATCTGGCCCCCGTTTACCTCTCCATCCACACTTTCCTCTTCCTTCAGCGCGTGTGCGCGCCCACACACACACTCACAGGGCAGCCAGAACTCCTCTTCCCTAAATATACCATACTTTTTCCTGCCTCTGTTTTGCACAGTTACCTCTTCCTGGAGAACCTCAACCCCCCCCATCTGGCATACTTCTAGCCTTCTGGATCACCACCCGCCGTGCCTGCTTCTTCCGCGCACCCCTGGCTTTTAGGTAAATCTCCATCACAGAGTCGCCACACTACGCTGTAAATGCCAGATTTTGCTTGTTTAGGAAACTCTCCATCACGGAGTCGCCACACTACGCTGTAAATGCCAGACTTTGCTTGTCTTCCCGCACCACAGAGGAGCTCACGAGGGGTACCTTTCTTGGGTCACCTCAGATTGCCTCTGGCCCAGCATAAAGGAAGCACCAGTGTTTTGGAAAGGACTGAATGCCGACAGGCAGCAACTTGTCCCCCAGGCCTTAACGGCGGGAGCCAGCGCAGCTGCCACGCTCACCACTCGCACCCTCTCCCGGGCCTCGAGCTCTTCCCTCCAAGGGAAGGAAGGAAGGCAGCTGGAGCCAGGCGCCCTGACAAGGCGGCGCCTCCTGGCCCGGGAGAAGGCCTTGCTGGACCACCAGCGTTTTCAGGACAGCGTCTCCCGGCTCTCCCCCCGCCCCCTGCGGCCAGCACCTCCCAGGGACCAGTCTCGGCCGGGCTCACCCCTCCCGAAGAGCCGGCCGAGCCCACTCATCGCGACCCTAGCCTCTCCCGCCTCCGCCCTACGGCGTCCCGTACGCTTCCGCCTTGCTCCCGGGAGGTGCTGGGCTCATCACTCCGAGACCAGCCTCGGCCAATCCCTCCTTGGGGCACCGCGGCGACATCATCAACAAGCGCCAGCGAGACCCCTATCACGTGCGACCCGACACACCAGCCCCAAACCCACGCGCTCCTCTTAAAGCGGCCGCTTCGTTTCCCACTATATAAAAAGGTCGCCTCACCCTCCCCAACCCAAAACAAAGTCTTTGCTTCCTGGAAGGAAGTGTGCAGGGTAATGCACCCCACTACTTGGGGCCAGTGGAAGAGTTCTTCATGTCCTTGACAGAGCTCAGGAGAGGTGTGGGGATGGGGAGAGCATAAGGGAATCACAGTCTTGGGTTTGCCACAAGTTTATAAGGCAGAACCTGATGCAGTCTAATGCCTCACATACTGGTCTTGGCACCTCCGGATGGCCCACCCCGGGTCACACGCTAGAAAATTAGTAACAACACACACTGGGTAATATCTCTTCTGCCACACACAAATACACTTTAATAATTTACAAATGCACCTGAAAATGCCCTCCTGATTTCCTTTCAGTTCTATGCCTCAAATGAGGCTCATCCACAGGACTGGACCTCAGAGTCCAGCTTGTGCCTTTGCAAATGTCTCTAATCCTTGAGTTAGGGTCTGAAGGCTCATTCCATTCTGGACATGAATGCTGGTAACACCTAGAAAGAAAGAAGCCACAATTTCATCAGGCCTTCAGGGCTCCCTATTATGACTCTCACCTTTTTGGGGTGTCACCTGCATGCAAACTATCCATCCTGTACATATCTACCTAACCCCTTCCCTCTTAGGAGCCCTTTCTCCTCACTCCCCAAATGGCTATCCTTGCCATTCAGTCAGTACCCAGTTTGCTGACATCTACAATATTCCGCTTTTCATCATCAAAGAAGATCATCTGGGAGAAAGGAACTCCAGTCTTCTGATGCAACCTGTGCAAGACACGGCGAGGGTAACCACTCTGGCTTCTTAGCTCCTCCAGCCTCTCTGGTCTTCTGTCTCCCTGCTTCTCCCCTTATCTCAGCGTACCTCTTAAAGTGCGTGACCTTGCTGCCTGGGTAGATCTCCCGATGAACAAAGTATCTGACAAGGTCAAAGAGCTCCAGTAGCTGGTTGGCCCCTTCAACCTCACCTGTCCTGCAAAAAGGTGTAGTAGATGGGATCAGGAGAGTGGAGGGCCAAGGCTGCAAGTGAAATTATGTGTAACCAGGGGGAAATCAACTTGCTGTTCTTCCGGGATGGGTAGGCATCCTCCGCCCTGATTCAATTCCATATCCTTCCTGACACAGGTGGCACTGAGCCAATGTTTATTAAACAAAATGCACAGGAGAAGGTACAATTCGAAGAATATACAAATACCTGCAAGTTTGCACCGCCTAAATTTTTGCAGCCAAGGGGTTACACGGGAAGTCTCCTCATGCATGCACCTCTCAGCATTAGACCGACTCAGTCGCTCTTCTTACCGTGAAGCGGCCGCGACGGGCACCCCCAAGCCCTGCAATCTTTCCAGGACCTCAGGCACCTCTGGGTACAGTCGGACGGCCTGGCCCCGCCTATCTCGTACAGTTCCATCACTGGGGAGGGCGAGAGTGTGCTCAGCTCCCGCGGGGCCCCGCCTGGCCCCAGGCCTCCCCAGCCCCGCCTCACCTGCTTTTGTGGAACGGGGGGTCTACGTGCGTGTCCACCCAGAACGGCCACAGCGTGTAATCTGTGAGAGGAAGGAGGGGGAGGTCTCAGCCTGGGCAGGCGCAGGGCCTCGAGAGCATCAACTGAGGTTTGGAAAAAACTGTGCCCTACGAAACTCTTCCCAATCCAGCCCCTCACCTAGATCGAAGACTACGAGCTTCGGGAGCCGCGCCATGACCCGCGCCCGCAGGCTGCGCGCACGGAGGCGGGCCTTTCTGCCGCGGCTCCCAGGCCGCCCCGCGGGCCTTAGAGAAGCGGCGACTAGAGCGTCGCCAACCTGAGCTGGGAAGATCGGCCCCAAAACCTCACAAGAGCGCCTTCTGGTGGTGGTGGTGGGGAGGACCGCAGCAAAGTGCCAATGCCAAGTCTCTCCAAGGGATATTCTTCCCTTGCTTCTCCACCCCACCCGGCCTCGCCAGCTTCTACTGAGCTAGAGGAGACAAGGAAGGGAAACCCTTTCTTCTGGCACCCGTCTCTCATTTTATCTCACCAACTGAGCCCTAAAGTGATCCATCATAGCTTGTCACTCCACACTCATCCTTTCTCCACATCAGCCACTCCACCGTATACAGCCTAGAGCCCTCAGCAATATTCCAGCCATAAAAGAATGCAGTGTCCGCTAAGCTCTTGATGGCTTTCTTGAAACAGGCCCCAAATGTCCAGTAGAGTCACAATGGGGGAGAATTCACTCTCCTGGTTTCTACCACCCACGTCAGTAGTATGCTGACAGATATGTAACAACCAGTTTGGGGAGAAGGACTGATTTGTATTGTTTGTCAATTTCTGTAAATATTCCTACCATGGCCAATTTCAAGCTACCAACACGAAGTCACTTAATATGGGGTTAGGAAAGATGCCAACAATTAGCTCTGGAGCCGGGTAAGAGCTGGCTCCAGCACACCACTGAGTGTAGACTCTTAAGCATCTGAGAACCCCTCTAAGGGCACATTCTCTTACACTGTCCTACTCCTTCAGCCTGGTATAACTGAGTGTGCATTGGCCCATTTTGATTTCAGTCACGTTTGTGCAATAGAAGAAAGATTCCAGGAGGCCAGGAAATATTTTATTGACAACCAGGGACATAGCCATTAACAGAGGGAAGCACACAGGACTGCAAACTAAAACCCAATAGCCAGCAAGGGCCCTTTGGGCCAGGAACACTGCATCCTGGGGTCCTCACAGTCTCCCACCAACAGACACACAAGACTGGGCATCCAGGAGAGGGGGCAGTGGCTCTGGTGTCCCACAGTGTGAGAGGATACATGATTCCTCATAATGAGCGACAGGACAAGGAGGTGAAATGGAGGGGGGCGTCCATCACTGCCTAAGACCACCTCCTCCTCTCAGAGCCAATACCAGGTGGAGGACTGAACCACCTAGTATCTTGTAATCAGCTGCTGTCTTCTCATCGTTCCTGCAGGAAGAGGCAAAAAAAAAGAAAAAAGGTATTAGAAATACCATCTAGAGCAAGGTTCTTAACCTGGGTTTCATGGATCTGTCTGGGGATCTATGAATGCAGATGAGAAAAAAATTACATCTTTATATTTTTACTAACCCCTAACTGAAATTTGATATTTCTTTCAGTTTTGAACACAGGCAAAAAACCCACAGGGGTATTATTAGCAATATGGGTAACTTGTTAACAACAAAAATTAGATATTTTCCTATCATTTCACAACTATTTGTAGGTATCTTGAAAATCTTTTAAAATTATAGTAGTTATTATATCCATCATTAGATCTTAATGAAGTACATATATCACAAACTTGCTTTTTTAGTAGTGTGATAAGTGTATTTCGATCCTATTAGTTTCTTTTGTAATTCCATGCATTTTATTTTATGTCTGCAAAAATCTAATTCTGAGAAGGGGTTCATAGCCTTCATCAAATTGCCAAACGGTCTGAGACAACAAAAAAAAGGCAGGCCTGCTCCACCTCCAGTACTTGCATCTTCATCTTCACATAAGATGGCCACGCCCTCATTCCCATTCCAAACTTACATCTGTTTACCACTGTAGATGAGCCGCTGCTGCTGTGGGGGGATTCCCTCTTTCTCCTCCACACGCTCCTTGATTCGCTCCACCTTTAGGGGTACAAGTAGTCAGGGGTTGCTCAGGGGGAAGGACCGTGGAACGGGAAAGAACAAGAGCTATGCAGAGAGTATGAGAGCGGAAGGACTCAGTTCACCAGCATACCCAAGCAAGTGTACATGTAGGGAGATAGGCATGGAGAGGTATTGGGCGTACATTACCTTGTCTGTGGGTTCAATGTCAATCTCAATCTCCTTTCCGGTCAGCGTCTGAAACAGGCAACGGTTTCATGAATCCTACAGCCCAATATACAATTTGTCTCCTAGGTAAAACATCCTGGCCTAGTCTTGGGGGATCTACTACCTTCTGAGAAACGCACATTCTCAAAGCTGATTTGAAGTGTCAGAAGTTTTGACCACACCCGATTTCAGACATTTTTAGGCTGTGAACAACTTTGATAGGGGAAGATTCTGTAAACCATTTGACCCTTTTAATCTCACAGGTCATCTCACCTCCCATTCTGCTAGAATCCAAGAGAATACCATAACTCCTTTCGATAAGACAGCAATGAGAATTGTCCTAAGGAAAGTATTCCTTTGAGAAGGACCTTATCTCATGTACCAATGCTAGAAATTAACATTCAGATAACTCAAAGAATTCTCTCAGGGACACTGGAGATCACCTCTGACCAACATTTTTTTTTTTAATATTTATTTATTTGGTTGCGCCGGGTCTTAGTTGTGGCAGGAGGGCTCTTTAGTTGTGGCTCGAGGGCTCCTCAGTTGTGGCATGCGAACCCTTAGTTGCAGCATGCATGTGGGATCTAGTTCCCTGACCAGGGATTGAACCCAGGTCCCCTGCATTGGGAGCACAGAGTCTTAACCACTGCACCACCAGGGAAGTCCCTGACCAACTTTTTAAGTAATACTAGAATTCAACATTCTATTCTCCCATATCTTCTCCAGACTTCCACCTAAATCCTAAATTGCAGCTCTGGTCTTCTTGACTTCTTCTATAGACAAAGGGCTGCTGATATTCAAACAATAATTATACTCATTGTACACTTATAAACATGCTTCATCCAATCTAATCTCCCATCCATCCTTGCTCTTCAAACTCCATCTGCACCAGTCTACAGTAATCCATAATTTAGGGGCATTTTCCTTGCTTCTACTGTTTTTCTTGTTGCCATGCCCTCTTCCGCTCTTTTGCAAACCTTCAAGGGACGCTTTAAGATTGATGACTTGTCCCCAGTACACTTTAAGAGCCATTACAGCTAGTTGTTTAAGTGTCAAACTCCCCAATTTATACTCCAGCTCCCTAAAGGACAGAGACTGTTCAATCTTCCTAATTTAAGCACAAAGCACAGTGTTTGACATAGAAGCAGTCAATAAATATTGGTGGAACAGCTAAATACACCAATGATCATGCTATGATCACAGCCAACATCTACTGAACACTTTCCAAGAGTTAGAAACTACGCTGAGTATCTTACATGCGTCAATACATTTAATACTTGCAAGTACTTGTGAGATATGTACTATTACTATCACCATTTATAGTTGAGGAAAATGGGGTTTGGACAGGTTAAAAAGCATGCCTATGAAGTCAAAAGGAGAGTATGAATCCAAACACAAACTCTCTGGCCCCAGAACCTGAGCTTTCAGCTCTGTACTCAGTACTGCCCAAGTCTGGCTGATCTAGTATTGAGACCCAATGTACACTCCTGTGGTGGACTCACAAAATAACATATGGTTCCTACTTATGATATTCACAAAGACCAGCATGAAGAAAGTACTTAGGATCTAACTTCTCAACCATGAGAATGGTTCACTACTAAGGATATTTCAAAAAATCCAAGAGTAACTCCTTTGGATTGACCTGTTTGGATGCAAAAGAATAAATTACAACAGTGATTTTCAAGTTTCCACCCCAACTCAAGCTGGTCTGTTTGAAAATTTTCAATAGTCTATGGTAAAATGAGAAAAATAATGACAACAATGAGATTTTCATGAAACTAAATATTTTCAGGTGTTAAAATGTCCTTTTATGAAACGACAGTGACAATATATGGTATTTCTTTAGGCTCCTTCCTGACAAAATGAAAAGTATGCAATACCATGTTGTCCACAAATTATCTCAATTTATTGATCATAATACTTTAAATGCAAAGATTCTTTAACCAGACAATTCTATTTCTAGATAACTAACCTTAAGGAAAAACTTGAAATTTGAGTACGTATTCAAAGAGGAACTTGTGAGGTTTACTGCAACACCTTTCATAAAAGCAAAACACAAGAAACAGCCTAATGCCTATTAATAGGAAAACTATTAAACTATGGTACAGCCATAGAATTATATATATATATATATATACATATATATATATATATTTTTTTTTTTTTTTTTTCTCTGTACGCAGGCCTCTCACTGTTGTGGCCTCTCCTGCTGCAGAGCACAGGCTCCGGACGCGCAGGCTCAGCGGCCATGGCTCACGGGCCCAGCCGCTCCACATCATGTGGGATCTTCCCAGACCGGGGCAAGAACCCGTGTCCCCTGCATCGGCAGGCGGACTCTCAACCACTGCGCCACCAGGGAAGCCCTAGAATGATATATTTATTATGCAACAGTTTATACACTAACATGGAAAGATCTAGAGAATGTATGATTATGTATCATTTTCTATATGTAAATATATACATACATACATGCATAGAAGAAAGGATTAAAAGTATACCTATCTCCTAAAATTATGATGATCCTTGAGAAGGGGAGTAGGATTGAGGAGACCAAAGCTAACTCTCCCTTTATCTGTACTATCTAATAAAATATCTAATAAAAATATATTCCTTTATCACATGAATATTAATAAATATTCATTCTGATTTAATAATAACAATTTTTAAAGAGTACAAAAGACTCTAACAGAAAGCCTAGAACTGTTCTCCCAAGAGTCAGATGCTTGGGCTTTATGACATTTGAAAAAAATTATTGCTTTATAAAATCTAAAACTCTAGCACTGGTCCTTTGTTTCTGAGATCGACTATAGAAGCCTATGAATGTATCCAGAGAGCAATCTGGCATATGGTGTCCCAGCAATAACACTTCTGGGAAAATAATCCTCTGTCCAAAAATATACCTATGACAATGAATTGCAACTTTTTGAAACTGAAAAACTAGAAACACAATCTAAATATCACACAATTGAGGGTTAAATAAATTATGGTACAAACACAGGGGGAAAATCACACAGTTCTCAAACAATGTTTAGACTAACAGTATAATTCTTATTTTGTAACTAAAGAAATACACACACACATACGTGTATTTATATGCTTTCAAAAAAGTTTGGAAGGATGTAGACATCAGTGCTTTTATCTTGAGTTTTGAGATTATGGGTGATTTAAATTATTTTCTTTGTGCTTTTTTGTATTTTCCATTTTTTAATACCATGAATACATTGGGATGAGAAAAAAAAATTAAAACAATGTCCTTGATGAGAGTATAAGGAAACCATTCTGTAAAGCAGCACTGTCCACTAGAGATAGAAACTTAGTGAAAGCCACATATACAATATTAAATATTCTAGCAGCCACATTTTTAAAAGGTGAAATTAATTTTAATATACTGAAACCCAATATATTCAAATTATTAATATATTTTACATTTTCTTCTAAATCTTCAAAATTCTGTGTGCATTTCATACTGACAGCACACCTCAATTCAGATGATAAGTTATCATCTGAAATACTTGATCTGTATTTAAGTTTCACAATTTACAGTTGAAAAAGTATGTTTACATTCCCAACTTGTTCCAAACAAGTTAAAAGGTTTTGCAACTACTGAATAAAGTTTCAGTTCTTATATTAAATTAATTAAAATTAAATACAAATAAAACAAATGAATTCCTCAGTCTCACTAGCCACATTTCCCGTGGTCAATAGTGCACGTGGGCAAATGGCCACTGTACTGGACACTGCTCAAGGATCCCAGCTAATGTAGGAAGCAACAATAAAATCAGAATATCCCCATTTTGTAAACTCCAATGAAATAATGGATCTAGGCAATGACTAACATCGCAGAAAGCAAAACAACCTGACAGAAGCATGTCACAATACCACCTATGAATTATTCTCACACATGAACAGACAAAAAGGACAAATCAAGCCTCTTGATCTTATTACCAATTGACAGGAAATACAGAGGAAAGAGGAATATATTAAAAGACAGCATGGGAATGTAATCAACAAAATTCAAACTATAGGAAACTCTACGGGAACAACCACCTAGATTATTCAACAAGAAAAAAAATGGGGGAAATGGGGAATTACAGGTTTAAAGAGGCCTAAAATACTTATCAACCAACTACAATGTATGAATCTTAGTTGGATCCAGATTCCAACAAATTGTAAAAAACAAATGAGACAATGATAGTGTGAAATCACTGTTGATTTTTTAGGTGTAATAATTATGGTTATGTTAGTAAAAAAAGTTCTTTTTTACAGATAAATACCGAAATATATACCAATAGTATACGCTACGCTATCTGGGACTTGCTCCTTAAAACATAAGTTGGTGAGTATAAATAAAATAAGATTGGCCATGAGATGATCGTTTTTGAAGCTTCGTATGGGGTGCATTATTCCTTCTCTCTGCTGTTGTATATGTCTGAAATTGTCATAATTAAAATCATTTAAAACTGAACAATTTTAAAAGATATTCTTTTCTTTTTTTTTTTTTTTTTTGTGGTACGCGGGCCTCTCACTGTTGTGGCCTCTCCCGTTGCGGAGCACAGGCTCCGGACGCGCAGGCCCAGCGGCCACGGTTCACGGGCCCCGCCGCTCCGCGGCATGTGGGATCTTCCCGGACCGGGGCACGACCCCGTGTCCCCTGCATCGGCAGGCGGACTCTCAACCACTGCGCCACCAGGGAAGCCCTAAAAGATATTCTTGATTTTAATTTTAAAAGATATTTTAAAAGACCATGTCATACTGGATTTCTTCCCTCAAATCTGGTCATTGTGACCTGGGAATACATTCACTGCTATTCAGCTAGTCTATGATGAACCTCAGCCTGACATTCTGCTATAAGCACTGTAGGGGATATAAAAGAAATTAAGTGACCCAACCCTTGCCAACAATCTCTTTCAAGTGAAGATTTACAACCAAGAGACACTGAGACATACAATTAATAGAACAAACCAATGCACAAGAAATACCATACTGAATGTTATCGTCCAAAATACAAGAGGCAGTGACAAAGTGCCGTGGTGAGGGAAAATCAACAGTGATTAATTTAAACCTGAGATAACACTTCACACCCACTAAAATAGCTATAATAAAGATGGGTGCAGAGTAGCTGGAATGCTCACTCATTGTAAGTAGGGATGTAAAATGGTGCCATACTTTGCAGATCTGTTTGGCAGCATCTTTTAAAGTTATACATGACCTAGTAATTCCATTCCTAGGTATTTATCCAAAGGAAATGAAAACATAAGTCCACAAAAAGACAATGTTCATATCATCATTTCTGGCTATTAGAAGCCTCCTTCATAATAGCCAGAAACTGGAAATAACCCAAACGTCCATCAACGGGAGAATGGATAAACAAATTGTGATACAGTCATCTAATGTAGTATTACCAAGTAATAAGAAGGAGCTACAGACACAACAACAGACATAATGCTGAGTGAAAGAAGCCAGACACAAAAATGATATATTCTATAATTCCATTATATGAAATTCTAAAACAAGTAAAACTAACCTATGGAACTTTCAGAGGGCAGGGGTGAAAATGTTCTAGATCTGTGGCTACATGGGGGTATACTGTTGTTAAAAACTCCTTGAACTTAACCCTTAAGAGCTTTGTGTTTTATTTTACGTTTAAAAAAGCATGAATGAGAAAACTGGGGCTTAGATAGTAAAGACAGGTGCCCAAAGTAATTTGCTAAGAGGAATCAATGCAGGATCTGAGGTTAGGGAATAATATGATGAAAAAGAAGGTTAAAGAAGACCTGTACACTATGATTTTGTACACCGTATTTTGGTATAGACTCTAAACTTTATTATTATTTTTTAAAAATACATATACTTTATTTTTTTTAAGAATTTTTTGATGTGGACCATTTTTTAAAGTCTTTATTGAATTTGTTACAATATTGTTTCTGTTTTATGTTTTGGGATCGAACCCACACCCCCTACACTGGAAGGTGAAGTCTTAACCATTGGACCACCAGGGAAGTCCCTAGACTCTAAACTTTAGAGGGGAATGGCAGTAGGAAATCTTGTTGGAGGTATCCCAACAAGAGGTATTTCTCTGGAGGTATCACAGAGAAATAAAGATATAAGTTAATGAGACCCCAGATGAGAACAAGGGTAATGGGAATAGAAAGAAAATCAACAGAAAGATGTATCAAAAGAAAAATTAGGTTCTATAAGAGAACAATGATTTTAAAGAACTGGGTTCCAGGTAACTGGTAGATTGATGGGATCAATATATGAGATGAGTATTGGGAAGATGGCTTAAGACAGAAGATGCTGTATTTAATTTTGGAAACACAGAGATGAGGCATCAAGAGAAGTTTTAAATCACGGGTGTGCCAACTAAAGGATGTCACTTGCCCCCTGGTTCTACAAGAATTAAGTCATTAGCTACTGCAGTCGCTGACTTTCAACCCAGCCTGAAAGGAGTTCAAGGGGGAGACAGGAATGAGGCACATCAGGAATGTGCTCTGGGAAAATTAATAGAACACGCCTTTAAATAGTTAGATATTTTCAGGAGAAAATTTTATGAACCCAAATTCTTGCATCTTCCCATACTTAGAAAAGCACTAAAACCATTAACTAAGATATCTGTTCGACTAGCAGCAACCTTCTACCGAGATGTGTGCTTGATTACCCTTTGCCAAAATCACATACATGCTGACCTCCCCCACTTACCTTTGGAGCAGTTCCTCAGTGCTATCTAAGAGGCTGTCTCCTGGGCTAAGGTCCTCAGTAAGTCCCCAAATAAACTGAACTCACAGCTCTTATGTTGTGTGTTTTTCCTTCCGTGGACAAGGGATTTAGTTGTAAAAGATTGCAAAAAGAGATATGGAATAAGTTACCTACATGGAGAAGGACAGTGGAGAATGAATAATTCACAAAGGAACCCTGCTAAAAAACCTATCATTTGTATAGTAGTTCACAGCTAATTGCTTTATTTATTTAATATACAAAAATGTATTTAACATACAAAAAAGAAAGAGAAAGATGGACAGAGAAACCTATTTGAAGGTGGAAAGGAAAGTGTTTTGGGAAAGAAGCCTGACAGTTTTAGAGAAGTACTAAATACAAATGGATTCAAAGAAAGTAGAACCTTGTATACTCCCCAGACAAGCAAAAATGCAGAATGTTAGAAATGCAGAATCTCGGGTTCCGTCCCAGACCACTGAATTAGAATCAGCATTTTAACAAGATCCCCAGGTGATTCTTACACATTTTTAAGTTGAGAAGCCCATCTAGAATACAGTATTTTCTTAAACTGCAGGTCTCAACCCATCAGTGGGTTATGAAATCAACTTGGAATAGAATTCAAAATACCAGAGCATATCACACACTGTTATTTTGTGTTGTATGGGACCATGAGGTAAAATTTTTTTGTGTAGGTTGAGATTTAAAAAAAGGTTTACAAAACACTGAACGAAAGTATAGTAATAACCTCTTCTTTGGACTAAGGGAGGACTAAGAGAACCTGAGAATCCATATGTATGGAAATGACATAAACATTCACTTGCTAATGTTTCTCAAGACTTTTTGGACAGTGACCCACACTAAGAAATACATATGAACAAACATCACATCCATGCATGTAATATACATACAAAATAAAACCCCAAATTTCACACACAATCCTCTTATCCAGAAGTATACCCTGATACCTCTATTTTTTTCTTTTTCTTGTTGCTTGTGACCCACGGACTTCTTAAACTGATTTTACCACTAGTGACTGTTTTATAGCTCATTACTCAAAATTTGAAAAACAATGACCTTCAACATGCTGCTTGGCCTCAATCCTTAGCTAAGATGGTGGTTCAGAAGGACTGAAGAGGTTAATGGCTATTATGCATGATAAATACACTAAAGAGCTGATGAAATAACGATAGACTTCCTTGGCAGTTTTTTATTTTTAAATGCTAAACTAACGTTGCACTGCATCAATTGTTAGTTTTTGTCCCTCCCTCTTAAGGCACAAAGGAGGAAATAGCAGATAGAACTAATGAGGGTTGGAAACTGGTGAAGAACCACAGGAGGTGGGGTGGAGATGAAGGAAACACTGCTAGTACCAAGAACTAGGGCACTGATAACTAACTTGCCTCAGTCAAGGAAGGGAGGCTGGTCCAGGATGCTGGCTCAGAAATGCAGGTGCTAACTGAACACGCTCCCAGCTTTGTTTCCTGAAGGCCGGCTGAGATACTACACCTTGGCGACAACTAGCAAAAGCTCACAGTCTAGTTCCTGGGAGGCCCCGGTTCCCTAGGCTACGTTTTTGTGCTGTACTCGGAGTAGCCTACGTTAGGGGCTGGGAGAAGCAGGTAACTGGGGCATGAACGATGGAGAACAGAGCTTATTCCAAGAATCCGAGAGAGAGGGGGGCCAAGATGCTGCTAGGCCTTCTCTATGACCGCGGGGGCTCGAACACAGCGAGACCCCGGACAAAGGCGGCCTCCTTCTGGGTCAAAGAACGGTCCCGGAATGAAAGCAGGCACAGCACAGACCCCGGGGTCGTCTGGCTGGGCCAGCCCCTGCTCTCTAAGCCCTTTTGGGGACCCCCCTACATCCCATCAACCCTCGCGCGGAGCCCCGAGGCTGTCAGCCCCCTCCAAGCTCGGGAAAGGCGTGATTTTCCTTCCCGGCTTCTCCCTTAACGCACAGCGGCCAGCCCAGTACCACTGCGTCTTGGCAAGGATGGAGGTGCTCCCACCTTCACTTTAATTAGCATCTTCTTCCCAGTTTGGGGCTGCACACAGATAAATTGCTGCTTCTACCGCTGCGATCGCCGATGCAGCTCCCCAGCACTCAGCCTGTGGGAGTCACTTCTGCTTCCGGGTCACTGCCTGGCTCCACCCCCCCCACCCCCACCCCGCACCTCGCTCCTCCTCCTTCTTTCCACGGGGTTCCGGAAAGGCTCAGGAATGCGTCCGCGTTTCGTTTCTGTGGCGTCGTAAAAAAAAAAAAAAAAAAAGGAGGCGGCCCGCCTAGTTACAAAAGAGATGACGCCTCTGCAATTCTGAGAGTCCCCAGCAAGCCGGGGCTAGTATAAAGCGGGGGCGGAACGAACGACTCCTCCCATCATGCCAGGGGGCAGCTCCGCGCGTCCCACCCTGGGAGTTATAGTTCCCTGCCCCTCAGATCCAGCGGCATCCTCAGTGTGTGAACTCTGTTACCCAGAAGGCCTCCAGCACCGAAGCTGGAATTCCTCGGTTACTCGTTCTCTCCGGCAATTAGGGGAACCTGTTAGCGCTGCCCACAAGGCTCAGCGGGGCTGCGCGAGGTTAGTGGCTAATCAAGAGGAGCTTCGGTCAACTGCCACCTGGCCCCGGCGACAGGAAGTGAGTACCCCTATTCCGGAAGCTGGTTTTGGGATCCCACCACTCCTTCTCACTCCTAAATCTGCCTCTTATCCCAAACTGCTCTTTGCAGGGGCGGGAGAAAGAAGAGTAGTGGGGTAAGGAACGCACCATTTAGGGTCTCTCACGACTCCATCCCAGTTCTTCTCCCCAACAAATAGTATCTAGGTTGAAGACACCGAGAGTAAGTGAAACCACCCGAGTCTGAGGTGACGGTCTTCAGGGACTATGCCTCGATCAATGCCCTGACCTTCCACAATTTAAGCGAGGAGAGAGATGAGCCCGCCAGCCCTAACAGAACATTAAGTTCTAAGGGAAAATTGTCTCAGCTACCGCCTCCTGACTTTTCCTACCTTCCAGCTCTCAGATTCGCTGCTACCCTTAGGTGCCTGCCATGCCTCACATCGACAACGACGTCAAACTGGACTTCAAGGATGTCCTGTTGAGGCCCAAACGCAGTACCCTTAAGTCTCGAAGTGAGGTGAGCCTGCTTCTCTAGTTGCTCTTTCTTGATCCCAAGCTCCTGGAGGGCCAGGACTGGGAAAGATTCCTGGCTTTTGCCCTCCTGCAATACTTGTTTTTTGGATAAATGAAATGCTTAGTTTCCTGTTCATATCTGCAGGTGGATCTCACAAGATCCTTTTCATTTCGGAACTCAAAGCAGATGTACACTGGGATCCCCATCATTGCAGCCAATATGGATACTGTAGGCACCTTTGAGATAGCCAAGGTTCTCTGTAAGGTAGGACTTCCCTCATACCCCTTCCTCATGGTGTCCAGTTTTGTGGGCTGACTGCAGAGGTATCTGCATCCCCACCCCCATCCCAGGTCAACTCTGGCAGTTAACAGTCAGGATGCTCAATTTCTGTTTTTGCAGTAGTATTAAGGCCCCTTTATCTGATAACTTTAAAGGGCCATCTGAGTTAATGAGATTCAAAGCTAAATTTTGCCCCCATTTTAACAGAACTTTCCCTTTTCTCCTGTCCAGCAGTTTATACATCCTGCCAACTTTTCCCACCACCCAGATCACCCTCTCCAAATCACCGGCATCCCTCTTTACACTATTGTTAGGATGCTCAGCATTCACTGTTTTAGTCCAGAAACTAGATATAGTTTGAGCATTCAAAAATTCCTAACTAGAAGATCCTAGAGAGAAGACGTTTATTTTCTTTCATGCCTGTTTTTTTTTTTTTTTTTTTTTTAATCTTCCTCTTCTTTAAGTTCTAGGTTCCTGGGTGTTTCTGGGATGTGCCCAAAATGGAATGTGTTTTTCTTATATACAGGTTATTGCTCATTTTCAAAATGGAAGCTGCTGCTCCTTTCAGTAATATTACCTGTCTCTGTATTTGTAGCTGAGAAGGTAGATAGTTTGGGCATCCTGAGGACATATGCACTCTTCTGGTTAATCCAGGTAGCCCTGGTTGATGGATTCTGCTGCTGCTTGTGTCTCTGTCAGCCTTAAGGACTTCATCTCCCTTTCTCTATTTTTGATTGCTGTAAGTCTTTGTGGAATGTCTGCTGTCATTTCTCTGAGGTTCATAGCTATGCAGCTTTAGTACTGTATTACTATTGCCATTTACCAACTGCTTAGGAATCCCACTGTTGCCCGTTGTCCACCTGGCCTGTCCAATAGAGTTAAGGAATGGTGAATCTGACTTCAGTGTTAACAAATGTCCTATAATGTATGGACCTTGCCGGGACTGTCTTGATGCTTTATGTTGAGACTGGCTTTTCATTACTGCTGAGTGCTGAAGAAATCAGATTTTAGAGATACAGCCAAGTCTCAGTAATAATTAAAAGGTTGGATGCAAGCAAGGATCTTTTTCTAGATCTCTAGCTTGGTATGTAATTGGATATGCTCATCATGCCACCCTATGCCAGTATATCTCCAAGGTCTGCTGACCTCCTAGAGTGATTTTTGTCTATTAGCATGTTGATGGCAGAGTGTTGCTGAGAAAGCACAGTTCTGTACCAGCGTTAGCTAGGTAGTGTTGATGATGATCTCTGTGTATTATAGCATTTGCACTTCCTTACTGCTGGCTGATGCTTGACTTCCTTGGGTCTCTCGTCTGTTGCAAGATTTGTGCTGTCTTGTCTATTTGCATGTCTGCACTTTTAAATCACAAACACCAGCATTCACAAGTGGCCTTTGAATGCCTTTCTCAAAGTATTGGGACGTTATTTGCAATTTGTTGTGCTAGGAAATACAAGTCTGATGAGTCATTATATCCTTGAACTTGGTTGACTGAAACAGACTAAATGAGATAGACTTTTCAGGTTGGTCCATGTCTCAAGAAAATTTGTCCTTTACTTTAGCAGAGATGGAGAAAGGGTAGCACCTTATTGACTGTTAACCTTAAGGCCTTACCTCTTGTAATTTTGTGAGCATTTAGGCTTACTGAATTACTGCTGGTAAATGGACCAGAAGATACCGCAAGTAGGTTAGCTCTGTACGAGGTTATCATAGGAGGGGCTGAATCAGTGCAGGCAGACACTGGCTCCGTCCAGCCTCTTCATGGTTCTTTCTTGTCTACTGCTTGTCCCACTGCACCAACAGCTTGTCCTTGTCACCTTTTAACTCAGAAGTGCTGTACGTGCTGGCAGGTGAAATCCAATCCAGGTGACTTTAGTACTTTGGTGGGAGTGTTGGGCAAGTACTAGCTTATGGGGAAAAGCCCGACTGCATTTGTAGAGAGAATAATGGTGGAACTGAGGTTTGAGCTCAACCACTGACTTATTCAAGTTGCTCTTTCCAGACTTCAGTCCTTTTGTCCCTCAGATAGGATAATATAAAGGTCTATTTTTAGAAAAAGAGACTCTTAATGAAGTTCCCTCCTTTTTGATGGCTCTTTCTTCTCCCAGTTCTCCCTCTTCACTGCTGTCCATAAGCACTACAGCCTCGAGCAGTGGAAAGAGTTTGCTAGCCAGAATCCTGACTGTCTTGAGGTAACACTGGTCCTCCCCTGATCCACTCCTTAGCCCAGTCTTCCGGGAATCTTTGTGTGACTTCCTGGGGACCAGCCCTTACCTTCCCACCCCTGTTGGCTAACCAACCAGGTCATTTCTTACATGCTAATGGCCCTGTTTCTCTCACAGCATCTGGCTGCCAGCTCAGGCACAAGCTCTGCTGACTTTGAGCAGCTGGGACAGATCCTGGACGCTATTCCCCAGGTGAAATATATATGCGTGGACGTGGCCAATGGCTACTCTGAACACTTTGTTGAATTTGTAAAGGATGTGCGGAAGCGCTTCCCTGAACACACCATCATGGTATGTCTCTACTACCCTGTAGTGGGTCCATTCCTCTCCTTCCTCCACTCTTTCCCGCCACACCATTTTGTTACACCAGTTCCCTTCTCCTCTGCTGCATTTCCTAGTCTGCTTAATCATGTCACTGGGTGATGATCCATGGTTCCATGCTTTAAATGTTTGTGTACTGGCCAGTGCCGTCTTCTCCGAACCTTGATACCTAGTCTTTGTAAATCCAGTGTCCGACATCACTCACTAAACCACAATGGAACATTTCTGCATCGTACATACCTCTAGTACATACACACCTGCCCAAAGGTATGGAGAGATACTACAGTCATATTGAAGGGGATGCATGAAATGTTGTTTTATTTTATTTTTACAAGCTCAGGGGAGTTATGACAACGCCTCACTTTCCTCGCAGCATTGAGTGGTCTCTCTGTTCTGTCCATCAAAAGCAAATACAATTGTATAGATGGGTATTTAGCTGACATTACCATGTCCTCCCCCTTTCCCTGAAGCCAGAGAGGTTTCATGACATAACAGCTTAAGCAAAGGATGTGCTTGGGTCTTTTGGAGGGGAGGGGGAGATAAATCTACTGTAAATCAGATGTGAGCTTGTTCCAGTTGGACCCCCGCTTTACCCTAGTACAACGGTGACACTGGCCACTCACCCCCTTACCTCAGCTTGGAAAGCAGGGTCCTTTGAAGTGACTCATCTAGAAGCCCTCAGAAGGCCCAAGTAGAGGGAACCAAGGTACTCTTCTTTGTAATAATGCTGGAAGCATGCGATCGGCTCTTTCTGACCCTAAGAATGCTCTGTTTTGATGGTTCTGTCCCAGGCAGGGAATGTGGTAACAGGAGAGATGGTGGAAGAGCTGATTCTCTCTGGGGCTGACATCATCAAAGTGGGAATTGGACCAGGTAAGCTGGTTCACTGGGGGCCACTGGCCACCGCTTCAGTGGCAGACACCTGTGGAGAACTTCCCTCTCATTCTTGTCACGTTCTTCTCAGGCTCTGTGTGTACCACCCGGAAGAAGACCGGAGTTGGGTATCCACAGCTGAGTGCAGTGATGGAGTGCGCAGATGCTGCCCATGGCCTCAAAGGCCATATCATTTCCGTAAGGCCAAGAGCAGGGTAGGGTATGAGGCTGCCAGACATCTGGGTTCTCTGCCAGGTCTGGAGGCTCTGGTAGAGGTGGATCAGGACTCCTGGGTTCCTGTCAGCTTTGAGGTGGGCCACTGGGACCTCCTAGAGGGCTTGGGGCATCCATACTCTCCCTTCATAGTGCTCCTTACTTTGCAGGATGGAGGCTGCAACTGTCCCGGGGATGTGGCCAAGGCTTTCGGTAAGGAGGGCACAGAAGGAGGATCCTGTAGAAGAGGATAAGTCACCTCTGAGGGTCTAGGATCAGGCTAGGGAAGTCTAAGAAAGCTGTTCAGATTCTTTTATAATATTACTAGTGACCCAGAAACCTGTGGTGTCATCTGGGGCAAACCAGCAGGGGAAATCCTGAGACTCTGATGTGGACTCTCCTAATGTGGGCCAGGGCCATCTGCATCATCCCCTGGACTGCGGGACAGTGCAGATGCCAAGCCCCACCCTGGACCCATGGCATCTGGCTCTGGGGAGTGGGGCTACAGATCTGCATTTTCCCAGCTTCCTAGGTGATCCTTGTTCACACTGAAGTTGGAGAGCTTTGCTCTTGGGACACTTGAAGTGAGTCTTGTTCGGCTGGGCAGAGTAAAAAGAGGTGACCAGGAGATGGCGAAAGCAGCAAAAAGGAGAGAGCAGAAGCCAGGCAGAGCGTCTCCAGAGGCTCTATTTTAAATTCTTGTAAAGTCCACTGAGGAACAGAAGCCAGGGCAGAGTAGGCCTGTGCACTGGGTTGTGGGCCAGCTAGGGAAACAAAACCAGGAAGATGCCAGAATCATTGGCAGGCCTGAGAATTTTGTGTAAGTTGCTTCTGAGGGTGACCATGTTGGAACCTGGGCCAGATTCATCTCTTTCCCCTCTTGTTGGTGCTGGCAGGGGCAGGGGCTGACTTCGTGATGCTGGGCGGCATGCTGGCTGGGCACAGCGAGTCAGGTGGTGAGCTCATCGAGAGGGATGGCAAGAAGTACAAGCTCTTTTATGGCATGAGTTCTGAAATGGCCATGAAGAAGTATGCCGGGGGCGTGGCTGAGTACAGGTAGGTGTGGAGGCCAGAAGCTGAGGGTTCTTGGAAAGCGTGACTTCCCAAGTAAGGTGGTGGCAGAACTTGGAAGAAAAGTGATGAACAGGGACTAAATGCTAGAGATTGGGGAAGAGTCATTGGGCTTAAGAAATCCAGACAGAAAAGGTAAGAAAGCTTTTCCTCTTCTAAGGGCCTCAGAGGGAAAGACAGTGGAGATGCCCTTTAAAGGGGATGTGGAACACACTATCCGAGACATTCTTGGAGGCATCCGCTCCACCTGTACCTACGTGGGAGCAGCTAAGCTGAAGGAGCTGAGCCGGAGAACTACCTTCATCCGTGTCACCCAGCAGGTGAATCCGATCTTCAGTGACAAGAGCTAGACCTGAGCAGTTCTGCCCTCCCAGGGCGCCAGCACCCACCACAGGGCTCCCCAGAGGGCCCCTCTCCCATCACAGCTACTAGGGCTATTACTTGGTCATTTCCTATCCTCTCTCTGCTAAGGGCTCCTGCAGTATTCTGTACTTTATCTGCACATGCAAAATGCCCAGGGCACCCACTGGGGAGGAAGCAAGGAAGGCAGGCTGAGAAAATAAAGTTAAGATAATCAAATGGGAATCTGGGGACCCAGAATCCTGAAGATTATTAAAAGGAAAAGATGCTCATTCATACATAAGTGTTTTATATGGCCTTGGTCTGGAAGAGGTAGGCTTTTAGAATCATGTTTTGTTAATCAGATTCATTAAATAGATCTTTGAATATCTACAAAGCTCAGAAGTGTTTATGTATTTTAAATACCTCAATAAAGAGAGATCCCAATGACTTTGAGATTCTGGGGATTTCTGCACAAGGATGGCATCTGGGTGCTGCTGCAGGGCAAGTGGAGGAGTTGGCACTGACCCAGTGGAGTCAAGGACAGTGAGTGCCCTTTCCATGAAGCATCTCCATTCTAGTGCCACCACCCCCAAATAACCTGGCAGCATGAGAATTTACAAGTATATTCTGGCATCAGACCACACACAGTATTTTCAGAATAGCAAAAGGAAATTTCTCTTCTAGGCTCTCAGCCCTGGTAACCCTTTTGGGCATGTCTGAACGACACTCTCCAAGGGAAGTAAAGTGGCAAAGGGATCCCCTTCCAGCCCTGGAGAGGCCGGTTCTGTTTCTAAGGAATGACCTACACTGACCTTATAGAAGCCTTAATTCCCCTCCCTCAAACGAAGACAGTGTTTTAACAAATCCAAAATTTAATTATTAAGTATTACAAAGTAACTTTAGCAATATAGTCAGGCAACCCAAGCCTGGACTTCCACTTTATTACCCCTAAACCTGTGAGAGCTGAGGAGGAAGGAGACAGGCAGAGTGCCGTGGGCATTCCAGTCTAATCACAGCAGTCTAGAACTGTCTGTATGGTTAGGAAGAGGGACAGATACACCACTGGGGCCAGAAGCGGGGAGGTATTCACAGAAGGTGGGGATCAGGGTGTCAAACTTTGTCTTCTGATAGTTTTCCAGAGAGTCCTGCAGAGAAGGGAGCAGGGAGATCCTATCATCACTGAAACATGCCCTGAGCCCTCCATATCCTGCATCATATGGCTTTCTATCTTGTTCTGCCCGCCCATCCCCTTCCCCAGCTTTCCATTCCTTCCTACTCACCCTTCCTTCCCTCTGGCCATTTTCTTCCTCGTCGGAGTCCAAAACCAGGTCCCCTAGAGTAATGTCAGAGCTGCACAGAGATGGAGGACGCACTGCAGGGAGGAAACCAGAGTCCAGGTACTCTTCTCAGTGAACACAGGACCTCAAGAGTCCCCAAGAGAGGAGGCTGTCTGATCTGGTCCTGACTCAGGATACCTACCTGACTTCCTGGCCCTAGGAGGCGATAATGACAATCTCAGGGGTTCCATGGGGCAATCCAAGCAGTTCCTAGGGTGGGAGCAAGCAAGACAGGGTGAAAGGAAAGCAGGCAGGGCATGTGCTGCTAGTAGGGAGAAGCAACTGTTGTACTCACTCCTTTTGCTCTGAGGCAGACAAGTCATTTGGGTTCTCCTTCAGAGCCCTTCCTCCCAGGGTCTTGGACGGACTCCTAGACTTGCCAGTCGAGGCTGCTCTGGTGCCCACAGCACCTGCTGGATCTGCTGTGTGTGTCCCATGTTCTTCGCTGTTCCCAGGCTTAGATATGACCTGCGTTGGTGAACCCAGATTCCTAAAGGGGAACAGCATGACTGTGGGGCGCTCCTTATGGCCTCTGCTAGTGGATGCCCACCGGGACTGGATTCTTCGCCGGCCTAGAGGGGCCAGATTGAAATGGTGGCCAGTCAAAGGTTCTGGGTGCTTCCTTGAGGCTGGATCCTGAGGAGGGTGTGGGCCAGGCCGGGCTTTTGGCAGAGGGTCGTGGAGTGCTGGTGTTGGTTGCTGAGGAGGACTCTGCTCCATGGGCTCTGTAGTGTTCACTGAATCAGTAGCAAAGCACTCTGAGAAAGAAAACAAATCTCTTTAAAAAGGCAATATAGTAACACATGGACTCAGTCTGGTTTCTTACGCCTCAGGCCCATGTAACCCTTCCAATAGGCTGCCTCAAAAGGTCGCAAGCTAAACACTCCACCCCCAAATTCTTAGTTTTCCTAGATGGTCCTGGTACCTGGAAGTGGCCACCCCATGTCCACACCATATTGGCTCAAGACAAAAGAAGAAGTGATGGAAACTCCCGGCTGCATCCAAGTCAGCACATCCTGAAGCTGTGGGCAGGGAGAGAGGCATGAAGACCACAGGCGTTGATACAACTCCACCCCCTACCCTCCACCCCAGCATTCTGCCCTTATGTGTTTTGCCCTAGCAAAACCTGCTGTGCCTGCAGTGTAGGCAGTGCTTTTTCCAGCTGACACAGGTATTCAAAAAACAGCTTTTCCATGGCAGCCAGAAAAAGTTCCCCGTACTCTTGTTCAAGTTCCTGCGGGAGGAAAAGAAGGTCAACACACCATTGTAAAGCAATTATATTCCAATAAAGATGTTAAAAAAAATAAAAATAAAAAAAATAAATTATGTTGTACATTGTTGATGAAAGTATTTATACATTGAAGAAAAAAGCCTGAATGAATCTTCTCGATTAAAATCAGTAATGTTATTTATATTAAGCATTACTAATTTAAAATTGGGTCAACAACAAGGTCCTACTGTATAGTACAGGGAACTATATTCAATATCTTGTGATGAACCATATGGAAAAGAATATAAAAAAGAATGTATGCATATGTATAACTGAATCACTTTGCTGTACAGCAGAAATCAATACAACATTCTAAATCAACTATGCTTCAATTAAAAAAAGATTCAGTTGTACATTTTGAATGGGTAAATTGTGTGATATATAAATTTTATATCAACAAAGATGTTTTAAAAAGTTAAAAAAAAAAAGGAAGCAGGTCAGAAGAGGACTAGAGAGAACAGCTACACCATAGCTTCCAAAGCAGCCAGTCCCACCTGTAGCTTCGAAGCCAAATCAACAGAGGCTTCTGCCAGCTGCTTCACCTGCTGGCAAAAGGTTTCCTGAGCCTCTGAGATCTTCCTCAGATCCTGCTTTGTCTGTTGAGGGTAAGGAAGGCAAACAAGTTAGGGGCACCAGAATCCAGTGACCGGGAGGAGGAACAACTTTGTTGCACCGCGTGTTAAGTGGAGGTAGGGCTTGCTCCAGGGACGACTCACGGCTTTGGGGTCCCGCACTGCAGGTCCAGACTCTGGGAAGTGGCGATGCAGGGCATTCAGAACCTGGGCCCAAGGCCGGCCCTGCAGGATCATATCCACCACCAGCTGTGAAGAGTGCTGAGCTCAGAATCCCCACGTCCGGGCAAGCTGCCCTTTTCCAACCGGTTCCACCCCCAAGCAGTCGGCCCAGGACAGGTCCTCGCATCCCGTCCCTTTCCCCTCTACCGGGTCCTACTGACTCCAATACCTTGGCCTTTAGGCCCATACACAGGCGTTCATGGTGCCGGTACCGAACCAAGCCGGGGGCAGCAGCGCGCAGGGATCGCAGAAACTCCAATACTCGCGGAAAATGCTCCACGCAGCGTCCGCGCACGACTTGCCAGCAGGCAGCGGCTACGAAGCGAAGAGCGGCGGGACCTGCCCCAGGGGGCGTGGCCATGGCCGGCGGGCCCCACCCCAGGAGCCGTACCTTTGTGTTCCTACCTCTGGCAAGGCTTCCCGCCTCCTCCTAGGGGCGCGGTTTCCGGTGGCCCTCACAGGCTCGGCTATTTCGGTCTGCGCCGGATAGTTCGCGATCCGAGACTGCGCCCTCCCATGGGCCACCGGAATCCCGGGGTTTTCTCCAACTCGGGCTGGAGCCTGAATGGAGAAGCTGGCCAGCTCCACTGGCAACAGGTCGTTCTGCCTTAAACGCCGCCGCTGTCTCGAACTCAAAGGCTACTTCGCTTCCGGCTCCGCGACCAGTTTCCCTACCCGGGAGAAGGGTGGTAGTGGAGAACCAATGGGCCGCCAGACAAGGGAGACGTCACGGCGCGTCATAAGGCCGCGCCCCGGCAGATCCGGCGGCGCTGCCGGGCCCCGACCCAGCTGTCCTGCGCTTCCGACGGCTGCTGAGCAGCTGGGGCCGGGGACCTGGGCCCCGCCTCCCGCCCTTTCCCGCCTCCGGCCCTTTCCCGCCTCCGGCCCTTTCCCGCCTCCGGCCCTTTCCCGCCTCCGGCCCTTGCATTTCTTCGCGGAGCCTGCAGAGAAGGCCCGTCGTTCTTTGAGGTCTTGACTTTCTAGTCTGTAAAGCGAGGCTTATGCCACTTTCCCTCTCCATCGTCTTCACCCTCTCAAATACGATTCCTTAAATCCCAGCGCCCAAACCATCGCCTGCAAAGCCTTCCCCGGGCGGCGCGCCGCTTGCAGTAAGAGTTCAACTCTTTTTTTTTTTACAGAATGGGAGAGGGCGCCCGCCTTTAAAAAATAAAATTCAAAGTTTGAAAAGATACATCAGATTGTTAATCTGGTTTTTTTCTAGATGGTGAGACTGCAGGAAATTTTTGTGCTTTTCTGTGTTTGATATCTTTTTTTTTAATTGTGTAGTTGTAAAATAAATAAAATAGATTTCCTTTTTTGAATTTCTGTTGTGCGCTTACTCCAGTCAGCCCCCTAATACAGTTGACCGTTTTACTTGTCTTTCTCCTGGTCACCCTTCCTGATGTCTCTCCTTATTTCCATTGCCAGGGACAGAACCTTGGCACACAGTGTATATTTTTTGTTGACTGAATTAATTACCTGCTCTGACTACCTTACAGGGATTTAGTGAAACTACCCTTTCCTTGGGCCATCTCCTTCCTTAGAGATACTGGCTCCTATATCCCTCCCTGTCTCCACTCAAGATCAGTCTTCTGAGGTGAGCCACACATTCGACTGCCCTTGGGACATCTAGCTGGAAGTTCCAAAGTACCCAAATTGGACATCTACGAAATTCTAGTTATCTTCCTTTTTACTTTTACCTTAATTTATTCTTTCCTTAAAGTTCTGCCTTTATGTAGATCTGAGTTTCTGACCTATGTCACTTCCCTTCTTTCTGAAGAATTTCTTTTAGCATATCTTGCAAGTCAGGTCTCCTGGCTACAAACTCCCTCAATTTTTGTTTGATAAAGTATTACTCTTTCACTTTTGAGAGATAATTTTGCTGGATACAAAAGCCTAGGTTGGTGGGCTTTTGTTCCCTCAACACTTTAAACATTTCACTGCACTCTCATCTTGCATGGTTTCTGAAGAGAAGTCCGATGTAATTCTTTTTTTAATATTTATTTATTTATATGTTTATTTGGTTGCTCCAGGTCTTAGTTGCGGCAGGCGGGCTCCTTAGTTGTGGCATGCGAACTCCTAGTTGCAGCATGCATGTGGGATCTAGTTCCCTGACCAGGGATCAAAACTGGGGCCCCTGCGCTGGGAGCGCGGAGTCTTATCTACTGCGCCACTAGGGAAGTTCCCCCACTGCCCCGGAGTAATTCTTATCCTTGCTCCTCTATAAGTAAGATGTCCCCCCTTCTACCCCTCAAGTTTTGTTCAAGGTTTTCTCTTGGTCTTTGATTCTCTGTTCATCCTTCTTATAAGGACAAGAGTGAGAACTTTTAAGCTCCTTACATGCCAGACTGAAAACTGGAAGTTGTCTTCCATTTTAAATTCTGCTCTTTCTCCTGGCCTCTGTATTTCTGTGCATGGCACCTTTCTTTACCCATGAGTCAGAAAACAAGACCATCACCCTTAACTCTGTCCTCTCTCTTCTCCAAATCTAAACCCTCACCAAGTCTAATCAATTCTACTTCGTACAGAACTTTTAAACTTCCCCCCCTTTTTTTTCATTCTCACTGACTGTATCTTATTTCAGGTTCCCTGTCTCTCACATTGAGAAGACTCTAGTCTTCTCACCTTCAGCCCAACTCCTAATTTCTTTTCCATGTTGCTTTCATCATAAACCTGCTGAAATGCAAAGCTGATCATATCATCCCTAACTGAAAGCTCTCTCTTACTTTCAAAAGAAAGTCCGAATTCCAAAATATGGCAAAAGGATTTTTAATGAACTGGCTAAGTTTACCTCTTCATCAACATTCCTTGCCACTTTGCACTTATCATGCCTCCTCTTCAATTGGATTTGGATTTTCCAAATATGCTGTGTTGTCTCATATTTTGTGCTTTGCATATACTGGATACTGCATACTCTGTCCTTCTTGCCTCTTGGACTTGACTTTTTTTCATCTTTTGTGGCTCATCTGATAGCTACCTCCATGAAACCCCTCGTGTTCTCTTCCCAGGCTCCTCGGCATCATCCTGTACATCTTTTTTTTTTTTTTTTCCCACACTGCGTGGCGTGTGGGATCTTCATTTCCTGACCAGGGATTGAACCTGTGCCCCCTGCAGTGGGAGTGCGGATTCTTAACCACTGGACTGCCAGGGAAGTCCCCCCCCCCCGGCCCCCGTACATCTTTTTATCACCACCACTGTCATGCAGAATCTATTTTGCAATGTTGTTGTAAGGATTAAATGAATTAGTAAATATAAAGCACTTAGAACAGTACCTGGCTCCTACTAAATACTACATACGCATTTACTGTATTTTGAATGTTTTCGTGTCTGTCACCCCCACTGTTGGGAGCCCCTTGCGGGAAGGACTTGCTTTTTTCTCATACATGTTATGTCACTAGTGCCTTATGCAGTTTCTGGTTCACGTGTTCATGGCTAACATGAACAGCTCCTTTGTTAGTCCTCTGTGTCCTGCCCCAGGAGCCCCTTGTCTTGCAAACCTTCTCAAACTCAAAGGATCAAGAAGACTAGAGGTCGGCACTTAGAACATTGGGAACTCGTGGCTACTCCTGGCCCAAGAAGGGTGGAGGCAAGGAGAGCATGGAAAAAGTACAGAAAGAAGAAAAATGGAAGGTCATTGTCCTAAATAATTAGCGTGCATAGGAGTCAAACCCCTTAGTGAGTTTATTAAAATACAGACTTTTTGGCCTCTGCTCCAGGGATTCTGATTCATGAGGTTTATTCTGGGGCCCAGAAATCTGAATTCTTAATAAACACCTCAGATGATTTTAATGCAAGTGGTCTGGAGATTATGCTTGAATCCTGGGGTAAGAGAACAGTTTCATTCAAACCAAAGCCCAGATCCTCCAAAGGTCACCCAAAGGAAAATTTCCACGTAGAAGAGAGCTATACAAAGTGTGTCTCTGAGCCTCACCTTTCCTCACAGTTTCCTTTCTCTGGTGAGGGACACTAGTCCCTGTATCAGTGGATGGGACCACCTATCTGTCCTGTTCCATGAGCCAGAAACCTGGTGTTTAGCTTTACTGCTCGTTTCCACCCTCCACCCAGCCACATCCCATCCTTCCCCAAGCCCTGTGAATTTTCCCTCCTAGATATTTCTCCAAGTTTTCCACCTCTGTCTCCAGCACCACTACTCTGGCCCAAATCACCATCTCTAGCATAAAATATTACAACTGTCTTCCAATCTGTGTCTCTGCATCCACTCCAACCCCGCTCCAATCCATTACTTAACACCACAGGCAGAATAATCTGTTCAAAACACACAATGTGATCATGTCACCTCCAATTCCTTAAACCTTCCAAAGGCTTAAAGTGGCCTATGGGGCCCCACAAGGCTCTGCCCTGCATCTCTCAGCTTCACCTTCTCCAATCTGTCCCTTGCTCTCCTTGCTTTAGCCACACCATCCTCCCCCTCCTCCTCCTCTCCCTCCTCCTCTACCCTCCCCCTCCCCCTCCTTCTTCTCCCCCTCCCTCTCCCTCTCCTTCTTCTCCCTCTCCCTCTCCTTCTTCTTGTTTTGTTTTGGCTGCACTACACGGCATGCCAGATCTTAGTTCCCCAACTAGGGATCGAACCTGTGCCTCCTGCAGTGGAAGCACAGAGCCCTAACCACTGGATCTCCAGGGAATCCCCCACACTGTCCTTCTTTTAGTCTTGTTTACTCTTCTAGATGCCCTTCCACCACAGGATCTTTGCACAGGCTATTCCTTTTGCCTGGAGTGATTTCCCTTCCATCTCTACCTACCTATCCTCCAGGGTCACCTCTCTAGGTAAAGCTTTCCTAACCACCGCCACCAGGCCAGGTCACACACCTTCACCATAAACTTCAGAGCTCTGTAGGTACTCTCCTTTGTCTTGTGCAGTTATTCAATTAATCTCTTCCTTTCTCAGACTGTAAGCTCTGTAAGGCAGGAACTAGGTTTGCCCTGTGTTCTAGCACTTTGCCCATTGCTTGGCACATGTCATTGAATATTTGTTAAATGGGTGGAGGAATGGGTTCATTATCTGCTACTATGGCTGGACCCTGCCAGTCAGAGTCTCCTGTAAAATTCTGCTCCAGCTGTAGACAAAAATCCCTCTCCAGGGTGGACCTTATAACAGCTGAATCTAGCCATTATTTTAAAAATCAACTTTATTTAAAATGAATTACAATCACTGTAGCCTGATCCATAAATCTGAGAAACATTTATAAGTCATATCTTATAAAATTTTTCTTTTAAGTTTGTAATTAACTCCACCTGGTTTATTTTCAGGAAGATAAAATCTTCCTTTTGATGTTTTTACCTTTCCCAGAATTTCCTAAGAATTGTGACCAAAAGGGCAGAACTTCCAGCTTCCATGCCCGTGTGGGGAGAGCTCTGCTGCCTACAGGGTCTGCCATGCTTCTTCCACCCACTCAATGTCATCTTAGAAAACCAACAACAGGGATTCGTACTTGAGCTCTCAGGACTCTACATCCAGGTCCAGACTTTTCTCCCTGGCCTAAGGGGCTGCAGGAGCTTCCAACATTAGCCCCAGACTTTGCCAAGTCAAACCCACCTACATGGCATTCATGCACCCTGGTATCCAGCCTAGTTCTCCAAGGCTGGGATGGTTCCTTCCCTGGCTATTGGGCTTCAGCTGAAGCTACCATAGTCCACACTAATGTTCCCAACTTTAAATCTTGGGGCAGAAGGAGCTGATAATACTGGGTCTTTACACTCAGGAAAACCTGGGCTACTGATGCAAAGAATCCACCTCCTCCCTAGTGATCAACTTTGTATACCAGGTGTCCCAGGAGAACCAAAACTGGTGACCAAGACTCAGAGATAATGACTGCCTTATCACTGTCCAGAAGGCATCAACTAAGTCGGCAACTCTAGTGGATTTCTTAAAACCAAGACTAAGAACACTTCTCTTTGTTAAAAAAAAAAAAAAAAAGCACTCTGTAATGTAAAGGAAATAATCATACAAATAAATGAAAATGGCATTAAATAGGTTTCCCTAGTACAGTTTTCTGAGGTACATTCCAAGTAAGAGCTCTGCTCTGCTGGTCACTACTCAGCTCCCCGAGTGCCCATTTATCTCTCTCTTTCCCAGACCTGGTCTAGTTATCCATCGTGCATTCTTCCCACAAATGCTCCAAAACACAATCCTCCACTGCACCCCTAAGCCCCCAGACTCCCCATCACCCTCCAATTTAGTTCATTTTCCGTTCAACAGATATTTAATGAGCATCTACTGTAAGTCACAATGAGTAAGCATAAGAGAGATAAGGTCCTTGCCCTTACATTCTAGGGGAGGGGAACCAGAAGTCTAAGAACAAATTAAGCTGGAACAACAGGGATTTTGATGCTCACCCCCAGAGAATTAAAGGAGATGATCTCCATAAAGCACCCAGTTTGAGCTTAACTCATAGTAGGAGCTCAACATATATTTGTTTCTTTCCCTCTAGCTGTTTGGAGAATAGCATTCCTTTCCCATTTTGTTGTTGTTGTTTTGTTTTGTTTTTCTTTTTGAGGCTTTCAAGCATTTGTGAGCTCTAATATATACAGGGGACCAAGGTAAAATGAACAAATGTGAAGCAAGTTACAAAGTTGTTAGAAATCTTAAGCTCTCAGATTTTCCTGGGAGCTCAATAAAAAGAGATACTGTTGCATTAGTGCTCAACCTTTCTGGAAACTAACTTAATAAAATGTATCAACCACCTTAAATGTGCTCAATCCCCTTTACACAATAATTCTCACTCTGGGGGGTTATTTTAAGGAAATAATTTAAAATAAGCCCAAAGATTTATGTGCTTATACAAGGATATTTATCACAGCTCTATTTAGAATAGCAAAACTTTGGGGGGTCGGGGAGGGATGGACTGGGAGTTTGGGGTTAGCAGATGTGAACTAGTATATATAGAATGGATAAACAACAAGGTCCTACTGTATAGCACAGGGAACTATATTCTATATCCTGTGATAAACAATAATGGAAAAGAATATAAAAGAATATAAAGGGCTTCCCTGGTGGCGCAGTGGTTGAGAGTCTGCCTGCCGATGCAGGGGACACAGGTTCGTGCCCCGGTCCGGGAGGATCCTGCATGCCGCGGAGCGGCTGGGCCCGTGAGCCATGGCCGCTGAGCCTGTGCGTCTGGAGCCTGTGCTCCGCAACGGGAGAGGCCACAACAGTGAGAGGCCCGCATACCGCAAAAAAAAAAAAAAAAAAAAAAAAAGAGAATATGAAAAAGATTGTATATATATGTATAATGAATCACTTTGCTGTACAGCAGAAATTAACACAACATTGCAAATCAACTATACTTCAATTAAAAAAAGAGAGAGAGAGAGAGAAAAGAACAGTAAAATTCTGGGAAGACTTAAGTTTCTAGGAATGAGAAGTTAATCAAAGAAATCATGTCATTTGTTCATTTTTATTAAAAAAACATAGTACCAGGACTTCCCTGCTGGTGCAGTGGTTAAGAATCCACATGCCAATGCAGGGGACATGGGTTTGATCCCTGGTCTGGGAAGGTCCCACATGCTGCGGAGCAACTAAGTCCATGAGCCACAACTACTGAGCCCCCGCACCACAACTACCGCTCTAGGGCCTGCGTGCCGCAACTACTGAGCCCACGTGCCTAGAGTCCGTGCTCCACAACAAGAGAAGCCACCGCAATGAGAAGCCCGCACACCGCCACGAAGACTCAATGCAGCCAAAAATAAATTTAAAAAATTAAAACAAAACAAAACAAAAACGTAGTACAACTACTGGGGCTTGCTCCATAAATTCAAGGAACAATTATAAGTTATATGTTGCAAATCGTTGCTTTTAACTTTGTAAGTAGCAAACATTTCTTGTGCAGCTCTGTGCTGGACCCTGTTCTAGGTTCTGGGTCACTGGTGTGAACAAGACAGATAAGCTCTTAAGGAGCTTACATTTTAGAGAAAAGAGACAGAATTTAATAAATAAACAAACACGCTGATGTTAAACAATAAGTGCTAGGTAGGATACGAAATAAAATAGGGTGATATACTTAAGAGACTGGAGGCGGCAAACTAGTCGGATTGATGGACAGGGAAGAGATCTATGGGGAGGTGATATCTGAGCTGAGACCTGAAAGACGGGGGCAGCCATGCCACCTGGAGGAAGGGTGCTCCTCCAGAAGGAAGGGCAGATGCCAAGTCTTAGATAGAAGGTTGGTGAGTTTGAGAAGCAGAAGGACTGTGGGGCTGAGGCAGCAGGGCCAGGGGCATGTGGTGGAGTTGAGGTTGGAGAGGGCTGCAGGGCCAGATAGATGAGGGTAAGACTTTGCATTGGTCCAAGGGTGATGGGAAAGCACTGGAAGTGTAGCCATAACATAAGCTGCTCCATTTTGAGCAGCAGAGATTTAAAAATTTACATGCATCTTCCCTTCCTACTGACCCTGGCATGTCTTAGAGCTATTTGGAGAATGACTAGCTGACTAGGGGACAATTAATCTTGCTTGCTTAAGAGTTCCAGGGACTGGGCTTAAAGATATGGGAGCAGATCGACCCTAGAGTAGAAGATCAAGATGTTGCTGACCAGAACACCACACAACCAGTTTATTATTTATTATTATTATTGGAGCTGACTGTGCTCTTCTGCACATAGGCCCCCCTCCTGTACACCCCTGGAACTCCCCTTTAAAACCTTTGTCCCCTAACCAGAAATTTGGAGGTTGGTTTTGGGACATTAGTCCACCATCTTCCCAGGTTGCTGGCCCCCTGAATAAAGCAGCCATACCCTTCCCAGCAACATTTGTCTCTTGTATATTGGCTTTCCAAGCAGCAAACAGCTGCTGTTTGGGCTCAGTACCAGCCTTATCTGGTTTTAAGCAGGAGAGTACCAGGATTTAATTTAGAGCTTAGAAAGCTCACTGGCTGTGTAGAAACTGGATTATTCAGGAACAAGAGTGGAAACACACCGGGAGGCTATGGCAGTTCCATAGGGAGAGAGCACAGTGACAGTGCAAGTGGAGAGAATGACAGATTCAGAGAGATTTTGGACATAGAACTCATAAGAAATACTGGTGGAGTGAATCTGGGAGGAGAGAAGAGGGAGAAATCAAGGGTGACTTGTAGGTTTTTGGCTGGAACAACTGGGTGATTATAGTAACAATGAGATGGGAGAAACTAGAGGAAGAAGAGTTTGGGGGTGGAATTAAGAGCTCTGTGGGGTCACTTTCAGTCTGAGATAAAATACAGGCTGTGGAGCCAGACTGCCCAGGTTCTAATCCTATTCTAGAGTGCTAAATGATTTTGATGGGTTCCCTAGCCCCTTGCCTCAGATTCTTCACCTGTAGAGGGGAAATTATAATACAGTGACCTTATGAGGTCATTGTGAAGATGACAGGTGTTATTATATATAAATAGATTAGTGCCAAATTCTTCTTCACTCAGCAAGTATTTAGTGAGCATTTCTATGCAGTAAATTCTGAGCATACAACAGAGACCAAATCAGACAAAAATCACTGCTCTTGTGGAGTTTATATTCCACTTGGGGGAGGGGGGACACAATGAATAAATGCATTGTTAAAATATTGAATATGTTGGATGTGGATAAGTGTTATGCAGAAAAATAAAGCAGGGAAAAGTGGTCATGAGGAGAGGAGTGGGTTGCAATTTAAAATAGGGTGACCAGAAAAGGCCGCATTAAGACAGTGATATTCGAGGATAGACTTCAAAGGAGGGGAGAGTGCCTGCCACATGGATATCAGAAGAAGAGTGTGCCAGGCAGGGGAAACTGTTAGTCCAAAGGCCAGGAGGTCAAGGCTTTGAGAAACACCAAGAAAGTGAAGCAGCTACGGCTGTTATTCTGCGAGAAGTGAGTAGCCACTGGGGAGTGTGAGCAGATCGGTGACATGATCTGACTGACATTTAAAAGCATCCCTCTGGCTGCCAAGTTGAGAATAGACAGGGCAGGGCAAAGGCTAGTGAGAGGACTGGGGCTTCAATCCAAGTGAGGGAGGATGGTGGCTTGGACTAGGATGGTGCAGTACTGGTAGAGAGAATTAGATAATAAATGATACAAAAAATTTAATGTATAGAACACCACATGGTAACATGTACTACGGAGAAAAAGAAAGAAAAAAGGGAGACAGGAAACATAGAAGGTGTTGCAATTTTAAAATGGGATGGAAGAGAAGACCTTAAGATTGTGGCACTTAAGGAAGTCTTGAAGGAGAAAAGGGAGTGAGCCGTGGGGCTATGTGGGGAAGAAGTCCTCAGGCAGAGCGCAGCCCTGCAGAGCCCCTGGAGCAGGAATGTGCCAGGCGCTGTCCGGGTAGGAAGGGGCCAGCGAGCTGGATGGACTGAGCCGGGGGAGGGGAAGGGGAGGGGAAGGGGAGGGAGGGCGGAGTCACAGAGCACTGTAAGGACTTTGACTTTGGGGGAAGCCAGTGGAACGTTTTTTTTTCTTTCTTTTTTTTTTTTTTTTTTTGCCTTACGCGGGCCTCTCAGTGTTGCGGCCTCTCCCATTGCGGAGCACAGGCTCAGGACGCGCAGGCTCAGCGGCCATGGCTCACGGGCTCAGCCGCTCCGCGGCATGTGGGATCTTTCAGGACCGGGGCACGAACCCATGTCCCCTGCATCGGCAGGCAGACTCTCAAACACTGCACCACCGGGGAAGCCCCAGTGGAAGGTTTTGAGCAGAAGATTGACATGATCTGGTTCACCTGCTCGTTCCAGCTGCTGCGTGAAGAACAGGGTATCAAAGGGCAAGAGTGGAAATGGGGAAATGATTAGGAAGGGGGTGCAACAGTCCAGCTGAGAGATGAAGGCAGCTCGGGCAGGATGGCAGTTGTAGAGGAGATAAGGAGTGGTCAGATTCTAGACACCTATGAATGGGAGGTAGAACCAGCAAGATTTGCTGACAGATTGAATGTGGGATGTGAGAGAAAGAAAGGAGTTAAGGGTGACTCCAAGAGTTTGGGCCCAAGAAACTGGAAAGACGGAGGTACCATTTACTGATGCAGGGGAAGATGTAGGAGGATATAGGCTGGAGGGAGGCCAGGAGTCTGACCTTGGATGTGTTATACTTCGGGTGTCTTTGAGACATCCACATTGGACATCCACATTGTAGAGATATGGAGAAGGCAGTAAATATACAAATTTGAGGTTCAAGGAAAATATACAATTTTGGGAGCCAGCAGTCCTTAAAACCTCGAGTCTCGCAGAGCTCACCTTGACAGAGTGTAGCGGGATGAGAGAGAGCCTGGGGCAGAGGCCTGAGTCACCCCAACACTGGAGTCTGAACCGAGGCGGAGGCCCCAGCTGAGGAAACTGAGAAGGATAGCCAGAGATCCAGGAGGACCAGGAGGGTGGCCTGGAAGCCTAGCCTACCATCCAGTCTCTAAACACGATGCTTTCAAAGACTATTTAATGCTGTAGGAAAATGCTCACCATAGGTCATTTGTGGGAGGGGGGCAGGGAAGCAGCATATGACACACAACGTTAAGTTACTTTCTGTACGTGGCGGGGCTTGAGGATTCTTGTTATTTTCTGCTTTATAATTTTCTGTATCTTCTTAATGCTCAACCCTGAACACGTATTACTTCTGTAAAAATTCTTAGACGAGGATATTTGAAGATCAATATTAGAAAGTGGCTTCTGCTGCTCAGAGAGAACTCCAGCCTATTTCTACCTCAAACATGTGCCTACAGAAGGGACTTTAGGTTCTTCTTTCCCACAGGGGGTGCTGTGGAGGCGGCAGGCCACTGAGCCCAGGGAGCTTCCGAGGGCTTTGGTCAGCGGGTGAAGACTGGGCAGGTAAGCGCTGGAGGCTGTCCTGACGCCAAGCGGCCCCATCTCAAGAGCTGCTGAGTGGTACCACTGCTGACGTGCCAGCCATGCTTCTCAGAACTAGGGGCGTCAGAAATGCCAAGGGCATCCCCAGGATAGGCCGTGGGGCTCCTTGGCTCGGCATAGACTGACAGATGGACAGAACGGCAGCTTCATTGTAAAACAGTTTATTAGCATCTGTGCAAATGAGATCGGTTCCTCCCCAGATGTCCCGGTCTCCCCACCTGAGGCCCTGGGGAACCGCTCTGCAGCGGGCCCCTGTCTTGAGGCAATGCCCTTGCTCATCTGACTCCACTCGCATTGCTCCTGGCCCAGGGCTAAGCCCCACCTCAAGATGCAATAGGGATGGTCTCCTCTGAGCTACCGTTGCCTCTAGTATCTGAGGAGCCCCCGCCACCAGCGGCCAGGGCCACATCCACCTGGATGACCCCATGAACCTGGGAGAGTTGTGGGCTGTCCAAGCTGGCGATGAGCTGGCGGCAGCCTGGTCTCACAGGCACGAACGTCTGGCGCAGTGTCACTCTCTTGTTGCCCTCAATGTCCCTGTGGGCAGAGATAGGATCATGGGCCTGGGGTGACCGAGGGTGGAGTGGGGAGTAAGGGCTGATGGGGCAGGCAGGAAGGAAAGAGCGGCAGGTGGAGCCCTTCAGGCATTTCTGGGCTCAGCTGGAATCTTCACACCCGGAACAAAGCCTGAACCCTAAGGCCACCTCTGCAAGGCTAGATCAGTGGCCACCCACCCAGCTGCTGGAGCTGGAAATCTCAGCATCCAGGACTCCTCCCTCCCTGCTCTCACAAACATCCGGACAGAGACAAAGGCACTGCCTCCCCTCCTCTCCACGGCCAATGCTCCTGCCCCAACCAGGTCAGCCCCAATCCCCATAGGGTTTCCAAGAACAAGGAAACTTCAAAGGGAGACTTTGGGGCTCAACACAGTATTGCCACATACTTTCAGGTTTGCCGAGGAAGAAGGTGGAAGAAAACTAATCATCCTCTGCTACGATCATGTTTCAGCTTGTTATTAAAAAAAAAAAAAAAAAAAGAACAGACAATTGGCATCTTTAAATTAAATTGACACACATTCGTGTGTGTGAGTGAGAGAGAAAGAAACACACATGCTGGTGTGCACACACACACTACAGTGTCTTTATTTTCTTCCTTCCCATGGACCTCTAGTCCCAGACCACCCGTCTGGGAATCACAATTTCACCAGCCTTCTAACTGGCCTCCTTGCCTCCCATCTCATTTTCCATTCTATTCTCCAAGCACTCAGAGATGAACTGAGCCCTTCACCGGCTTGGCTTCCTCAGTGTTTATGAGATAGATGAAACTGTAGCTCTCTAACCTGACACACAGGCTCACTCTGAGTCACCCTGCCTGCCTGCACCACCACATCATCCCCCCATTCCTCCTGCCCGCCAGTCCCACTGAGCTCCTCCCCTTCCCTGAACTCACCTCTGTCTTCAAGCTTTGCCCCCAGGCTGCCTCCAGACCCAGCTCACAACTCCTCCTCAGTGAGGGCTCCCTGGAGCACCTCCTGCCCTCAGGAAAATGAATCTCACCCTTCTCTGAGCTCCTCCAGCAATCTGCACGTGTGCTTACACACTGACTGTGACTGCATTTATATCGCACCTTCTCACGCCTGTTAGCATCTGTCCTTTCCTGCCTCTGCCTTAAACTTTTACCTCTGTCCCCTGCTCAACCTGAGCCTGCCTTGGGAACTGCCTCTGGAGCCAGACTCTGTGCAAACACTACAGTCCTCCAAGAGAATGAGTCAACACCCCAACATTGAGGATGAGCTCTCCTTGGGGCAAAACAGCCTGCTCCCAAGGGGCGTCCCCGGACCACTCTGTACTCCTTCTTCTACTGTTGTTAACTGTGTGGTTTAGAACAAGGTACCAGTCGTCCTCACTTTCTGGTGTAAAATGGAAGCGAATGTAAAATGCGGGGGTGGGATCAGATGGTCTTGAAGGTGCCTCCAAGCTCTATGAAGGTGGGAAGCAGGGGAGACAGGGAGACAGATATCTATAGCCTACCTGTTAGGTTATAGACTTAATTTCTAGACTTCCTATCATAATATACAACTTGAAATTAAGTCTAGGGACTTCCCTGGTGGCGCAGTGGTTAAGAATCTGCCTGCCAATGCAGGGGACACAGGTTCGAGCCCTGGTCCGGGAAGATCCCACATGCCGCGGAGCGACTAAGCCCATGCGCCACAACTACTGAGCCTGCGCTCTAGAGCCTGTGAGCCACAACTACTGAGCCCGTGTGCCTAGAGCCTGTGCTCTGCAACAAGAGAAGCCACTGCAACGAGAAGCCTGCGCACCGCAACGAAGAGTGGCCCCCGCTCGCCGCAAATAAAGAAAGCCCGCGCACAGCAGCGAAGGCCCAACGCAGCCAAAAATAAATACATAAATAAGTAAATTTATTTTAAAAAAAGAAAGAAAGAAATTAAGTCTATAACTTAGCAGGTAGGCTATACTCTGCCTGGTTACGAATCTGCACTTTTAATTTGTGCTCACTTTTCCATCGATGCAGGTTAAAGGTTGTTTAGGTTCAGATCAGCCTTCAAAAGTCTATTTAACCCATACTATGATTGAACTGTACTATTTCAGAGCCTAGCCTTTATTTATAACATTATTTCCAAGAGAAAATGCTCTCCAGATTCCAGCTAGGGATGTCAAGATCTCTTCCTACCCTTAAGAGTAGGTCTCAAGAGTCAGGCGAGACCTTGGCTGTACCCCAGTTTGCCACTTTAAGCTGAGCACGTCAGCTGCTCATGTTGGAATGTGCCTGTAAGTGAGTGCAGGTAATAAAACCAACTCCCTGACAGGACATCAGAACTTAGACATCCAAATTAGCATTGTCCTTCAATTATGTACTGGTTCAACCCTGTTGAACATTTGAAAAAACTCCTCTCAGATTTTCCTTCACAGCCATTTAAAACCACACACACATCACACGCACCCGACTTGGGTGCGCACGCACACCCGGACAAGTCACTGCCCCTCCTGTACAGCCAAGCTTCAGTTCTGATCGAAGAGGGCATGATGACCCACCTTGTTCACTTACCTTATTAATTAAGTCTTAATTCTAAATGACTTGAGGCTGTTTCCCCAAAGTCAAATCCACCCCCTTAGAAGACCACCCTAAGGACATTCTAGAGAATATGATTCAGGCTCTGGGGGAAATTCCCGAGAAGGATTTGGAGCAGACTTCCAGCTTCCCCTGGTGACTGCTTTGGTGATGACAATAGCCATCTGAAGGAATAAGTTCTGGAATGTTTATTAAGTGGCCACTCAGCAGGCTGGGTGGCACAATGGGGTTCCATGCCACAGGCTTGGATGCGCAGATGAGAGGGAAGTGATGCCCGTTTTGGAATCTAATATATCCGAGCCAGGAGTTCAGGGCTCTCAGCTGTCCTGGTGGCCCTGGCCTGGGCTCACAGCAGCTGAGGAGCCACAGGATGTCCAAGGAGGACCTGTCTTGAGAAACTACCATCTAACCCTCTCACCTACCGATGGGAAGACTGAGACCTTTAAGTGGGGGGAGATTCGCACAAGCCCCACAGCTGAAGAGAGGAGCTGGGTCTCCATCACTCAGTGCAGCGGTCCTTTCCTTATTCCCAGGCAGGGGCAAGAATCAAAGATCTGGTGGGACTGCTGAGGGGAGCCCCGCTCTGGGGAATCCCTCAGAACAGGTGAACCTCCCTCTGTCCGCTGCAGGTGAGAGACACCAGCAGGTGAGCTGTCTGGGAGTTCCAAGCTCCACTCTCTAAGCTGCCAGAGACCCTTTTAGGGCGACGGAAGGAGAGCACTCGTTTGTGATGTGTCCCATCATCCAGGGGGCCAGGCTGGGGCAAAGATCTGAACAGCAACCTTTTCAGCTTTGGCCTGTTGGGGAAAGCGGCAGCCACCACCAGGCAGAGCCGCCTGCTGCGTGTGGGGAGAGGGATGGGCAGGGTGAGCAGGGACCCTCTGCTTCCTCACCCAGCCCCTCCGAGCGCATGCTGTCACTGTCCTTCGGGAGCTCTTTGTCGAATGAGGAAAATTCCTGTCCCTGTCCCCAGAAGGCTGATCTTAGAAGTCAGCCTCTGGCCTGCTCTGCTTTCCCTCTGTGCTGTTCCTGCGTCAGAGATGGCAGCACAGGCCCAGGAACACGACTGTGGGCACTGGCCTGGCCCAGAGCCTCACGTGGCTCGGGATCAGGCCCCGGCAGGCTGGGTGAGGGCCCGAGGCACAGGGCTCTCGCCTTCGGAACTGCTGCTCGGCCCTCGTGCCACCACGCCAGCAGCAAGCTTGAGAGCCTGTGCTCTCAGCAAAGCGGGAGGGGCAGAGCCTGCCCCTTAGGAGCTGTGAGACCCTGTGAGATGTGGCCACCAGCTGCCCCATCTGTAAAGGGGGGGGACAGCTACCAACAGAACACGAATGCTGTGCCGAGCACCATCCTGAGGGCTTTACGGGCAGCGTCTCTTCTGATCCTCAGAGCCAGGCTTATCGTTATGCCTACTTTACAGGTGAGAAAACTGAGGCACAGAGGAGATCAGTCACTTGCCCTGGGGCACACGGCCCAGGTGATGATCTCTAATGTACCTGAAGGGGTTTTTGTGGTCTCCAAATGAACTTATATTCCTGAAAGTGCCTGCTCAACTGCTGAGTGCTGGGTGACAGTGGTGACGAGTTGCTAGGGATTCCTATGTGAGGTTTTAGCTCCCTAACGAGCCGGTGAGGCAGGGCGGGGACACCGCGGAGCACTGCCCACAGCAGGCCTTTTAAGTGCTGGGTGGGCTGAACTGAGTCAGGAGGTGCTGCTGGCGGGCCCCAAGCGACAGACCTTACCGTCCTGACCGAGAGAGGAAGCAAAGCTGGGACCCAGGCCGCCAGGAGGCAGGCAAGGGCAGCGGCAGGGGAAGGAGGAGGGGCCGGACTCACCCAGCGTTGAGGGTCTTGGGTCTCTGCAACCCGGAACCCTCGAGCCGGAAGACAACGTTGGTGAGGGTGATAGGCAGGGGGTTCTGGAAGACAATCTGGACCTCGCAATCCTGGCCAACCACGGCTGCTCGCAGTAACTGAGAGAAAAAGAGGCCCCCATCAGAGCCCCTGGCCGAACTCACGGGACCAGACGCTCCCCCAGAGAGGGAGAGCTCCTTCGAATCAAGACCGCCCTCACCCCACGTTTCTGCCCCCGAGAGAGAGCTCTCCCAAAGCCAGACAGGAAACTCCAACCCACTCTCCAGCTGCGGCCACCACAGAATCAGGGAAATGAGATCTGATTTTCCAGAGGAGGAAACCGAAGCCCAGGAGCTCAGAGCCAGTCCCTGACCTCCTCCTGCCACGGCTCCTGGCCCAGTGCCCCCTCCCCTGGCCCTCCGATTTCCCCCTGCCCCAGCCAGCTGCTCTACCGTGAGGGTGAGGTCCGGGGTGCGCAGACGGAAGGTGTGCTGCTTGGCCAGCACCTGCGTGTTCTCCTTGACGTGGCCCGAGATGTTGAGCAGCATGGCCCCCTGGTCCACGAGGTGGACCCGGTACTCCTTATAGGCCACGGGCATGGCCATGCGCTCCGCTGCGGGGGAAGAGGCATGGTGTCACTGAGGCCAGCTTCCCCAGACCCGGCATCCTGGGGTCTCCATGTCCCCAGCCCCGGGGTGCCCAGCCGTGGGGCGGCGGGGGAGGCGGCAGGGCTGGGGAAGAAGCACTTACAGGCCCCCGGCGCCAGCACCACTTCCTTCTTGCTTTCCTTGAAGACAGACCCAGAGACGCCGGTATAGTAGGTAACGGAGAGGTAGAGGTGCAGCTTCACAGTCCGGGGGCTGCTGCCACAGTTGGTCAGCACCACGCAGATGGTCAGGTCCTGCCCCATCACTGCGTCCTGCGCCTCCACCTTCAGGGCCACGTCCTCAGCCGAGTCCCTGATGGCGTACACGTTGGGTTTGCTGCCGTGGGCGGCTGCGGTCTCCACTGCCTTCCGCTCTGCTTCTGAGCCTGGGGGTGGAGGGTCAATGGTGAGCCTACCACTGCTGCTGGCGTGGGCGAGTGCTTGGTGGGAACCCTTGGCGTGGTCGGAGCTGGCCAGGTTGGGGGGCTGGTACCTTCCGGGTGCTTATAGATGTGGGAGACCTCTTCCCGCATGTTGGAGCCGACGGCCTTCGTGACGACGAGCGAGCCGATGGCTTTCTCCTCCACGTACACGACCTTGAAGCTGCCGTCACCTTGCCGCTGCCAGTAGATCTTGTCACTGTTCACCTGTTTGGGGCGTGTGTGGGGTGTGAGCCGGGAGTGAGTGAGCCAGAGGGTCTGAGGGTGGGCCTGACCCCCAGCTGCCTTCCCTGCATGCTAGGAGCTGCATGGAAGGCTAGATCCAAAGGTTGGGAGCTTCCTGGAAGAGCCAAACCGGGAGACTTTCCAAGCTGAGCCAGACAAGGCCAGAGAGTGGGGAAGAAACTGGTCTGGGAGGCCCCTTACAATGCATTCAACATTAATAACAGTAATCCCTTACGCTCGCTCGCTGACTCTACGACTTATAGAGCAGCTTCATACCCATTATTTCTTTTGATCCTGAGCACAGGAAGCATGGCAGCCATTATTATCCCCCTTTTAACAGCTGGGGAAACTAAGACTCATAGAATGAGTGACTTGCTCAAGGTCACACAGCTAGTCGGTCGGTGGTGAGGTCAGGACCAGAGAACCCAGGGCTAACACCAGTGCCCTGGTCTCCCCAGGCTGCCCACAAAGGCACCGGCCACACAGGCCTCACCTCAGCAAAAATGAAGGGTGTGTCATACTTCATGTAGACCAGGCCGTTCTTGACGGACTCCACAGAGCAGGGGCCACAGCAGAAGATGCCTAGGGGAGTAAGGGTAGCATGGGGGTGAGAGGTCCAAGGAGGCTGAGGGGGAACCCCCCACCCAGATCCTCGGCCCACCCATCCAGGCCCAGCGCCCACTGCCTTGGGTCAACTCCCACCAGTCCAACTCAGGGAGGTTAAACAAAGGAGTGCACACGTTCTATTTGGCCTCAGTCCTTGGTGGGGGATAGGGGGACAGGGACAACTGTGGGGACAGGCCTGCCTTGCTAATCAAATTGCTGGCATACTTCCTCTACTGGCTGAAGCTGCATGTCAGCTGTCTGTAACCCCCTGAGGTCAACAGCCATCCTACATCAAGACAAACCCAGAGCCCACCGTGGCTCTGCTTGCCGGCTGGGAGAGCAATGACATCACAGTCACCATTCCAGAAAGATCCAGAACAACCCTTCAGCTCTGCAGCCTACTGTGTCCTCTCTGTGGGGAGGTGAGAGGGGAGCTGGTGGGAAACAGAGTCTGTCCTCAGTGTGCTCGGGAGGGTTTTCTGGAAGAGATGGGTTGATAGGGAGGAAGCTTGGCGGGAGAGGACACAGAACAGGAAGTGAGGGCCATCCAACAGGAGAGAATCTTAGAAAACATCTCGCACGATGGTCTCCTTTTACACATGGGGAGACAGGCTCAGTGAGGCAAAGCAGATGCCAGGATCTCCCAAGACAGTTGGATACAGAGAGAAGGAAGGAGCTAATACTTAACTGAGTAGCTACAAAGCTGCAGCCATGCTGCTAGTCTACTATGACTTATCATTAGATCCTCCCAACCGCCCTGTATGGTATATATCATCCACATATTCCAAACAAGAACACCAAAACCTGAAGGTGCAAGGAACTTGCCCAAGATGACATATCTAGGAAGTGATCAAGCTAGAATCAAGCCCGGGTCTGGCTGGCCTCAGAGGCCCTGGCTGCCGCCCAGCCCACCACTTCCCAGAGTGGGGACGAGAACTCAGATCTCCCGGTGTCCTGCAGGCTGTTCCAGCGTCGCAGGCATCACTGGGGTTGCACAACTCAGGGGGCACCGTTCACAGAGATGACTGAGGGGGGAGGGGTCTGGCCAGAGACCAGAGGAGGAATGTAGGCTAGGGGAAGGCTATCTGACCCAGGGTGAGGAAGGGAGAGGTGGCAGGGGTTGGGGGGAGAGGCAACCGGTCCGGCAGGTGGGGCTGCCTGGGGCCAGAGCATTAAGGTGGGAAGGGTGTGCGGGACCTGTCTGAGAACAGCACGGGAAGTCTAATTTTTGCAGAAATGTGCATTGTGGAAAAGAGACTAGTAGGTTATGTCATCAGTGATTACTTCTTAGGCTGGACTGTGTTACAGAGGCTCTTTTCTCCTTTGAGCCTATCTGAACCCTGATTTTTTCATACTGTACATGTAAGTCAGTGGAGCAGTGGAACAGATACGAGAGGAACTTGGTAAAAGTGAGAATATGTGTTGAAAGAAGAAGTCGGGGGCTGGTCTGCTCTGCTGCTGACCTAATGCTCTGTGCCCTAGAGGAACTCCCAAACCCAGCTGATCTGCAACATCACTAGAACTTTCAAAAATACAGATTCCTAGAGTCTATTCCCTGAAGGTCCAACGTCTCAGGTCTGGAGTAGGATATAGAAATTTCCTTGAAACAAAACGAAACAAACCACCTGAGAGAGGATAGGGAATTGTATACTCTATGCTATACAATTCTATCCTTTTTTTTTTTCCTTCCAAGCATGTTTTACTTAAAATAATGACTTTTTAAACTTTAAATGAATATATATAAATAAAAGCGTCCTTCAATTAATTACCTCCAGGATATGTAAATAAAAAAGCAAGTGGGAATAGTGGATTTGTCAGGGGAGGGAAACCTCTCACTGAATTCTCTCGAATCCTTGGACTTTTGAGCCATCTGAGTGTAATAATCATTACAAATAAATAAAATTTAGGCAAATAGTTACGCAGAAAGGTAAAAATAAATGAAGGGCCACATGGTGATTTGCCCTGAGGAGTCTGTTTGAAGAACTGCGGGATTAAAGGACCCGGCTCTAAGGCCCCGTCCGGGACGCTGGAGTTTGTTACCCTGGCTGGGGAGACAGGGAGGGGCCCCAAGTGGGGTTCAGAAGCCAGGCAGGGCCCCGCCTCACCGCTGCTGGTCTCCTGGGGTGTGGCGTCCACAACCTGCCATCCATCGAAGCCTGGGGGCAGATCCGGCCTCTTCATCCAACAGTCGTTCCACACGTGGAAGTTCCTGGATGGACATGGCCGGAGGGCTCCGTGAGCTGCCCACCCCCCAGGGCCTCCCCGGCATCCCCCTGGTGCCCAGGCCTCGGGTCACCAGTCCTCAGCAGGGAAGGGCAGGCCAGCCCCAGCCTCACCAGACGGAATCATGGTTCAGGTGCTCGAGTGGCTTCATGTTCTCGTCAAAGTAGATGTCCATGGTGAGGGACGTGTCTGTGTCATGCGCGGAATTGAAGTTGGTGATGGTACGGGTGGCCAGGCCCAGGCAGCGCAGCACTGTGGGGAAACCAGGGTTGGGGGTTCAGGGCCCGGGGCCCGGGCAGGGGTGGGGGGCAGGTGAGGCACGAGGTCAGGAGTAGCAAGGGGACAGGGGCAACTGGGTCAGGGGTCGCTAGGGTCAGGAGGGCACCGAGCCAGGGAGTGTTGGGGGTTAGGGGAATCCAGGCCACCGGCCTCGCCTTGTCCCTAACTGTCCCTTCTCCCCCCTCTCCTCTAGGCCCCTCTCGGTTGTTAACACTAAGGCCAGCCTACCAGCCACCCTGCCTGTTCCAACACTGTAGCCACAGCTGGGCTGGGCTCGTGAAGGCGGAGCCTGGCTTCCCTCCCTCCTTCGTGCAGGGCCCAGGCAGCTCCTGTCCCGTCCCTCCACTACCTGTAGTGGTCACGCCGGCGAAAACCCAGCACTGGCCGTACGGGACAGGGAAGCCGGTGCGTAGGTAGCTGAGTAGAATCTCCACGCTGCCCACCCACGCCGAGGGATTCGTGCCGCGGGAATATTCTCCGGACCAGTTCCCAATCAGGATGCCATTGTCATCCAAGGAGTTTACCTGCCCAGGACAGGACGGGGTGGGGCAGAGTTGGGGGAGAAGCTCAGGGCCTGCCGTGTGGCCCCCGGCCCAGCCTCTGACCCTGCAACCATCCCTCATCCCTAAAGGCTTCAGGGTCCAGTAGCAGCCTGAGCCCCTCTCACCACTCCCAGAGCTCTCTGCCCACTCCACCCCCCCACCCCCCCCAACCCATCCTGGTCTGACACATGAATGTGAATGCTGGGTGTGCCAAGTTTGGGGTTTGGCCCTACATTACGCAAGAGCTGGAACTGGAGCCAGTAAGGGGAACGCTGGGGGACAGGCGAGGGAGGGAAGAGGGGTGAGACCACTTCCCACAGTACCCTTTGCAAGAGCAGTGACAGAATCAGGAAGGGTAAGAGTGTGGGGTGGAGCAGGGGAGGCAGCAGGCAGACACATGGTAGGGCTCAGAGACGCGAGGGTGCTCACCATGGCGGAGACAACCCGGCAGACACTGATGGGGTCCCTGCGGCCTCCATATGGCATGCCCCGCCGGTCCAGGATGTACAGGCAGGCATCCAGCACCCCGTGGTCAAACTGGAGGGAGGAAGGGCACAGGTGACCCCTAGGCCAGCACCTGCTCCCCTACCCCGCCCCACCTGCCTCTAGTGCCCCTGAGTGCACGAGGCCCCAGCCAGCCGTACCTGGCCGTAGTTCCAGGTCCGCTCGCCAATCTGTGCTTCGGTCCCATAGTAAATTCTCCCACACTCATTAAGTACGTACTCCTGCCGCCAGTCCTCACGGTCCACATACACGGTGTCCTCTGTGTTCCCAAAACATATATGCCTGGTCCCCTCCAGCCCTCTCCCTGGGTCCCACCTGCCCCTGGGCTGATTCTGCAGGACTCATGACCGCAGAGGAAGAGCAGGAACGCCTCTAGCCTGACAGCACTCCTCCCAGGAAGGATGCAGTGAGCATGACAGAGATGATCAGAGGAGGGTGGCTGTAACCAGGGCCCTTCCCCAGGAGAGGTGAGACTGTGTGACCTCGGGCTGGTCACCTCTCTAGGTCCTGGATCTAGGTCCCCTCACCTGGACAATGGGAGGCTGGCTTCTCCTAGGGCTAGGTACCCAGGCACGTAGCCAGACCCAGGAAAGGAAGCCCTGCCCTGCCCTCCCCTCCTCTCCATGCCTTGCTTCTGACTCCAGCAGGCTCACCTGGGCACCAGGGATTGAAGAGGATGTAGATCTCATTGCAGGGGTCAAAGGGCAACTGGAACTCGCCAGCTTCTGAGCATGTGCGGACCGTGAACTGAAACTTGCCGATGATGGCATTGGGGGAGGTGTGGACCTGTAGGTTCAGATTCTTCCCGCTGGACTTGGTCACCTGGGCGTTCCAGCCTCCACTGCCCCCCTGGCCCACTGGGATGATCACGTGGGTGCCCTTGCCCACCTCAGGGTTGTTTCCTGCAGTGGGGGAAGCATCGATTAGCTGCTGCAGCCTATGTGAAGGCGGGGGTGGGGGTGGGGGATGGTGCCTTGGACTTCTCGCAGCCCCACCCAGAAAGTGTATGAGCCAGTGAGTGTATCCCTGAGTTGGACCATCGCCTGGGTCAATCTGAGAGCAGCTCTGTCCCCACCCAGTGTTTGCCCACATGTCAGGGCAGAGATCCAGTCCAACATCCCAAACCTGTTCCCTCGACACTTAACTCAGAGGCGACTAGAAGAGACCAGGTCACCGTCACACTCTCCCTGCCTGACTGTTCCAGCACCTGGGCTGGAGGAGCAGAGCCACCCTGTCTGGGTCCAGTTGCCCCTGCTGCATGTGAAAGGGCAGTTCCTATCCTGAAGTTCAACCCTGCCTGCTCCCTGGGGCTGCAGCTTCCAGAGCCCAGGGCATCCTTGCTGGAGGTGGTGGGGGTACCTGGGAAATTACAGGCTGGGGTGGGCAAGGCTAGGCCCTAATCAAAGGGTACGAGGGGTCGCCGGCCCCCTGCGGCAGCATAAGCACCGGCCTAGGCAGTCAGTAGCCACCAAGCAATGCGATGAGGGAGGCACCTGCCCTGGGCCATGGGGACAGAGAGACCGAGAGACACAGTGGGAGAGAGCGTGGAGCCACACCCTGAGGAAGGAGGGCAGACCCAGAAAGAAAGACACACAGAGGCAGAAACACTGAAGGGGATGCTGGGCCAAGCATCTGAAGAAAGAGAATTTTGAGACAGATGCTCCTGGAGGCTTGAAGAGGGTGAGCCTAGGAAAACAGACCCTCCCTGAGGCACCCCTGGGGACATACTTACATGCTTGCGCCTGCCTTATCTGGCAGGGGCGAGGAGTGGGGTGAGTGAGGAGCCCAAAGCTGCCCCTTTGACCCCAATACCAGGGCGGGGAGCCCTGCTACGCAGCCCCCTACCCCCGCTCCACCCTGCCCAGGGCCTTCACCCCTCCCACTGCGGGCTCCACCGACCGATGAGCAGCTCCAGGGTGACACGATCGGATGAGTCATAGGGACGAGACAGGAAGAGGACCATGTGGAAAGGCTGCCCACGGCGGATAATCAGCTCATTGTACTCGAACTCGTCCGTGTGGTGCTCTTGGCGATTCTGGTCCGAGGGCGAACTCAGCAGATCCACACCAGTCACCACCAGCTTTCCCTCTGCAAGGCCAGAGCTCAGGTTCAGTGAAGCCCCGTGGGGAGTCCGGCCCTGCATCACTAGCCTCCCAGGCCCCCAGAGATGCCAGAATGAGTCTCAGGCCCATTAAAGCATTTTGGCTCTCAGATAACGTGGACAGGTGGGCCTCACCTTGGATGGTGTCGTCTCTAGCTGTGGTCACAGTGCTGCCCCGGGAGTCGGGTCTTCGACCCAGGGTGTTGGGTCTTCCACCCGGGGTGTCGGGTCTTCGATCCCTGGGGCTGGGCCTTCGAGGCCTGGAGTTAGAGCCGTGGTCTCCGCCGGGCTCGGGGCCCCGGGCTTCATCGATTGTATTCTGCCACGAGCAGCAGCCACAGCAGCGAGCCCAGAAGGGGCGGCCCCCGTGGCGAGCATGTCTGTCTGGCTCCGGCTCCGGCTCTGGAGAAGGCGTCACGAGGGGCTGCCAGGGGTTCCCGCCCCAGCGGCCCACATCTGAACGAGGACTGCCCGTCGTCGTGCCTGTGTGGACAAGGCAGGGAGGCTCTGAGCACTCACACAGACCTCCTTTACCCCTACAGCATGCCCCAGTCAGCTCAGCCAGAAACCCTCCATCCAGAGAGCTGATTCAGTCCCAGCCAGATGACTGAGATGATCTGATGATCTGATCTTGACCCCGAGATTCCCTCAGACCCACCCAGAGACCTTCCCCAAAGACTCCTTTCAGACTCACTTAGAGAAACTTCCCACGTTACAGAGACGAGTCTCTCCCCTCTCACCCGCACATGGACATCCACCGAGCCAGATGCCCCATCCAGAAAGCTGTTCACGCACCTCTCCCAGGAGATGACGCTTGTCACACCCTCGAGGTGCAGCAGCTCAGACCATCCCGGGCCTGCTCCCTCCACCTGCCAGCTCCTTAGTCTAGAGCTCCAGAGCTGCCTGCCTCAAGGACCCATTTCTTAGGGGGAATCCCCCACCCAAGGCGCCTTGCATGACACAGGCAAGCGACATTCACGACTTGGGCTCCTGACATATTCCCCACGGCTGGTCAAACACCCACGCGGAGCTGCCCGGAGGGGCTGGGCGGGGGCAGAGGTGCCCCGAGCCGGGCTTCCCAGGTGTAGAGTCTCGGTGTGTGGGGAGCAGCCTCACTGGGACCGACAGGCTCGGGCTGGCTCGCACCCCACCTGGCCGGGGACTCACCTGACGAAGGTGCTGGCATCTCTGGGTGGAACAGGTCGGGACTGATGGGACGGGACTGAGGCCGCCTCACGAATGGAAAGCGTGGGGCGGGCCGGTAAGTGGTTTATGAGGGGGGAGGGCGGGGCCAGGCTTCTGGGAAGAAGGGGAAGGAAGGTTGCTCCATCCTCGAGGGAGGAAGCCCAGCCTCTGGGGGCTGTTTCCGAGGTAGGGGTGGGAAATGAGGCTAGGCCGCACCCTCTTTCCCCTTTCAAGGAGCCAGGAACCGACTGGAGGCGGGGTTGGGCCCGGGCTGGGGAGGGGGCGGGGGCGGGGTCTGTCAGGGCTGAAGTCGGAAGGCTTTGATGAGATCACACCGTCCGAGGGATGCTGACTCCTGCGAAACTGGGTGCATCAGAAGCACCTTCTCCTCGGTGGAGGAGGTTGCGACAAGTGTCATCTCCTGGGAGGGGTCCGTGAGCAGCTTTCTGGATGGGGCACCTGGCTTGGTGGGTGTCCATGTGCGGGTGAGGGGGAAAGAATCGTCCCTGTAGTGTGGGAAGTTTCTCTAGCGCGATGGGGCAGGGAGGGTCCACCCACACTCTATCCAGCAGACTCGCTCTTCCCAAGCTCAGGCTGCCCACCTCTGTCCCTGTGAAACTGCCCACCGGCCTGGCTCTGGGACTCGTCCTGCCCAGGGAGCCCCCAGCATCCCAGGCTGGTACACACTGGTGACACCAGCAGCCAGGCCCTCTGACTGGCTCCACCAGCCAGCCCCCACCATCCATCTGTCTGTCCCTCCTTCCTCCTCTAGCTAGGCCCTAGGCCCCAGGCCCCTGCATGACTGAGCTGCCCCCTGCTTCCTGTGTCCCTCCAGGTTGGGGATTAGGGGGGGTCAGAGTAGAAGCAATCTCTTGTTTTCTGCCACCCCCCACCCCCCAAACCGAGGGGTTTGGAGGAGGCTGAGGTCTTCGCTATGAGGCTCAGGTGGGAATGAAGGCTCCCGCTCCCCAGGCTGCAGAGTACCCCCTTCTCTCACTGAGATGAATGTCTGGTGAGCTGGAGGCCAGGGCTCTCCAACCTGGAATTCTTCCTGGGAATCCTGACCAACCGGCTCCAGGCACCCGCCCCAACTTCACCCTGACACTGGGAGAAACGCCAGGGAGGCCACCAAGAGAGCCCCAAGGCAAAGAGGAGGTCAGACATCTTCCGGAAGGCTGGGACCCTGTTCCTGGGGTCTCTTCCCTCCATCCCGCTGTTGTCCCAGCTCTGTCCATGGGACACTGAACAGAAGACAGTGAAAACGGGGTGGGCAAGGGGACACAAGGAAGCGGACTGGAGGAGAGGCTGAGTTTGGTGATGCATCAGGCAGGGAGGTGGCCTGGGGAGTAGGGACAGAGGCCCCAGGACCAGGCACAGAGCCCTTCACATCCCCGTGACCTTTTCCTGTCCAGGTCTAAGTCCCCACATCCTCCAGCACGCTCAGAGGATGCACTAGTGGAAATCAAAATTCCAGGCAGGCATGAGGCAGGTCAGCCAAAGGGCTTCGTGGAGGGGCTGTCTGTGTATCACTACGGATATGGGAGGGGCAGGGCCCTGAGAGTCTGGTTGTGTGTGAGCACATGTGGGTCCAGGTAGATTCTCAGGGAACCAGGTAAATGCCTTGTCACATTCTCTCCCTCTTGTTTCAATCTTTCTCTTTCCCCACCCAGCCAGGTTTGACTCAGTGCCCTCACCCCTGAGTCGCTCCCCTTTCCTCCCTCCGGGGAGGCTCAAGTGCCTCAGGGCTTTCAAAGTCAGGACAAGGTATGTGTATGTGTGTTGGAAGGGGGACCATGGGAAAAGACACCGTCTCGGTACCTCGGGAGCTGGGGCCAGGCTCTGCCCAATCCAGAAGCAAGAACATGAATCTGGAATCCCAGACCAAGTTGCAGAGACAGCTCTGGCTCCAGCACTTGAGGTCGGCAACCTTGGGTGCATCTTAACAGCAGTTTCCTCATCAGTACTATGGGCCTAATCGTCTCAGCCCTGAGAGCTTGTGAGGATCATATGGGATCAAGGATCTCCAAGGGCTCTTTATCCAGAGCATGCTACTCATGGGGACTGACAGTGTTGCTGTAAGAGAGGGGAGCCAGGGCGCCCTGGCCCACTCCTCCTGGGAAGAGCTTTCTCAGCTGTGGTAAAGGAGAGCCAGGGCAGACAGGGCATCTAGAAGGGGCACAGGTCACGGGAGAAACTTCCATGAGCCCCTTTCAGTTAGAGAGACTTCCAGCTGCTTTGTGGTCCAGCCCCAACCAGAACATGGACTCAAATCTGATTCCAGCCTGGAACTTAGACCCAGCCCAGCCCCAAACTGGAATGTAGATTCAAATCCAGCCATTGCCCTGATTCTGCCCCAGATACTGAGGCTTTGGTTCTCCATGACAGGGAACAGCAGGACTGAGCATAAAATGAAAGTAGAGGGGGTGAACTGACATACCCTCGCTCTCTCCCTTTCTTTTCCAGGATAGGTAGCGGTAGTAATGATGGTGGCGGCGGCGGCTTAGCAGCCTTTGGGGGCCTCTTAATTGTTTATTCAGTTCCAATAAGTTAAAGGGCAGGGGGCGGGGGCAGAGTCTCTTAGGTGAGGCTGCTGCGAACTGAAGGCAGCAGCTCGGCCAGATGCTCCGAGATGCCCACTGCTTGGCACAGGGGGTTGCCCTGCAGGTTGAGGAGGACCAGCCTGGGGCAGGAGGCAAGAGGCTGGAGCACTGCAGGCTGCTGGAGGCCTTGGGCAGGAGTCAAGGAAAGCTCGGCAGGTTCCTCCAGATCCACCTGCTCCTGTGCACCCATCACTGCTTTCCCTCAAGAACAGGGACTGCTGCCTAGCAGCCTGCTTGGTGGGCACCTTGTCCGCTTCCCCAGAGGGCGGAAGGCTCTAGACTGCGAACACCAGCCCCCGGGGGCCAGGCAGGAAGCACAGGAGGCTGACTGGATACAGTCCCAGAAGGAGTGGTGCAGACTATGGCCAAGGTGAAAGCTAGCCCCAGATGCAGAGGCACCCATGATCCACCAATGGCCAAGGGTTGCCAAGTGGAAATGCAGGCTAAACGTTGCTTTAATTGCCATTTTTTAAAGAAGAATCAAAATTCTAGATTTTTTAAAATATGAAACTTCCTGATTTTAAAAACAGGATGCGCTACCCAAGAATATCTGTAGGCTGCTGGTTTGTGAACTCTGGCTTGAGGAAGTCACTTACTTCCATCCTCCAAAACTCTACCAGTACAAGTCAATGATAGCCTCATACAGCGCCAGGCTACCCTCTCTCCTCAGCTTAGACAGCCGGAGCCCCCTCTGCATGTCCAGGGGCAACACCACCCTGCTTGCTGTCTGTCCCTTCCTGGTGTGGCACCTCGCACTACCTGCTGTCCGAAAGGCACCCAGAAGGAAGGATACGGTTGTTGCACAGAAAGAGCTCCTGCAGCCGGGGCAGGTTAGTGACACCATCCAGGGACTCGATAGTGTTGTCATTGGCCTGCAGCACCTGGGGAGCAGGGAGGGCAGGGAAGACAAGGTAGGGAAGGCAGCTGTCAGCCTGGGATTGGTACAAGCAACTGGGGAACCCAGGGTGATCAGCTTACAGTGCATGGAAGGGCTCCTGGGGTCAGGCTGGGTGACAGAGGAGAAGGCAGGGGTCATCTGTGGGGTCTGGGAGGACCTGGGCATCTCTCTGTAGGGTGGGCAGACTTCTGAGGTGGAGGAAGGGGAAAAGGATCACCCAGGACAGCGACACAGGAGCGAGTGCTTTACCTCGAGGCAGCGCAGGGCAGCCAGGGCAGGGGGCAGGGCTCGGAGGCGATTGTGCGACAGGTCAAGGTGAGTGATCAAGAGCAGCTGCTCCAGATGGCAGAGCACCGTCAGATCCTGAGGAGGGGGGATGAGATACCCAGCGAGACCTGGAGGAAAGTCCTCAGCCATCGTTTATCAGGCACTTGCCCTGTGTGCCCCACACAGGCCCTCGGGGACCCCAGCTGAGGAGAAGAGGGAGTAGGTGGGACGCTTGCCTCAGCACCCCTGGCAGTACATGCCCCACGTCAAGGACATGGGAGAGGCCTGAGCCCTCGGGCTGGGTGGCCAGTGGAGTGGTGGGAGTGGGGCAGGTAAGGGGGACGGAGGAGGGCGCTGGGATAAACACAGGCACTGGTGGGAGCGGGCCTGGTGAGTCTGGGATTGGCTGGTGGGGGCGAAGGTGGGCAGCAGTGACGTGTTGGGGAGATTGATTGGGAAGGACTACAGAGGAAAAAGAGAGTCTGGAGGGTTTGTCAGAAAGTTCTGGAAACTATTCAGGTTTTAGGTGTTGGGGCCTGCTCCAGGGAGAGAAGCATGGGAAGGAGTTGAGGAAGAAATGTCCAGAAAGGCACATGCGACTGAAGGAAAGCCGGGGGCATGGCGAGCGTCTCGGCTGAGGCCCAGGGAGCGGACATAAAAGCCGGCCAGGTCCTGAGGAAGAGGGAGGCCAGCTAGCAGGGCGAAGGCCGGGAAGGCGCGTGCGCAGTCCCTACCTTGTGACCAAGGTGCAGCACGCGCACCTCCGCGTACTCCATCTTGAGCACGCTGTTCTCCAGCAGGAACTTGCTTCGCAGGTCGTCCAGGTACGCTGCCCGCATAGGGTCCACGGCCTGGCAGGGAGAAGGGACGGAGAATGCACGTCAGCTGCCCTCCTCCTGCCCGCTGGGCCTCCCCCTCGCCGGTTCCCATGGACCCGACTTGCCTTGAGGGTCTGGAAGTACTGCAGCGTCTCCTTCTCATACTGCAGGGGGTCCAGCGCCCGCATCAGCAAGATGATGGTGAGCAGGCACCCTGGGGAGAGGGCAGGGAAGAGGATGGTCTCTCCTGGATCCTCCTCTGCTCCCATCCTCTGGAGAGCCTTCCCACTCTCCCCAAGGGGCGCCCCCCTAGAAAGGGGCCTCCTCAGGGGAGCGGGCCTCACATTTATTCTCAGGCTCCAGCTCCTGCAGCTCCTTACAGGATTCAAGCTCGGACTGTAGCACCGTGGACTTCTCCACCGACAGCTCACACCTGAGGATGGGCGGGGGGGGAGGGGATGATGCTCCAGCCCTGGGGTACTAGTCAGCCCCAGTGTCCAGTCTGAGATCAACTGCTTAAGCCCCCGGCCTCCTGCCCAGCTGCCTGATGCCCAGAGTCCAGAGCCCCCATCCTTGTCTGTGCGCTTCCCCGTCGCCATCACCTGAAGAGCTGTTCGTCCGTGGCGGAGTCCCGGCACCAGCCCTCCTGGCGGCCTGTAAGAAAGAGCAGGTGGTAGGAGGGGACACCCATGACAGGAAGAGAGGGATGAGGGCTGCCGCCAAGGGGGCAGGTGCGGGCTGTGTCACCTTTTAAGAGCACACACTCCTTCTGGGCACCGCCTGCTGTCCAAATGACACGAAATGTATGTTGGGGCAACTGGTCGTTGAGAGAGGTGGCGGGCAGGTCACAGAGCTGGGAGCACGGGGTTAAGAAAAAGCCCGGCGGCACCACCTTCCTGACAGTCCCAGCCCAGCCCTACCCCAGCCTCCAGTCTGCCCACCAATCCTGGGATACCCAGACGTGGCTAGGCCGGTTCCTGCCATCTGGGGTCCTCCACGCCACGGCCAGGGGTGACTCGTCCACCATGAGCAGCAAGGTCTCCGTCCTGGAGCCCACCTGGCACGGGGGACAAAGAGAGACCCGTCACTCCAAGAGCACCAGGCCCACGATCCACGATGCTCTCCGGCAAAAGCTGCAGGACTCACTAGGAGGGGCCGAGAGAAGGAGACAGTCAGACAGGCCTCATCCCGGCTCACGTGCAGGCAGTGCAGGGCATCCTGGGGATCCGCTGGGGGAAGACACAGCCTCCTTAAGGTCTCCTTAAATATTCTTCCATTCCTTCTAAGCCCTAATCACCCAGCTTCCTCCCCCACTGCTCACCTCGTCCCAGGAGCCAACGATGGTAGAACCAGGCACTCTGATCATTGGGGTCAGTGAAGAAGGCGTTCTGCACCAGCTCCAGCTCTGCGGGGGCCACGGAGGCATGGGGTTGTGGTTAGGACCCTGCTTGGCTCCTGGCCACCCCAACATCCCACCCTCACCGTGGAGTTCCTCCAGCCTGCAGTTTCACCTATAGGCTGGCCTTGCCCAGGGGCTGCACATTTCAGTTTTATCTTCCCCATTGGACACTTGGGCTCCCTGCAGCCAGGGGCTGGATCTTATGCACCCCCAGAGCCAGGCAAGTTCCCGAGTGGCAGGTTCAGGAACAGGCCTAGGCATCAGGGTTGGAAGGGTGGCACTGCAGAGTCCTCCCCAGCACCCCCTGACTCTGCTTACCTTTGAGCAGCACATCCTCAGGGAGGCGCCCCTGGGGTCCAGAGTCTGGCTGGGGATGCAGCTGGGGCAAGAGGCAGGAGCGGTAATGCCAGGAGGAATAGTTGGAGAAGTTTCGGGTGATGAGGCTGTCAGTGAAGGCTAGCTCCTCTGCAGGGGGCACAGCTGCCTGCGCAGCCACAAACCGCCGGTAGTCCCAGCAGTGAACTGGGGGGAAGGGCAGACAGCACATCTCAGAGGCAGGGCAAGAGAATCTCCCCGGCTGGTACCCCTGGAGTTCCCTCGGAGATCCTGAGAAACACCTCTCTGCACTCCATGGAGGATACATTTGGCTCCATCATCCCTTTTGCCATCAGCTCAGTGGGCCCATCCTGGCCATCCCTCCCCACTCTGGGCCTTACTGAGGCCCTTGTACCGGAATGTGGGGCAGGTGAGGGCTGTAGGGACAGAATCTGCGGGCACGTACAGTTCCGCTCATCAACCTCGAGGAAGCGGGCACACAACTCCAGCTCCCGGGCCCAGTTGGCCTCTGGCAGGCGGCCCAGCAGCCAGCAGCGGTGGTGCCAGGTACCGTAAGACTTGGGGTTCACCCTCAGACAGCTCTCCAGGAAGCCCAGTTCTGCCTTCACCAGAGCGGCCAACTCCTCGGGGGACCTGCACCCAGAGGGGAATGGGGGTCAGGGCCCTCCAACACCCAATCTCAGCTCACTCCTGTCTTTCTGCACCCAGCCCTCCACTGCCCTCTGCCTATGCCCCTGGCTGCCCCACTCTTCCTCCAGCCCTGGACCCAGGCAGGGCAGGGGCAGAGCCAGGGCCATCTTCCCGGGGCTCTGAACCCCAACGCACTTCTGGACCTCCAGCCGCTGGAGCACCTCTCGGCGACAATTCCAGAGGGTGGCAAAATCAGGGTTGGCTCCCAGAATCTGGCTTGTCAGTTCCAGCACTGATTCATCCAGCTCTCCAGCCTGGCGCTGAGAAGGTAGATAGCAGGGTCAGAGAGATCATATCTTTCTCCTGCTACAGGGCTAATAACATAAATACAACTACCGACTGTTCTGTGAATGCCATACTATACTGTAGGTACTATACAAAGCGCTTTATGGGTTTACATGTATTCTCTCATTTAATTTGCACAACAGCCTTATGCAGTAAGTGCAATTGTTAGGCCCATTTTACAGATGGGCAAACTGAGGTCCAAAGAGATTCAGTAACTTGCCCAAGGACACACAGCTAGTACCTGATAGAACGCAGATATGGATCCAAGCAGCCTGACTCTAAGGCGCAGTTCTTGGCCTCAGTGCTATTCTAAGGGAGCCACTGTGGGAGGGGACGACCTCTGAGGGCCCCACCTTCTGGAAGACAGTCTGGGTGGCTGACTGGTATAGCTTCAGCTTCTGTTCCCGCTCTAGCCTTTTGGCTTCCGCTTGCTCTTCCGATGTCTTCACCTTCAGGCGCCCGTGCTATAGGGATGGGCGGGTTGCAAGAGTGCAGGCTGCCTTGCAGGGGCATACCCACCGGAACCCCCACTCCGTTATATCGGGCAACGGAGGCAAGGCCACGCGGGGCAGGGGCAAGGGCAAGGGCATGGGCATGCGGAGGTGAGGGGCTGCGCTCAGGGTTCTCACCATGGTGCTGGCTCAGATTCAGGGCAGGGTAGGGGTCAAGTGGTGCCCGTGAAACCTGGGGAGAGACGTGTCAATCATGGGAGCCCCGCCCCTGGTAGCCCCGTCCCTAGACGTCCCCAGGAAGCCGCGGGCGAGCCGGGGCGGAGACCCCTGGGGTGTTAAGGGGTTTCGGGACAGGCACTGCACGTCCTAAAGGCACCCACCCGGAATGGGACTTGCACACGTGCAGCCCTGTCCACAGCCCGATTCGCCGGAGCCTGCCGAGCTGGAGCACTTAGGTGATGGGGACTACTCCGCGCCCAGAGGCTGTCGCTACCCGCCCGCCCCACGGATCCCAAGCACTGCTGGCCCCCGCCGGCGGACCCACCTGTGCTGGGAGGAGGCGTGCGGGACGCGGAGCTACGGCGCCCACCACCGAGCCCGAGCGCTAGCGCTAGCTAGAGCGGCGTCACGCCCCGGCTCTCCGAGACTCAGCGCCCTCTGCAGGCCTGGGGAGGGGCTCGCGGCAGAGCAGGCGGGCTCCGGAGGCGCCTGCGCAGGATTTCTGGGAGCCCTGTCCGGGAACGCCAAGTTCCTGTTAGCCCTCTGGTGTGTAAGAGTGTGCACGCGTGACTGTGGCGCGCGCGGGGAAGCAGCGCAGGTTGCAATTCCAGCCACCTACTCAAACTGCGTTTCATTTGAAAAGGTTTCCCCCACAGCCGGAAGCCCACCCTCTCAGCGCTCCACTAACCTCTCTCTGGCCGCACTCGCCACCTCTTAGTTGCTAAATCTAACTGATGGAGTTTCCTCTCCTTACCTCCATTGACCTCTGCAGCATTTGATGCTACTGACTTCCCTCGACGTGACACCCTGTCCTGGCTTTTCCTGCACTTTTGCCCCTCTCTTCTCATCTGTTTACCTTCTCTTCCCCTAAATGTTGGTGATATCCAGGGCCCTTTCCACACTCTTTTCCACTTCACACACTGCTCCCTTGGGAGAATGTTCACAAATCCAAGCCTTCAACTGCTTGGGATCGGAGCTCTCCAGAGCTCTGTCCTGGGCCCACAGATCTTCTGGCCCACACTTTGGGTGACTTCATCCACACTCATGGTTTTAATTGCTATCTGTAAGCTGATGACACTTAAATTTATATCTCCAGCCCAGATGTCTTGCAAGCTTTTATAATGGAAAAAAATGTACACACACACAGAGACACAAACATTTTTTAAAAAAATATTTATTTAGTTAGGCTGCAGAGGGTCTTAGTTGTGGCACGCTGGATCTTTGTTGCGGAATGCGGGATTTTTTGTTGGGGCTGTTAGTTGCTGCATGTGGGATCTAGCTCCCCCACCAGGGACTGAACCCCTGGCCCCCTGCACTGGGAGCACAGAGTCTTACCCAGTGGACCACCAGGGAAGTCGCAGACACACACATATTCATAAGCCTGTTAGGTATCACCTGGGTGTCCCAGAGACACCTCGAACTCCAAAAGTCAAAAGGTATCATTGTCTCCCCTCCTTCCAGCGTAGACTTTGGCCTTTATGTTTCCTATTTTAGTGGATGGCCTCCCCACTTTTCCTTGATATCTCTTAAATACCCTCTCCATTCCCACTGCACTAAGAATTTAAGTTCATTTATTCCTGGGATTGTTGGAAGTCTTTTCAATGTTCCCTCATCTCCACCCTGTCCCCTCTTTTATCAGTTCACCTCTGTGCTGCTGAATCAATCTTTCTGAAATGCAGATTTGATCATGTTGTTTCTCTGCCCAAAACCCTTCCATGGCTCCTGACATCTTTTCAGGAAAGACTTTGAATCTCTCAGGTCAGCACATCAGGCCTTTTGGCATTTGGACCCTGCTTACCCCTATGGCCTCATGTCCTGCCTGTCCCTGTTAAAAACTCTTCATTACAGCTGATAGGATGACTTGCAGTTTCCCAAGCACATTAACCTGTTCCCGCTTCCTTACTCTCCTTCCTCCACACCTCTTCCTTTGCCAGAATAGCTCCTGTTCATCTTTAAAATTTAACTTGTGTCACCTCCAGGAAGCTCTCTAAAATGCCCCAGTCTGTTAGTGATAGCATTTACCCCACTGTGCCTATGGTGAGTCTTGGTTTGTATGCTAACATCGCCTAGGAGATTCAGAGTTCCTGGAGGACAGGAACAATATTTTTTTTTGGTCTTGCTTCTCCAATACTTGGCCCTGATTCTCAGTAGTTAGTGGGTAGTTATCTGAATGAATACAACACAGCATAATGAGGGCTGGCTTGGCTGGGCCTAACGGTGAGGGCTGTTGGCATTCAGGGATGGGAGAGATTGTGAGGACTGGACCAGCCTAGGAAGGTTTCCTGATGGAGACTTCATGGGTTCAAAGTGGTCACTGAGTGTCTATGTGTCAGTGTGATGTATTTGTGAGAAGTGTGTGTCCATGTGGCATGTGTATGTTTATAACACACATCTGGGTAAGAAAATATGGCTTTAAATTTTTTACATTTCTTCCACACCTTTTTCAGGCCCTGGAAATGTGTGTAAAGTGCCCACTCTATATTCTGTCTTTTCTGAGGCCCTGTAACAAGTTACAGGGGAAAAGAGACACTTGTCCTGGCCTCCTGTACTTCCTCACTGTCCCAGTGAGGAAAGAGTTACACCATTTAACGGCTGTCTTTGTGCCAGTCACTGTGTCAAGAGCTTTGCACGCACACAGGATCACACGTGGGAAGCAGTGTGCAGAGTGGTTAAGAACGTGGACTCTGGGACTTCCCTGGTGGCGCAGTGGTTAAGAATCTGCCTGCCAATGCAGGAGACACGGGTTCGAGCCCTGGTCCGGGAAGATCCCACATGCCGTGGAGCAACTAAGCCCGTGCACCACAACTACTGAGCCTGCATGCTGCAACTACTGAAGCCCACGTGCCTAGAGCCTGTGCTCCGCAACAAGAGAAGCCACCACAATAAGAAGCCCGTGCACCGCAACTAAGAGTAGCCCCCGCTTGCTGCAACTAGAGAAAGCCCACGTGCAGCAACGAAGACCCAACAGGTCCAAAAATAAACAAATTAAATTTTAAAAAAAACAAACAAACATGGACTCTGGGGTCTGACTGCCTGGGTGCAAATCCTGGCTTTGCCACTTATTAGATACGTGACCTGGGCAAGGCACTTAACCTCTGTGTTGACTTTCTTCTGTGTCTCAACTCCTTCAACGATAGCATAGGAAAAATAATGTTACCTACCTGCTAGGGTTGAAGTAAAGATTAAATGTAAAAGTCTATGTAAAGTGCCTAGGACAGTGCCTGCCCTGAGTAAGGGCTCAGTAAATAGTTATAGCTAATTTTCATGACAAATATGCCAGGGAATAGAGGCTCAGAAAGAAAGGCTGAGTAACTTGCTAAGTGCTACCCATGTAGTAAGTGGTCAAGTGGACATGGGTCTGATCTAGCCCAGCCCTCTCTCTACCTCATCAACTGCTTTTTTTGTTTGTTTAGTTGGGTTGTTTCGGTCACCACCTGTTCTTGCTTCCTGCTCTACAGCAACTCACATGTGCAACCAGATACCTGGGAACACAAGTGCCCACAGATGCAGATCTGCCAGATACAGTCTTACATCATAGTCACTAAGGGCAGAGGAAAGGGGGTGGAGGAAGGCTGAAGTAGGCATGAAATATTTTTTAGTGATTAGTAATCCTGAAACTGGGAAATCTGAGTCAAGCCGACTTAAGGGATGAAGCGAGTCTCAAAATCTGCCTCCATGAAGGTGGGGCCTGGTTTTGGAAAGAGGACAGGAAGGGCATTTCAGGCATGTGTTGTGACAGACTTAGCTGGCAGGCAGGCAGAAGCTGAACCAGGTGCCTTTGGAGATAAGAGCAATGGAAACAAGACAAACCTCTTGCTTTAAGGCAAAAGGAGGTGTCAGGGGTTATATCCTGTGTGGGATAAGTGGGAACCATGCTGGTGTCTGAGGGCCACAATCTGAATGACATTTGAGGAAGGGATTTTACTGCCTTCTATGTAGAGAAAAGAACAAGTAATAACCGAGTACTGACTGAGCCTCAGACATCCTATTTGATGTTCTCACTACCTATGTGAAGTAGGTATTATGATTTTACAGTGAGGACCCATGCGTACAGTGGGTTCACAGAGGTTAAGTTGCTTGCCCAAGGTCACACAGCTGGGAGGAAACCAAGTCCCCCTAAAACCGAGTTCCCTTACCAAGTTTATGATGAATCTATCGAAAATTGTATTCCTTTTTTGGTCCCCTCTGACCTCGATCCTGTGCTAATTGAACACTAACCAACCAGAGTCAGATGACTAAAGTTGCTGTTGTCGATAACAGAAGATGTCAGCATGGGCACAGGTAGCAATTCTACCCAGCAGAAAATGGGGACCCCAGGAGGCAGAGATGAGGGACCCACAAACAAGCTCTGGTAGAGGCATGGTGAGGGCAGGACTGGGGATGTGGGGCAAAGAATCCTCACTGGTGGAGTGAAGGAAAAAATAGACTATGAAGAGAGGTTCTGTGACCTTGAAGCCAATATTAATAATGACTAAATTCTTTGCAGCCATGATAAGAAGAAACTGAAATTCTGCCCAAGGTCACACAGCTTGTAAGTGATAAGAGCCTGGTCTCACTCTGGGGGGCAGGGTGCCCTTCAGAGGACAACTAAATCACCCTTTATACACACACAATAAAGTTGGCTACTTCTCTAAATTGAACAAACCAACCAACTGACCCTGGCTGTCTGATTCCAGAAGACACTCTTACTCACTTTCCTTCCGCCTGGCTTGCCCACCGTGCTCTGCTGCAACCGGCAAAGGCCCAGAGTGTGTGGGAGAGTGAGGGGGTGTGGAAGTGTCACAAGACTTCTGGAAAGCTGGGGTGGGTGTGCTGGAGGGCCGGGTGGGGGAGGGAGTTCCACTCAGAGGAACTCAGACCTGATGGTCTGGATCTTCCCGGGGCCATAGTTCCACAGGGTATCAAGTGAGCAGTGGTTAGATGTTTGGATGGGAGCGCACCGGGCACTTGAGAGGAAATCAAATGCTGGGAAGGCTGAGGGTCAGCTTAAGTTGCAGTAAAGGAGTTGCAAGGGCAAGAGCAGAGCCTGGCACCTGCTGCTCAGCAGAAAGGGCAGGGTTGAAGTTTCCCCATGCATGAGCAGAAGTGCCCATTTCTTACTTCTTGCAACATGGACCCTCCTCTCTCCCAGCTTCCTGACCTTCTCTCTAACCTTGACCACCACAGAACAGGACATCAGAGCTGGAGAGGGCTCGACAGATCATCTGGCTCCCATTCACCTCCCAGCGGCAGGTGGTGACATGAAACCACATACACGTTGGCGGCAGAGCCAGAGTTGGAAACCAGGTTTCCCAGTGATTATCATAGAGCTTTTGCACCCATCAGCTCCATGTCAGGATATGTTGAGGGACAAAATGGTTAACTGTGGGTAGGCTGATAGGATAGTAGATATAACTGGTAGGATATTCATCTCCAAATAATAGTGGTTAATGTGTGTTTGTCAACTTGGAGAGAAGTCCCTAGTGGTGGCACTTTTCAGTGATATGTTGGATGAGCACACAGTGCCATTCTCATAATTGAAGGTAGCTAACATGTAGTTGGGAGGAATGCTGGATGATGGAATCTGGATCTAAACATAATTTGAGGGCCCATATTTGACCAGATAGCACTGAATAGTGACAGAGGTACAATCTGGTTCTTTGGTCCTCAAATCATCCTCTCACAAGAGCATGATGTGTGGGCAATGGAATAACACCAGTGTGTGCAGACAGGGAGGTTCTGGTTGGCATAGGGCTGGTAAGAGTTGACTCCTTGCCAGAAGCACTGACCTGACTTTGAGCTGCACAAAGAGAGCTTTAGGACCCAGAATGATGGGGTGCAGAGGCCCCAAATCTGTGATGGTCAGACCCTGTTGGGAGTGTCTGGTCCATTTTAAGAGGGACAGGGACAAACAGCAAGGTCCAGAGGCGGCAATCAAGATGGTGAGGAGAGTCCATGACCAGAGAGAGGACATGGGAATGTCGAACTGGGGGAGAGGACTCAAGGGGCAGATGATTGTGGTCTTCAAACTCTTGAAGGGCTGTTAGTTGGAACAGAAGCCACATTGATTCTGTTAATCTTGAGCACAAAGAACAAAGACCAGTGAATGTATATAGCCTTGTTATGGGGGAAGACTTTCTTATAATTAAAGCTGTCCAAAGGTGGAATGGGCCTAAATGAGTGGTGGGGAGCTCACCATCATGGGAGGTAATCAAGCATGTGGTGGTCAACAACCTTGTGAGAATGGGGTAGAGAACATTCAAGGACTAGAATGTTCCCCAAAGTTATGAAGGAATCTGATGCCTGGGATGGCCCAGGGAACCAGAATGACTCAAAGCCCAAGAAGATCCTCTATATTCACCACCTCCCCAGGGTCCTGGGGTCCTTCATACTTGGTCCTCGTGCTTGGATTTTTTTTCTCTCCTTCCTGCTCCCCAGTGCCTTCTGCCGGATTGGGGAAATTCCACGATAGCCAACAGTGCCACCAGGTACCCATAACTGGAGAAGAGGAAGGAACGGACTGGCCAGTCAGAGGGAAGGGCAGGGCCCCAAGTCTCGGCCCAAAAGACAGAAGGGCCCCAGAGGGAAAGTCCCCACGCTAGAGCATCCTGTCTCCCCCAGGGTGTGGCAGGTGCTGACTCAGGTTGGCATCTCTAGGGGAAGAGATGTAGGGAAAGCAACCAGGAAACAGGGCTGAAAAGCTGGAAAATCTTCTTGAACCAGAACTAGAGTCTCTGCACTGCACGGTGGTTGGTGAAGTTGACAGCATTGCCCAGAGCACTGGTGGGACTGGGAACGTGTCTGGCAGGGCCTGGGTGGCAGCCTGTCTGCTGCACAACTCCATGGTATGCCTTGGGCTTGGGGCGTATACACTGTGAGCGGTGCCAGGAGGTAGGCAGTCCTGAGGTTCTAGGCCTGCATGAGAAACAGAAGCCTTGGAACGAAGTGAGACTGCGGGGGCCTAGGGAAGGAAGGGATGCTCTGGCTGGGAGATGAGAGCAGGGGACAGAGGACAGTCCCAGGAAGGAGGAGCTGCTTGCTTTGGGGAGGACCCTGCCCTTACCTCTTTCCTGTTCCATTCATTCATTCAACAGTGACTGAGTGCCCCTGTGCTGGGCACCATGCTGGGCACGGAGGCCAAATACGGACACATGGAGCTTATGGTCCTGAGAGGGGCTGTCGCACAGAACCCTCTGAGTGTTGGGAACAGTGTAGAGAGGCAGTCAAGTAATCCTATAAGCAAATGTAAAATTACAGCTCTGCCCTTAGGGAGGTGTGTGTGGTGCTGGGTGAGCTCCTATGGGGGTGGGTGAGGTTTCCCAGGGAAGGGAGCTTGGAGCTGGGGCTGCAGGTATGGGGGAGGAGCCCTGGCTTGGGGCTCGGACACACATCTCCTCTGTGCTTCTCCAGAAGCAGGGCCTGTGTTGCCCTCTTTCAGCTCATCCTGTGGGCGTACAGCCCCTCTGCTTCTGCTCCTGCCATGACCTACCGAGAAGGCTGGTTTGATCGCATGTCTCCTCACCTGCCTGCCCCATGGTGGTTGCTCAACAAACATTTACATAATTCAGCCAGTCAGTCCTTGAGCAGTAATCACTGAGCACAAATACAGCTCACCCCACGGCACTGACCAAGACTGCCAAGGGCCCTGCTCTCGTAGAGCTTACACTCAAGCTGGGGAGACTGACACTGTAGAAGCAAATACACACAAAAGACGATTTCATCAAGTCGTAAGTGCCCCGAGGAAAATTAAACAGGGTATTGAGATAGAGCTGGTGGTATTCGTAGGGGTCCTGGGAAAGAATGAATGAGTGAATGAATGAATGGTAAGCCATGGTGGTCAGAGCAAGACATGCTGCACCCCACTGGATGGGGCTTAGGAGGGCGAGCTGGGACTCTTAGATCCCAGAGCAGGGAGCTTGGGGCGAGGTGGGGAGGAGGTAGACAGGGAGTGGTGTGGAGCCTCAGAACTCAGTGTAAAGAAGGAGAACGCCTGGAACTGATGACAGAAACAACACTATGTCTCCATGTCCCCTTGGCACCCAGCATGACTCAGGCTTGAGTTCTGAAGGGTGGGGGCAGGGAGGACCTGGAGTTGAGGTTCGGGAAGCTTGCAGGGTTGGCCAGCTTCCCCAGGCCTGCTCCCACAGAGGTCCCTAGTGCTCCCATAGCTGGCAGCCGTGCTACGCAGTCCTCTTCCCAAACCCAGGCCCCTGAGCAGGGGGCAGGGAGCTAAGGTTGAGGCACGAGATAGATGGGCTCCAGGTGAGACATTTACAGCCAGCCTCCTGTTTACACTGCTGAAACCGTGTAACTCTGATTGGGACTTGAACGCATGTGCCGGGACTCAAACCCAGCCTAAACCCAGATTGGGACTTGAACCCACAGTCTTTATTTTATTTTATTTTATTTTTGGCTGTGCTGGGCCTGTTGCTGCACACGGGCCTTCTCTAGCTGCGGTGCACAGGCTTCTCACTGTGGCGGCTTCTCTTGTTGCAGAGCACAGGCTCTAGGCTACGGGCTTCAGTAGTTGTGGCACACGGGCTCAGTAGTTGTGGCTCACGGGCTCTAGAGCTCAGGCTCAGTAGTTGTGGCGCACGGGCTTAGGTGCTCTGCGGCATGCGGGATCTTCCCGGACCAGGGCTTGAACCCATGTCCCCTGCATTGGTAGGTGGATTCTTAACTACTGCGCCACCAGGGAAGCCCCTGAACCCACAGTCTTTTGAGATCACATGCCTGGTTTCAGGACTTAATGAAGCTCAGGTTCTTGATGTCTCCTTGCAGAAAGAAGTCAGTGAGAGAAAAAGTGATAGGTAAGAAGTGGATTTATTTAGAGAGAAGAAACACACTCCACAGACAGAGTGTGGGCCATCTCAGAACCGGACGCACAGGCTCAGCGGCCATGGCTCACGGGCCGCAGCCACTCTGTGGCATGTGGGATCTTCCCGGACCGAGTCACGAACCCGTGTCCCCTGCATTGGCAGGCGGACTCCCAACCATTGCGCCACCAGGGAAGCCCTCACTTTTTGATCTTTGATGGTCAGCCTTGGAACTGTCACGGGTGCTGGTGGGTGTGCCATTTAGCATATGCTAATGTATTACAATGAGCATATAATGAGGCTCAAGGTCTACTGGAAGTCAAATCTTCCACCATCTTGGATCTAGTTGGTTCTAACCAGTTTTTGTCATGTCCTATGGCTATGTCATTCTTTTAAAGGTTGTGCCCTGCCCCCTTCCCTCCTATTTCACTTCCAGATAAAAACAACAACAGGAATGGGGTAAAGAGCTGGACTTTGCCTCTGGCAGACACTTTAACAGGAATGGCAGGGGTAGAGAAGAACTGAGCCTTGCCCAGATGGGAGATGAAGAGACCACATATTTCTCATTCTCGAGGTCAAGGAGACCTTTCCAACTACACATGTGCAGAAAGGCTCCTTGGGGGCCAAAAAGGGAAGGGGCATCACCCCATAGTAGGTGACGTCAGTCTACCCATAGGCCTCTTCACTAGAATCCATCTTGGCTGAGATGCGCATGCACACATGGGAGGACCCTGAGATAAACCAAATATGGACTCAGAGCCAGACAAAGCAAGATGATTGGCCAAAGGAAACCCGGAAGAAACGCCCCATATAAGTGATTCAAACTACCACGAGGGTGCGACTCTCTGTGTCTACCCATGTGAGTCTTATTCACATGTACACTTTTTTCCTCCTAATAAACACTTTACTTGTTTCACTACTTTCCATATCTTTGTGGGAATTCACTTCTACAAAGCCAGCAGGCCAGGGGCCTTGTCACTGGCCACCGTCCCTGGTGGTCTAGTGGCTAGGATTCAGTGTTCTCACTGCCGCGGCCTGACTCTAGTCTCTGGCCGGGGAACCGAAATCCTGCTTCAAGCCGCTGCAGGCCGAGGCCACCCGAGATCAAGGTGTAGCCCGTGGGGCTGAGCCAAGGACTGAGGAATACGTGGGGCTGCAGTTCTGGGAGTGTGAGACCTGGGGCACAGCCACTGCCATTAGCTGGCTCAGCCCACCCGCCTCAGGGAGGGAGCGTGGACCCCTCACCAGTGGGTCCCACTGGGCCTGTGAGCTCAGCTGCACCCTGGGTGGCTTGGACACTTTAAGCACTATTCTGTTCTGACTGCAGGGTTCAAAGGTTCTGTGAATCTGTGTTGGGGGAGGAGGAGAAGGGGCCAAAACCCAGCTCCTGTCCTGGGGTTGTGGGGGGGTAGGGGGTTTTCCACCTTATCTAGGGGACCCGATGAGGACATCCACGGCTCTAATACCAGTCAAGAGCCAAGTGAATGTCATAGGTTCCCGAAAAGGGGCAAGAGAAATTGCAGAAGAAACCAGAAGTTTCTAGGACGTTGGGTCTTCGTTACTGTGTGTGGGCTTCTCATTGCGGTGGCTTCTCTTGTTGCAGAGCAGGGGTCTAGGGCACGAAGGCTTCAGTATTTGTGGCACACGGGCTTAGTTGCTCCACGGCATGTGGGATCTTCCGGGACCAGGGCTCGAACCCATGTCCCCTGCATTGGCAGGCGGATTCTTAACCACTGCGCCACCAGGGAAGCCCGAGATGAGTGTTGTGGGAAGAATTCTGGCAGGTGGAAATGGGGCTGGGGCTGTTGAGGGGAGCGGGCGGCAAGCCAGGGACCAGAACAACTCGAGCAAACATGCAGAGGAAAGGAAATGTAACATTGAGAGAAGGGCAACTCCGTATTTGGCCAGAGGGGTCCTTGGGCTGAGTGAACTTGGGAATGCTTTCACCATTCTGCCCAACCCCCAACCCTCTGCGCAAAAAAAGAAAACTCGTCCAAAACCAAATAACAATAACAACAACAACAACAAAATAAACCAAAAAAACAAGCAGCAGAGGCAGCATGGTGCAGGGGAAAGAGCTCGCACTCTGTAGTCATGTATTTGGTTGAATCCAGACCCTTTCACAGTAAAGACCTGCAACTCTGGACAAGTACCCCAACTTTCCTAAGCCTCAGTCTCCTCAGCTGTAAGAGAGTACAGTACCTCATATGGCAGGTGAAAAAGATGAAGTCTGGGGCTTCCCTGGTGGTGCAGTGGTTGAGAGTCTGCCTGCCGATGCAGGGGACACGGGTTCGTGTCCCTGTCCGGGAAGATCCCACATGCCGCGGAGTGGCTGGGCCCGTGAGCCGTGGCCGCTGAGCCTGCGCGTCCGGAGCCTGTGCTCTGCAACGGGAGAGGCCACCGCAGTGAGAGGCCCGCGTACCGCAAAAAAAAAAAGATGAAGTCTGACCTAGGCAGAGTGTTTAGGTCATTGCTGCTCTCATTAAACACGAATTCTCTCAGCCCCTACAGCGCCTCGAGTCTCTGGATGGCTCAGCTGTGTTAGAGTGACAGCGAAAGCCCGGAGCCCAGTTGCGTTTCCTTCCCTTGCACCAGCCCCTCCAGCGCTGCTGGAGTAGTATCTGTTCATGGAGTTCCAGCTCTGCCTGTTTCTTCTGGAACCACCTCTCCAATGAAGGGGGAGACAAGACTTGCCTGTCGAGGATGGGAGCATATATGTTCATACTTGTAACAGAAATGGCGCAAAGCTGACCCCACTTCATCCCTCTGCCTCTTTCCCAGCATTCCTCGCAGCCTCCTCCATTTCAAGGGCTTAAGGAAGGGTCCTTTTCTTCCCCAGATTCCCCCATTATCAAGTTAAGCACAGCCGGATTCCAGGTCCTCTCCTCTTCTGGCACACAAGTTGCCAGGCAGGCCCTGTGACCCCTTGACCTTGTTCCCAGTGAGCCTGCACTGGGCCCTGGCGGGAGCTGGCCCACTTCTGAGCTCTGCAGGTGCCTCTGTGCAGAGGGCAGTGGCATCCATCCATCCATCCAGAGAAGGTCCCGCCTGTGCCCATCCTCAGCCCCTGCTCAGACCTGCCTCTGCAGCTCAACATGAACCAGGCCAGCCTGGTTAAACAGGAGGTAATAAAGCTCTGTGGATGATCCCTGGGCGGGGGCCCCCGAGAAAGGTGTGTGTGTAGGAGAGCTAGCCAAGGTGACTGTCCCAGAGGGAATCAGGACAGATCGAGATGGGCAAGGACGCCTTTGGTTGCTGGAGGCAGGAACTGAGGCAGAGGTGAGGTTTTGCAGAGAAAGGCAGGGGTAAGGTTGTTCTAATACCCCCAGGAAGGTGAAACCTGAAGGGAACAAGAGTTGTCTGTGGCCCAGGGAGCAGCCTGGCTGCCCACCCCTCCCGCCCCTTTGAGTCCCCACCCTGGGTCTCATCATGGCTGTCTAATTGTTTCACGGTGATAACTGAAAGCACTTTGAGAGCCAGACCTTTGTCTTCTAAAGCTTGCCTGTGCCCATCTGCCTCGCCCTGCCCAGGGCTGGGCAAGGAGGAGGCTGCAACAAAAGCCAGCTGACTAGGAGATGGAAGGGGAGGGAGAAAATTGTGTGGAGGGCCCGGGGGGAAGGGCAGGTGAGGGGGCCCCGAGGGGCTAGGAGGAGCGGCGGAAGGATGGGAGGCCAGAGAGGACACAGGCCGAAGGTCCGGGGAGGAGGGGTTGTGTGGAGGTGTGGACCAACCTAGGGGGTGAAGACCGGGGACCAGATGGGATGGGGGACAGGCTGCGGCGAAGCAACTTCTGAGGTCATGGCGGGGGCCCTCCCCAGTGACAGGGAGAGCAGGAGCTGAAGGGGCCTCATGCAACATGCAAAAAAGTGGGGGCCATGGGTGGGTAGGAGCCAGGATGAGGAGGGAAAAAGGGTGGGTCTGGGCCCGACTATCTCACCTTGATTTGTCTATTAGGCTGGGCTCCTCTGGAGCCTTGGGTGTGCTCTTCATTCCCCATGCCTGAATCCTCACACCACTGTCACTCACATCACTCAAAGGGACCTTCAGGAGCCGATGGGAAGTCCTCCTCCGTGACTCGTCCCGGAAGCTGGCATCTGAGATGCCATGGTTCAGGCCTGCTTCCATCACCTTGTTTTGTGTCAGCCAATCGGTCAGAGCTACATCCCTGGGGACTCCTTGGGAGCAGAAGCTCCACAGTTGGCCTCACTTTGGCACGCCTAACCCTTGGGCAGTTGCCCTAGGAAAGAAGAATCCACTTCAGGCGTGACGTGCATCTCACAGGCGCAGTGTGGGTCCGCTTCTGAGGAGGCCAGGGCTGGTCAGGCTGATGAGGCTGGGCTCCTTGGCACCGCCACTGCTTCTCTGCAGCCATTTTCCTCCACTCTTTAGGCCCTCAGTTGCTCTTTCTCTTACCCTCTCTGCTAGCGGGGTAGGGAAGTTGTGGGTAATGGGAGCACCTGCCTAACAACGTGAGAAGGGGTGGGGCCTGTGGGCCAGGGCTGCTCCTTGCTTAGAAGTGTAGAACACAAGGGCCATAATGGCCTCAGAGACTGGAAAATACAACCCCTTAGCTGGAGAAAGAGAGGCCCAGATTTGCACGCAGTCAAATCTCTTCTCTGAAATATGCTTAGCTCTCTGCTTGTACAGGCGTGGGCTTTCTCTATGGCTACCCAAGAATATGGTAGTGCTGGCTGCCTCTGGGTTGGGACTGGGCACTAGTGAGCAGGGATAGGAGGGGGGACTTCTCACTGTACACCTTTATATACCTTTTGGATTCTGACCCATGTGAATGTCACCTTTTAGAAATGTAAATTTTAAAATGCTAATCAAAAATCTCTTCTCCATCCTTCCCTGGGCTCCCTTAGGGGATTAAGCATCTTCTGGGGATCGGCCAAGTCCCTAGATTTGCTCTGGTAGGGGTAGGGGCTGTATCTCAGCCAGCCCGTGTCTCACCACGGCTGATTTCCTTCACAACTCAGGCGCATTCTTTTCTTCTCTGTGCCTGCTGCTGCTTTCACGGCCCCCATGCCAGTGGTAACAGCACGGCAGTCCTGCACCAGCCCCACCTCCCTTCCTACAGGTCCTGTCTATTGACTCTGCCTCCTACAATCTCTCCTCAGCCCACACCTCCGCTGCCATCACATCCGGGATATTGGCCAGCCTCTGGGCAGCTCTTCTGATGCCTGCCTGTCCTCCCTCTGGTCCATCCTCCCCACACCTCAGCCCCAGCAAGCTTCCTCAAATACAGATCAGTGCACACTCCTCTCTTGCTTAAACCCTCCTGTAGCTTACAGTGTTAATGCTCTGTCCAGATCCCCTCGGATGCCCTTTTCCATTTTTGTGCATGACACCCCCTTCAATGTGTTTTCAAGGTCGACACCTGCAGCTCCTCTTGGAAGGCTGCCCATGACCTCCTGGAGCTGCTTTGCCCTGCCTGGCCCCACCTGGGCCAAAGTGTGACTGGTGACTGCTCAATGGTGGTGGTGGCGAATGAAAGCCTGGCTCCCTTGTCCCAGGCAGGGCTACCCTGAGGCCTTATACTCCAGTGCTCTCCCCTGGGCTCTGAGGGAAGCCACCCTCCACGGCTGAACTGGAGCTCTTGCTTGGCTTCTCCCCCTCCACCCAGCTCCCCGGGGAGCACTTCCTTAATAGTCACTCAGCATCTAAGATGAATCCCTCACGTGGAAACCTACTGCCCACAATTTAAATCTTAATCACTGTTCTTTACTCATCTCCTTTCTCCCTGGAAACTTATCCCATACCACATCTACACTTACATCATACCAACTTCTAGCTGTCCTGCACCATTTCGTGTCTCAGTACCTGCCTTTTTTTTTTTTTTACAGTTAGAAAAAACGACCCCCCCTCCCACCTTCTCTCTTCCCATTCTTTAAGTCTCTGGTCAGTATCACTTCCTTCACTCTCCTAATGGAGCCAGTTGCTCCCTCCTGTACTGTCAGGGTACTGTGTAAACTTACTATAGCACCCATCTCACCAAATTGAACTAGTCTTCTCTGGTGCCTAGTATGGTGCTGGGCAGAATGCAGGTGTCAAATAAATGTTTTCTGAATGAATACTAATCCCCCAAATGTCCTAAGACTCTGCTATTGGGTTTCTCAGATCTTGAATCTCTTCCACCTCCAATCAACACTCACTGTCCATGTTTCAGACTCTCAGAGCTCGACTCCATTGTTTATGTTTCTAAGATTAATTAAGTCTTGTTGGAGGGAGGCAGTGTGGTATCTCTTAAAGAACACTGCTCCCTCCGGCTTCTTGAGATAACCAGGGCTGAGGCTGAACTCTGCGTTGATGTACTCTTGGGGACCCAGTTCACTCACTTCCTAAGGTAAGTCGAAGGTCCAGCTGACTTCTAAGGTCTTCCAGGGCTGAATGAAAGTCCTCTGTGGGTTGAAGCCTGGTCTGTCTTGTTCTCTGCTCTCCCAAAGCCAAGAATGGTGCCTGGTGCAGAGCATACTCTTAAATGTTTGTTAAGAGGAAGAATCGACAACTTTAGTGGCTACATATTGCTTGGTGCATATATGTTATTTCACTTACTTTCCAAAGTGGTGAAGTTAGGATTTGTGCACAGAGTTGTATGACTTTGAAGCCCATGTTCTTCCCATGATACCCTGTGGCGTTTAGGGAACAAGGCCCTCACGAAAGGATCTGTTCCAATGATGTTTTTTAAAGATGGGTGTGGAAGGCTGGAGGAGATCCTGAGGTGCTTGTCCTTCTTCTTAAAGCATATAGGCAACTGCTGCTGCCCCTCACCAATCTTAGGGGAATTTAGGGTGGTGAGTGGAAGGCAGTGAGTGGGTGGTGAGGAAATCTGATCACTGCAATCTGAATGGGGTGCCTGGGTAAATGGTGGAATTTAAGTACGCAGTTCTAGTCACACGCTGAGAAGCTGGCTCTCTCTTAAAAAATGGCCTGACTGGCAGCAGCTGTGGACTCCTGTGCCATACATACGCGCACCATAGCTGAATTCAAGCAACCGCCGTCAAGTCACTGACTGCAGGGTTGGAAGAGATGCACCAGCCAGTGAGCCACCCCAGCGCCCACTGGAATAGTAACCAGGGGCGGTCCCCAAAAAGCCACAGGAAGATCACAGCTTCTGCAGACTCTATGGGGAGCCCTCGGAAGCCTCAGCTCTCACCCTGCCCTTTTTGAAGTTTAGAAATTATCTATGCCACTCTGATTTACAGCAGCCATCCAGTTACCTTGATGGCCATCGAGGCTGCTGGTGGGAAGGTGCCCTCAGAGTGGCCCTCAGCTCCTCTTTGGAATACACACCCTGTTGCCTTGCCTCGGGCTGGGACAGATCCCCCCCAAGCAGGAAAGGCAGCCCTGAAGGGTTCTTGCAGTCAGTTCTTCCGAAAGCAGTTCAGGTGGTGCTGTCCCAGGAGGGAGGATGTGATGTGCCGGTGTCATCAACTACTCTTCTGCCTCTCACGTGGATCTGGAGAGTACTTTCCTCCCAAATTCCGGGAAACTGTGAACACCAAGGAGCTTGCCCTTCCTGGATTGGGCCTCAACCAGGGATCAGGCCCAGCTAGAAGGCAGCAGGCATCCCTGAAGAGACGGCGGAATGAGGGGGTGGGAAAGCAGTGAGGGACTGGGGTGTGCCTGCTTCTGGCTGTGGAGGACCCTGCTCCCCAGCTGGGGCATGGGAGCCAAGGGGCAGGTGCTCCTGAGATGGGCAGCTCTACAGGGAAGAGGAGGAACAGATGTGGAGTAAAGGGGCTTGTGCTGGGGATAGAGATCCTTGAGAACCTACACATTTTGCATACCATTAGGTCTCTCTCTCAAGTACTTAATACCTTCCTGAGCATAGAATCAGCACTTGAAAATAAGTTGAAGGAGAAACGAGACCTTTATTAGCCCCCAGAACATTTTTCAATATTAAGGCAAAAAGTAAAACACAGAGGCAAGGAAGACCTGAAGAAGGACCTATAAAGGCCCCTAGGGCTCAACCAGGGCACACGGCAGAGGCCTTCTCTTCAGATCAAGGGTATGCAGCAGGTGGGCGGGAAAGGTGGCCTTGTTCCACTGCGATAGGCCAACCACTCAGCCCAAAGGGAAGCAGAACTGTGTCAGGCCAGGAGGGTTAGAACTTGCTAGCATAGAGGGTCATAACCCACTTGGGCACTCGGAGGAAGCCAGGCAAGTAGGAGGCCAGCCAGCCCAGGCTGGAGACATGGGAGACAGCGGAGCTCAAAGACAAATAGTCCTGGACGGGGCGGCCTGCGGACCACAGGAAAAGAAGGATTAGACCCTTGCTTCCCACTCCTCGGACACCCCCACCCCAGCTGAGGAGACTGAATGGAAGGTGAGGGAGGAGGGAACAGGGAGAGAGAGCAGGAGAAGGGGTGAGCCAGGTGAGAAGGAAGAGAGGTCCAGGCTGGCTGCTGGGCCAGAGCTCTTACCATCAACGTCCTGCAGGCCGTAGCGCCGCGCCAGGTCACAGGATGGCAGCACCTTCCCGCTTAGGCTCAGGATATTGGGGTCTGTGGGCACACAGACAGCTGAGACGGCCCGGGTGTGGCCCAGGGCACTACCGAGACAGGCTTAGGGACCCAGACTTGTTTCTCTCTGTTTCTAGGAAGGTTCCTGGGCCTCTGGCTCTTGGCCATGTCTCCCAGGATCCAGTTCCTGAGGCTCCCGCACCTCAAACTGGGCATCGGACCCTTTGGGGCTCCAGACGCCAGAGAAAAGAAGGGCATATTCCTGGCTCGGGACCCTGAACTGACTGCCACCACCCTGAAGATCCTCCACGCCCTTTCCTGTTACCAGCCGCCCCCAACCTCTTCACCTGTTGCCAAAGCCACCACACATTTGCCACTCATTTCTGTGGTCTCCGCAGATGAGAAACGAAATTTGAACTGAAACACAGGGGCAGAGAAGTGAAGGGTTAATTTCCAAGAGCACTGCCCAAGTCCCTTCCCTGCTTTCAGCTTCTGTCCAGGAGACAGAGGCCCTCATCACTGCACCTGCAGGACTCAGCACCTCAGAAGGTACGGGAATCATTCCTCCCCACATCCAGTGAGCCCTGTACCCCAGGACCAGGACCAACTGCCTTTCCTAAGTGGAAGGATGTAGGGTTGTCAATTATGTCTGGGCCTTCTAGATTAGTTCAGAGCAGAGGTCAAGGGCATGGGCTTTGGAGCTGTATAATCTTTCCACTTATGGCACATGTGACCTTGAGCAAGTTTCTTAGCCTCCCTGAGTTTCAGTCTCCCCGTCTGTGAAATGGAGACACCGTCTCCCTTACAGAAGAAAAGGACATAATGTGTGTCAGTGCTCAGCCCTGCGCCTGCCGCGACAAGCACCTGGGTATTTACTCTGTTGTTACTGTCTTGCGGTTGGAGGATGTGGGGATGGAGTGGCTGATCCCCATATTTTCTGCCACCCTCGCCCTCCCCTTGCCAACCTGCTCAACAAGGGGATCAGCAGTGTTCTCCTCCTTCATCACGTGCTCCTTCAGCAGTTCTGTCTGCACCAACCCTGGCCAAAGCGACACGTAGCTGACCCCGTGGCACCGCAGCTCCTGGGCACAGTCAGCAGCCAGCCTGTCGCACTGCAGAGGGACAGAAGGCCAGGTGGGAGCCAGGGCAACTGGTCATGTCACCTCCCTCCCCTGCCTTCCCTGCTTCCACCGAGGATGCCCCAACCTCCTGGCCTTCCCAGGAGCCCTGTCTCAGCTGTCCACCTTCCCCAGTGCACTGCCTAGGCTGGCCAGCTGAGAGGAGCCCAGGCAAAGGAACCATCCATGCAGGGGCAGAGGAAGAGGTGAGGGTCAGTCAGCCTCACCACTCTGACTACCGGGGACTGTCTCTCCTGAGCTATGGGTACCACGACTGTCCCCAACCCCTGTGCCAGTGGGTCCTCACCGCAGCTTTGCCCACGCCATAGGGGACGTTGAAGAAATACTGCAGCCCACCAATGGAGGAGATGACCACGATGAGCCCCCGGCCAGCTGGTACCATCAGCCGTGCCCCATACACAGAGCATAAGTAGTGGCCTCTAGAAGGTGGGGCAAAGAAGAAGGAATGAACCACATTCAGGGCTGTCTCGGGAAGTTTCTTCTGCCCCCTAATGGCTTCTGATCCAGGAGAAGGCCGCAAACCTGGTGAATCAAGGGCCTGAGGCCACATTCTGAGAGGGACATGGGTAATATTAACCACCGAAGGTTAAGAAACAGCAATCTGTAGAAGACTGTAATGGAAGAAAAGCACTCTGTCATGACAGCAACAACAAAGCTAAAATAGCTCAGGGGATAAAACATAATAAATGTATAGGATCTACAAGGAAAAACTATAAAGTTCTGCTTAATATAAAAGGACAAGTACAGACATAATTTGCTTAGAAGAATCAACATGTAAAACATCAGTTCTACTTAAACTAATGCACAGGTCCAGTCAATGGGAGTTATATCTCAGTAAGACTCCTGGAGAGATCAACAGAACAATCTAAAGCTCAGTGAGAATAGATGTGTAAGAAGAGCCAGGAAAATTCTGAAAAAGGAAGAGTAACATCGTGTCGGTGAGGGGGATATGCTCCCCTCACCCAACCAACCTGCGTTAAAATGTACAATGAGGGGCTTTCCTGGTGGCGCAGTGGTTGAGAGTCCGCCTGCCGATGCAGAGGACACGGGTTCGTGCCCCGGTCCGGGAAGATCCCACGTGCCGCGGAGCGGCTGGGCCCGTGAGCCATGGCCACTGAGCCTGCGCGTCCGGAGCCTGTGCTCCGCAATGGGAGAGGCCACAACAGTGAGAGGCCCGCGTACCACCAAAAAAAAAAAAAAAAAAAAAAAGTACAGTGACATAATAGTTAAAAAAATGCAGGACTGGCATAATAATACATAAGTAAGTCAATGAAACAAAATACTCAATAATTAATCCAAGTGTAAAGGAGAATTCAGCGAATTACAAACGGAACATTTCAAACCAATGGGGCGAGATGGACCACACAATAAATGGATTTGGAACAACTGGTCAGTTATTTAGTGGGTGGGATTTGTTCTCCACCTCATTTACTGTTTTAAAATGCATTCTCAAAATATTTGAATATAAAAAAATGAGTGCACAAAAGCACTAAAAGAAAGCATGATAATGTGTTCATAAACTTGAGGTAGGGAAAACTTGTCTCAGTATCACACCTAGATAGAAATGTGACTTCTTAACAGTAAAACATATATAGAGAGAGAAAGATGTACAAATACATACATGTGTACACAATTAAGTATACATAGCTGAGGAGAGCATACATGCAAACAATGAGTAATAAATTGAGAAAGATATTTGTAAAACACATCAAAGGAATCTAAAGATCTTGTACAAAGATCTCTTATAAATTGATGTGAAAAGAATAACTTAGTAACACAACTCACAAAAGAATCAAGAACCAATAAAAAGTGAAAAAAAAAAGCTCAACTTCACAAATAATAGAGAAGTGTAAATTAAAAAACACCTTCAGATATCTTTGGCCTATTAGATGGCGAAACTTGCCTGACCTCGTGGCCTGATATTGTCTAGTATGATTGAGGACACGGGGAAACAGATATCCTCCTTCACTGTTGTGAGATTATAAATTGGTGGGGTCTTTTTAGAGGACAGTTTGACAATGCTTATTAAAATCTTTAAGAAGTCATATTTTTTGACCTAATTATTTTCCACTGTTGCAACAAATAAGGGGTTAGATAAATAAATTATGGTATCTCTTCCTAGTGGAATATTTAAATGCATGGTAGAATATATACTAGGCTATTAACAGTAGCTATATCTCAGGCAAAAGAGGAAGCAGTGGTGACTAGGGGAATAAGATTGTACTGGTCTTCACAGTATATTTTTAAAAAAATAACACACACATACTTGGTAACCAGTATCGCAAGGGAAACAGGACCCTCCAAATGAAAACAAGTAGAGTATGGTATCAAAAGAAAGCCTGACCTCAGGCAATGCAGAAGAAAGGCACAGTAAATGTGAATGTGTGTGTGGGAGGTGAAAGGAGATGTTGGTGCACTTCCAGGAGGCTCACAGAGTGACCTTCACCTTGGAGAATTCATCAGAGCTCCAGGGCGGTGTCCAGGCCTTTACTTCACAGGCTCAAAGCCCTGACCAGCAGGAGATGAGAGTGTGGAAGGCCCCTCTCTTTGGAGGGTTAAGGATATGGGTGTTGCCAATTTCTAGCTTTTTGGGTTTTCTTTCTTTTTTTTTTTTGGCCACGCCATGCGGCATGCGGGATCTTAGTTCCCCAACCAGGGATTGAACCCATGCCCTCTGCAGTGGAAGGGTGGAGTCTTAACCACTGGACTGCCAGGGAAGTCCGGGTTTTCTTTTCTTGATTGTTGGCTGACCATCCCCCTCTGCCCTCACAACCTTTATTCCACTTGGGAAATGACAAGTGGATTCTAATCCTGCTTCCCTGGGGTTGCCACTAGAAGCCCTGAGTGTCCTTAGACGCTTCAGAAGTAGATTTGCATATAATCTCTTGGTGACTCCCACAGGTGGCTGATCACATCCATGCAGTGTAGTTTCTGAGAGGGTACCCTCTTTCCAACAATAAACACAGACCTAACTGATGTATGTCATGCTAGGTGAACTCTTAATGTGGTGTTTCATCTCACTCCTTTGCCAGATGTATGTGTAACCCCATGACACCCCCGCCCTCCCAACTTGGACTTGGGAGTACCCTTGCCTGTGGGTCTGGAGTGAGGAGGGAAAGGCTAAGATAGCTGGCACTCACTCTTCCTTATTGACCTTCTTCTGATCTAAAACAAAACAATTTCTTCCTCTAGCCATCTTTGGAAATACTGACTATAGGTGGCATGCTTTACTGAGGGAAAGAGGCTCCCTTCTGGGTCATGCATTTGGATGGGCAGAAAATGAGGCAGGAGGGAGGGCAAGGGCAAATTCAGATGAAAATTACTGACAGAAACAAGGCAAAAGTTGACATTCCTAGGTACAGATTCACCGGATTAAACTTCTTTAGAGATTAGTGGACAAATGGGACAGAAGGGAGAAGAGAGACAAGATCAGAGGGAAAAGGAGAGGGCACATGGGAAAACGTCTGGGCCCTCAGCTTGGTTGAGTGAGGGGAGCCCAGGCCCTTAGCGGGGTGGCAGGGGAGGCACCTACCTGAGTCCGACGTTGTTGATATCATCCCAGATGGAGGCGGGGCTTTCCCAGAATGCCTTTTTAGGGTTGTTCAGGATCGCCTGGAAGACAGGGAGAGTGGTGAATAGGATGCTTTGAAGGCAGGAAGGGGCTGGATAATGGAAGGGATAATGAGTGGGGATGAGGACTCAGGTCAGAGGGAAAGGTCAGGAGTGCGGAGCTGGGGTCAAAGTTCAAAGAGCACCTGGACCCCAGCATAGGCGTTGTTGACCAGCACATCCAGACGCCCCTCCTGTTCTTGATCCACCTGCTCAAACAGGCTTCGCACTTCACTCTCCTGGCTTGAATCACACACCACGGGCACACACCGGCCCCCTCGGGATTGTGCCTGGAGAGGGTTAGAGAGGATATGAGCTTCCCGTCGAACATAGTATGAGACACAACACAGCTCCCCTCAACTCCCAGCGTGGGAGCTGAGAAGGCAATCATAGGACTCACAGCCAGCAGCTGAGGGAACATGGTGGCAATACTGCCCTCTGGTGCCTGTTGGAGGAGTTTCAGGAATGCTAGGTCCTGTCATTGTAGAGTAATGATGATGGGGATCCCAGGTTTAAAATCTATAGACATTTACTGAGGCCTACCATGCGCAAGGCATTGTACTCTGCATGTGGAGGGTGAGGGACAAATTAGGCTTGGAGGCTGCTCTTGAGAAATGAGTATCTATCTTTTTCCTCATTACTAGTCATTTCCATTTCACGTGCCCTTAGCTCCCACTCTTCACCACTCATGTGGAATCCCAACTTAAAATCACAGCCCTCTTACCCTCACTCCACCAACACTTCTGCCTGGTAAATGAGAAATCAAAGTTCTCAGACATGAACTATCTCTACTTCCTGTTCTGCCTCACCCTCTACAAATGTGCCCCCATCCTCTAACTTCAGAGAAAGAACACCTTATTCAAGAACAATCATCATATTCTCCAGATCCATGCTCTGGGTCCCACCCTCTGACCTCCCTGCCTAACTGCTCACCCATATTCCCAGTGCATTCTGGGCACACTTATCACTTACCATATAAATATTAATTACTTTTATCACTTACTGTATTCACATTACATTGAAATGATCCGTTTCTGCCTTAGACTTCCTGCTGGACTCTCTTTTAAAAGCAGAAGTTATGTCTTACTAATTTTGGTAACCCCAGTGCTTCACCCAGTGCCTAGCCTATCAAACACACCCCAGTATTTATTTAACTGAAATTCAGTAGAAAAGTCGAGTGAAAATGTACAAGTCAATAAAGTCTTAACAAAAACAGAGAAAAAGCACAGGTCCACAACTCTTGAGATGCAACTCCAAAATCCCTGAAGCTCTCAAACAGCAAGTTTTTTCATAAAATTCACTTGGTGGCAAAATATGACCTGATCTGAAGTTACTTATGGGGTTTACTTATCCCACTTTGAGTAAAAATGTTCATGTCTACTGAGGAATATTTTGGTTTCAGGTAAGGGATTAAGAGGAGTGGTTAAAAAAAAAAAAAAAAAAAAAAAAAAAAGAGGAGTGGTTAATGGGAAGGGCTCCCTGAGGTGGTTTCTGCCCCTGGGATCCCAGAAGAAGCACTCACCTCCTGAGCAGTGGCCTGCAGTGTGTCCAGATTGCGGCCAGTGATGTAAACTGTGGCACCTGCTTGGCAGAGCTGCAAAGCGATGCCCCGGCCAATACCCCTGGAAGCACCAGTAACCACGCACACTTGGCCCTTCATGGGAGCTGGCATGACTCACAAGCCAAGGGGTTAAATCTGTGGAAGCAAGGACTTGCTCTGAGGGAAGCCTGCAGAGTGTATATGCAGAGGGGGGACCTTGACAATGATAGGAAGGGGGGACCCTGACAATGATAGGAAGGGGAGCCAAGGCTGAGATCCTTTGATGGGAGAGAAGTTTCAGAGGGGGATAACCGGTGCAGGGTCCAGGACAAGGCTGGTTGTCCCTTTTGGGAGGCCAAGGACTGAAGAAGGGGGATAACTAGTGCAGGCCCCAGGACATGGCTGGTTGTCCCTTTTGGGAGGCCAAGGAGTGAAAAAGTGGGGCTGTCGAGGAGGGCCACTTACTGAGACTTTCTGAGTGGGGCTGACTGGGGGGGGGACTGTAGCGGGGCGGTCCCTCCCAGCGCGTCCACGGGGAGTTCTGAGCTCTCTGGAGCACTGGCCGCTGGTCCGGAGGCGAGACTTCCGGGTCGGGGGTGGGCGCGAGGCCAAGGGACCCCGAGCCCGAAGTGGAGGGAGCTCGCGCCCCTTACCTGCCACGTGTACTGCTGCTGGAGTTCTCGCGCCGCCTCGTTCTCGAAGTCGAGGACTTTAATTCTGGCCGCGGGAGCGGGACGAGGTGACAACTACGGGGTCAGAGTACGAGGCTGGGGTGGAAGTCCGCGTTCTGACCCAGTTTCCGCTGGCGACGCGGACGGGAGGATCAAAGAGTACCCCGCGGGTCCGGGGCAATGACCGGTGGGAACCAGCACTGGCAAGCGAGAGCTGGGCGATCCTGAAACTCAACCACTCCCGCCGCGGAGCGGCAGTCGCGGGGCTATGACGTGTAACGCTGCGCCCTGAGCGCGCGGGCGTGCCTAAACTCTGCCAGGCCCCGGCCCGTACGCGAGTGCTTGAGGTTCCCCCTGCGGCTAAGGAAGCTTTTGCTGGCGGAGAGGTGCCGAAGCACTTATGGGGCTGGTTCCGCGCTCCCCCCACCAGGCGGGGCGCCGGTTCCCAGCTGGTGGCAAAAGAGGGCGCGGAGCCAAGGGCTCGGGGCGCCCCCCACCAGGCCGCCAGCGACAACCCTGCCCGCCTCCGGATGGGCGCTCAGAGCCGGCTCCGGATGCGCACCCTCACCTGAGCCCAGAAGCTTTGGGGTATTTCCGCCGGGCGCTATCCGCGCTGAAAGAGGTCCCCGAGACGGGAGAAGAACGAGGTAGGGAGCAACTTTGGGGTGGGATCAAGGGAGGCACTTAGTTGGGCATAAAATCCAGGACCGGTAAGGACATTTTCGTGGGTCCTCAGGGTGTGAGGACTTAGTTTCATCTCCTGTATCCCCTTCCTCCCTCCCCACCCCTTGGTTAAGTGATGGAACATAACCTTAGCCTCCTCTCATTCTGTTTAATATATTTCTTTTCTTGTTTTTCCAGAGCTGATGGTGCACAATGTTTTGAAAGAAGTGGAGGCTCAGGCCCTAGCCTTGGCCACAAACAGGGCTGGTAGTGAGATGCTGCAGGAACTGTTGGGGTTCAGTCCCCTGAAACCGCTGTGTCGAGTATGGGCTGCTCTGAGGCCCAACTTGCGCTTTGTGGCCTGTCATCGATGTGGGGTCCATGTATTGCAAAGTGCTTTGCTGCAGCTACCTCGATTGCTAGGGAACCCTGCAGAGGAGGAGGAGGAGGAGGAGGATGGGAAGGATGGTCCTTTGGAGACCCTGGAGGAGCTGGGCCTGGGACTAGCCGCTGAGGTGTGTGATGATTTTCTTTTCTACTGTGGAGACACACATGGCAGCTTCGTGGTCAGAACTTTGCTGCAGGTATTGGGAGGGACTCTTCTGGAGTCTGAGAGAGCCAGGCACCGTGGCTCCCAGTTACTTGGTAAGTATTACAAGAAAGGGATATAGACCCAGAGGGAAGGAGAGTTTAGGAAGTTCAGAAGGAGAGAATAAGCAGAAGATTTCTTCATGACCTTAAAGAATTAGCAGAGAAATGAGGTCAGGGATATCAGGCCAAAGATTAGTGTGCATAGAGGCCCAGAGGTGAGGATGCATAGGTGTGTTTAGGGAACAGCTGTTAGAAGAATGGGGGCAAGTGGAAGAGATGATTCACTTGAGCATTGCGTTTCAAACTTTTTTTTAACCAGAACTCACAGTATGGAAAAGTTTTTTAAACATGACTCGACATACATATGTGTATATATACACATACTGGATTCAAGCAAAAGGTCAGGAAACAATACCCTTACTACATGCAACCCACTCTGATATTTTCTTTCCGCCCCCTTTTTTTTTTCCTGAGCCACACGCGGCTTGTGGTTCCTCGACCACAAGTCATCAAACCTGTGCCCCGTGCAGTGGAAGCTTGGAACCCTAACCACGGGACTGCCAGGGAGTTCCCTCCTTTTTCATTTTATTTTGTGTGTTACATTAAAAAAATGCTTAGGACTTCCCTGGCGGTCCAGTGATTAAGAATCTGTGCTTTCACTTCAGGGGGCGCGGGTTCGATCCCTGGTTGGGGAAATAAGATCCCCCAGGCCACGCAGCGCGGCCAAAAAAAAAAAAAAAGGTGGTTGAGACCCACTAGATTGATTTCGTAATATACTCATAGGCAGCAGACCTACATTTTGAAAAACACTGGGAAATAAGATAGTGAGTTTAGGTGAGGCCTGATTTTGGAACACCTTGAACTCCTGACTGAGGAGTTTGGACTATCTCCTATGGACCGTGGGGGAGCTGGTTGAAGTTTCTTAGAGAAATTAAAACGGAAATGTAGTCTCAGTTCAGTCATCCAGACGAGACGAGACGTTCAGTTGTACCAACTGAGTTGTACGTGTTCCGCATCTCCAAGCCAAGTCCTTGTTCAACTATGGAATTATTCTTCCTCCTGGATGGCAGTTCGTGATCTCACCACTGCATACGTTCTTGATCTTCCTTCAGAAGCACAAAGGGCCCCATCTCGGGAATGTAAGGCAACCGATTTCGAGGTCCCTGAAACCTTCTTGAATTGTCTTCAGAACCTGAGCTCCTGCTTTCTGAAGGACATTGCTGGTAAGGAGGGAAATAAGAGGAAATCTAGGATCTTTTTTGGAGGTGATGATCATCAAACAAGGCTCTTATTTTGATCAGTCTTATCCCTCTTGTTTTCAAATCTTATCTGGTTTGATGTTGTAAAGGCCCTGTGTAGACCATTTGTGTCCATAGTCCCTTGAATCTTGTTGCCTGAGATCTGAGGTTTTATAGGTTGTCTGGCTTTTGGGAAAGCCACTTTTATTATTTCTGCCCTCCCCCACAGTGTTTATCACTGACAAGATCTCCAGCTTCTGCCTTCAAGTAGCCTTACAGATCTTACACCGCAAGCTGCCCCAGTTTTGTGCCCACCTCTGCAATGCTGTGATGGGCTACTTGAGTAGCCGCAATTCCTCAGCAGATGGCAGGTATGGACAGGGCCTCAGGATTGACCGAGGTGGTGGGCTGTGTGAAATGAATGACGTGATATGGGTATTTTGTTTGTTTGTTTTAAAAGACAAAGGTTTTCATTCTGTGTATGTGTGTGTGTACATGTGTATATATATGAAATATATATATGAGATATATATGTGAGGTATATATATGAGATATATATGTATATAGCCATGTTATTTTTTTGTCCAGTTTTATTGAGATATAATTGACATATAGCACTGCGTAAGTTTAAGGTGTGCAGCGTGATTTGACTGACTTACCTCACAAAACAATTACCACAATAAGTTTAGTGAACATCCATCATCTCGTTTACATACAAAATTAAAGAAGTAGGAAAAAATTTTTTATTCCTTGTGATGGGAACTCTTAACAACTTTCATGTAAAACATACACTAGTGTTAGTTATATTTATCATGTTATACATTACATCCTTAGTATTTATCTTATAACTGGACATTTGTACCTTTGATCGCTTTCCGCCAGTTCCCCCTACCCCCAGGGCCCCTGCCTCTGGTAAACACAAATCTGACCTCTTTTCCTATAAGTTTGTTTGCTTTTGAAGTATAATTGACATACAACACTGTGTTAGTTCCTGTCACACAACGTGATGATTTGCTATTTCAGTACACTTCAAAATGATCACCATGGTAAGATGTGGTTATTTTGGATGAAGTGAAGTGAAGACTACCTGATCACCCTCTCCTTGTCCCCAGTCCCCTACTGCTATTTCTGCGCGATCAGACGAGCTCCAGACTCCTGGAGCAGGTGCTGCTGGTGTCGGAGCCCCCAAGGCTCCAGAGCCTCTTTGAGGATCACTTCCAAGGACAGCTGCAGACCCTGGCTGCACATCCTATTGCTAACTTCCCTTTGCAGCGTTTCCTGGATGCTGTCACCACTCCTGAGCTGGTGAGTCAGGAACTTGGCTGAGTCCATTCCTTTTAGTTCTTGTTCATTGGGATTTGCTTTATTGTATGCCTGCGTCTGTATTTTCAACAGTGTACTGGCCGTTCCCCTTGAGAAGTTATTCCTGGAGGCTTCCCAGAGCTTAGGGTAAAGGTGCCTTCTTCCCAGAAAGGATTTGCTTTGGCTTCTCTCAGGTGCCAATGCCAGCAGGAGACCAGCGTAATTCAAGTTCTCAGCCTGAGCTTCCGTGGCTCGCGCAGTCTCTGGGTACTTGGCTACAAATCCATATGAGCACTGGAGCTGCTGTCCTAGCTTCTCATTTCCTTTGCTGCTTAGTGCCAAGGCATGTTTCCCTGGGATCTCATGGGTTGAGATCTGGGGTAGAAGGGGAGGTTTAATTCTAGTCCTCCCTTATCCTGAGAGTATGGCCATTTACAATCCCCTCCCCATGGGAGGCCGCACCTCTAAGACTGCCCCTTTGTTCTGGACCTTCCTTATCCATCCAAACCAAAGTCCTGTTATTGGCAATGCTTTTATGTTTCATCTAGCATTTTTAGTTGTTTTTGGCAGGAAGATTTCTCTCAATAACTCAGCCCACTGTTACCAGAATGCCAGATTCTTTAACCCATGTCTCCCCTCAGCTGTCCCCCGTGTTTGAGGAGCTAAGCCCTGCCCTGGAAGCTGTGCTGGCTCAGGGTCACTCAGGGGTAGTCATTGCCCTGGTCGGGGCCTGCCACAGAGTTGGGATCCACCAAGCCCAGGTCCTACAGCTGTTGTTGGAGGTGAGTGGTGGTTACCCGCAACCCATTTATGCCCTCAGTTCAAATTCTACCTGCTAGGACTTAGCTAATCTTCAGTCGTTGTATCTGTGGACCCAAGAGATCTAGTGCCCAGGGAGTTCACAGATACAGGGGGAAATGAAGCCAAAACCATCTCATGGCCCTGGAATGAAAATAGTCTCCCAGAACAGAGAGAGAAGTTTTAAGGAATAAATATTTATTCAGCCCGTTACATATATGGAGGCTGTGGATACAGCAAGGCAGATGAGATCCTGTCCTCATGCAACTTATGTTCTTGTGGACTCAGGCATTCTCATCTGTCCTGAATGCTTTCCCCTGTCTGGGAAGTCGAGATTAGGGATGAATTACTTGAGGTTAGTTCTCAGTTTCATGTTTTGTCTTCCTTTCTAGGCGTTCCACTGTGCAGAGCCTTCTTCCCGGCAAGTGGCCTGTGTGCCTCTCTTTGCCACTTTGATGACTTATGAGGTGTACTATGGACTGGCAGAGGAGGAGGGGGCAGTGCCCGCAGAGCACCAGGTGAGGTAGGGGAGAGGCCAAACCTGTGACTAACTGGGGACCAGGCCTCCCAGGGCTTAGGAAGCCCCTCACCACTGAGGTGAGGGTGGTGAGATCTCTGGCTTCATCCAAGTGAAGGTGGCAGTTTGGTGGCTGCCTCCTAATTCCCTGTCTCTGTCCTTCCAGGTAGAAATGGCCACCGCCAGGGACCTGGGGGAAGTGACAGTCCTTGGGTCTCTACTGCTCCAGCATTTGCTGCACTTCTCCAGTCCTGGTATTATACTTCGAAGTTTGGGTGCCTTGACAGGACCACAGCTTCTGACTCTGGCCCAAAGCCCTGCTGGTTCCCATGTGCTTGATGCTGTCCTGACCAGCCCCTCCGTGACACGCAAGCAGCGCCGCCGGGTGCTGAAGACCCTAAAGGTTAGATTTCTGGCTTCTGCTTTGATTCCTCTGCCATCCTCCATTTAGAGAATGTGAGCTTCCCCCAGGACTGTGCTTCGGAGTCACAGAGAGGATGTGTAGTTCCTAGACTGCTTCAACTCAGCCTCTGAACTTCAGCCCTCATGCCCACCCCAACCCAACACACTTCTGTGGACTGCCCTAGAGGGCCCTACCTTGCTTGTCTCAATGCAGGGACAGTATGTGGCTCTGGCCTGTAGTCGCCACGGCAGCCGTGTGCTTGATGCCATCTGGAGTGGGGCAGCCCTGGGGGCCCGGAAGGAAATTGCTGCTGAGCTGGGTGAGTACCAGCACCGATCTTTGACCTTTCCAAATGTCCCCTTTCCTCACTCTAAAGAGCTGGGTGGCTGGGAATGGACCTAAATTAAGCAGAGACTTCAGTTCCAAAGGGTGGTCTTGGCCACGGGTTCTTGGCAGTCTGTTCTCCCCTGCCCCTCTGCGGACTGTGCAGCCCTGTGCTCCCACCCCTCCTCCTGACTTCTCTTCTTTGGACAGTGAGGTGTTAACTCTATCCTGAGGCAGACCCAGGGTTCCAAAAAAATGGAGGGACTTTCACCCCAAGTAGAGTCTCTTCAAGGATGGGTGGGTGACTGCATGGTGATACTGAACACGAATGGTTCCCTTTGCAGGGGCGCGGAACCAGGAGCTGATAAGGGACCCTTTTGGCCACCATGTAGCTCGAAACGTGGCCCTGAATACCTTTCTGAAGCGGCGAGAGGCTTGGGAACAGCAGCAGGGGGCGGTGGCCAAGCGGAGGCGGGCCTTGAACTCAATACTTGAAGACTAAGGCCTTTGGATCTGGGACTGGGTGTTCATGGGGCACGGGGAAACGGAGTATCTATCCTGTCCTGTTCCTAGTTTAAACTGGAGTCAAAAGTCTTATTGATAAACATTTTTATATTTTTACTGGAAACACCTTTGTTATTTTGTGGGGGAAGGGTACAAAGAAATAGAGATCTCAAGGTAAAGTTAGAGAGGGCTTTCTTCAGGGCACTGGGGAGCTTAGGGACAGGAGGGGAGTGGTAAGGACCTCTAGATGTAGCAGCAATCAGGGTGGGATCCAGATGCCTGTGGACAGGCTGTGGCCTTTTAGGGTAAGTGAGAGGCTGAAAAGATGGCTAGGAATGGATAGTATTCTTCAGCAATGGGTATAGGCTGGGGTGGAAGGCATTAGGCTGATGGGCCTGTCACTATGGGATCAGAAGACTGGGGAAAACAGGCGGGATAGTGAGCCTGCACTGTGTGTAGGCCCCAAACTTGATGCTGTCACAGTCCTTACAGTCTGTCTCTTGGAATGAGTCTAGGGGCAGAAGCTCAGAGCCCCTTCTCAGTAGGGTTGGAGGCGACCCTGCCGCTGCCACCGCTCAGTCCCTTCCACTGCATGACGAAGGGTGGAGGAGATTCCCAGCAGCATGTGGCCCAGGCCTTGCAGCAGTGCGGAGGCCCATCGGAGGAGCTCCCTGAAGGGCAGAGACAAGAGGAAGTCACGGGGTGGGGTCTGGGGGTTTTCCACAGGGGAGAGCTAACAGGGTAGGGGAGTGCAGCCGTAGGGGTGGGAAAGTGTGACATGTTGGTCTCTGACCTGAGTATTTTCTTTGGGCCGAGTCCTTGAATGTCACAGCTCATGGAGTAGAGCCCGTAGAACGTGGCTTTGATGTTCAGGCTGCCAAAGAGGTCTCGAGGGTTTTGCTTGTATACGTCGAAGGTGATGCGGGCGATGTCCTTGCTGTGCTTGGGCTTCTCCCGGCCCAGGCCATACGACAGCACCCCACTCTGTAGGAGCCCCCCACATCGGTGCAATGGACCCTCACATACTGACACTCACCACTAATCCCTGTCAGCACTGGGACAGACCCACCCTTGCCTGGACTGTTGGTCCACTATAAGGAGTCCTCGACAACTACTCACCTCTCCCGTCGCCTCTGCCCCCAAGATCAGGGTTAGGTAGCAGAAGAGGCTTGGGAGAGACAGAAAGGATCAGTGGCCTAAGCAGCCCCAGTGTGGGCCTCTCACCCTGCTGGGGCTCCAGCTCTGTCCCAACTCCAGCACCATCAGGCATGTGTCATCCTCCAACAGCTGGAAGAAGTCCTCGCTGTCCACTGTGGTCCCATCCTCCTCCAGCACCAGTTTTAGCACTCCACTCAGCGTCAGAGTCTTCTGTGCCTGCCCAGTGGCAAGAAGTAGGAGGGAAGGGGCAGAGCTTATCCCATGCCCCTTCCCTGTCCAGCTGCCCAGCACCCAATGGTTGACCCTAGATGCTGACTGATATCCCAACTCTCCTTCCTGGTGCTTTGCCATCCCTTCTAATGGCTCTAGCTCACGGTGTTCTTTAGTTGTTGGGGGACCCTCACTAGGGGCTGTCCTTTTCCTATTTGTTCCTGCTTTGCTCCTACCATGTCACTGTCATCTCTCTCAGCTTCCCTACAAGCCATGCCTACTGGTTAGGAATTGAAAAGCTAGCCAGTTTCTCTTGAATGGGTATAGGCATTATGCTGATGGGGCCTATCACGATGGGTCTTATCTCCAGTGTCCCACCTCACTCTCCCCGACCCTCACAGTTCTTCAGAACTATTTTCAGTAATAATGACTTTTAACCTTTTTTGAGTCTTCACTAGTGTCAAGTATCTATGTAGCACTTTACATACATTATTCTCTTTTACTCCTTTCAGCAGCCCTAGGAGGTAGTTGTATTATTGTACCCTTTTTACAGATGAAGAAACTGAGGGGTTTTTTTTGTTTTTGTTTTTGGTTTTTTTGCGGTATGCAGGCCTCTCACTGTTGTGGCCTCTCCCGTTGCGGAGCCCAGGCTCTGGACGCGCAGGCTCAGCGGCCATGGCTCACGGGCCCAGCCGCTCCGTGGCATGTGGGATCTTCCCAGACCGGGGCACGAACCCATGTCCCCTGCATCGGCAGGCGGACTCTCAACCACTGCGCCACCAGGGAAGCCCGAAACTGAGGTTTTGATAGGCTGAGTAACTTCCCAAGTTTTGACACTAGGAAGCGGCAGAATCAGGATTTGAATTTGATCTGTCATACAAATTGCGTTCCATACTGAGTTCTGAAATCTATCCCTCCAACCCTGTCTACTCCTTTCCCGCCCCCAAAGAAAAGCCCACTCCTTGGGAAAAAAAAAAGTGAATTGACTCAAATGCAGCAGAAGCCACTGGGCTCACCCCCCTGCTTTTAGCCCTCAGAGGGAGGGGCAGCCATGTAGCCGCGGCCCTTCCTGCTCATTATTCCAAGCTCACACTCTTCCCTAGCCCCTTGGCTGCCTCTGCTCTTGGAACCCAGGGACGTGGCCCACACACCTTGTGTAGCAGTTCCCGGCGGGTGGCAGCTGTAAGGCCTTTCCGGGTGGCCCGCTTGTGATCACAGACGCGGAAAGGTCGCGGGGGTGGTGGAGCCGAGGTCCAGACCTTACGGCCCAAATCGGAGCTCATACTGGCTACTGACCTGGTAGGTGGGAAGAAAGGTCAAGGAGTGAGGGGTTTGGTGAGTGCAGCGGGGGTGACGGGCGTGGGGTAGCTGGAGCTTTAGGGAAGTTGGGAGGGAGGGATCTAGGTGTGCGGATTAAAGTAGCTCGGGGAGAAAGGGAGAGACCACGGACTGGGCGCGGGGGTGGGGGGTGGGTGAGGGGGTGGGGTGGCGGTTCAGGAGCTGGACAAGCCCACTGTGAAAAGGGGCAGGGAGGGGAAGGGGTACAAATTCGAAAGTTTTCTAGGGTCTGAAAGCAGCTTTGTCACCCTGCCTATATCCCCAGAGCTGGAGAGTGGAGAGAAGGGTTAGAAATCACCTGAGCAGGCCGCTGGGGTCCAGGGCAGAGAGGTACTCCATGGTGGAGGGAAGGAGCAGGAGAGTTGCCTCTCCCGGGAGTTCTGGGCTCGGTGGTTCTCGGCGGGGTTGGAGCTGAAGTGGTGGTGTTTTCTGTTATGGAGCTGGGATCTCAGCCCCGGGGAGGTGGGGTATGAGTCAAGCCCGGACTCTGGCCCCCCTGCCTGGCCAGTGAGAAGGGCAAAGTCCAAGGGGAGGGAGGAGGGGAAGGGCCAAGTGGGGTGGTGGAGGAAGGATGGAGGCCCAGATATGTCCAGCAAAAGCCATGGGAGTTTGTGTGTGTGTCTCTGGTGGCAGCGTGTGATGTGAGGGTACATGGGAACTATGTAATTGGATGGAATGTGATATTCGGTGTGTTTCTTTATATCGAGGTAATTTCTAAGGCCAATTTCTCCTGGCTCCCAATCTGTGTGAAGCTGGTTATGTGATTTGCTCTGTATGTGCTGCCACCTACTGAAAATGCTATGAACTGCAGATTTAGGAACAGGGAGGCCGTGCTGAGGATGGGCAGGGCTTGGAGAAAATAGAACACCTCCAGGCAGTGTGCCTGGGTGGGGTGCGAGGGGAGGATGGGTCCTGATCCATGGATCCAGAATCACCAGGATCCTGTCTGGGACCCTGGCCTTCCTCTTTCATGCTCTTCCCTCTGTGGGCTAGGGGAGGGGCTGGCTCAACACTTCTCTTCAGAAGAACTGCCTGCTTCAGCTGCACTGGATTAGTCATTCTCTCACCTTTCTCCACTGGCCACTTTATAGGCATGGAGATGTGGAAGGCGGAAGAGGGGATGGGTCCTTTGATGACATCAGGACTTTAGCATTCGGTGCCCCGTGCCCCATCTCTGATTTCAGCTGCAGTTGTGATGAACAGTTGTGAGGAAGCTCAGACTCTCACTGTCAGTGAATCCCTCACATGAGCATAAGTCTCCTTGATTTCTTGCCCAGGAGTCTTATCTGAAGCTGTAGCAGCCCACTCAGCCCCCTGACAAGTACAGGCTGCAAGTGTGTATAAGGGCATTAATGCCTCCAGGACAACCCTCAAACAATGGGGAATGTGAGCTGGCCATAAACGCCCATCTTCTCTCTTTCTGGAAGTTATTTTGTGCACTCAGAGGTTCCTGATGCCCACTGAATATTGGAATTCAATAATACACTCTTACTGGTTTTCCTCTTCCCTCTCTTCCCCTGCTCTCTCACTCCTGCTTCCCGACCTGACTCTCCAAATACCAGATTACCCATGTCCTCGACTCAGGCTCTGCTCTGGAGGGAACCCAAACTGAGACAAGACTGGTGTCCTGGCTCCCAAGGAACCCCCTTCTGGCTGTTGACTGGGCAGAAGCCTTTTTTCCCTTTCCCTAAATTTCATCAATCTACCAAATTTCTTCCTTTCCAAGCTTTGCCCAACCTCACGACCTAGAGAAGTAAGTCTCTACACTGCGCCCTTTCCTTTTTCCTTGCGTCGTATCCTGGTGCAGCCTGGCAGTGTGGCCTCTTCATGGTTGTCAGTTAGGACTCCTCAACCAGGCTATAAGCCCTCACACCTCCATGCATCTCCCATTCTGCCTGGAACTTAACCTATGCTTTACACTGAAAGCTGCCATTGACAGCCCACTGAGAGGTGTGAGGGCAGAATGACTGGGGCAGGGTCCAAGGCAAGAGGTGAGAGGGGTAGGTAGGAAGCTGAGGAAAAAGGGGGCTCAGGAGTCTGAGTCTCAGAGTCAGGAGGCTGAAAACAGGCAAAGGTAGAGCAGCTGGGGGAATGAGGAGTTGGGTCGCCTTCTCTGCTGAGTGCAGGCAAGAGCGGCCAGACAGCATAAGAGCTGCAGGGTGGGAGGATTGGGACCACAGGGTGGGGGGCAGGGGGTGGGGAGGGATGAGCGCAGAAGCAGGACCCAGGGGCAGGATCTGGCAGTGTCCCTACTCACCCACACGACCAGGGAACCTTATCTGCACCCCTTCAGCTTATCCTGTTTCCTGGGGAGGCGGGCTCTCACACGCCTGGACGTGTTAGTGATGGGAAGCAGCAGAGTGAGGGAGGGGCCCCAGGAAAGGCCCGAGAGGAGCCCCACCTTGTCCCTCCCTGTTTTCGCCTCACCCTCTGACAACCTGACAGGCACAGGACAGGATTAGGCACCTGGCCCACTGCCCCTTTGCCTTTGGGCTTCCCCAGGCCCCTGGAGGGCCCCCAACCCTGCTCGCTCCCAGCTGGGTAAGTAGATCTGCCCATGAGACCATACTCCCTTCCACTCACTTTTGCCCTGAGGTATAGGCAACGGGGCTGGACGAAGAAGGAGAGGCCAGGTTAGGAGGGTGGAAGGTGGAGGCAGTGACAGCCTGGGAGTCAGGACTGGGGAGGTCGGCTGACCCAGAGCAGGGGATTTGGGTTCCAGGAAGCAGTGTTTGAGCTGGGTCTGGGGTCCTGGAGGAAGAGACAGAAGCTCCCAGACAGAAGAGAGGCAGGCTGCAGAGGAGTGAGGGAGGCACAGTCCCTTCTCACCGGCATCAGGCGTAACGTGGGCTTTTGCCCCACCTGAAAGCGCTCCATGGCTCTTTCCAGCCTCCCGTAGGCGCCTAGGGATGTCGGTTTGCTACGGTCCCCCGGGAAACGAGACGCTGCTGAGCTGGAAGACCTCGCGGGTCACAGGCACAGCCTTCCTGCTGCTGGCGGCGCTGCTGGGGCTGCCGGGCAACGGCTTCGTGGTGTGGAGCTTGGCGGGCTGGCGGCCCGCACGGGGGCGACCGCTGGCGGCCACGCTCGTGCTGCACCTGGCGCTGGCCGATGGCTCGGTGCTGCTGCTCACGCCGCTCTTCGTGACCTTCCTGACCCGGCAGGCCTGGCCGCTGGGCCAGGCGGGCTGCAAGGCCGTGTACTACGTGTGCGCGCTCAGCATGTACGCCAGCGTGCTGCTCACCGGCCTGCTCAGCCTGCAGCGCTGCCTCGCCATCACCCGCCCCTTCCTGGCGCCCCGGCTGCGCAGCCCGGCCCTGGCCCGCCGCCTGCTGCTGGCCGTCTGGCTGGCCGCCCTGGTGCTCGCCAGCCCGGCCGCCGTGTACCGCCACCTCTGGGCGGACCGCGTGTGCCAGCTGTGCCACCCGTCGCCCGCCCACGCCGCCGCCCACCTGAGCCTGGAGACCCTGACCGCCTTCGTGCTGCCCTTCGGGCTGGTGCTCGGCTGCTACGGCGTGACGCTGGTGCGGCTGCGGGGCACCCGCTGGGGCGCCAGGCGGCACGGGGCGCGGGTGGGCCGGCTGGTGGTCGCCATCGTGCTGGCCTTTGGCTTGCTCTGGGCCCCCTACCACGCTGTCAACGTACTGCAGGCGCTCGCCGCGCTGGCTCCGCCCGAAGGAGCCTTGGCGAGCCTGGGCGGGGCGGGCCAGGCGGCGCGAGCCGGAACCACGGCTCTGGCCTTCTTCAGCTCCAGCGTCAACCCGCTGCTCTACCTCTTCACCGCCGGGGATCTACTGCCCCGGGCGGGTCCCCGCTTCCTCACGCGGCTCTTCGAGGGCTCCGGAGAGGCCCGATGGGGCGTCCAGTCTAGGGTGGGGGCCATGGAGCTCCGAGCTAGCACTCGGCTCAAAGTGCTGGGGCAGGGCCGTGGCAATGGAGACCCTGGGGGCGGGGCGGAGAGGGACAGTCTGGGATGAGACCCTTGACGTCAAACCCTACAACCGGGCCTGCTCTCCCCTATCCCCTTACATCGCCTCCCAGAACTCAGGGAACCACTGTGGACAGTTTGGGGATCCTTCTCTGACCATAGTTTTGACCTGTCTGGGCAGGATTATCGTACATCTGGGGCAGGCCCAGGTTCCTCAAACTGAGGCACTTTGAGTGGTGATGGTCAGTGTTAAGGAGTATCATGTACTTGCAGGTTGGCATGTGCCCAGGTGCCAGAGCTGCTTACTTGTTGCCAATAGCTATTGTGAAATACACTGGGTGGTCATTATGTTTCAGCAAAAATAGAAATGAGACTTTTCTGATAAGCAAGGAAAATAAGCAAACAATGAACAGGCTGGGGAAACAGCATAAACAGGCCTGAAAGAGTTAAGCAATCTTGGTTACTCTTTAGCTGTTACTACTAACAAACACTTGTAGCTAGACTTGTCCTTCACAAAGCTAATTACTCTCCGATTCCATAGGAATTATACTCTGCACCTGGCATTCTTCTCCCCCTACACTCTCTCGCAGCATTAAAAGAAGGTCACCGGGGCTTCCCTGGTGGCGCAGTGGTTGAGAGTCTGCCTGCCGATGCAGGGGACACGCGTTCGTGCCCCGGTCCGGGAGGATCCCACATGCCGCGGAGCAGCTGGGCCCGTGAGCCATGGCCGCTGAGCCTGTGCGTCCGGAGCCTGTGCTGCTCTGCAACGGGAGAGGCCGCAGAGGTGAGAGGCCCGCGTACCGCAAAAAAAAAAAAAAAAAAAAGGTCACGGGACAATAACTTCAGGGACACCAGACCCGGTTGCCTTTTGCTAGCTGTGGCCGTTTTAAAATATTGCAAGAAGAAGAAGAATGCAAAACCTTCACCACTTTGATCCTTATCACTTACCTGGACTGCAAGTTCTACCTATAAGACCCTCTGTAATCCCCCAGGAGAGGGGGGGCACAGTTCTTGAGGTGCTAGCCTGCTGTGTTTCCCTCTTGCCTGGCCAAAGGAATAAAGCCACTCTTTTCTATTTCCTCCAGACTTTGTCTCCGTATTTCTATTCGGCATTGGTGGACAGGGAGCCAAGATTTTAGCAACAATTACACGATGGCTTAAGCATGCTCCCTCCAGTGGTTCATCATACCTGAGTGATACCGAAGTCACCTAGTTGCCTGCTGGGTCGGGCCAAGGCTGGGCAATGCCAGCCTTCGGTGGCATCATGACCTGTCCTCCCCAGCCCAGGTGGCCTGGTTCCCCCTAGCCAACCCATAGAACCGCTCTGGAAATAAAGAGAGAAAGAGGAAGGAAAGGTATGAGTGCTTGGATGAGGGGTGGTGATGGGATCCATTCTTTGGGGTCTGTTAGAGCCGAGTGGAGAGGAAACTGGCTGTGGAAGGGGAAAGTCAATCTGTGGGGTTTGAAAGGAAAGTTTTCTTGTCTGTCTTGTGGTTGGTACAGTGGGGGAGGGGCCGTGGGAATCTGAGACGTACCTTCTTTGAATCTAACTCTCCCTGCAAAGGTCACCTGACTCAAAAAGGAGCCCGGGAACAGGTGTTCACTCACGCAGGGACCCTCTGGGGGCTGGGGTTGAGGGGTATGGGGAGTGGTGTGGATATCTGGAAGACAGGAGGAATTTTTCAGGGAGGTGCCACCTCTCCTCTCTCTCTTTTTCCTCTCTGCCAAGTCTTGACTCCCCCCAAGACTGCTAGCTCTTCCTCATCTCCCCCAGTACTTCTCAGCCCCCATCTTTTGGAATCTTTCTATCTCTAGGTCTCAAAATTTTTCTGGCTCCTGACACTTTTGAGTTTGGGGATGTAGGATGGGGTCCTTTTTAAGGGCTGTCCGTGTGCACACATGTGTGGTCACCATGGTGACCAACCCATCCCCGTTTGCCCAGGACTTTCTCAGTTTTAGCACTGAGTCTCTTGTCCCAGCCCCCTCAGTCTCTGGCAAACTTACCTGAGAGGTCACCCTAACCATCACCCTGGTTCTGCTTTAGTGACTGTTCACACCACCCAGGCAGAGGCCAAGAGAGACAGCAAAGGAAATCCAGTTCTCAGGGTCACATCAGGGCCACCAAAACGGGTTGGGATGGAGCTCCGGACCTGGGGGATGGAGAGTATGCCTAGAGTGTCTAGTCTAGGGCAGAGGAAGACAGGCCATTGAGAGAAACGGAGGTGGGGAGCAGTTTGGAAGAGGGGGCAAAGACACCCCAGTTCCTGTCAGAAGGGACCTCTGGTTGACCCTGGAGCTCTGAGCCGGAAGCTTCTATCCCCAAACACCAACTTCATGGGCTTCTTCCTGTCCTTGCGCACCGGGGCAGAGGCTCCCCAACTTCTGTTACACACTCCCCTTCTCACACACCCTCTGTGGTCAGAAAGCCCTTCCTCAACTCTGTCTTCAGTTCTTGCTGCGGTTTCAGCCCATTTCTTTTCGCCGTATCCTCTGCCTGATAACTGCTGGGTCAACTCTGCTCTGGCTTTTCCCACAGCAGGAAAGGTAGGGGCACTACAGAGGATAAGGGACCTCAATGACCACCATTACACTGTGCATCTTTCCTGAGAAGAGGCAGAGTTGGAAGGGAAGCAGAAAGGCTCATGGTCAGATGGAAGATAAGACTTTTTGGTTCTTAGCTTCGCAGGAGAGTTCAAGAAGACGAGACTGTCCTCCTTCCAGGGAGCCGGAAGAGTGACACTTCTGGGGGCTGTTTCCCTTTCCAGCCTCCTGGTTTCCCCCCTTGGCAGGGCAGGCATAAGGCATCGCTGCCCTCACTCCCTCATGCCTGCTCCCCTGTGCTCACCTCTGCTCTCTCTGTGTGTCTAAGGTGGGACAGAACAGTCAGCTGTGGGAAGGTAGGAAAGAGGTGGTGCTGACTTCCTTGCCCAGTGCCCAGATCCTGGGTCCAAATTCATGTGGCAGGGTAGCCCCATGGGCAAACACAAGGCAAGTGGTTCGGGAAGGGGAAGAAATTGTCATTCTGTGTGATACTAGAGAGACCATGTGGACTTTGGCTTCTCCCAAAGAGAATGGAGATTGACCTAGAATGGAACTAGTTCTTTTAACCGAGCGGAGGAATGGGGTGCTGGAAGAGGGTCCTCTCCCCCAAATCCCGGTCATGGCTTGAATTCAAGCCAAACACACAATGCCGTCCTGTTTGACGTCACCTGACCCAAACCCAGAACCTAGCCACAGCGTCAACCTATACTTCCTATTAATCGAAAAATCGACATCGCTCACAGAAAATATAAAGGTATCCAACGTTCTGACCTCTCAATCTGAGTCCATTTCCCCTCTCTGGCTTCCTTCCCTCCTTCTCCTGTATGACGCAGTTTATTACTCTGTTCAATGCTTCAGTCTAGACCTGCATCTGAGGCCACACCCCAGCCTACTCACCCCCTCACCCCTCTTTCCTCTCTCACTGCCCCTTCCGGGGCTCTTCTCTTCTCGCCCCACCCCTGAGGAGTCGTCCTCCCAGCTGGGCTCTTCCGGAACATGAAGAATATTCCACCTCATCTAGTGAAGAGGGGGTAGGAGTTCTCACCCCACCCTCAGGAAGATGTGTCTTCTCCCTCCCCTGCTCTGTGGTACTTCCTCTCTGGCTGACTTAGCTGATAGAACCTGGACCCCAGGCCAGGCCCCTGGCACTGGGACAGACCTGGGGATAGGCTACACCACTCTGTTCTCACCCTGGGATTGACACCAGCTTCCAACCAGTGCTCGGCAAAGCCATAAGTAAGTTTCCTGGGAGTAGGGGAGTGGGGGGGGTGTGAAGCCATAAGACAAGGTCCAAAGGAATTTCCAAAGAAAGCCTGACCAGTGGTAAAATGACTTGGGAGGACTTAGTCTTGTCTCCTATCCATGAAATCCTTCCCATCCCTGTTATTCTTGCTGGGCCCCGGGAATCTCTGGGGCGAGTGGGTAGGTGGTTGGAAGAAGTCAGTGGGACTGAAGGGCTGAGTGCCTGGCAGGGGGAAAAGGAGCTAGCCTTTTGAGGGGTGCGGCATTGGTAAGGAAAGTCCCCACTTTGGTTCTGGGTTTCAGGGTCTCCTGAGGGAAGGAGGCTGAAGGGTCTGGAAATACTGCTTCTGCTGTTGCTATATATTTTGCAATTGGGTCTGTGGGCAGGAAGGGGCCCTGTGGCCCAGTTAGGAAATTAAGTCTTTCTACTCAGCCAGATCCCCTTAAGACAGGTCAGTTGGCAGTGATGAGGGCAGTATACTGCGGAGGTGCATCTGCTGCTGCTGACCTTGGAGACAGAGTAGAATACGCAGGCTAGGTGTGTCCAGGGTGTCGGGAAACCCTTGTCCCTTCCCTCATGTGCGTGTCCGCCCTCGCTCTCCAGGTCCTTGCAATGGCCACGAACACTACATCTCCTGAAGCACCCTCGTCACCAGGTGTCACGTTCATCTCTCTGCTGGTTATCATCGTACTGTCAGTAGCACTGGCTGTGGGGCTGCCCGGCAACAGCTTTGCGGTGTGGAGCATCCTGGTAGAGATGCGGAAGCGCTCTGTCACTGCCCTGCTGGTGCTACACTTGGCCCTGGCCGACTTGGCCGTATTGCTCACTGCCCCCTTTTTCCTCTACTACACGGCCCAAGGCACCTGGACTTTTGGACTGGCTGGCTGCCGCCTGTTCCACTATGTCTGCGGAGTCAGCATGTATGCCAGCGTCCTGCTTATCACGGCCATGAGCCTGGACCGCTCTCTGGTGGTGGCCCCCCACTCTGTGTCCCAGAAACTCGCACCAAGACAGTTGCCTGGCGGGCGCTAGCAGGCATCTGGGTGGTGTCTGTCCTGCTGGCCACACCCGTCATCTTGTACCGCAAAGTGACGTTGGGTCCGGACAACAGGAGCCTGGTCTGCTTCCCGAAGTACCCCAGCGAAGCACTTAGGGCTTTCCATCTGTTCTTCGAGGTGGTCACCGGCTTCCTGCTGCCCTTCCTGGCCGTGGTGGCCAGCTACTCCGACATCCGGCGCCAGCTGCGGGTCCGGCGCTTCCGCCGCAGCCGCTGCACCGGCCGCCTGCTGGCCTTTATCATCCTGGTCTTCGCTGCCTTCTGGCTGCCCTACCACGTGGTGAACCTGGCCAAGGGGGTCCGAGCGCTGGCGGGCAAGACATTGGGGTCCCGGCCTGAGAGTCAGCGGCTGCACCTGACCCGCAAGCGCTCAGAACGCTGGCCTTCCTGAGCAGCAGCGTGAACCCCGTGCTGTACGCATGCGCTGCCGGCGGCCTGCAGCGCTCGGCTGGCACGTCGCCAAGCTGTTGGAGGGCACCGGCTCCGAGGCGTCCAGCCGCCGCCGCGGGGGCACCCTGGCCCAGACGGTGAGGGGTGCCCCCGCCTCTCCCGAACCTGGCCCCGCCGAGAGCCTCACTGCCTCCACCAACCCTCTCGAGCGAAGCGAAGTCAGCTAGGCCTGCGGGGTGGTGGCAGCGGAAGGCGGCTCGCTTTCCTCCTGGGGGAACACGCCCACGCTGGCCTGACCCAATTCTTCAACCTCCTCTTACCCAGGTGGCGGGTGGAGCGGAAGAGAGGGAGGGGAAGGGCAAGTCAGGGCAGAGTGGGAGCCTGGCCCCCACGGGCAGCTTTGCAATGAAAACTGAAGTCTGAAATTGGGTCAACCCTGTGTGTGGGGCATGTGTATTATGGCGGACTGGGGTGCTCCTGGTTACCCTTATGGGTGTCCTTCTCAACAGCTGAGAGGCACATCCATTAGTTTCCCATGATTTTCAGCTTTGGAAGAGACACAGACATAGAAATCAGACCTTCTTCCCTCCCTGCCTCTGAGGCAGGTGGTCTGGAGATCATACTGAGAACAACACAGGGCTGCAGACCCCTGAAGGAGCTGGCCAAGGAAGACCACCCACGTGGGCTCACCACTCCAGACTCCCCGACTCAGCGGACCTTCACTCCCTGACTTAGCGAACCTTCTGAGAACACTTAGCACTGCTGTGAGGTGTCTGCCCTGAAGGCTGTGATGGGTATCTTTATTAGCAGGACTCCAACTTCCTACCAGTAATCTTTGTCCTCTCAGTGGGAGGTGTCCTAGGGGATTGCTTTCCTTCCCTGTGTCTCCCAAGGAGGCCTCACTTGAGAACCAAGTCATCAGATCTTATCCCCTAGAATTCTGCACATCAGCATTCTGCCAACCCCTAAAATGCTCTGGTGCAGGCTGGAGCTGAGGGCCCTCTGTGATGTGGTCACCCTTAGGAAATGAAGATTTGCAGAAGTGAGAAGGTTGAGTCATTCTTTCCTAGGGATGACTGTTGCCTTGGAGAGTCTGGGACTGGCTCTGTTCCGACAGCGTTTTAAGAAGATGGTAGGGGCTTCCCTGGTGGCTCAGTGGTTAAGAATCCGCCTGCCAATGCAGGGGATACGGGTTCGAGCCCTGGTCCAGGAAGATCCCACATGCTGCAGAGCAACTAAGCCCGTGTGCCACAACTACTGAGCCTGCGCTCTACAGCCCGCGAGCCACAACTACTGAGCCCATGTGCCACACGTACTGAAGCCTGTGTGCCTAGAGCCCGTGCTCCACGAGAAGCCACCGCAATGAGAAGCCCGCGCACTGCAACAAAGAGTAGCCCCCGCTCGCCACAACTAGAGAAAGCCCGCGCGCAGCACTGAAGACCCAATGCAGCCAAAAATTAAAAATAAATAAATAAAATAAAAATATACGATATTCATTAAAAAAAAATAGAAGATGGTAGCGGCAGTGTACTTTTTGAATATCTCCTATAAAAAAAGAAAGACAACTAGGAGAAAAGCCCCAAATCCACGTGCAACATCTGCAACAAACTTAGGGTGTCCAGATAGCTCCCATGGACCCCAAAGTATGAGCAAGTGGGAATTAGCCCTGGATGCTTCAAGACCCACGTAATATCGGCAACTGTGCAGAAGGATGCAAAAGGAAGCAGGGGGGAATCTGAGGGACCTGAGAACAGGAGACCCTCAAACTGTCTACAGGTCCTTGCTAGAAAGCATGGTGGGTCCGTTTGAGAACAGCAGCCAAAACAGCGAGGGACCTAATAGATTATTTCCCAGGCCTCCCGCCCATGCTACATAGTAAGCACATAACAGGTGCTTATTTAGTGTTTGTTGAATGAATAAAGATCAAATGACATTTTACTGGAGATTCTTTCCAGTATTTGTGGATGGGGAACAGGAAAGGACAAGTTTTTGTTTTGAGTCATGTGGATAAAATCCTTTCTGCTTCCAAGGGTACAAAACATTGGAATCATGTTGGCAGGCAGGCAGGAAGGCTGAGGCAGTCGTCTTGCTGAGCTTGTGAGAAAGAATCACTCCTTTTTAACACACTCATGCTCACACTTGCACACACACAAACACTCAGTTTGGCCTGAGAAGAAGCCATACTACTGAGAGGCGAGGAGAAGATGCTCCCCAGATACGCTAGTAGCTTCTGACATCAATTCTAACCCAGACATACCAGAATATCTTTATTGAGGATCTTATAGGTGGGAGGAGGGGGTGGGGTTCTCAGCCTAGGGTGGCCGAGGGAGGTCCAGTTCGTGTCAAATCTGTGTTCAGGAAGTAGGTGCAGAGCTGCCCTTTGCCTTTGACCTTGATGATGCCCCGGCTGTAGCAGGTGTAGCCTAAGGACTGCAGGGCGCAGGCTGTCTCTTCGGTCACCTGCGATTGGAGGAGGGGTGAGGGAATGTGGAAGTGGCCCTACCTATCGCCCCGCTCCCATGCCTCCAATGTGGGTCCCTCACTTGGATCTTGCCCAGGACGCCTGTACTCTCCATTCGGCTGGCCACGTTCACCGTGTTGCCCCAGATGTCATATTGTGGTTTCTGGGCCCCAATCACTCCGGCCACTACAGGTCCGTGGTTTAACCCTGACAAGAGGTACGGTAAAGAGGGGCCCTGAGGGGGGGATTTCGAGGAAGCGGAGGGGAAGATGCAGCTCAAGGAACTAGGGTGAAGGGCCTAGGGGCCTTGGAGGAAAGGAGGAGGGGCTGGAGGACTGCGGCCTAGGGAAAGAATTGGATGGATCTCATAGCTTCTGGCCCAGCAGCTTCATGCTCCATCCCAAGGGGTGAGTCTGGAGTGGGCTCCCGGGGTGAGCTGGGGAGCAGCTAACAAAGGATTCGGGAGAGGGAGAGCTTGGGAAAGTGAGGAGGAGGTCCCAGACTGTCCCAGCAAGGGAGGGTCCTCACCCACACGCAAGCGGAAGTTGTTGAATGAGTGCTTGTTGATGACGTCCAGCTTAGACCCAAGGGCCACGGCAAACTCTACCATGGTGCCAAGGTGGCTGCAGCTTTGCTCGGCATCCTGGCAAAAGGCCGGCCCACCAGCATGGATCAATGAGGGCACAGGGATAAGACCCACTTATGGGCCCACCAATGAGAGCCCGGACGAGGGTCAGTACGAAATGAAAGGACGCTGTACCTGCTGTGCGTCCTGTCCAGAGGTGGCGTTCAAGCCTGTAGCTGCCATGTAGGTGCTGCAGATAGTTTTGATTTTCTCCACCCCACTGAACTTGGGCTTGGAGAGCAGCTGTACGGAAAGGAGGCTGTGTCCCCAGTCTCTCTCGCTCTCTCCCAGAAGCCCAGCCCCAGGATTTTGGAAGCTAAAGGACCAGTTGTGGGGTCAGGGATGGTGGCAGGAGGAGAGTTGGTAGTGGGCAGAGTTGCTGGGGAGGGCAGAGCTGGGGGATCAGAGGAGAAGCAGGAGGACTGGGGAGGGAGGATGGGCCTCATGGCCGGGAGAACGAAGTGGAAGGAGGGACTGGTGGGAAATTCTAGAATCCAGGTCATAGGGTCGGGGGGACCTTTCAAGTTGTCACCTCATCAAAATCAGCAATTATCTCATTGAGCAGCCGCAGACACTCTAGCCCCTCATGGTTGATGCTGGATTCAGAGTAAAACTCCTTGAAGTCTGGGACTGAGGCGAAGAGGACACAAACACACTCGTAGGACTGGTGGTAGAGGTCCTGGGAGGGCAAGAGGTTGGGGTAAGGGGCTATGCCACATTCTTCCCCCTTCTGGGTCTACATGGGTCCTCCTCCCTGTGTCCACACTCCACCGCCTTGGTTTAAGAAGGATCGGGAAGGAACGAGAGGGGCAGGGCCAGGTTACCCCAGGGATGTGACTCAAGAGTTAAAGATTGGGTCTCATTGCAATTCCAGGAGAGACAGAGGTTCAGAGTCAAGATCACCTCACAGCAACGTGAAGGGAGTCTCTTTTGGAACTGGGATCATGTCCATGGGAATTATCTGTATATCCTATCTTATTGCTGAAAAGTGTTAAGTCAGTTAAGTCAGCTTACAAAGATAGCTACAGTTTGGAAGATAAAATGAAGCAATAATAACCTCCAGAGCTTTGAGAAAAGGATTTTTGTTCAAACTCAAAAAAAAAAAAAAAAAGAGCAATGGTAGGGAAAGGGGGAATCTCATTAATCCCAGATTCTGGCTCTGAGCTTTCTAGTAGCCAATGAGAAGACAGAAACAGGATCAGTTACCAGATTTCCAGTGTCTATAAGAGAAGAAACCAGGAGAAGCAGAGCTACTACTGATCTCGAGAGCAGAGAGCATGTGGTGAGGCACAAGGCTGCGACATAGCCCCTGAGCCATTTCTTTTAACACCCTCTTGATACAGGCCAAGAGCGTTTCCACAGCAGACAGTGCGAGGTGGTGGTGGTACAGAGAAGATGATGCGGATATGTGAGTGACCTCTGATCCTCTGACTGTAGCAAGATATCTGAGGATCTAGAGCAGGATCATTCAACCGAAGTTTCTGTGGTGGTGGAAACGCCTATTACATGTGCCGCCCAATATGGCGGCCACTAGCCACGAGAAGCTGTCGAACACTTGAAATGTGGCCAGTGTGACCGAGGAAGTGAATTTTCTATTTTCATTAATTTAAATTTAAATGGCCACACAAGGCTAACGGCTACCATACTGGATAATGCAGGGCTAGAGAGATGGGTGGACTGCGTCCTTCACACAGTTCCCATTGACACGCGATGAGGCTTCTGAAGTGGAGAGAGTGGCCGTTAGAGAGGACACTCCTTCCAGGTAAGAACCTGGGAGCCGGAGATTCCGTGCTCGCCAAAGACAGAGCCTAAGCTCTTATGAAAACGGAGGCACCTGACAGGCACCGGGGCTCGGGCAGCCACCCAACCCATGGTACAGGAGTCCAGAGAGGATGGGCCAAGACAAGACTTTCATCGTCTGGGGCTCAGGAGCTGGGGGTGGGGAGTCACCTCGTTGCGCCGATTCTGGCCGATGAACTGGGGGGCTACGTGCGCGGGGAGCACATTCTCCAAGAGCAGCCGAGTCAGGTTTTCCATCGTCTCTGTCTCCTCCTGCTCTTGCCTCAGCTTCTTCTTCCACAGGAAGTCCAGGCGGCAGTAATACTCATTCTGGGGAGGGTCACCAGGGGGCCATGGGAAGAGACAGTACAGGGGGAGCCCCAGCTCCTGAGTGTCCACCCCTCACTCCGTGACGCTTAAAACCATCCCACACCCCCAGCTTAGAGAAAAGGCTTAAGGTGCAACTATCCCTGGGGAGACTGCCTTGAATCTAGATTCAAACTAGCGAGGACAGTAGTGGCAGCAGATTTTTTCTTAAGCATGAATTCTCCTAGATTGGGGTGGGAGGGAGGAGGGGAGGGGAGAATTTGAGGGTGCTCCCCTCGGGGAGTGAAGGAGAAAGAAAGGGAGCAGGAAGGTTCACTTAGAAGCTTCTAATGGACACACCATTTGGGCTCCACCCTGGAGAGGTGAGAATAAGGGAAAGGCAGTAAGAGAATAAGGGGAAGATGAAGTCACACATATGGGGACTCCACCTCATCCTTCCTAGGGAGGCCCTGAAGGGCTGAGCTGGGAGACTTACCTGCCGAGCCAGGACCAGGAGGGTGAAGAAGAAGATGAAGAAGGAGATTGCTCCCATCAGTTTAGGCTCCTTCAGCACCCCTGGCCTGAGGAGGCTACACATCAGGGCTTCCCTTTGCCTTGCCCCTTCTTGATGGCCTCTCCCCGCCGCCTCCCGCACCCGTGCCCACGTAGCCCTCGGCCTCCCTCTCCTTTTGCCCTGTGGGTGGTTCAGACAAAGAGATGAAAACACTCCTGCTCTGTCCCATCGCAGCCCGTGCCCCACTGTGCAGCGGCCGTGCGCACCTGGAGTCCAAGGCACCCAGATAGAGGCGGGCGATGAGACAGTCAGACAGCCAGGCGTGGGAGTGCAGGAAGAGGGAGCAGCAGGCTGCCAGCCACAGCAGCAGCAGCAGCAGCTTCAGCTCGAAGCTCATGTGCAGGAAGAGGGAGCAGGAGAGGAACCCCAGCACGCAGCAGTGCACGGAGTACTGGGGGCCCGGGCAAGGCGGTCAGGAGGTGGGGCATGTCCCTCGGGCAGGGGCAGGGGCGGGGGCCGCCCCAGGGCTCCTGTCCTGCCCCTCCCAGGGTCCAGTCCTATCAGGAGGGTAGAGGGTGTCGGCCACACACACACACCAAGTGTGACTTGTATCTGTCCCGGTCCACGGGATGAAGTGCTCTTCAACTAAGGGGTGGGGGAGGGGCGGAGGAAGGCTCTGGAGAAGGAGATTCAGGGCTGTGAGGGATACTCACGGGGACGCTGATGAGAGGCAGGGACCCAGGGAGCTCCCAGGAGAGGTTGGAAGCCGTGAAGGACACATTGGGAGCCCGGAAAGGGCAGTTTGATGCTGCCGGTAAGAAGACCTGCAGAAGGAGACAAGGAGCTGAGGCGGGCAGGCAGTTCCTTGGGCACAGTGGTGGCTTGTGCTGGGTTGCAGCTGACCCAGGGATGAGTCGTGGCCAGACTCCTCCAAAGGGGCGGAGCCTGCTATCTCTGGTTGGTGAGGGAGCCTCAGCGCTGGGGTCCTCGCTGGCGGGGGGCGGGGGGGGGGCAGGGATTAGGGGAGTGGGTGTCCTGAGCTCTAGTCTGTCATGGATCCGCTGTGTGATCTTTTGCCAGCCACTTAACCTCTCTGGGCCCCAGCTTCTGCTTCTGTAACTTGGATGGGGGATGATTCCTAAGGTGCTTTTCAGGGATAGAATTCTAGGAACGATGCTAAGTTCTGAAAAATCAGCCAAACTCAGCTTACAAAATCATAGTGAGTAAGGTAAGGAAGGAAGGTCTGCATACATAGAAAAAAGATAGGAAGGATATCCACCAAAGTGTTATTAACAATGATTATGCCCAGGTGGTAGGTCGTGGGCGACTATAATTTTCTTTTATACTTGTCCAACATTTCCAGCATCCCCTGGCTTTAGTCCAGCAGTCCCCCCAAATCCAGGGGTCCTCTTTCAGCCTCTGGCAGGTCTGGCATGCCCTAATGGGGGTGCATAGGGCCCCCTCTCTCTCACCAGGCTGGTAATGGCCATGGAGAAGACGAGCAGGATGGTAGCGGTGCCCAGGGCAACTCGCAGTCCGGGCCGTGTGGCCACTAGGACAGACAGTGTGGGCAGCCAGTGCAGCATCTTGGGGCCTTTCAAGACACACTTCTGTGGAAGGAGCATGGGAGTCTTAGCCGTGGGGCTGGGGCACCCACTGCAGGCCAAGTCGTGGTCAGGGCCCCAGCTCGCCACTCTGCCCCCAAGCCCACCTCACCGTCAGGTGCTCTGAGAAGCAGACGAAGAGGAGGAGGAAGAAGAGGAGGAAGGTGATGCTATAGGTGATGGTCAGAGCTGGGGGCCTAAAGAGAGACAAGAGCGAGGCCTTTAAGAACCAGAAGAGGTTTTCTGTGCGCTAGGAGGGTGCCGTTCAGTCTGGTTGGGAGACATGGGGAAAAGTGGTCCTGGGGATCTGAACCGGCTGCCAATGAGGTCTAGGCTGATGAAAGGCATTACAT